>NC_038046.1:35707249-36307249 GCF_002211085.1 Panicum hallii | reverse complement strand
TTTTTATATTTTTCTCTGAACAGGAAACACACAGGATGGAAGCAAAAAATGTTTCAGCCTTAACAGAGTTAAGATGTGGTCTACAGAAAATCAGCCACGTTCTCTAAAAGCGTGGAGCAACTTTGGAGCTTGAGATCTCCCACATAGAAAGCAAATTTTAGGATTCTATTTTTTCCCTGACTGGATTCCCCAGATCACGGTTGGATGCAAAATTAAATTTCTCATGATTTAAAAAAAGTTTGCCCCAATCTGAGTTACAGGCGAAAAGTTATGCTTGTTTTAAGGAAGGGCCTCCGAATTAGGGTTTTTGGAGGGCAAAAACAAGGCAGAACACGTCGGCGCGGCTATGATAAAGCGTCCCTATCCTCCAACACAGAAACATGGCTGAGAAAAGCATCTCACAAAGTGAACAAGCTAGGGCAAATCATCCCTGGTGTATGCAACACTAGGTATTGCCAGATGAAAACAAGAAGGGCTACGATGCAAGGCGAAAAAACACACGGCAGCTTGCAACCTATCTAGGGCTTGCGCGGTGAGAGTTCACACAAGGCGGCTAGCGGGGGCAAGTCACGTAACATAGGGGCTCAACTTGTTGTTTGGGTAAAGGTGGATGGGATAGTAGCGAAAACAAAAACAGCGACAGGCGATTGAACTACGACTACGAACACACTAAACCAGCAACAACGACTCAACCACAGACACAAACTCAACAAAGTGAATCTGAAACAAAATTACAAAGGCTAAAACAGGTGATAGGATAGAGGAATGTGTAATTTTTTTGGCTTTTTATGGACTGTAGGTAATCCAAATGAGATGAATCTAAAGGGGAACACGAAGGTATACCTCACGGTTAACCTGAATCCTGATACCACTTGATGTAGCACTGGCCCGATCTTCCGATAGGTATGATAGAATTGATTGGTGGAGAACTTGATGTTGGCGATCTGGGCTTCTAATCAGACATGATTTGAACCCCTACAATGATTACACCACTGCTCTGTTGGTTATCAACCAAGCACAACTCGATTGACCTCACCAAGAAGGCTTTTTCCTGCAAGCGAATCAAAGAACACAAGCAAGAAAGGGTAAATTTGCAATGTGAAATTGCAGATGTATATGAAGCAAAGAACAAGATGGGGTTCAAGTTCTGATCACAAAAGGACTAATCACCACAGTGGTGAAGAATAAGAAACAGGGGCCTTGATTCACAGCAAAAGGATATGACGTCACAGTTATAATGAAGATGTCTATTTCTTAATGGAAAACTTCAACTAAGCAAAATCCAAACCCTAATATGGCAGCTGCTATTGATTTTATATCGAAGGGGGGGATGTCCTACAGTTGAGGGTGACCAGGCGGAGGCATCCTCCACCTGGGCTTAAGGCCCAACACGATACAAGGCTGACTTGGCCCAAAATAGGTGATGCAGCACCTTATCGTGGTCACATAGAATGATTCACAAAACTTCTTGATGTGAATCCGCTAGGGTTTGTTCCTGATCTTTCGATGAGAGGCATGGGATAGCTCGATTGATGGAGGAGACGACATTCACAGCCTGACTATAACCTTCCAAGGATGCTGCACCTTAGCAACCAATACACCATCGTCGATGGCTGCTGCGATCTTGTGGAGCGCAACACCCCAGCCACTAGGGCACTCGTCCTACAAGCAATCAAAGAACTAGCAAGAACAAGTAGAACAAGTACTGAATATACGAGATGTAATTGAAGGTCTCAAACTGAATCTCAAATATGGTGGGGTTGCAAAAACAAGTGGACGGGCGGCTGGATCCGCACGCGCCTACAGGGAAGTAGCAAAAGCTAAACTTGCATCTAACAAAAACCCCCCAATGTTCTTGGCAGCAGCTAATGTGGCAGAACTGCCCGAATCAATCCGGCTTAAGTACACTAACCATCACCATAGAGGCAATCTAGGCTAACACGCACGTAAAACAAAGAAAAATGACAGTCTGTCTGGTAACATCCCGATGCAACCACTGGAATTTTGATCGAAACAATGCATACGTACAACCCACACGAAGGTGAGCCCAGAGATTACAACAATCCACAACTTTTACCTCATAGAGTTCAACTTAAATTATTATTACAAACCAAGTTCGAATTCATGCATAAATTCATAGTTTAATAGTGCAGCGGAAAATAAACGATAGTTCTAACGACGATACAAGATATCATGATGAAGCCCGTACATGACATCATTCAGCGTTAACATCGTTGGCCGGGGGCGGATCCCATTCCACCGACCAACCAGGAGGAAGAGTACACAGCCAAGTCAAACTAGCAACCATGTCCTCAAAGGTCTCAACTGAAAACAAAGCCACAAGCAAGGCTGAATATACTAATACTCAGCAAGTCTTACCGGACTAGTCGTATATACTTAGTCGACTCCTAGACATGCAAGGCTTTTGGCTGAGGGTAGTTTTTGCCAAAAAGCATCTAAGAGTGAGTCCTTGCTTTCAAGTTTTTGCATCAAGTTCTAGTTGATTAACCATTCTTGGTAAGCAACTATCCAAATCACACATGGTGGAGAAATAATTAACTGAGCATCCAACCAGATTAATCATCATCATTGTTCCTCTTCTTACTCTATGTGGTGAAAGGGTTAAACAGTCTCAGTGGCCGTGAGAAACAGATGATTCAAATTAAATTTCTTAACCTTGCAAGGGAAACCTAAACACACGTCACATGGTTACTCATAGAGTCACACGTGCAAATTTTCCCCTTTATTCTCATTTCATGGATCAGGGCCACCGTCCTTGAGTACAGAGGCCCACGAACCACAGAACGAAGCTGGCCTATGGCTCCTCTTGCACTCACCATGTGCCCATGGGAACGATGTCAAGACGGTGGGAGGTATGTCCATGCATCGGTTCATTTAGGTACTTAAGCTTACCGATTACCATATTCTCGGCATGTGGTTAGTACGTTCAAAAACTTAACCACCACTACCACACACCGTGACCTTAGCATTTTCTCTAAACAGATGGGGCCTCAATCATCAATCGGAATATCATAACATAGCCCCATCCGTGGACCTTATGATTGCAACATAGGTAAAACAAGCAACTCCTATATCTTGCAAGTGATAGGAAATCACTCGACTTTTACCGGAGTCCTATTAGCATGGCAATCTAGTGACCAACATAGACTAGTGTTCATATCATAGGTACTAGGATCATGCATCTAGGGTTTCAATCAACTCCTACAAACTCAATGCTCAATACCATATAAAATAAAAGTTTCATAAGTTTAAAAGTAGGGGTTATGCTCCGGAGCTTGCTTTCTTGAGCAAAGCTAGCCGTGGGTTCTTCTGAATTTTGGTTCGAGTCTTCAGCAGCTTCAGTTAGATTAACTTGAGCTTCGCGCTGCTCACTCTCGGACTCTGGCACCAGCTCGTATATTCCGTCGGCGAGAGTTGTCGATTCTATATGAATGCATATGTATGAGTGGTTTTAATGGTACAAGATAAGTAACTTATTTCTCTATAAAGTTGCAATTCAACAAAACTCAAGTTAAGTTGTGAAGCACTTCATTTTTTTTCTTGAGCAGTCATTTATCGAGTACTATCCAGATTAACTAACTTCATTAAGTAAGTGAGTGGTTTTGTCATTTCATAAACGGTCATTTTTCAAAAGTAAGCATGGATTAAAATACAACTACTCATGGAGATAGTTTCTGGAGTTGAGATTTATGTGCGGAGCACATTACTTAAGTACAAACTCACTGTAAAATTTCCAGCCCTTTTAATTTAGTAGATTAATCATGAAAAAATATATTAAAGAGCTACTGCTAGGATCAAGATCCATTTATACAGAATAAACCATATAAAAACTGGTGCTCAACATTTTATTGAGTACTCCTAAACTTATGGTGGGTCTACTGTAAATTTTTCAGGTTTTAGTGTGCAAGATACAGGGCACAGAAATTCAGTCAAGATACATCTACATTAATCAAGATTTGTTTCTACCGGAAGTTCCACAAAGTTTCTGTGTCTCAAACTTTTCTAACATGCTAATCTAATCAAAGGTAGTCTGTGATTAAAGTTTCTTATTTTTCTAAGCACCAGAACTAATTATTTTGATTTAATGTAGTTTTTCTTAACTAAAAACATATGAGCAAGTTAGACAGAAGTAAAAAGTTGAAAACTTTGTCCATAGAATTTATGCATCAAGGTTATTCTACTGTAAAAGTTTCAACCCTAAAATATCAGTAGAACAGTAATAATAAATAACTCTAGAAAAATAGCACATCTGTGACACTCAGGTACTTAGTATTGTTACATACTAGATTTTAGTATGAAATTGTGTGCAAAATGTGGTGAAAGTGTGTTTTAGAAAAATTAAATGATAAGGAAAAAGGGTTGTTTATATAATTATAAATTAATAAAGGTCCTTTAGTGTTAAATGGGTAAGTATGGAAGGTAAAATTTAAATGTATGAGGGTTGCTTTGCAAAAGTCAAACTTGCATTTAAATCGTAAATATAGGTGAAACTACACCTAGGATATAGATGTAGTGTAGTTTTTAAATAGGATTTAAATAAAGTTTAGAGACTTTGCTAAGTTTCATAGTAGTTTCAAATTTGTTACTCTTCTGCAAATGAACCTTAAAGCAAAGTTGAAGATTTTGAAAAATGCTACTCTTTTGCTTTTGGACCTATCTTCATTTGAGCTCTAGTTTGAAAGTTACTTAGAGATTACAGTGAGGTCCTTGTATTTTTGGAGAATCGCAGACTGGTCCTTGTCTTCCTCCTCCAGCCCGACCTCCTCTGTTTCTCTGCCCGCGCACCGCCACCGCTCTGCCGGCCATGTGCAGCACCCCCGCCGCCCCAGCGCCGCTCTGCACCAGTCCACGTGTCCTCCCCTACCTCGCCGCTGCCTTCCCAACCCCGCGCTGGCCCGCTTCTGCTCTCCCCACGTCGCACCGCCGCTACCCGTGCCGCCGGCGTCACCAGCTCCTACTCACGTGCGCAACGCCCCTCCTGGCCTTAAGGCGTGCTCAGCTGTTGCTCTGCGACCTTCCTTACTCACCCGAGCACCCCCAGTCCACAGCATTTCCTCTTCCCCGAGCTCGATCCCTCACCGGACCGCCGCCGCCACCACTGCCCACCGTCGTCAACCGTCCTCGCTGCCTCCGAACCCCAATCCAGCGCTGCTAGGGCACCGCAGTGACTCACTGGTGCTCCTAAGCCCCTCCAATTTCATTTCCCCATGCCCGACCATCATCCCCCACAGCGCCGATGAGCTCCCAGCTCCGCCGCCGCTCGGCCTCCTGTCGGCCCGCCGATACAGAGCCGTCTCACCCCCGCCAAAGGCACCCACAGCACCACACCAATCTATAGAAGCCCCTCGACTACTTCCCCGCCACCCTCCGGCATCCCAGCTTGCAGAACGCCGTGCCGCCATCGCCGCCGGTAAGAACTCGAGCCGCCCCACCGTCGACGACCACCCTCCGCCCCATCTCCGACCAAATTGGGTACGGGAAACGCATCCCCACACTCCCGTGATGCTCCTGCGCGCCTTATTCACCCCTGTTCGCCGGCCCCTCGCCGGGAACACTGCCGCACCGTCACGGCCGCTGCCATCCATTGTCGCCGACCATGCTCCGTCACTTGTCCTGGTGCACATCACCCACCCATGAGCACAGTAGATCATGTAGGTCGTATAGGACTAGTTCTACCCCGGCCAAACCCTCGCCGCCGGTGAGAACTTGTCGGACAGAACCGCTGGCCACCGTCGAGAGCTGTCGAGGACCCATATGTAATTAAATGTGCTGTTCTAGGGTTTCCTATGCAAGAAACCGAGGGCCTATCTGTAAGAACCCTAGCTAGTGTTAGCTGTCATCTTGTAAAATCCATAGAAAATTGTAGAAAAATCCAAAAAGTGCCAAACTGGTTTTGCTAAAAACTAGAATTCAGGCTCTACAACTTTTGTTAATGAAGTTTAGTTTGAAACTAAATACTTTTGAATCTATTTTAAACCTAAGTAAAAGAGGTATTTTATGCATAACTCTTGCATACAAGCTTGGCTTCTTATGATCTTTGGTATGTAACTTCTTTAGGTGATGGGTAAGCCAGTATAAAAATTTCATGCTTAGCATAGCTTTGTAGTTTAAGTTCCTTTAACCTTTTACAAATCAAATTAGAAAAGGTTTAAATTTAGGTAAACATATTTTTACCATAGCCTAATATATTGATAATTAGTTCATAATTAAATTTTCAAGAGTTTATAATTTTGATTGCTTGCGATTTGAATTTAAACTTAAAGTTTGAATTCAAATTCAAATATTTTAGTTTTTGTTTCCAGAAAATTATGAAAAATTCACCATATGCTTATTTATTGAAAATAAACTTAACCACAAAAATCCATGGTCAGAACCTTTATGGTTTTAAAAACAAAAATAAAAATTGTCCAATTACTTCAAAGTAATTTTATGACTTAAGTGTAACTAATAACTTGGAATCCAAACACCCCCCCTTGCTTCATGAGTCTATATTAATTAATTTGTTGGATTGCAACTTTATCGTGAAATGAAATCTTTAACTCAAGCACCATTTCACTTAAATCGCTGTGCCAGTTCAATTACTTGTAAGCTAGACATATATTTTGTTAGTGTGAAGTATGTGCTTGTTAGTGTAAAGCTTGTGTGTGTTTGTGTGAAGCTTTTAAAAATTTAAGGTGTAAGTAAAGGGGGTATTCTTGCAATTATGAAAAAACTAGGGTTGTTTTTGCAAAATGTAATTGGAAAGGAGGTAACTTCGAACTAAGTTAAGGGTGGTTTTGCAAACATATTTTTCTTACTTTATCCCCTGTAAAAAAATATATATTTATCCGAAAGTTGCATTTGAAATGTATGTGTTGAAGTGTGTAAAAAGATTTGGTAAAGTGGTGAAAATAAGGGTATTTATGTCATTTTATAAAAGTACAAGTCCTTTTATGCAAGTATTTGATTTACAAAAGTAATTCTCAAAGTTACTTAGGACTAAAGTGTAAAAGGTGCAAGTCATTATGATATGTCTATCCAATCATTATGACGTGTCTATCCCGTCATCATGACGTGTCATAAATTCTTGCATTTAGATCCTAAATGTTATAAAATTTCACTCTTTAGGACAAAAGTAATTCAAATCCAACTTTTGTTCAAAATTTAACATGTAAAGATATAAGTTTTGAGTTTTTGAACCTGAGCCCTAAAGCAATGTTGTAGAGTTTGAAAAACTCTCCAACTTTTATTTTGGGCATTTCTTCATTAGGGTTTTGGATTGATGGGAAATTTTACTTTACAGAGAGGTCCCTGTAATTTTCTAGATTTACGCACAAGTCCTTGGGAGAATTCCAATTCTCCTTCTCCACCCTTATCTCCAGCGCTCGGCATGAGCAGGGGCGGCTCCATCCGTGTGCTTCTTTCCTTCCTCCCTCCCTCTGCTCACTCAGGTCGGCGCGAATCTAGGCAGAGCAGGGTGGCGCCCAGGGGCGCTCCTGCCCCGGGCGGCGGCAGCGCGCAGCTGCGGTAGCAGGCGGGCCGGCTCCAGGCGGCGACGCAGCGCACGCGCGGCGGCTCGGGTGCGGGCGCAGGCGTGCGGCGCGGGCGCGGTGGCGGAGCGGAGCGGCTCGGCTGGGGCGCAGGCGCAGGAGCGAGCGCAGGCGCGAGCGGGCCCCGAGCGATGGGCGGCTACGGCTCGGAGCGGGCGTTGGGCAGCTGGTAGTGCGCGTGAGCGGGCGCGAGTGGGCGCGGCATGGGCGGCCCCGAGCGGCTGGCGCAGGTGCAGCGCAGGCACGGCGCAAGCGGGTGTGGGCGCAGCGCAGGCGCGGCGGCTGCAGCTTGGCGGCGCTCGGCGCAGGCGCTCGGGCGACGGCTGGAGCACCAGCAGGCGCTGGGCAAGAGCGGCGGGCGGCTGCGGCTCGGCGCAGTGCTGGCGCGAGCGGCGCTGGTGGCGCGCGTGGGCCGGCGCAGCGCGGGCAGCACTGGAGCGCAGTGCAGGAGCAGATGTTGGAGCAGGCGCGGAGGTGGACGAGGCTTGGGCGGAGCAGGCTCGGGCGATGCAAGCGGCAGCGGGCGGCGCAGGCGGCAGCGGGCGCTGGGCAGCGCGGCCCCAGGCGGCGTGAGCATGGGCGCAGCTCCTGGCGGCGTTGGAGCGGGTTTGGGACCGGCGGTGCATGCAGGACTGGAGCGTGCAGGTGGAGCTCTGGCGCGGCAGTTTGGCGTGGGCTAGCACTAGGACAGCAAGGCCCCGCGCGTGGAGTGCCTGGTGGTCTGGCCCGGGCGGCCGCAGCAGACGTAGCGCGGGCCAAGAACGCACGCGGTTCGGGCGTGCGCGGGAGCAATGCGGCAAGACCGGGGCGAGTGCGGGTCCGACAACCGGAGGAAGAGGAGTAACTGTGCAGGGCAACAACGTGCAGAGCGACGACGTGCAGAGCGATGACGTACAGGGCGGCGACGTGCAGCGCATGGCGGTGTCCCCGCTGGGTGAGCTCAGGCCGCGACCGACTTGGTGTGCAGGAAGGTCGCGCGCGGTGCGGGAGCAAAACGGAAACAGCGCGCAGGAGATGCAACCAGGCGCGGCGGTCCTGCAGGAAGCTACGCGGGTGTGCCGGCCGTGTTTCAGTGGCACAAGTGCGTGAGCAGAGGAAGTTCAGCCCGTGAGCAGGAAAACCCTGAGGTTCGCGGAGGAATTGGCATAGCGAACTAATCCGGCTCCATCGTCTTGTCCCATAAGTCCACGACATTCAGCAGCTCCTATTCCTCATCGATCGTCCAAGCAAGACCACAACACCTCAAGAAAGCTCGTGAACCCTCTCATCGAACCTCTTCAATCCCTGTATGCCGGAACATCCTCGTCATGGCTATCGTCGCCACGGATCACCGTGAGGAATACCTCTCCGGCCATCCACCACCCACTACAATCCCCTGGCAAGCTTCTTCGTCACCCACAGAACCTCATCACCGTCGAGCACTTCTCATCGCCGATCCTGTTCATCGTGGGAATTCACTTTCCACCCGTTCTCCTTCACAACCAAGGCTACCCCAAGGTTTGCCCTAACCCACTGAATCTTCCTAGCACCGGCAAACCTCTTTGCCAGAACATCGTCGTTTTCTTTCTATTCTCTATTTTCCCCGACTAGAGACTTAATTGCTTTGATTTAGAAAGTTCTAGGGTGTTCTCTGTAAAATTTATAGAACCCTCTTTATTTCAAATCAGTGAACTTCTACATTCCATAGGAATTCGTAGAAAATTCATAAAAATACAAATCAGTTTTGTTTGAATCTTTAGGTTAAATCTACAAGTTTATGTTGTGATCCTGAACTGAAAGTCCTTGATTTGTGGTCTAAGTTAAATATTAGGAAATGAATGCTTTGTTTGTACCTTATGTGATATGCATGTGTTGTAGCTGAAAGGTAAATCATAGGATGTATATCTCAAGTGGAGATGTGTGATATTTAGTTAATCCTATCACACGAGTGCTCATATCCCTACCATCAAGACTTTGTCCTTGTTTTGATTGCCGTTTCCTTAAGGTCCTTTTTGTATAGGGATCCTTGTTAGTCCGTGTGTATCTGCTGCTTATCCAATACATCTCTGCAGCTATGCTTCAGCAACGGCTATCAGTTCAGCCGCTAAACATTCATTTCCTTTGAGTCTATGATGTTTCTGTGTAACAGCTGTCAGCCGATTCTTTTCTTTTTATATGCTTCTACCATCGGCTGGTTAGCTGATACGGTTGATAGCTTTCTAATATCGGCTACTGCCGATACAATTCTTTTGTTCTGTCCTATATCGGCTGCACATAGTCGATGTATCGGAGATGCACACACGATCTTAGGGTTCCTGCTATCGGCTAATCTAAGCTGATTCTAGTTGTTTCCCATATCGGTCAAATATGGCCGATCAATTCTTAGTTTTCCCATCCTTAACCGCACACTTCTATATCAGCCGATTTATCTACTAGGAAATCGGCTATATATCTATCGGTCACATACCCTCAACCACACCTAGTTACCTAGGATAACACTTAAGCATATCTCAGTTAAGACACAGCTGCTTTAGGAATCACCCCTCTGCTAAAGTAATCGATGCTTTCATTGATCAATTAGAAAACCCTATCAATCGGCTATGAAGGCCAAAGTACACAACCCTAGATCAGTAAGATAGCACAGTAGACACGCCTCTGTTAGGCACAACCAAGGCACATCAACCGGCTACACCTGATGCACCCTCATCGACTAAGACAAGCCGATACACCAATCATCAGTCAGGCAAAAACATGCTGATAGCTAGATTTAATCAGCAAGATCCTCCCTTGATCTATCCTTCAAACACTGTACTTTTTATATTCCTATCTCTATCAGCCGTTTTAACCTTTGGTGAAACCAAATCAGTTAATCTCTTCTGCTCATATACAGAAACTACTCATGCCGATTTCTCTTCTAAATAGAAATCAGCAGATTTCCTAAAACTGTATAAATAGCTCCCTTCTTTACCAAGTCCATCAGCTGAACCCCTGTTGTTTCCAATCGACTCTGTTGTAATCTTCAACAAATTGCCGATCTTAATTAGTTGTCCACCTAAAAGCTCTACCCAAGTTAGTTTCTGATCCTTTTTTATTGTTATGTGAGTAGTATGTTAAATGAGTGTTGGATTGCAACTTTATTGTTTAGAAAGATAGTTTTATGTGCACACTTTGAATGTAATGTTGCATTGCATGTAGATACGACTACTTCTGCAAACAGTACCTATGAGATCTCCCAGGAGTCTGCAGAGGATATGTCTGAAGACCAAGGGAACATCACCAAGGGATTATCGGAAGCTCCGAACCAAAGTTCGGAAGATAATAATACTAACATCCCTGACTTCAGCCCCACCAGTAAAGGCAAGCCCCGGACATAACCCACTATTTTAATTACTCTCCAATCTATATCTATTTATGTAATTCTATGCATTAAGTTCTTAGGAATTGCTTGGAACCCTAGTTGCATAATTCAAGGAACCGATGTACTGGATACTAGAGCATGAGTCCGACTAGCTGCTATGCTAATAGGACCGGTAGAAGTCGGGTGATTTCCTGTCACTCGCGCAATATAGGAGTTATAATGTTTACATTCCTGTTATCACTATAAGGATGATGGACGGGAGTTTTGTGAGGTATCATGGTCGAGATGATACCCCGTCTGTGTTGATAAATTTGATAAGGTCGCAGTGTGAGGTAGTGCGGGTTAAGCGTTTGAAAGTACTAACCACATGCCGCGAAATATGGTAAGCGGTAAGCCTAGTAACCAATCGGCTCGAGGAGTGGACATACCTCCCACCACTCGTCTTGCTTCTTCTGGTTACTTATTTCGACGTGTGGGAATACGTGTTGCAACGGCAACCATGAGTACGGACATGTAGTCGCGCTACAGGCGTATGTCCTGCACTTTGGAAGTGCGTATGGTCCTGCAGTCGCTTGTGGTAGACCTGTCCATGAGTCGGAATGAAAGGCAAATGGTTGCTTCGGAACTATCATTGGATGTTCCAAGCGTGTGAGTTAGGTTTACCTTGCAAGGTTGGAAATTCGATTCAGAATCATCCGCTTCTCACGAAGATTGAGACTGCTTGATCTCTTTACCACATAGGGTAACAAGAGCAACTTTGTGATTATCAAAGATGATGTTTGGCTAAAGATTCTATCATGCTTGAATAGCTATAGTTGCTTACCTAGAATGGATAATCAACTAGAACCTGAAAGCTTAAAGTTGAAATTAAGAATCTACTCTTTGTTGCTTTTCAGCTGAAACTAAACCCCGAACCTTTATAAGCCTTCATAAGTCTAGTTACATGGCTATGTATACCATGAACGGGTAAGTCTTGCTGAGTATTAGTATACTCAGTCTTGCTAGTTATATGTTTTTCAGGTAAAGTCTTTGAGGACCCTACTCTTTCCCTGTCTTGGCCCTGTGCTCTTCCAGATGGATGGTCCGTGGAATGGGATCCGTCTCCGGCCAACACTGATGATACCGAGTGATGTCGTGCCTGGGCTTAGCATGACACCCGTTCTAACGACGTGCTGTAAATCATCGCGTATGTTTTTCCGCTGCAAAAAACCATAACTTTAACAGTTTGTAATAGTTTTACTAAATTTGGAACTTCGTACTACCTTTGGAAACTCTTGTAATGTAATTTCCAATGATGTAAAATATGATGGTGACTGTATCTCTGGACTCACCTTCGTGTGAGGTAACCTTATTCGATCCTGTATCGGTGGTTTATCGGGACGTTACCCGACAGGCCAAGGGATTATACCGTTTGAAGCACGTTGGAGCCCTCTGGAGTGGACTCGCGTACTTAAGCCGATATAATTCAGGTTGGTTCTGCCACAATCATTGCATATCATGTAGAGTCAGCAACACTCGACGACGGAATCTACGAACTGGTTCAGGAACCCGAGCTTGGATTTTCTGAAGATCCTGCGAACATCGCCGAAATATTAACTGAAGCCCCGAACCAAAGTTTGGAAGTCTTTGACACTCCTGACCCCAACCCCACTCAAGAAGGCAAGCCCCGATGCATACCCCAGTATTTCAATTTATCACAATTTTACGTATATATTATATATCTTGCATTATGTCTAGGAATTGAAATGAAACCCTAGATGCATAAATCCTAGGAATCCAATGTATTGTACCCGAGTCCTTATCGCATAGATGCTCTACTAATAGGACCGGCAGAAGTTGAGTGATTTCCTGTCACTCGCGCGATATAGGAGTTGAATGTTTACTATTCTACAATCACTATAAGGATGATGGACGGGGTCATGTGTGGTAACATGACTCGGAAGGTTACCCCGTCTATGTTGATAAAAGTTGATAAGGTCGCAGTGTGTGGTAGTGGTGGCTAAGCGTTTGAAAGTACTAGCCACATGCCGTGAAATATGGTAAAGCGGTCAGCCTAGTAACCAATCGACCCGAGGAGTGGACATACCTCCCACCACTCGTAATTTGGTTTTTCTCACGCACCGATGTGCGGGAGTATGTTCCGCGCAGCGGACACGAGTACGATCATGTAGTCGCGCTACAGACGTATGTCCTGCACAATTGGTGTGCATACGGTCCTACAGTCGCTTGTGGTGGCTCTGTTCCACGAGTCGGAATGAAAGGAAACGGTTGCTTCGGAATTATCGTTGGATATTCCAAGCGTGTGAGTTAGGTTTGCCTTGCAAGGTTTGGAAATTCGATTCAGAATTGTCGTTTCTCATGGAGATTGAGACTGCTTATTCTTTCTTCCACATAGAGTAAGAAGTATAAATATTGATGGAATAATCTTGATGAATGTTAATCTCTACCTTGCTTGTCTAGTGTAGGTGCTTGCCTAGAATGGCTAATCAAGTAGAATCTGAAAGCTTAAATTTGAAAGTAGATCATACTCTTTGTTGCTTTTCAGCTGAAATTAAACCCAGAACCTTTTCAATGCCTTCATGAGTCTAGTTACCTAGCTAAGTATAACACGAAGCGGGTAAGTCTTGCTGAGTATTAATATACCCAGTCTTGCTAGTTTATCTTTCAGGAATGACCTTCGAGAACCCCACGGATAGCCCTGCATGGCCAACTTCTGTTCCGTTTGGCTGGTCCGTGGAGTGGGATCCGTCCCCGGCTGGCATTGACCCTCCTGAGTGACACCAAGCTTTGGGCTGAGTACGGCAACCTTCGCGACGTGCGTAATCGTGTGTTTATGTTCCTTCCGCTGTGAACTTGGACAAGCTGTGTAGCTTGTCGTGCTAAACACTGTTTGTATAAGTTTACATTAAGTTTGAAAAAGGTTTGTAATAATGTTTGCGTTTCTGTAAATTAAAAGTTAATGAGTTGTGCTGTGATTGTAAACTCGCCTTCATGTGAGGTAAACCTGCTTCGATCCTGTTGAACCGTGGTTGTATCGGGCGGAGACCCGACAGACCAATGAGTTGTTCCGTTTGAAGTGCATTGAGTCAATATCGGTTGTATAGCGATGATTAGCGCACTCGAGCCGGAATAATTCAGGCGGTTCTGCCACAGCTGGTATCAGAGCTGTAGATTTATTCTTACAACTGCAGTAGCTCTTAAAAAGTGTTTTCAGGATAAAATTGGCCAAACCACTGAGTTTACAAAGTGCGTTGGACCCGTTAAGGTTGATGCTTAGAACGTAAAGCCCTAGGGACTTATGGGGGATTATCAGGTGGCTGCTAATGTATATATATATATATAGTCCTGTTCTAACTTGTAGCACTATTTTCGATCAAAACTTAAAATTCATGTACAACCCAACTTTACTTCATGTAACGACACCTTCGGTGGTAAGGTAAGAAGGTAAGGATCCTCAGCTAACTGGGGAGTTAGCCTTCCCGTCGGTGATGCGAACCGAACGCTGTTTCTCAAGCAGTGGCCTACTTGAGATGCTGCCAATATATCAACTTAGGTTGGTTATTGGGAGTATATGGTCGCTGTTCATACCCCCGCATTTTGCGGTACCCCCGTGAATACGTTGTTTAACGATATATGTTAACGTTGTCTGTACGGCGGTAATGGTACAGAGGCTGTTTCTATAGTAAACAGTATTGTTTGGGAAGCTTTCATGTCGTGCTGCCATGAAAGGTTCATGTTATATATGTGTGGTCTTTTGCAGGTACACTAACCACGATTAAGAGGTTAGGATGGATAGGACTTATCGACTAGTTATTGGAGAGAGACATATGTGTTATGCCACCGAAATTAACCACGTAAGTCCGAAGATATTCGGCAGTTGTTTTTGGTTGTAAGGTCGAATAGTACGTGTATGCATAATTCATCATTAAACAAATGAATGTTTAAATGTATTGTACTTTAAGAACCGGTAAAGTATTGTCAATCCCTAGTATGGTTCCAATAGGATTCTGGTGATAGCTTTAGTTGAGTACCTTAAGTATCTTTCCGATTTTCAGTCTTTGCTGTTATCAGAATCAGTTGTTTTGTTCCATTTACCTTGTGAGTTCTCAGCAGGGTAAACATATCTCACCATTTGCATTCTTGTTGCAGATGCCAGCCCCTTCAAACGTCTTTTGGGATCCAGCAGGGCATCTCCATACAAATACCTTGCATTGGGAGGGTTTTCCTCATCTTCTCTGGGAATCCCTAAGTTTGTTCTGCTATACAGAGCCCCCACAATATGATGCAGTGGAATATCAGGAAGAAGGTGTTCATCAATGTCGAGTCAGAATGACTATTCCTCAACATCCCTTTCGCTCCCAATGGCAGCCCATCGAAGTCGACGTGGTGGGTTATCGTATAGTCGACACTATTGAGGCAGCAGCTCTGGAAGCCATCTACCTTTTCTGCAACCAGCATCCAAGGGAAGTTGTAGGACAGCCTATCGGTTTATTTCCTACAACAGATCCCAATGATCCTGAGTGGAATCTCAGGGTAGTCCCTGAAAGTCGCAGGTTGGAAGGCTCAGCGGAAGAAACGCTCCGAGGTACAACTTCCCTTGGATCACTATCAACTATCAACTATCAACTTCTGCTACGTCGCGGTATGGGTCAGTT
Organism: Panicum hallii; assembly: GCF_002211085.1. NCBI lineage: Eukaryota > Viridiplantae > Streptophyta > Magnoliopsida > Poales > Poaceae > Panicum > Panicum hallii. The sequence continues at coordinate 36,291,707 of NC_038046.1, read as the reverse complement.
GACCAGTATCGCGCAAGGTCACTTCAGGAATGCTGACCGACAAGCCACCCAAATAGGGTAGCTTCAAGCTTTGGTGACAGAAAAGGAGGGAATCATTGCCGCACGAGAGGAGACCATTCTTCACCGAGAAGACCAGATCAATGAGAGTGATGCGATGATTACCCAATGCAACACGATCATTGAGTTTCTCCAAGAACAAATCCACGACCTCATCCTTGAGGTTGATGATGCCCATACTCAAATCAATGAACTCCAATAGCAGCCAGCACCTCCTGTTGTACCAGCACCCGAAGCCGAAGACTAAGATCCAGAGGAAATTGAGGGAGTTTCATACCTCGATTCTGAGCATGGAAATCCTGTTCTTAGTCCCCATCATTCCTCTTCGGGCAGCCAGTCATCCGTGGGCAACTTTGATGACTTTTAGTTTCGTTTAAGTTGGTGACATTCTAATTGTAATTAGTGTAGAAAGGTGTGACATAGGTAGTGAGTAGTCTACTTAGATCTAGAGCTACTTATTGTATTATATGCAGCAGGTGTACTTACGAAATGACTTGTAGTAGTCAAAGCGCCTTGATGTAAGATGTATGAACCACCAGTGTTTGCGTAGTAATCTAAACCTCGTGTTTTACCATCTTACTCAATATGTGCATCCGAAATGAGTTGATTGAATGGAGCATGTTACATATCTTTTTGGCAACTGTGTATCATCTGAAATTAGGAGTAAGAATATGTTGGTAATCATGGATATCTCCTTTGTTTCAGATGGTTGGAGCTACTCGCGGAACTCCGGAAGGTTTTCGGCCCGATCAAGCCAGTGGTTCTCAGCAACCGCCACCAGCCCCGCCAAATCTGGCCGAGGTCATGGCCCGACAAACAGAACTCCTCAACCAGCTTGTGCGGGCTCAAATGGGCCAATATCATCATCAATCCTGAGGTTGAGATGAACCCCCATCGGCCAGTTATCAAGACTTCCTCAGCAACCAGCCTCCACTATTCCATAGGGCGGACGAGTCCCTTGACGCTGACTCTTGGCTCCGTACCATCGAGTCCAAGTTCGCCTTATTGTCTGCCCCATGTTCAGATGAAAACAAGGCACTCTTTGCAGCCCAACAACTCCATGGCACTGCCCGCATCTGGTGGGATCATTATCATGCCATGCAGCCTGCCGGTTATGTCATCACTTGGGACGAGTTTCGGACCGCTTTTCGAGCGCACCACATCCCCGAAGGACTCATTGAGCGAAAGCTCAATGAATTTCTAAATCTGACTCAAGGAACCTGCACCGTTCTGTAATATGCACAAGTCTTTAACCACTTGTGCCAGTACATGGGATACCATGCGGACAATGATGCCCGCAAACGAGATCGTTTTCACCGAGGCCTGAACACCAAACTTAAAGAACGATTGAATTTGGTAAGGGCTGATAATTTCAATGAGCTGGTCAACATGGCCATCACTCAGGAAGACTGCATCTCAGCCCACAGAGCAAAAAAGAAAAGGAAGACACCCACAGGGCCTTCAGCTACGCAACCGACAAGGTATCGGTTGGTCCAGAACACCACTACCCGAGCACCGCCTCGAAGTAACTTGCCTGGCAGCTGGGTGGCCAGACCACCCCAGCAGGCACAATTTAATTGACCACCGACACCACAACCTCAGCAGCAGCAACAACAGGGTCCGCGACCGAGCTTTCCGCCCGCCAACCAAGGAAACAACAACTATCGTTATTTCAACTGCGGCAGCCCGTCCCACTTTATCAAGGATTGCCCTCAACCTAGGAGATCCTTCCAAGGGCAAACATCCAACCCAATCAGCAAGGGCAAGGGCAAGAAGCAAGTGGTCCAAGTCTGCCAGGGAAGGGTGAACCTCACCACTCTCTCCGAACTCCCCGAGGGGACACCAATAATGACGGGTACTCTTTCTATCAACCATCAACCCGTGATTGTTCTTTTGATTCTGGTGCTACCCATAGTTTTATCAGTTGTAAGCATCTAGGCCCTCAAGGTATGTTTCGGTGATTAATGACAACCATTATTGTGACTAATGAGTTTGTGCAGCTTAATAGATCATTATCGCTCATTTGGTCATAAGTCAAAAGAGGCCCCTAATTTTCGTTATTCAAAAAGGCGATCTCGGCATTCAACTCAATTATATGTCAAGACTAAGGATCTTTCTAGTCCTAAGTGTCATAAGGTTGAGAAGGACACTTAGGTTAGTACAGGATTTATAGTTTTGTAGTGATCGCACTATTAAGAGGGGTTAAGGCTAAGTAACTTGAGCATGGACATGGTCATTTGAAAATGGATGCACACAATGGTCACTCAGGTTTCTAGAAGCTCAAATAAGTGGTTCTCAACTTATATCTCAAAAATATTTGGATTTCATTCAAGACTCAAATCAGAAAAGGCAAAATCAGAAAAATCCTTAACACCGGTTTAACCGACGCTCTCACTTTTCTATGCGTCGGTTAAACGAAGTCAGCAGAGTCTGGACAAGTCAATACACCGGTTAAACCGACATGTTTGAATTTAACGTCGGTGCATTAGTCCAGAGTTGGTTTTTCCAGGGTATTTCAAGCTCTATACACCGGTTAAACCGACGATGTTTGAAATGGGACATCGGTGCAGTTGTCCAGAGACTTGGTTTTCCAGTTGATCAGTGGACAACTACACTCACCGGTTAAACCGATGATACATCGGTTAATCTGCCCAAGTTGTAACGGCTAGTTTTCAGAAGGGGCAGTTTACATTCATCATTTAAAACGACGATGACTATTGGAGGTACGTCGGATTAACCGGCGCTACGCAGCTTTGTGGCAGCTTTTTCTCCAACGGCTCTATTCGTGTGAGGTGCCTATATATACCCTTCCAATGGGTCATTTTGCTACTCTTGACACCAGGCAACATCCAAATACTCATACTATAGTCAAGAGCCACCTTGAGCTTCATCATTTCACATTCTTGTTCATTCAATCAATCAAGAAGCAAGATTAAGGACTTGAGTAGAGAGAAGCTTGTGTGCATCCGTTCTTGGTGATCGGGTCTTGCTCAAGTAAAGGCCTTAGCTTGTTACTCTTGGTGAATGGCATCACCTAGGCGATCTTGGTGATCGAGGTGTTTCTCGCGGAGCTTGCCAAGGATTGTGGGAGCCCGGAGAAGATGATTGTACGTGGCTTGATCTCCACCACGTCGGGATGGTGAACCGAGACTCTTAGTGAGCGCCCTCATCTCCGTGACTTGGGAGGTGACAAGACTCTTTGTGAGTGTCACAACGTGGATTAGGGGTGTGTGCCAACACATCGATACCACGGGAAAAAATCCGGTCGTCTCTTGTCCACTCTCTTTATTCAAGCATTTTCTTTCATGCAATTTATTCATGTGCTTGACTGAGAGATCATATCTTGTTCTACCTTGCTAGGCTTTACTTCTTTTTTATCTCTCTTAGCTTGTGTAGGTAGCTTAGTTATCCGGTTGGTGAATTGGTGTCTTACTAGCATTGCATAGGTTAAGGTTGCTTTACTTTGTTTTTAAAATTTGAAAAAGGCCCAATTCACCCCCCTTCTTGGTCCATCGATCCTTACAATTGGTATCAGAGCCTCGTTGCTCATTTGGATCATTAGGCTTCACCGCCTAGAGCTATGGCCAAGATGGGTGGTTCGCCGCCTCAGTTCGAGGGCAAGAACTTTGCTTATTGGAAAGTTCGCATGGCCGCATACCTTGATGCGATTGCCCCCGAAGTGTGGTTGGTAACTAAGACCGGGTACACTGAACCTCCCACCACCGAACAAATAAAATGGAATGCCAAGGCTAGAAATACAATTTTCGAAGCCATTAGTGAGGAAGTTTTTGCTAGAGTTAATGGCATGGACTTAGCAAGTGATATTTGGAAGGAGCTCATTGAAATTCATGAAGGTTCCACTAAAGTTCGTGAGCAAAAATATCACTTGTTTAGAGCTAAGTATGATTCCTTTAAAATGCTAGCTCATGAAAATTGCAATGATATGTATTCTCGCTTGAATGTCATTGTCAAGGACATTAATGCACTTGAAATATCCAAAATTGACAGTGCCTCCATCAATCGCAAGATTCTCATGCTCCTCCCGAAGCCCAAATATAACATCATCAATGCTATGCTTCAAAAGGAGAATCTTGACACAATGGAAGTGGGAGAACTTGTGGGGGAAATTCGCGCTCATGAAATGAGTATTCTTGGTATGTCCGAAGAGCCAACTTCAAGCAAATCAATTGCTCTAAAGACCAAGGCAAACAAATCCCGCAAGCTCAAGATGATCAAGCAAGATTCAAGCTCAAGCAATGAAGGAGATGATCATCATGAAAGCTCATCCGATGTTGAAGAAGATGAAGAACTTGCTCTCATGATAAGAAAGTTCACGCGCTTGAATGACAAGATCAATAAGAAGGGTTTCAACTTTGACTCTAAAAAGGGAATGTTCCGGCCAATGGATGTCAAGAACAAAATTTGCTAAAATTGTGGAGAAAAAGGTCACATCCGTCCAAATTGCCCCAAGCCGGACAAAAGAAACAAGCATAACAAGAGCAAGCATCGCCATGATTCAAGCGATGATGAAGAAGAAGAAAGGAAGAACAAAAACAAGAGATTTGGGAAAAAGAAGACCCATGACAAGAAGACCAAGCTCTTCCCAAAGAAGAAAGGGCACACCAAGAAAAGCTTCTTGGTGGAAAAATAAGAATGGGTGACCGATGTCTCATCAAGCGAAGATTCAAGTGATGAAGAAGACATCGTCACCATCGCCCTCACCAATGAAGAACCACCACTACCTCCGCCTCCTATGTGCCTCATGGCAAAAGGTAACACCAAGGTATGTGAGGTAGATAGTGAAGATGATAGTGATGAAGAGTTTGATCCTAAAGAATTCACTAACCTCATTAATGAGTATACATCCGTCATCAAGAGGGAAAAGGGCAAAGTCAAAATTCTTGAGAGCACTCATGCCAAGTTAGAGCTTGCCCACTCCGACTTGCTTGGTAAGTACAATGACTTGCTCAAAAAGCACAATGAGTCACTTGTACTTGCTAAGCAAGTTGAAGAGAGCCACAAAAAGCTCAAACAAGAGCATAGGGAGTTGGCTCACAAGTATCAAGAACTTGAATTTGCCTATGAAGCAATTGACCCAAGTCTTGAGAAATTTGCTCATGAAACTTTTGAAAAGGTCAATGCTTCTACTTCATGTGATGACCTACTCATTAATGCTAATGCCACTAATATTGTGCCCGAGCTTGCTCCTTCTAGGGAAAAGGAATTGATTGTAACACCCTGAGGTAATTTCTTTAAATTTAATGTGTTTGTTTTGGGCTCAAATAAAATTTCCGGAGTTTTCCTTAATTTATCTCGCATTTAAAGTAATTTCATAACGCAAGTAATTAAAATTTATCATAGGATTAAATTGTTTGTGCACTCATGCTGCAGCATTGTTTTATTTGTGTTGAATTTATAAGGTTTGAATTCAAACTTGTTTGAATTCAAATAGTATTGTTTGAATGTTTGAGTGTAGAAAAGAAAAGAAGGAAGAAAAGGAAAAGAAGGGGCAGCCCACTTCCTCTCCTAGCCCAGCCCAACAGCTCCCTCTCTCCTTTCCCTCCCGGGCCCCCTCTTCCCTCTCCCCGCGTGGGCCAAGCCGACCCATCTTCTCCTCCCTCAGCCGGCCCCCGTGCGCTTACCTCCCTCCCCCTTCTCTCGCTGTCACCCGGGCCCGCGTGTCGGCGCCGTTTCCTTCCCCAGCCCGAGCCGCGCTCTCCTCCCCTCTTTTCTCTCTGACTCAGCGGCCCCACGCGTCAGTGCCCTCTTCTTCCTCTCCCCTTTCTTCTCCGGCGCAACGGCCCCTCCGAGATTCCCGGCGAGCCTCCCCTCTAGGCCCGCACGCCGGTGTGCTCTCCGTTGCCCCACAAAAGGGGGAACCCGTGCGCCCTGGTGTCCAGAACCCTAGCCCTCATCGCCAGCTAAATCCCTAGCGCCGCCACCCCTTTCCTCCGCCGCGCAAGCTCCCTCGGCCTCACCACCGAGCCGCCGTTCCGCTGCGCTCTAGACCCCCACAGTCCCCGCAGCAGCTCCGCCTAGTCCTCCAGAAGCTTGCCGAGCCCCGCAATTTCACCCCGAGGCCCTGCATCACCGGGATTTCGCGAAGAAACCGCCGCCGGTGAGCTGTGCCGCCCCCGCAATTCTCCATCGTCGGCGATCCCCGGACGTCTCTAATCCTTCTGGCACCTTCGCAGGACCTTCGCGTGTCGAACCGAGGAAACCCGACGCTCGGAGAGCGCCCACAGCCGCCTTCCCCACGAGCGCCGCCTGTCTCCGTCCGTGCTCCACCGCCGCCGTCATCGCCAGCACCTTTGCACCGCCCCCCAGTCGATCTAAACCCCTCGGTGAGCTTCCCCTTCGCGCCCTGGTTCTTTTGCACTAGGAGTCGTGATCCTTAGCTAGCCGCAGAGCCTAGACCGCGCGCACGCCTGCGTGGTTTGTCTTGCCGAGCCGCTCTCGCCGTCGTTCCAGCCTAACCGAGCTCGAATACACCTCCTCAAGTGCCCAGCTAGGTTCCCCGCGTTGTGCTCTACCTCCTGGGTTTGATCTCGTCGTGAAATGTCCCCGGGAACGCGTGATCGCGTGTCTCCGGCGAGCTCCCGAGCCGCGCCGCCGCGGGCTTGATCGCCGGCGTCTCCTGCCGCCGCCTGTGCTCCCCGACCCGACCCGAGCCGTCCGATCCGAAGTCAGCGGTCGGGATTAGATCCCGCGTACCTCTTCCATCCCAGCCCTCCGATCAAGATCCAGTGGACCGGACCCCCTCGGACAGATCGGACCGTCCGTAAACGGCAGTCAGATCGGACCGTCCGTAAACGGCAGTTAGATCGGACCGTCCGAACCGGATCGCGTGTAAACCGTTAGATCTAGATCCAGCGGCCACGATGCGCGTATACCCCTTCACGAAATAGATCTGATCTGGGCCGTAGAAGTTAGATCCAGTGGTCCGCATTAGCACGTACCGCTTCAGCCTGGCCATTTTGTTAAAGAGCCCCTGCGCTTTTCAAGAATCAACCCGCAGTCCACTACAGTTCAATAACAATTGCAGTTTAGCCCTATTTCTTGCACCGAAGCCCTTGATCTTTATAGAATTTGAACCCGCAGTCCAAGCCCTGTATTTTCATGTGTTAGCCCCTGCGTTTAGCCTTTAATTACGTTTAGGTTCCTGGTTTTTGTCCAGAAACCCTTGGAAGTTCTGTTTTTCTTACATTTTAGTCCCTGGACCTTGTTTTAGCCCTAGATTTTGCGTTTTAGCTCCGTTTTAAGCGCTCTTTATGTCCACGCGATCATTGTAACGCGTAGAATCGTTCTAGGCCAGTTTTATGTGCTATTCCATTGTATTGACGTACTATTTCTTATGTTTTGCTATTGTTTGCATGTGTGTGCATGTGTGGCTCATGTATTGCTGTTACGATCGTGAGTAGACGTCGAGCCACCGGAGCAGTACTAGGAGCAGCCATCTTCCGAGCAGTTCGAGCAGCAGCCGGGAGAGTACGAGGAAGGCAAGTATAACATGAACCTCCTATCACTTTTAAATACAATTTCATACTGCATTTTAATTCTGCATACCTATAAGGACTTCCTAGCCACCTTTATATTCTTATATATATCCTATGGGTTGCATTTTGGTTAGCTGTGCTAGGTTGCTGCGCTATAACAAATCTTGGTCCTTTTTAATTAATTTGATTAATGGTCTTATGCAACTTAATTCTGGAGCCGACCCTCTGTGCTGTGTGCTTGAGTGATTTGTGCGTCCTTAAAAGATGTTTTTGTTAGAAACATGGTTTAGGGGGCCAGCACGGTGCTTAGTGCTTGGTTGGCTACTCTCCCTAAGGACCGGTTCATAGAGCGACAACCTGGGACAACCGCGCAACCACAAGACTGGAATGGGACGGTCTTGACTTACTAATTAGGTCGTGTTGGTTCGGGAGTAACTTACCTGCGTGGGCAAGAGGGGTGGTAAGCTTCAATGGTCCCTGCTCCTCCGGCTTGGTCTGTGCTGTGTGTCTTGTACCCCCGGAGGTGGGCCCCATCGTTGCTGATCCAGAATCCTTAGCGGTTACGCCTTACCAACATGGTCCTTTGTAACGGTCTCGTAGTGTGCTTGCTAGCCATCTCACCTAAGGAAGTGTGATGAATAACTAGCGTAGCTCACGACTTGTGGGTAAAGTTGTGCAACCTCTCGAGAGTGTTAAACTGATATATCAGCTGTGCTCACAGTCATGAGCGGCCCAGATCCTCCGTCTGATTAGTGGGGTTATCAACCTTTGACGAGGGAGATTCCCCGGGTGGTTTTGGTTTGGATGGTTCCCAGTAGTTCTTAATTAACACTGATTAATTTCTTATGCAATTTGGGTTTATGGTAACTCATCCACTTGTAGTAATTAGCTTAAATAAAATTTGCCAAGATTAAAAGCTAATGCAGTTGAGTCAGCTAGCCTAGAGCCTCATAGTTTGTGTTATACTTGTTGAGTACGAGTTTGTACTCACACTTGCCTCTCTACTCTTCTGTTCTATTTCGGATATCTTCGACTGCTGCTCAGTGCCCGGCAACGTGGAGGACTACGTCAGCGGCTTCGATGATTTCTAGGCGTTGTCTCCCAGTCGACGTCCCTGTGGCGCCCAGCTCTTCATGTATTCATTTTACGCTTCCGCTTTCCTTGAACTGATCCTTGATTCAGTTGTAATAAAGATATTCATTTTATAATTTATACGCTTTTATTCGTGACATGTGTTGTGATATCTTGATAGTCTATTGTATATATGCGTGACTTGATCCTGGCGCATATATGATTGCTCGATTTATGTTCTTATAAATCGGGTGTGACAGATTGGTATCAGAGCCGTGTTGACTGTAGGATGAAGCCTAGATAGAATTGGTCGAGTTTAGGACTCCTTCCTCTTGCCTTGCTTCCGCAAACCTTCAACCACCATTTTTTCTGCCTCTATTCCTTGAGTCTTAAGCCCTAGATCTGCTATCTCTCCTGTCTTTTCTGGGAAATAGCTTGAACTTTCCGTAGACGTTGGCCTGAGTCGCCTAATCTTATAAGCTATAAGTTTAGGTTGTCCCGATGAAAATACGCTAGAACGAGTGTGTTAGTCGAGTAGTGTGGAAAACTCGACTAAGTTGTGAATATTGAATGTCTGTTATTGTGCAAATGTATGATTTGGATCTTTGGTTGATTGCATAGTTTAGTAGTTAAATTTGTTCATGCAAATCGACCCTAACCCAACTCGAACTAAATAATAAAAAATTGAGTTAGATCGTTGGGGTAAAACCTATATTCCTTTCTTTCTGCCATATCCTTCTGAAGTTTCATTTCCGCAGCTGCCAATATCTCCTCCTCATAAACTTCGTTGTTGCAATCAGATGGTGAACACCAGGCGCACCGGTTCCGGTTCTGACCAGCAGGAGCAGAACAACCAGGGTACTGGTCAGCCGCTGCCGATGCCGCCACCACTGACCCCGGAGCAGTTCTTCCAGCTCCAGATGCAGATGATGGCGACCCTGAACAATACCGTTCAGGCTCTGCAGCAGATTCACGCCCAGCCACCACCTCCACCGCCGCCTCAGCCTCGTGATCGGCGTGCGGATTTCCTGAGAGGTCATCCTCCGACCTTCTCTCACGCCACGGACCCACTCCAGGCGGACGACTGGCTTCGCTCGGTGGAGCGCCAGTTGGTTGTTGCGCAGTGCGACAACCGGGAGCGAGTCCTTTACGCAGCAGGGCAGCTGCGAGGCTCCGCTCTTGACTGGTGGGAGTCCTACCCAGCTCGGGATCGTGATGCTCTCACGTGGGACCAGTTCCGTGAGCGTTTCAGGAACCATCACATTCCTGAGGGCATTATGAAGATGAAGCAGAAGGAGTTCCATGCCCTTAAGCAGGTAGATTTGAATGCAATTCTCGGCAATTTCTTTTGAGCTTGATCTATCCTTGATTTCTTTCGTAAACCTGATCAATTGAGCGATTTCTATCCTTGTTGTCTGTGTTCGTTATTGCAGGGATCGATGACGGTGACGGAGTACCGTGACCGTTTCCTTCAGCTTGCCCGCTATGCCCCTGCTGACGTCGCTCGCGATAGCGATAAGCAGGAGTACTTCAAAGAGGGACTGGATGATCACATCCAGTATGCGCTGCTGAACCACCGCTTCGACAACTTCAACCAGCTGGTTGATGCGGCTCTCAACACCGAGCGCAAGCGCTGGGAGATTGAGGATAAGAAGAGGAAGATGGCTCCATCCTCTTCGGGCAGCAACACTCGTCCCCGCTATCAGCATCCACCACAGCAGCAGCAGAGGCCGCCCCAGCAGTACCAGCAGCGGCAGTAGCTTCCGCCTCGTCCTCAGCAGCAGCAGCAGGCGGGACAGGGTCAGAGGCTTCCAGCGCCTCCGGCTCCACCAGCTCAGAGGCAGGGAGCGCCCACTCCTCCTCCTGGGCAGCAGGCCGCTGCATTTCCGCGAGTGTGCTTCCACTGCGGCGAGCCGGGGCACTACGCCAACGTCTGCCCTCGGAAGGCGCAGGCAGGACAGCAGGGCCGTGCAGCTCAGCCCAAGGCCCCAGCTCAGGGCAGGGTGAACCACGTGACGGCCGAGTCAGCGGCCGAGGCTCCTAACGTGGTCATTGGTACGTTCATGGTTAATGCCCATCCTGCTACCGTGCTTTTTGATACTGGTGCTACGCATTCTTTCATCACCCAGTCTTTTGTTGAGCATCATGGTATTCCCACTAGCACATTAAAGAGGTGCATGTTAGTATCTTCACCGGGAGGGCAGTTGAGGTCCCATGTCTTCTGTCCCAGAGTCAGTGTGGCCATAAGGGGGGTAGATTTCAGTGCAAATCTAATGGTGCTAGACACCAAGGGCATTGATGTGATCCTCAGGATGGAGACTCTTGCTAAGTGGGGAGTCCGGATTGATTGTGCTCAGAGGATGGTTCTTCTGTCAGCACCGGATGGTCAGGAGGTTACTGTTGGAGCTACAGAGCCTTCTGGATTTCTTCATCAGATGGAGGCTAGACCCACGGATGGTATTCGCGTGGTGTCTGAATTCCCGGATGTCTTTCCGGACGATTTGCCAGGTATGCCGCCTGATCGCGACATTGAGTTTTCTATTGATCTCTTGCCTGGCACAGCTCCTATTGCTAAGCGGCCCTATCGTATGGCTCCTGTCGAGCATGAGGAGGTTAAGAAGACTGTCGACGAGTTGCTAGCCAAGGGCTATATCTGTTGGAGTTTCTCTCCTTGGGCTTTTCCTGTCTTGCTCGTGGAGAAGAAGGATGGCGCGAAGAGAATGTGCGTTGATTATCGGGATCTGAATGCAGTCACCATCAAGAACAAGCATCCATTGCCCCGTATTGAGGATCTCTTTGATCAGCTTCAGGGTGCTTGTGTATTCTCGAAGATTGATCTGCGTTCGGGTTATCATCAGCTGAAGATTCGTCCTGAGGATATTCAGAAGACGGCATTCACCTGCAAGTATGGGCTATACGAGTATACGGTCATGTCCTTTGGCTTGACTAATGCTCCGGCTTTCTTCATGCATCTGATGAACAAGGTTTTCATGGATTATCTGGACACCTTTGTGGTGATATTCATCGATGATATCCTGATATATTCCAAGTCAGAAGCAGAGCATGAGAAGCATCTGAGGCTTGTGTTGCAGAGGCTCAGAGAGCACAAGTTGTATGCCAAGCTCAGCAAGTGCGAGTTCTGGATTGACGAGGTTCCATTCCTCGGTCATGTTATCTCCAAGGGAGGTATTGCTGTGGACCCCGGAAAGGTGAAGGATGTGCTTGACTGGGTTGTACCACAGACGGTGAAGGAAGTACGCTCCTTTCTGGGCTTAGCAGGTTATTATCGGAGGTTCATTGAGAATTTCTCCAAGATTGCGAAGCCTTTGACTTCCTTGCTAGAGAAGGGTGTGGATTTCTCTTGGACTGATGAGCGTCAGAGTGCCTTCGAGGAGCTGAAGAAGAGGTTGACTACGGCGCCAGTCCTTACTCTGCCCGACCAGAGCAAGAGGTTCACAGTGTATTGTGATGCTTCAAGGGATGGTCTTGGTTGCGTTCTGATGCAGGAAGGCAGAGTGATAGCTTATGCTTCGCGGCAGTTGCGCCGGCACGAGCTGAATTATCCCACTCATGATCTGGAGTTAGCCGCAGTTGTGCATGCTCTGAAGATATGGAGGCATTACTTGTTTGGGCAGAGGTGTGATATTTACACCGATCACAAGAGCCTCAAGTATATTTTCACTCAGAGTGAGTTGAATATGCGGCAGAGAAGATGGCTAGAGTTGGTCAAGGATTATGACCTGGAGATTCACTATCATCCGGGCAAGGCTAATGTTGTAACAGATGCTCTGAGCAGGAAGAGCTATGTTAACATGGCCGTGACTTTTCAGATGCCTCAGGAGTTATGCGAGGAGTTTGAGCAGTTGAGTCTGGGGTTCTTGCATCACACCTTGGGTACATCATTCGAGGCAGAACCCACTCTGGAGGCCGAGATCAGGCAGCATCAGAAGGAAGATCAGAAGCTGCAGGAGATTCGTGAGTTGCTCAAGATGGGCAAGGCTCCTCATTTCAGAGAGGATGATCAGGGTACCTTGTGGTACAAGGGTCGTATATGTGTGCCGGATGTGAATGACCTCAGAAAGTTGATTCTGAGTGAGGCTCATGATACAGCATATTCTATCCATCCTGGCAGCACGAAGATGTATTACGACCTGAAGGAACGATTCTGGTGGTATGGAATGAAGCGTTCCGTTGCGGAGTACGTGGCTATCTGTGACACTTGTCAGCGTGTCAAGGCAGAGCATCAGAGGCCAGCAGGGCTATTGCAGCCGTTGAAGATTCCAGAGTGGAAATGGGAGGAGATCACTATGGACTTCATCGTTGGCTTGCCTCGTACTCAGAAAGGGTACAACTCCATATGGGTAGTAGTGGATCGGTTGACGAAGGTTGCTCACTTCATTCCGGTGAACACTACCTACTCCGGCGCTAGACTCGCGGAGTTGTACATCTCCAGGATTGTCTGTCTGCATGGTGTTCCGAAGAAGATTATATCTGATCGAGGATCTCAGTTCACTTCACGGTTCTGGGAGCAGTTGCATGATTCGTTGGATACGAAGCTGCGTTTCAGTACTGCTTATCATCCTCAGACAGATGGGCAGACAGAGAGAACCAACCAAGTGTTGGAGGATATGCTTCGGGCCTGTGCTATTCAGTATGGTACCAGCTGGGATAAATGCCTGCCGTATGCAGAGTTTTCTTATAATAACAGCTATCAGGCCAGTCTGAAGAAGTCTCCTTTCGAGGCCCTGTATGGTCGGAAATGCAGGACTCCATTGTATTGGGATCAGATTGGTCAGAGGCAGGTGTTTGGTCCGGATATTGTTGAGGAGGCCGAACAGCTGGTACAGCAGGTGCGAGAGAATTTGAGAGTCGCTCAGACTCGTCAGAAGAGTTACACGGATGTTCGTCGTCGGGATTTGACCTTTGCAGTGGGTGATCATGTGTACCTGAAGGTCTCGCCGATGAGAGGAATCCGCAGGTTTAATGTAAGAGGGAAGTTAGCCCCTCGATACACTGGTCCGTTCAAGGTGTTGGAACGGAAAGGTGAGGTGGCATATCGTTTGGAGTTGCCACTCAATCTCTCGGGGGTGCACGATGTGTTCCACGTGTCTCAGCTGAAGAAGTGCTTGAGAGTGCCAGAAGAGCAAGCACCGATAGAAGGGTTAGATGTGCAGGAGGATCTGACCTATATCGAGCATCCGGTGAAGATTCTGGAGACATCTGAGAGAGTTACCAGAAATAAGAAGATCAAGATGTGCCGTGTGCAGTGGAGTCATCACACGGAGGATGAGGCTACTTGGGAGCGAGAAGACGAGCTGAGGAAGACATATCCCAATCTCTTTGCTAGCTAGCCTATCCAAATCTCGGGACGAGATTCCTGTAAGGGGGGTAGGTTTGTAACACCCTGAGGTAATTTCTTTAAATTTAATGAGTTTGTTTTGGGCTCAAATAAAATTTCCGGAGTTTTCCTTAATTTATCTCGCATTTAAAGTAATTTCATAACGCAAGTAATTAAAATTTATCATAGGATTAAATTGTTTGTGCACTCATGCTGCAGCATTGTTTTATTTGTGTTGAATTTATAAGGTTTGAATTCAAACTTGTTTGAATTCAAATAGTATTGTTTGAATGTTTGAGTGTAGAAAAGAAAAGAAGGAAGAAAAGGAAAAGAAGGGGCAGCCCACTTCCTCTCCTAGCCCAGCCCAACAGCTCCCTCTCTCCTTTCCCTCCCGGGCCCCCTCTTCCCTCTCCCCGCGTGGGCCAAGCCGGCCCATCTTCTCCTCCCTCAGCCGGCCCCCGTGCGCTTACCTCCCTCCCCCTTCTCTCGCTGTCACCCGGGCCCGCGTGTCGGCGCCGTTTCCTTCCCCAGCCCGAGCCGCGCTCTCCTCCCCTCTTTTCTCTCTGACTCAGCGGCCCCACGCGTCAGTGCCCTCTTCTTCCTCTCCCCTTTCTTCTCCGGCGCAACGGCCCCTCCGAGATTCCCGGCGAGCCTCCCCTCTAGGCCCGCACGCCGGTGTGCTCTCCGTTGCCCCACAAAAGGGGGAACCCGTGCGCCCTGGTGTCCAGAACCCTAGCCCTCATCGCCAGCTAAATCCCCAGCGCCGCCACCCCTTTCCTCCGCCGCGCAAGCTCCCTCGGCCTCACCACCGAGCCGCCGTTCCGCTGCGCTCTAGACCCCCACAGTCCCCGCAGCAGCTCCGCCTAGTCCTCCAGAAGCTTGCCGAGCCCCGCAATTTCACCCCGAGGCCCTGCATCACCAGGATTTCGCGAAGAAACCGCCGCCGGTGAGCTGTGCCGCCCCCGCAATTCTCCATCGTCGGCGATCCCCGGACGTCTCTAATCCTTCTGGCACCTTCGCAGGACCTTCGCGTGTCGAACTGAGGAAACCCGACGCTCGGAGAGCGCCCACAGCCGCCTTCCCCACGAGCGCCGCCTGTCTCCGTCCGTGCTCCACCGCCGCCGTCATCGCCAGCACCTTTGCACCGCCCCCCAGTCGATCTAAACCCCTCGGTGAGCTTCCCCTTCGCGCCCTGGTTCTTTTGCACTAGGAGTCGTGATCCTTAGCTAGCCGCAGAGCCTAGACCGCGCGCACGCCGGCGTGGTTTGTCTTGCCGAGCCGCTCTCACCGTCGTTCCACCCTAACCGAGCTCGAATCCACCTCCTCAAGTGCCCAGCTAGGTTCCCCGCGTTGTGCTCTACCTCCTGGGTTTGATCTCGTCGTGAAATGTCCCTGGGAACGCGTGATCGCGTGTCTCCGGCGAGCTCCCGAGCCGCGCCGCCGCGGGCTTGATCGCCGGCGTCTCCTGCCGCCGCCTGTGCTCCCCGACCCGACCCGAGCCGTCCGATCCGAAGTCAGCGGTCGGGATTAGATCCCGCGTACCTCTTCCATCCCAGCCCTCCGATCAAGATCCAGTGGACCGGACCCCCTCGGACAGATCGGACCGTCCGTAAACGGCAGTCAGATCGGACCGTCCGTAAACGGCAGTTAGATCGGACCGTCCGAACCGGATCGCGTGTAAACCGTTAGATCTAGATCCAGCGGCCACGATGCGCGTATACCCCTTCGCGAAATAGATCTGATCTGGGCCGTAGAAGTTAGATCCAGTGGTCCGCATTAGCACGTACCGCTTCAGCCTGGCCATTTTGTTAAAGAGCCCCTGCGCTTTTCAAGAATCAATCCGCAGTCCACTACAGTTCAATAACAATTGCAGTTTAGCCCTATTTCTTGCACCGAAGCCCTTGATCTTTATAGAATTTGAACCCGCAGTCCAAGCCCTGTATTTTCACGTGTTAGCCCCTGCGTTTAGCCTTTAATTACGTTTAGGTTCCTGGTTTTTGTCCAGAAACCCTTGGAAGTTCTGTTTTTCTTACAGTTTAGTCCCTGGACCTTGTTTTAGCCCTAGATTTTGCGTTTTAGCTCCGTTTTAAGCGCTCTTTATGTCCACGCGATCATTGTAACGCGTAGAATCGTTCTAGGCCAGTTTTATGTGCTATTCCATTGTATTGACGTACTATTTCTTATGTTTTGCTATTGTTTGCATGTGTGTGCATGTGTGGCTCATGTATTGCTGTTACGATCGTGAGTAGACGTCGAGCCACCGGAGCAGTACCAGGAGCAGCCATCTTCCGAGCAGTTCGAGCAGCAGCCGGGAGAGTACGAGGAAGGCAAGTATAACATGAACCTCCTATCACTTTTAAATACAATTTCATACTGCATTTTAATTCTGCATACCTATAAGGACTTCCTAGCCACCTTTATATTCTTATATATATCCTATGGGTTGCATTTTGGTTAGCTGTGCTAGGTTGCTGCGCTATAACAAATCTTGGTCCTTTTTAATTAATTTGATTAATGGTCTTATGCAACTTAATTCTGGAGCCGACCCTCTGTGCTGTGTGCTTGAGTGGTTTGTGCGTCCTTAAAAGATGTTTTTGTTAGAAACATGGTTTAGGGGGCCAGCACGGTGCTTAGTGCTTGGTTGGCTACTCTCCCTAAGGACCGGTTCATAGAGCGACAACCTGGGACAACCGCGCAACCACAAGACTGGAATGGGACGGTCTTGACTTACTAATTAGGTCGTGTTGGTTCGGGAGTAACTTACCTGCGTGGGCAAGAGGGGTGGTAAGCTTCAATGGTCCCTGCTCCTCCGGCTTGGTCTGTGCTGTGTGTCTTGTACCCCCGGAGGTGGGTCCCATCGTTGCTGATCCAGAATCCTTAGCGGTTACGCCTTACCAACGTGGTCCTTTGTAACGGTCTCGTAGTGTGCTTGCTAGCCATCTCACCTAAGGAAGTGTGATGAATAACTAGCGTAGCTCACGACTTGTGGGTAAAGTTGTGCAACCTCTCGAGAGTGTAAAACTGATATATCAGCTGTGCTCACAGTCATGAGCGGCCCAGATCCTCCGTCTGATTAGTGGGGTTATCAACCTTTGACGAGGGAGATTCCCCGGGTGGTTTTGGTTTGGATGGTTCCCAGTAGTTCTTAATTGACACTGATTAATTTCTTATGCAATTTGGGTTTATGGTAACTCATCCACTTGTAGTAATTAGCTTAAATAAAATTTGCCAAGATTAAAAGCTAATGCAGTTGAGTCAGCTAGCCTAGAGCCTCATAGTTTGTGTTATACTTGTTGAGTACGAGTTTGTACTCACACTTGCCTCTCTACTCTTCTGTTCTATTTCGGATATCTTCGACTGCTGCTCAGTGCCCGGCAACGTGGAGGACTACGTCAGCGGCTTCGACGATTTCTAGGCGTTGTCTCCCAGTCGACGTCCCTGTGGCGCCCAGCTCTTCATGTATTCATTTTACGCTTCCGCTTTCCTTGAACTGATCCTTGATTCAGTTGTAATAAAGATATTCATTTTATAATTTATACGCTTTTATTCGTGACATGTGTTGTGATATCTTGATAGTCTATTGTATATATGCGTGACTTGATCCTGGCGCATATATGATTGCTCGATTTATGTTCTTATAAATCGGGTGTGACAGATTGGTATCAGAGCCGTGTTGACTGTAGGATGAAGCCTAGATAGAATTGGTCGAGTTTAGGACTCCTTTCTCTTGCCTTGCTTCCGCAAACCTTCAACCACCATTTTTTCTGCCTCTATTCCTTGAGTCTTAAGCCCTAGATCTGCTATCTCTCCTGTCTTTTCTGGGAAATAGCTTGAACTTTCCGTAGACGTTGGCCTGAGTCGCCTAATCTTATAAGCTATAAGTTTAGGTAGTCCCGATGAAAATACGCTAGAACGAGTGTGTTAGTCGAGTAGTGTGGAAAACTCAACTAAGTTGTGAATATTGAATGTCTATTATTGTGCAAATGTATGATTTGGATCTTTGGTTGATTGCATAGTTTAGTAGTTAAATTTGTTCATGCAAATCGACCCTAACCCAACTCGAACTAAATAATAAAAAATTGAGTTAGATCGTTGGGGTAAAACCTATATTCCTTTCTTTCTGCCATATCCTTCTGAAGTTTCATTTCCGCAGCTGCACAATATCTCCTCCTCATAAACTTCGTTGTTGCAATCAGATGGTGAACACCAGGCGCACCGGTTCCGGTTCTGACCAGCAGGAGCAGAACAACCAGGGTACTGGTCAGCCGCTGCCGATGCCGCCACCACTGACCCCGGAGCAGTTCTTCCAGCTCCAGATGCAGATGATGGCGACCCTGAACAATACCGTTCAGGCTCTGCAGCAGATTCACGCCCAGCCACCACCTCCACCGCCGCCTCAGCCTCGTGATCGGCGTGCGGATTTCCTGAGAGGTCATCCTCCGACCTTCTCTCACGCCACGGACCCACTCCAGGCGGACGACTGGCTTCGCTCGGTGGAGCGCCAGTTGGTTGTTGCGCAGTGCGACAACCGGGAGCGAGTCCTTTACGCAGCAGGGCAGCTGCGAGGCTCCGCTCTTGACTGGTGGGAGTCCTACCCAGCTCGGGATCGTGATGCTCTCACGTGGGACCAGTTCCGTGAGCGTTTCAGGAACCATCACATTCCTGAGGGCATTATGAAGATGAAGCAGAAGGAGTTCCATGCCCTTAAGCAGGTAGATTTGAATGCAATTCTCGGCAATTTCTTTTGAGCTTGATCTATCCTTGATTTCTTTCGTAAACCTGATCAATTGAGCGATTTCTATCCTTGTTGTCTGTGTTCGTTATTGCAGGGATCGATGACGGTGACGGAGTACCGTGACCGTTTCCTTCAGCTTGCCCGCTATGCCCCTGCTGACGTCGCTCGCGATAGCGATAAGCAGGAGTACTTCAAAGAGGGACTGGATGATCACATCCAGTATGCGCTGCTGAACCACCGCTTCGACAACTTCAACCAGCTGGTTGATGCGGCTCTCAACACCGAGCGCAAGCGCTGGGAGATTGAGGATAAGAAGAGGAAGATGGCTCCATCCTCTTCGGGCAGCAACACTCGTCCCCGCTATCAGCATCCACCACAGCAGCAGCAGAGGCCGCCCCAGCAGTACCAGCAGCGGCAGTAGCTTCCGCCTCGTCCTCAGCAGCAGCAGCAGGCGGGACAGGGTCAGAGGCTTCCAGCGCCTCCGGCTCCACCAGCTCAGAGGCAGGGAGCGCCCACTCCTCCTCCTGGGCAGCAGGCCGCTGCATTTCCGCGAGTGTGCTTCCACTGCGGCGAGCCGGGGCACTACGCCAACGTCTGCCCTCGGAAGGCGCAGGCAGGACAGCAGGGCCGTGCAGCTCAGCCCAAGGCCCCAGCTCAGGGCAGGGTGAACCACGTGACGGCCGAGTCAGCGGCCGAGGCTCCTAACGTGGTCATTGGTACGTTCATGGTTAATGCCCATCCTGCTACCGTGCTTTTTGATACTGGTGCTACGCATTCTTTCATCACCCAGTCTTTTGTTGAGCATCATGGTATTCCTACTAGCACATTAAAGAGGTGCATGTTAGTATCTTCACCGGGAGGGCAGTTGAGGTCCCATGTCTTCTGTCCCAGAGTCAGTGTGGCCATAAGGGGGGTAGATTTCAGTGCAAATCTAATGGTGCTAGACACCAAGGGCATTGATGTGATCCTCGGGATGGAGACTCTTGCTAAGTGGGGAGTCCGGATTGATTGTGCTCAGAGGATGGTTCTTCTGTCAGCATCGGATGGTCAGGAGGTTACTGTTGGAGCTACAGAGCCTTCTGGATTTCTTCATCAGATGGAGGCTAGACCCACGGATGGTATTCGCGTGGTGTCTGAATCCCCGGATGTCTTTCCGGACGATTTGCCAGGTATGCCGCCTGATCGCGACATTGAGTTTTCTATTGATCTCTTGCCTGGCACAACTCCTATTGCTAAGCGGCCCTATCGTATGGCTCCTGTCGAGCATGAGGAGGTTAAGAAGACTGTCGACGAGTTGCTAGCCAAGGGCTATATCTGTCGGAGTTTCTCTCCTTGGGCTTTTCCTGTCTTGCTCATGGAGAAGAAGGATGGCGCGAAGAGAATGTGCGTTGATTATCGGGATCTGAATGCAGTCACCATCAAGAACAAGCATCCATTGCCCCGTATTGAGGATCTCTTTGATCAGCTTCAGGGTGCTTGTGTATTCTCGAAGATTGATCTGCGTTCGGGTTATCATCAGCTGAAGATTCGTCCTGAGGATATTCAGAAGACGGCATTCACCTGCAAGTATGGGCTATACGAGTATACGGTCATGTCCTTTGGCTTGACTAATGCTCCGGCTTTCTTCATGCATCTGATGAACAAGGTTTTCATGGATTATCTGGACACCTTTGTGGTGATTTTCATCGATGATATCCTGATATATTCAAAGTCAGAAGCAGAGCATGAGAAGCATCTGAGGCTTGTGTTGCAGAGGCTCAGAGAGCACAAGTTGTATGCCAAGCTCAGCAAGTGCGAGTTCTGGATTGACGAGGTTCCATTCCTCGGTCATGTTATCTCCAAGGGAGGTATTGCTGTGGACCCCGGAAAGGTGAAGGATGTGCTTGACTGGGTTGTACCACAGACGGTGAAGGAAGTACGCTCCTTTCTAGGCTTAGCAGGTTATTATCGGAGGTTCATTGAGAATTTCTCCAAGATTGCGAAGCCTTTGACTTCCTTGCTAGAGAAGGGTGTGGATTTCTCTTGGACTGATGAGCGTCAGAGTGCCTTCGAGGAGCTGAAGAAGAGGTTGACTACGGCGCCAGTCCTTACTCTGTCCGACCAGAGCAAGAGGTTCACAGTGTATTGTGATGCTTCGAGGGATGGTCTTGGTTGCGTTCTGATGCAGGAAGGCAGAGTGATAGCTTATGCTTCGCGGCAGTTGCGCCGGCACGAGCTGAATTATCCCACTCATGATCTGGAGTTAGCCGCAGTTGTGCATGCTCTGAAGATATGGAGGCATTACTTGTTTGGGCAGAGGTGTGATATTTACACCGATCACAAGAGCCTCAAGTATATTTTCACTCAGAGTGAGTTGAATATGCGGCAGAGAAGATGGCTAGAGTTGGTCAAGGATTATGACCTGGAGATTCACTATCATCCGGGCAAGGCTAATGTTGTAACAGATGCTCTGAGCAGGAAGAGCTATGTTAACATGGCCGTGACTTTTCAGATGCCTCAGGAGTTATGCGAGGAGTTTGAGCAGTTGAGTCTGGGGTTCTTGCATCACACCTTGGGTACATCATTCGAGGCAGAACCCACTCTGGAGGCCGAGATCAGGCAGCATTAGAAGGAAGATCAGAAGCTGCAGGAGATTCGTGAGTTGCTCAAGATGGGCAAGGCTCCTCATTTCAGAGAGGATGATCAGGGTACCTTGTGGTACAAGGGTCGTATATGTGTGCCGGATGTGAATGACCTCAGAAAGTTGATTCTGAGTGAGGCTCATGATACAGCATATTCTATCCATCCTGGCAGCACGAAGATGTATTACGACCTGAAGGAACGATTCTGGTGGTATGGAATGAAGCGTTCCGTTGCGGAGTACGTGGCTATCTGTGACACTTGTCAGCGTGTCAAGGCAGAGCATCAGAGGCCAGCAGGGCTATTGCAGCCGTTGAAGATTCCAGAGTGGAAATGGGAGGAGATCACTATGGACTTCATCGTTGGCTTGCCTCGTACTCAGAAAGGGTACAACTCCATATGGGTAGTAGTGGATCGGTTGACGAAGGTTGCTCACTTCATTCCGGTGAACACTACCTACTCCGGCGCTAGACTCGCGGAGTTGTACATCTCCAGGATTGTCTGTCTGCATGGTGTTCCGAAGAAGATTATATCTGATCGAGGATCTCAGTTCACTTCACGGTTCTGGGAGCAGTTGCATGATTCGTTGGATACGAAGCTGCGTTTCAGTACTGCTTATCATCCTCAGACAGATGGGCAGACAGAGAGAACCAACCAAGTGTTGGAGGATATGCTTCGGGCCTGTGCTATTCAGTATGGTACCAGCTGGGATAAATGCCTGCCGTATGCAGAGTTTTCTTATAATAACAGCTATCAGGCCAGTCTGAAGAAGTCTCCTTTCGAGGCCCTGTATGGTCGGAAATGCAGGACTCCATTGTATTGGGATCAGATTGGTCAGAGGCAGGTGTTTGGTCCGGATATTGTTGAGGAGGCCGAACAGCTGGTACAGCAGGTGCGAGAGAATTTGAGAGTCGCTCAGACTCGTCAGAAGAGTTACACGGATGTTCGTCGTCGGGATTTGACCTTTGCAGTGGGTGATCATGTGTACCTGAAGGTCTCGCCGATGAGAGGAATCCGCAGGTTTAATGTAAGAGGGAAGTTAGCCCCTCGATACATTGGTCCGTTCAAGGTGTTGGAACGGAAAGGTGAGGTGGCATATCGTTTGGAGTTGCCACTCAATCTCTCGGGGGTGCACGATGTGTTCCACGTGTCTCAGCTGAAGAAGTGCTTGAGAGTGCCAGAAGAGCAAGCACCGATAGAAGGGTTAGATGTGCAGGAGGATCTGACCTATATCGAGCATCCGGTGAAGATTCTGGAGACATCTGAGAGAGTTACCAGAAATAAGAAGATCAAGATGTGCCGTGTGCAGTGGAGTCATCACACGGAGGATGAGGCTACTTGGGAGCGAGAAGACGAGCTGAGGAAGACATATCCCAATCTCTTTGCTAGCTAGCCTATCCAAATCTCGGGACGAGATTCCTGTAAAGGGGGTAGGTTTGTAACACCCTGAGGTAATTTCTTTAAATTTAATGAGTTTGTTTTGGGCTCAAATAAAATTTCCGGAGTTTTCCTTAATTTATCTCGCATTTAAAGTAATTTCATAACGCAAGTAATTAAAATTTATCATAGGATTAAATTGTTTGTGCACTCATGCTGCAGCATTGTTTTATTTGTGTTGAATTTATAAGGTTTGAATTCAAACTTGTTTGAATTCAAATAGTATTGTTTGAATGTTTGAGTGTAGAAAAGAAAAGAAGGAAGAAAAGGAAAAGAAGGGGCAGCCCACTTCCTCTCCTAGCCCAGCCCAACAGCTCCCTCTCTCCTTTCCCTCCCGGGCCCCCTCTTCCCTCTCCCCGCGTGGGCCAAGCCGGCCCATCTTCTCCTCCCTCAGCCGGCCCCCGTGCGCTTACCTCCCTCCCCCTTCTCTCGCTGTCACCCGGGCCCACGTGTCGGCGCCGTTTCCTTCCCCAGCCCGAGCCGCGCTCTCCTCCCCTCTTTTCTCTCTGACTCAGCGGCCCCACGCGTCAGTGCCCTCTTCTTCCTCTCCCCTTTCTTCTCCGGCGCAACGGCCCCTCCGAGATTCCCGGCGAGCCTCCCCTCTAGGCCCGCACGCCGGTGTGCTCTCCGTTGCCCCACAAAAGGGGGAACCCGTGCGCCCTGGTGTCCAGAACCCTAGCCCTCATCGCCAGCTAAATCCCCAGCGCCGCCACCCCTTTCCTCCGCCGCGCAAGCTCCCTCGGCCTCACCACTGAGCCGCCGTTCCGCTGCGCTCTAGACCCCCACAGTCCCCACAGCAGCTCCGCCTAGTCCTCCAGAAGCTTGCCGAGCCCCGCAATTTCACCCCGAGGCCCTGCATCACCGGGATTTCGCGAAGAAACCGCCGCCGGTGAGCTGTGCCGCCCCCGCAATTCTCCATCGTCGGCGATCCCCGGACGTCTCTAATCCTTCTGGCACCTTCGCAGGACCTTCGCGTGTCGAACCGAGGAAACCCGACGCTCGGAGAGCGCCCACAGCCGCCTTCCCCACGAGCGCCGCCTGTCTCCGTCCGTGCTCCACCGCCGCCGTCATCGCCAGCACCTTTGCACCGCCCCCCAGTCGATCTAAACCCCTCGGTGAGCTTCCCCTTCGCGCCCTGGTTCTTTTGCACTAGGAGTCATGATCCTTAGCTAGCCGCAGAGCCTAGACCGCGCGCACGCCGGCGTGGTTTGTCTTGCCGAGCCGCTCTCGCCGTCGTTCCACCCTAACCGAGCTCGAATCCACCTCCTCAAGTGCCCAGCTAGGTTCCCCGCGTTGTGCTCTACCTCCTGGGTTTGATCTCGTCGTGAAATGTCCCCGGGAACGTGTGATCGCGTGTCTCCGGCGAGCTCCCGAGCCGCGCCGCCGCGGGCTTGATCGCCGGCGTCTCTTGCCGCCGCCTGTGCTCCCCGACCCGACCCGAGCCGTCCGATCCGAAGTCAGCGGTCGAGATTAGATCCCGCGTACCTCTTCCATCCCAGCCCTCCGATCAAGATCCAGTGGACCGGACCCCCTCGGACAGATCGGACCGTCCGTAAACGGCAGTCAGATCGGACCGTCCGTAAACGGCAGTTAGATCGGACCGTCCGAACCGGATCGCGTGTAAACCGTTAGATCTAGATCCAGCGGCCACGATGCGCGTATACCCCTTCGCGAAATAGATCTGATCTGGGTCGTAGAAGTTAGATCCAGTGGTCCGCATTAGCGCGTACCGCTTCAGCCTGGCCATTTTGTTAAAGAGCCCCTGTGCTTTTCAAGAATCAACCCGCAGTCCACTACAGTTCAATAACAATTGCAGTTTAGCCCTATTTCTTGCACCGAAGCCCTTGATCTTTATAGAATTTGAACCCGCAGTCCAAGCCCTGTATTTTCACGTGTTAGCCCCTGCGTTTAGCCTTTAATTACGTTTAGGTTCCTGGTTTTTGTCCAGAAACCCTTGGAAGTTCTGTTTTTCTTACAGTTTAGTCCCTGGACCTTGTTTTAGCCCTAGATTTTGCGTTTTAGCTCCGTTTTAAGCGCTCTTTATGTCCACGCGATCATTGTAACGCGTAGAATCGTTCTAGGCCAGTTTTATGTGCTATTCCATTGTATTGACGTACTATTTCTTATGTTTTGCTATTGTTTGCATGTGTGTGCATGTGTGGCTCATGTATTGCTGTTACGATCGTGAGTAGACGTCGAGCCACCGGAGCAGTACCAGGAGCAGCCATCTTCCGAGTAGTTCGAGCAGCAGCCGGGAGAGTACGAGGAAGGCAAGTATAACATGAACCTCCTATCACTTTTAAATACAATTTCATACTGCATTTTAATTCTGCATACCTATAAGGACTTCCTAGCCACCTTTATATTCTTATATATATCCTATGGGTTGCATTTTGGTTAGCTGTGCTAGGTTGCTGCGCTATAACAAATCTTGGTCCTTTTTAATTAATTTGATTAATGGTCTTATGCAACTTAATTCTGGAGCCGACCCTCTGTGCTGTGTGCTTGAGTGGTTTGTGCGTCCTTAAAAGATGTTTTTGTTAGAAACATGGTTTAGGGGGCCAGCACGGTGCTTAGTGCTTGGTTGGCTACTCTCCCTAAGGACCGGTTCATAGAGCGACAACCTGGGACAACCGCGCAACCACAAGACTGGAATGGGACGGTCTTGACTTACTAATTAGGTCGTGTTGGTTTGGGAGTAACTTACCTGCGTGGGCAAGAGGGGTGGTAAGCTTCAATGGTCCCTGCTCCTCCGGCTTGGTCTGTGCTGTGTGTCTTGTACCCCCGGAGGTGGGCCCCATCGTTGCTGATCCAGAATCCTTAGCGGTTACGCCTTACCAACGTGGTCCTTTGTAACGGTCTCGTAGTGTGCTTGCTAGCCATCTCACCTAAGGAAGTGTGATGAATAACTAGCGTAGCTCACGACTTGTGGGTAAAGTTGTGCAACCTCTCGAGAGTGTAAAACTGATATATCAGCTGTGCTCACAGTCATGAGCGGCCCAGATCCTCCGTCTGATTAGTGGGGTTATCAACCTTTGACGAGGGAGATTCCCCGGGTGGTTTTGGTTTGGATGGTTCCCAGTAGTTCTTAATTAACACTGATTAATTTCTTATGCAATTTGGGTTTATGGTAACTCATCCACTTGTAGTAATTAGCTTAAATAAAATTTGCCAAGATTAAAAGCTAATGCAGTTGAGTCAGCTAGCCTAGAGCCTCATAGTTTGTGTTATACTTGTTGAGTACGAGTTTGTACTCACACTTGCCTCTCTACTCTTCTGTTCTATTTCGGATATCTTCGACTGCTGCTCAGTGCCCGGCAACGTGGAGGACTACGTCAGCGGCTTCGACGATTTCTAGGCGTTGTCTCCCAGTCGACGTCCCTGTGGCGCCCAGCTCTTCATGTATTCATTTTATGCTTCCGCTTTCCTTGAACTGATCCTTGATTCAGTTGTAATAAAGATATTCATTTTATAATTTATATGCTTTTATTCATGACATGTGTTGTGATATCTTGATAGTCTGTTGTATATATGCGTGACTTGATCCTAGCGCATATATGATTGCTCGATTTATGTTCTTATAAATCGGGTGTGACATTGATGGATCAAGTGGCAAGCCTCAAGAGTAGTGTGGAGAAACTCTCAAGAGGAGAATACATCCACAAGGAGATTCTCTTCAACAATGCCCGTGACTATGGGAAGAGAGGTCTTGGTTCATTTCCGGAGCCAAACATAGCTACTACTCCTTCTCCGGAGATCAAGATTAGTTTCATCAAGGAAGTTGGTTCATATTGCTAACATTGCCAAGTCACCGGGCACCACACTAGGGAGTGCACTTTACCATCATGTCCTCTTCCTAATTTACCCAAGAATTACTCATCAATGTTTCAAAATAACCATTTTCTCTTGAGTAAAGTGAAGGGCAAAGTGAAGGCCAAGTTCATTGGCAAAATTGCTAAGGAGTCAAAGAAGAAGCTCCCCAAGCAACTTTGGATCCCAAAAGCTCTTGTCACACATGTGCAAGGCCCAAAGCTTGTTTGGGTTACTAAAACTCAAAAGTGAATTCTCATGTGTGTAGGTGAACTACAAAGCCGGTGGAAAACATTGGGTACTTGATAGCGGTTGCTCTCAACACATGACCGGCAATGATAGCATGTTCACCTCTCTTGAAGACCTTGGCGATCATGAACATGTCACCTATGGTGATAACTCAAGGGGGAAAGTCTTAGGTTTAGGTAGAATAGCAATTTCAAAAGATTTATCTATTTCAAATGTCTTGTTTGTAGAAGCACTTAGTTTTAATCTTATCTCTATTGCTCAATTATGTGATCTTGGACTAACGTGTGCCTTTGACAAGAAAGGTGTTGTAGTAACTCATGAAAAAGACAAGTCATTGGTATTCACGGGGTTTAGGCATGGCAACATCTATTTAGTGGATTTCTCTTCAAAGCAAACAAGCACCATGACATGCCTCTTCACCAAGTCGTCTCTTGGGTGGCTTTGGCATAGAAGAATTGCTCATATTGGCATGAGCAACCTCAAGAAAGCCCACAAGAGAGGGATGATCACCGGCATGAAGGACGTCACTTTTGACAAGAACAAGTTATGCAAAGCATGTCAAGCTGGGAAGCAAGTTGCAACACATCATCCCATCAAGACGATGTTGTCTACCTCCAAGCCGCTCGAGCTACTACACATGGATCTCTTTGGTCCAATTACATACAAGAGCATTGGTGGTAACCTCTATTGCCTAGCAATCGTTGACGATTTTTCACGCTACACTTGGGTCATGTTTCTAGGCGATAAGGGTGAAACTCCGGAGATCTTCAAGACATTTGCAAGAAAAGCTCAAAGGGAGTACAACTCCCCAATTGTGAAGATCCGGAGTGACAACGGCACCGAGTTCAAAAATGTGAAGATTGAAGAATGGTGCGATGAAGAGGGAATCAAGCATGAGTTTTCCGCCACCTACACGCCTCAACAAAATGGAGTGGTGGAAAGAAAGAACAAGACACTCATCACCCTAGCAAGAGCAATGTTGGATGATTATGGCACGTCCGAGAAGTTTTGGGCGGAAGCAATCAACACGGCGTGTCATGCATCCAACCGAGTGTATCCTCACCGACTCCTCAAGAAAACTCCATATGAGCTCATCACCGGGAGAAAACCAAATATATTCTACTTTCGAGTCTTTGGTTGCAAATGTTTCATCTATAAGAAGAAAAGGCTCGGTAAGTTTGAGAGTAGATGTGATGAAGGTTTCTTTCTTGGTTATGCATCAAACTCCAAAGCATATAGAGTATTCAATCAAACCTCCGAGTTAGTTGAAGAAACATGTGATGTGGAGTTTGATGAATCTAATGGCTCCCAAGAGGAGGTTGTTGGCTATGAAAATGTAGGTGATGAAGAGATTGATGAAGCTTTGAAGAATATGTCCATTGGGGATATCAAGCCAGAAAGAGGTGCATGAAGGCAATGATCAAGGGGGAGGACCTTCCTCATCTACACCAAGCACCTCCACGGCACCCCAAGTGGATGAAGATCAAAAAAAGTTGATCCACTACCTCAAGAAAATGTGTCAATGCCAACACCCCAAGTCCAAGAAAAAAAAAGCAAAATGTTCCACCACAAGCACAAGTCACCCATGATCCACCCCAACAAGCATCCACGCAAGTACCGCTAGTGAAGCATGGTCGCATCTCCAAGGATCATCCAATTGGTCAAATCATTGGTAGTCCTTTCAAAGGAGTAAGAACTCGCTCTAAGCATGCTTCATTTTGCGAACATCACTCGTTTGTTTCTTGTATTGAACCCACTAGCATAGAGGAAGCGCTTGAGGACTCGGATTGGGTGATGGCTATGCAAGAAGAATTGAACAATTTCACCCGCAATGAAGTTTGGGTCCTCGAAGATCCTCCGAAAGACAAGAACATCATTGGCACAAAGTGGGTCTTTCGAAACAAGCAAGATGAACATGGGGTGGTGGTACGCAACAAAGCAAGACTTGTGGCCAAAGGGTTTTCTCAAGTCGAAGGTTTGGATTTTGGTGAAACTTTTGCTCCAGTCGCAAGACTTGAAGCTATCCGTATCCTTCTTGCTTACTCTTCACATCATAACATTAAGTTATATCAAATGGATGTGAAAAGTGCATTCTTAAATGGCGTTATTAACGAACTTGTTTATGTTGAGCAACCTCCCGGGTTTGAAGATCCAAGGAATTCTAACCATGTCTATAGGTTGCACAAGGCACTCTATGGTCTCAAACAAGCTCCAAGGGCTTGGTATGAGAGGCTTCGTGACTTCCTAATCATGCAAGGCTTCAAGATCGGGAGGGTGGACACCACTTTGTTCACAAAAGACATCAATGGGGATCTTTTCATTTGTCAAATTTATGTTGACGATATTATCTTTGGCTCAACTAATGATCTACTAAGCCATGAGTTTGCTACCATGATGTCTAGGGAATTCGAGATGTCCATGATTGGCGAACTGACCTTCTTCCTTGGTTTTCAAATCAAACAAATGAAGGAAGGGACATTCATCTATCAAGAAAAATATACTAAAGATATCTTGAAGAAGTTCAAGATGGATGAGTGCAAGCCAATCAAGACACCCATGGCAACCAATAGGCATCTCGACTTGGATGTGGACGGTAAACCAGTTGATCAATCCCTCTATCGTTCTATGATAGGGTCTTTGCTTTACCTTACCGCATCTAGGCCCGATATAATGTTTAGTGTGTGCTTGTGTGCCCGCTTTCAAGCTAACCCAAAGGAATCACACCTTTCGGCTGTGAATAGGATCCTTCGGTATCTCAAGCACACTCCTAGCATAGGCTTGTGGTACCCCAAAGGCGCTAGCTTAGATCTCTTGGGATACTCGGATTCGGATTTTGCCGGAAGCCGTGTGGATCGCAAGAGTACCTCCGGGGGTTGCCACTTGCTTGGGCGTTCTCTAGTTTCTTGGTCGAGTAAGAAGCAAAATTCCGTGGCTTTGTCCACAGCGGTAGCGGAATATATAACGGCCGGTGCATGTTGTGCCCAAATCCTATATATGAAGCAAACCCTTTTGGACTTTGGTGTGAAACTAGATAGGATACCACTCCTTTGTGACAATGAAAGTGCCGTAAAAATTGCCAAGAATCCGGTTCAACACTCTCGCACAAAGCACATTGATATTCGCCATCACTTCTTGCGTGATCACGAAGCCAAGGGGGACATTTCCCTTCAAGGTGTGAGATCCGAGGAGCAATTGGCGGATATTTTCACAAAACCTTTAGACGAGATTACTTTTGTTAGGCTAAGGAATGAGCTTAATGTGTTAGATGCGGCAAACGTCATGTAAGTTGCCATGTCATATAGAAAAATGCATACATATAGGACACTTGTCTAACCATGGTAGGATAGTGATGAGCAAGGGTTTAGCTAGAGGTGGTGGTCCACTTGTTTTCCTCTAGACTTGTAGAAAGGCTCATCATGAAGAAGCTTCCCGTGGGTTCAAACTTGACAAGTAGAATTTAAATTCTCACTATGCATTTCTTGTCATATAGATGCGCACTTCATATGTACCTTACTTTCGCATATGGATGTAGCTTGCATTATCATTGCATGCGTAAGGGTCACAAAGGAGATCACTCGATGAAAATGAGACTTGTTTCATATACAAAATCTCAATTCATGAAAAGTGAAAAGAGTAAAGTGTTAGGTGCGCTATTGCCTAGTGAGCAATGTCATGATGAGTTTGAAGCTTTCTTTCTTCAATATTCCTATGACATGGCTCATACATTTTATTTGGCGCCTTGTCTCTCTTGCGGCTTTTCCTTGTGTTTGAAAAGAAAAATTATATAAGCTAGTGAGCTATCCTATTTACTTTGAGGGGTAAAGTCACCTATGCAAGTCCATTAACTTGAGTTTATTTGAATTTTATAAGTTTATTGGACTTAGCATAGAAGAGTGAGCTGAGTGAGGGTTTTTGGCTTCACCGGTTAAACCGACGTTCAATGGATCTTTACCCATCGGTTTAACCGGCGTTACTAAGTTTCAGCATCAGCTCAGTCAATTCAAGCGTTCAACCGGTGTATACAAATTACGGAGCATCGGATCAACCGGTGAACGTATCACAGATCTGACCCAGTAATCAACCGGCGTTTGTGTCGTTCAACCGGCGAGTTCATTTATTGGATCATCGGTTCAACCGGCATTCAGATGCAGATTTGGTGGAGTCTCGGATAAACTACACCGATGCAATCAACCGGCGTTCGAACCCTAAGCGTCGGATCAACCGGCGATAAGAAAATCTGCGGGGTCCACCTATCATATAACTCTCTTTTGCCCGCTCGCATCCGCCCGCTCGTCTTCACCGTCTGCCACCCCCTCGCCTTCGTCGTCGCCTACGCCCCGCGCCGCCTTGTGCCGCCCGCGTGCAACCGCGCCGCCGCCGCCTTGCGTCGCTCCGCGCGCCCAGCTGCAACCGCGCCGCCGCCCGCACTCCTTGCACCGCCACCGCGCCAGCGCCTTCTGCGCCGCATGCGCGCTACCGCGCCGCCGCCACCGCCATTCCGCGCCATCGCCAGCGCGCCTTGCACCGCACTCGCACATCCACGCCTCGCACGCCAAGTGTTCGGTGTTTTGCCCGAACCATCGCGCTCGCCCTAGCTCGCAGCGCCGCGTCCTAGTCACTTTCAGTTGTCGTGATGGGTCGTGAGAAGAGGAAGGGGAAGGAGATTGTGGTCAAGGAGCCCGCTCGCAAGCGGACTCGTGTAGCGAGAGAGGCCGAGAGGGCCGAGATGGTGGCCAAGGCTGCCCAGGAGCAGGCATCAGGCCGTGCTCGCCCGTTCGCAATCAGGGATTTGCCAGCCAGGGGCAGAGGCTGAGGTCGAGGCATGGGTAGAGTCAGAGGTGCCAGGGCCACCAGAGCCACGACTGCGGCAGCAGCAGCAGAGTCAGATCGGTCACTTTCAGCTGTAGAGTCAGATTCAAATACAGAGGCAGAGCAGTCTGATCAGTCACAGAGGCAGGACACACAGGAGTCACCGACTCTACGACGTTCTGGCCGCACTCAGCAGACGTCCCCAGCAGGAGACACTTCACCTGCGACCGAGCATCGCACTGGACCGAGGACGTGAGGAGGTCGCCAGCCTCAGGTGCCTCGCAGGTCCGTAGCAGCAGCAGCAGCAGCTCGTCGAGCCGAGGCCCTAGCGGCTGAGAGCGCAGTGTTCCGCATGGACACTGTTGTGCGTCTGGAGCCAGGTGTGCTGCTCCAGAACTTGACCAAGGCCAATGTGGCAAAGGTCAAGAGGCTCAGGTGGAGTGTTCAGGAGGAGGACTGGTTTCCCGTGACCCGTGACAGCAGAGTCGACCGTAGGTTATGCACACTTCTTCAGGCCAGTTTCTACGAGACTTACCAAAGGCGGGGCCACAGGATCTTCCCGCACAGAGTGCTTGACTGGGTGTCTCTGAGGATAGCCGCAGGGGGAGCAGATGTCAGAGAGCACTTTGCTCACTTCAGGGGGCTGCCCAGGTTACTCGGGATTGAGAGGAACAGATACATCGAGGACTGGGTTAGAGTTTTCTATGCCACAGCTTGGATAGCCCCAGAGCGCAAAGCAGTACACTTCATGTTTGGAGGCCAGGTCTTTGGTCTGTCCAGGGCGACATTAGCAGGGATTCTCGAAGTTGACTTGGTCGACGTCTCCCTGCACGAGATGGTTTATGGAGATGCAGATCCACCGCGCAGAGCCATGATTGGCGGGATTGCACCCTCTCACGAGGCGATCTCTCAGTGTTTCCGCCAGCCGTTCCCTGCCTCCTACGCCAGAGTTCCCAGCTTGTTGACCCCAGAGGCATACGCAGTTCATATGGCACTTCGGAGGACTCTGCTACCGAGGAGTGGCTACCCAGAGGGGTTCACAGGTCTGCAGCAGCTCCTGCTTCTACACATCCTTACTCACGAGCCGTTTGACATAGTTGACTTCATCTTGGCTGAGATCGAGGATGTTATCACTGACGGGATGGGTGTTGTGCGTCAGTTTCCATATGCTCACTGGATCAGCTATATCTGCTCTATGATCGTACCAGCTGAGTCACCCGTCAGTGCAGTCTACCGTCAGGACGAGGTTCCATGGTTCCCAGTTTACCGTCCGACAGCACCACAGGACCGGAGGAGAGGCAGACGGGCCGATAGTGCTGCCATGGCACAGTTGTCACCCGAGGCACAAGCTCGTGTGGCACAGGAGGACGAGGCACTGCTAGCCGCCGAGGCACAGCTTCCCGAAGGAGAGGATGAGATTCACTGGTCTGAGATTGAGTCAGACTCCTCCGAGGATGAGGAGTACTTCCCTGCACCAGCCCTAGCTAGTCACGACCACGAGGCAGGGGGGTCCAGAGAACCAGCCCCAGAGTCAGCAGCTGCTGCTACAGTTTCAGAGTCCCAGGTGTCTCAGCCGTCTGAGCTCACCGCACTTCTACAGCAGCTCGTGACTCAGCAGAGAGAGGACCGGCTTGCACAGGAGGAGGCCAGGAGAGCCCATGAGGCTCAGCTTGCTGCCATACAGAGGGAGGCCGCCCGAGAGCGGGCCGCGACAGAGGAGCGTTTTGTCGGGCTTATTGATAGAGTATCTCAGAGGACAGACGCTCAGTTCCAGCAGATGCAGCAGGGCATGATGGCGATGTTCGGGATGATCTCACAGCTTTACTCTCACACCGGACTCACCCCACAGCAGCCAGGACAGCCAGGCCTTCAGGGTGTTGGAGCACCTCCGCTTGCCGTTACACCAGCTCCAGCCCCTACTGCAGCTCCAGCTACCTCAGCGACTCCGGAGACCACGTTCTCGATGTCTGCACTACTTGGGTCTGCGGGTCGTCCATTCTTCTCACCACTGCCAGCGACTTCACTCTTCCAGGAGTCACCTCCAGCAGTGCAGACAGTCGGCCTCCCCGTCGTACCACAGACACTACCTTCAGGGGGAGGAGGAGAGGGTTCCTTGCTTCAGCAGTCGACACAGCCGGCAGCTTCAGCACTTACTACTTCAGATGTTGACACATCTTCTGTTGAGCCGGTCACTACTTCCACGGACTCTCTTCCAGGCAGTGCCAGCACGAGAGCCTCGACGACAGCTACACCTCCAGTTAGTTCAGCCCCAGCAGGCAGTTCTGACCAGCAGCTCCCGTCCGTCACCGAGGATCCACCGTCCGACGACGACGATGATGACCCGGACCATTTCCTCGCCTTACCGCGACAGCCGGATCAGTAGCTCGCCTCTTTTGGTGCTTTGATGCCAAAGGGGGAGAGGGAGTTGGAGTCAGGGGGAGGGTAGAGTTAGAGAGAGCTCATAGTTATCAGGACTTTGATGTTTTGTATGTTTTGTATCACATTTGGTGTTAATTCATGGATATGTACATTTGTCACTTGAGTATGCTGTGGTTTGAGACATATCTATGGATTTTGTTTGAGCCGTTGAGCTCTTTGGTTCTTGTCTTTCGAGTTTGCTTGTGTTTATTCTTGCCCTATCTTTCATGCTCTCTCGTTATTTATGTTTGTGTTGTCATCAATCACCAAAAAGGGGGAGATTGTAAGCATCTAGGCCCTCAAGGTATGTTTCGGTGATTAATGACAACCATTATTGTGACTAATGAGTTTGTGCAGCTTAATAGATCATTATCGCTCATTTGGTCATAAGTCAAAAGAGGCCCCTAATTTTCGTTATTCAAAAAGGCGATCTCGGCATTCAACTCAATTATATGTCAAGACTAAGGATCTTTCTAGTCCTAAGTGTCATAAGGTTGAGAAGGACACTTAGGTTAGTACAGGATTTATAGTTTTGTAGTGATCGCACTATTAAGAGGGGTTAAGGCTAAGTAACTTGAGCATGGACATGGTCATTTGAAAATGGATGTACACAATGGTCACTCAGGTTTCTAGAAGCTCAAATAAGTGGTTCTCAACTTATATCTCAAGAATATTTGGATTTCATTCAAGACTCAAATCAGAAAAGGCAAAATCAGAAAAATCCTTAACACCGGTTTAACCGACGCTCTCACTTTTCTATACGTCGGTTAAACGAAGTCAGCAGAGTCTGGACAAGTCAATACACCGGTTAAACCGACGTGTTTGAATTTAACGTCGGTGCATTAGTCCAGAGTTGGTTTTTCCAGGGTATTTCAAGCTCTATACACCGGTTAAACCGACGATGTTTGAAATGGGACGTCGGTGCAGTTGTCCAGAGACTTGGTTTTCCAGTTGATCAGTGGACAACTACACTCACCGGTTAAACCGATGATACGTCGGTTAATCTGCCTAAGTTGTAATGGCTAGTTTTCAGAAGGGGCAGTTTACATTCATCGTTTAAAACGACGATGACTATTGGAGGTACGTCGGATTAACCGGCGCTACGCAGCTTTCTGGCAGCTTTTTCTCCAACGGCTCTATTCGTGTGAGCTGCCTATATATACCCTTCCAATGGGTCATTTTGCTACTCTTGACACCAGGCAACATCCAAATACTCATACTATAGTCAAGAGCCACCTTGAGCTTCATCATTTCATATTCTTATTCATTCAATCAATCAAGAAGCAAGATTAAGGACTTGAGTAGAGAGAAGCTTGTGTGCATCCGTTCTTGGTGATCGGGTCTTGCTCAAGTAAAGGCCTTAGCTTGTTACTCTTGGTGATTGGCATCACCTAGGCAATCTTGGTGATCAAGGTGTTTCTCGCGGAGCTTGCCAAGGATTGTGGGAGCCCGGAGAAGATGATTGTACGTGGCTTGATCTCCACCACGCCGGGATGGTGAACGGAGACTCTTAGTGAGCGCTCTCGTCTCCGTGACTTGGGACGTGACAACACTCTTTGTGAGTGTCACAACGTGGATTAGGGGTGTGTGCCAACACATCGAAACCACGGGAAAAAATCCGGTCGTCTCTTGTCCACTCTCTTTATTCAAGCATTTTCTTTCATGCAATTTATTCATGTGCTTGACTTAGAGATCATATCTTGTTCTACCTTGCTAGGCTTTACTTCTCTTTTTATCTCTCTTAGCTTGTGTAGGTAGCTTAGTTATCCGGTTGGTGAATTGGTGCCTTACTAGCATTGCATAGGTTAAGGTTGCTTTACTTTGTTTTTAAAATTTGAAAAAGGCCCAATTCACCCCCCCTCTTGGTCCATCGATCCTTACATCAGTACAAACTGTGGGATTAAGCTAGGCTTGAATATCTCTTCTACAAATTGGGCATATAGGATAACCACTCGTGGCGGGAAAATCTCCTCTAACCAAATCTGTAGAAAGGTACCACTTTAGCTGGGTAGCCAATTGATAAAAACAGACTTACTCCTACTACATCTAGAAGGAATGGATGTTCTCTTAGGTATGGATTGGATGACCCAGCACCAAGTGTCATTAGATATCTTCTCCCGAACTGTGGAGATAGATTCACCTGAGCATGAACCTACCATTCTTTATCTTCCACAATGAAAGTACACCAATCTTTGTACCTATGCTACAACGGGGATCAAGTTAAAGGATATCCCTATCGTCTGTGAATACTCAGATGTCTTTCCAGATGGTTTGCCCGAAATGCCCCCAGATCGAGATATTGAGTTTATCATAGAACTTCAACTTGGCACAGCCCCCATCTCCAAGAGACCTTATCGTATGCCTCCTAACGAGTTAGCCGAGTTAAAAATCCAAGTCCAAGACCTCCTTGATAAGGGTTTCATTCACCCGAGTGCTTCACCCTGGGGTTGTCCAGCCTTATTTGTGAAAAAGAAGGATAATAGCTTAAGGCTATGTGTAGATTATCGTCCTCTCAATGCGGTGACTATCAAAAACAAATATCCTTTACCCCGCATTGATATTCTCTTCGATCAGTTAGCCGAAGCCAACGTATTCTCCAAAATTGATCTTCGTTCCGGCTATCACCAAATCAAGATCCGGCCAAGTGACATTCCAAAAACAGCCTTCTCCACCCAATATGGTCTATATGAATATCTGGTTATGTCATTTGGTCTTACCAATGCTCCAGCGTATTTCATATATCTCATGAATTCGGTCTTCATGCAAGAACTCGACAAATTTGTTGTGGTCTTCATTGATGACATCCTGATCTACTCTAAAAACTCAGAGGATCATGAAAATATCTTCATGTTATTCTGCAGCGATTAAGGGATCATCGCTTCTATGCCAAGTTCTCTAAATGTGAATTTTGGCTGGATACTGTTAAATTTCTGGGCCATACTATTTCCGGTGATGCTATATCCGTTGACCCCAGCAAAGTACAAGAAGTGATGGATTGGAAACCTCCGACATCTGTCCATCAAATCCGTAGTTTTCTTGGTCTAGCTTGCTATTATCGTCATTTCATTCCTGACTTCTCCAGAATAGCCAAACCTATAACCGAACTACTAAAGAAAGGTGTTAAATTCTCTTGGGATAAAAAATACGAAGATGCATTCCACACTCTCCGAGACCATCTTACAACTGCCCCAGTCCTAGCTCAACCAGATGTGTCAAAACCCTTCGACATTTATTGTGATGCTTCAGGAACCGGACTTGGTTGTGTGCTTATGCAAGACAACTGAGTCATTGCCTATGCATCACGAGCACTTAGGACTCATGAACAGAACTACTCTACCCATGATCTTGAACTCACAGCTGTCATTCATGCCCTGAAGATATGGAGACATCATCTGATGGGTACGAAGTGTCATATTTATACTGACCACAAAAGCCTCAAGTACATCTTCACACAGGCAGACCTGAATATGAGGCAAAGATGCTGGTTAGAGCTTATCAAAGACTATGACTTGGAAGTACATTATCATCCAGGCAAGGCCAATGTCGTTGCGTATGCACTTAGTCGCAAGGCACATTGTTCTTGTTTATCTGTAGAAGCTTTCAACGAAACTCTTTGTTGGAAAATGAGAAAGCTTAATCTAGAAATCATTCCCCAAGGTGACTTGAACCATCTCTCAGTTGAAGCCACGCTTAGGGATAGCATTGTTCTAGCTCAACAGTGCAATGAAGGGGTCAGAATCATTAAGCAGAAGATAACACAAGGAGAAGGGAAGTATAAGTGCTTCCGAGTAGATCCAGAAGGAGTTTTATGGTTCCACGAACGTATCGTTGTACCCAAGGACCACAAGCTCCGTAAACAGATATTGGACAAGGCCCACCTATCTAAATTCTCTATGCACCCTGGCAGTACGAAGATGTACTAGGATCTGAAACAAAACTTTTGGTGGACTCGTATGAAACAAGAAATTGCCAAGTATGTCTCAGAATGTGATATCTGCCAAAGAGTCAAAACCAGTCATCTGAAAACTGCTGGTAGTCTTCAACCTCTATCTATTCCCTCTTGGAAATGGGAGGATACCAGTATGGATTTTATCGTTGGCTTACCCAACACTTCTCTAAGGCATGACTCTATTTGGGTAATCGTTGATCGATTGACCAAGACTGCACATTTCCTTCCTGTGCATACTACATATAATGCCAAAAAGTATGCGGAAATCTATCTGGATCAAATCGTTCATCTTCATGGAGTACCTAAGACGATCATTTCTGATCGTGGAGCACAGTTTATTGCTCGGTTCTGGGAGCAATTGCAACATGCTCTTGGAATCAAGTTAATTCGAAGCTCCGCATATCACCCTCAGACAGACGGACAAACTGAAAGAGTAAATCAGATTCTGGAAGATATGCTTAGAGCCTGCGTCCTTCAGTATGACAAGAATTGGGACAAATGCTTGCCACTGGCAGAATTTTCCTACAACAATAGTTATCAGACAAGCATTAAGATGGCCCCGTTCGAAGCATTGTACGGTCGCCGATGCTGAACTCCTTTGAGTTGGTCACAAACCGGCGAGCGTAAAATCTTTGGACTGGACCTTGTCACTGAAGTAGAGGATAAGGTGAAGACTATACAAACTAATCTAAAAGCAGCCCAATCTCGACAGAAAAGCTACGCTGACATACGAAGAAGACCATTACAGTTTCAAGTCAGAGACTTTGTATATCTCCGAGTATCTCCTACCCGAGGTGCTCAAAGGTTCGGCGTAAAAGGGAAACTTGCTCCTCGATACATCGGACCCTTTGAAATTCTTGAAATCTATGGACCCGTAGCTTACCGTCTTCAACTTCCTCCTCAACTAGCGGCCATCCATGACATCTTCCATGTATCTCAACTTAGGAAGTGTGTCAAAGTTCCTACTGAGGTCATCGATTCTCAAACCATCGAAATCGAACTTGATCTAACCTATACAGAACATCCAATTAGAGTATTAGACACCAA
The DNA here is from genome assembly GCF_002211085.1 of Panicum hallii. NCBI lineage: Eukaryota > Viridiplantae > Streptophyta > Magnoliopsida > Poales > Poaceae > Panicum > Panicum hallii. The sequence goes on along the minus strand of NC_038046.1, from coordinate 36,252,672 downwards.
AGAAAGAAACACTAGAAGAGAAACCATCAGGATGTTCAAGATTCAGTGGAACCATCACACAGAAGAAGAAGCAACATGGGAAACTGAATCTTATCTTCAACATAATTTCCTAGACTTCCTTCAAGCCAATCTCCAAACTTGATCGTTCAATTCCATCTTGTTCCGGAATCTCGGGATGAGATTCTTTTTAGGGGGGAAGGCTGTGACACTCAGGTACTTAGTATTGTTACATACTAGATTTTAGTATGAAATTGTGTGCAAAATGTGGTGAAAGTGTGTTTAGAAAAATTAAATGATAACGAAAAAGGGTTGTTTATATAATTATAAATTAATAAAGGTCCTTTAGTGTTAAATGGGTAAGTATGGAAGGTAAAATTTAAATGTATGAGGGTTGTTTTCCAAAAGTTAAAAACTTGCATTTAAATCGTAAATATAGGTGAAACTACACCTAGGATATAAATGTAGTGTAGTTTTTAAATAGGATTTAAATAAAGTTTAGAGACTTTAATAAGTTTCATTGTAGTTTCAAATCTGTTGCTCTTCTGCAAATGAACCTTAAAGCAAAGTTGAAGATTTTGAAAAACCCTACACTTTTGTTTTTGGGCCTATCTTTATTTGAGCTCTAGTTTGAAAGTTACTTAGACATTACAGTGAGGTCCTTGTATTTTTGGAGAATCGCAGACTGGTCCTTGTCTTCCTCCTCCAGCCCGACCTCCTCTGTTTCTCTGCCCGCGTGCCGCCACCGCTCTGCCGGCCATGTGCAGCGCCCTCGCCGCCCCAGCGCCACTCTGCACTAGTCCACGTGCCCTCCCCTGCCTCGCCGCCGCCTTCCCAACCCCGTGCTGGCCCGCTTCTGCTCTTCCCACGTCGCACCGCCGCTGCCCGTGCCGCCACGCGTGCCGCCGGCGTCGCCAGCTCCTGCTCGTGCGTGCAACGCCCCTCCTGGCCTTAAGGCGTGCTCAGCTGTTGCTCTGCGACCTTCCTTACTCACCCGAGCACCCCTAGTCCACAGCATTTCCTCTTCCCCGAGCTCGATCCCTCACCGGACCCCCGCCGCCACCACTGCCCACCGTCGTCAACATCCTCGTTGCCTCTGAACCCCAATCCAGCGCTGCTAGAGCACCATAGCGACTCACTGGTGCTCCCAAGCCCCTCCAATTTCATTTCCCCACGCCCGACCATCATCCCCGACAGCGCCGGTGAGCTCCCAGCTCCACCGCCGCTTGGCCTCCTATCGACCCGCCGATACAGAGCCATCTCACCTCCGCTAAAGGCACCAACAGCACCACACCAATCTGTAGAAGCCCCTCGACTACTTCCCCACCACCCTCCGGCATCCCAGCTTGCAGGACGCTGCACCGCCATCGCCGCCAGTAAGAACCCGAGCCGCCCCACCGTCGACGACCACCCTCCGCCCCGTCTCCGATCAAATTGGGTACGGGAAACGCATCCCTACACTCCCGTGATGCTCCTGCGCGCCTTGTTCACCCCTGTTCGCCGGCACCTCGCCGGGAACACTGCCGCACTGTCACCGCTGCCGCCATCCATCATCGCCGACCATGCTCCGTCACTTGTCCTGGTGCACATCAACCACCCATGAGCACAGTAGATCATGTAGGTCCTGTAGGACTAGTTCTACCCCGGCCAAACCCTCACCGGACTGAACCGCCGACCACCGTCGAGAGCTGTCGAGGACCCATGTGTATTTAAATGAGCTGTTCTAGGGTTTCCTATGCAAGAAACCTAGGGCCTCTCTGTAAGAACCCTAGCTAGTGTTAGCTGTCAGCTTGTAAAATCTATAGAAAATTGTAGAAAAATCCAAAAATTGCCAAACTGGTTTTGTTAAAAACTAGAATTCAGGCTCTACAACTTTTGTTAATGAAGTTTAGTTTGAAACTAAATACTTTTGAATCTATTTTAAACCTAATTAAAAGAGGTATTTTATGCATAACTCTTGCATACAAGCTTAGCTTCTTATGATCTTTGGTATGTAACTTATTTAGGTCATGGGTAAGCCAGTATAAAAATTTCATGCTTAGCATAGCTTTGTAGTTTGAGTTCCTTCAACCTTTTACAAATCAAATTAGAAAAGGTTTAAATTTAGGTAAACATATTCCTAAGGCTCTTTTGTCTAGATCTTTTTACCATAGCCTAATATATTGATAATTAGTTCATAATTAAATTTTCAAGAGTTTATAATTTTGATTGCTTGGGATTTGAATTTAAACATAAAGTTTGAATTCAAATTCAAATATTTTAGTTTCTGTTCCCAGAAAATTATGAAAAATTCACCATATGCTTATTTATTGAAAATAAACTTAACCACAAAAATCCATGGTCAGAACCTTTATGGTTTTAAAAATAAAAATCAAAATTGTCCAATTACTTCAAAGTAATTTTATGACTTAAGTATAACTAATAACTTGGAATCCAAACCCCCCTTGCTTCATGAGTCTATATTAATTAATTTGTTGGATTGCAACTTTATCATGAAATGAAATCTTTAACTCGAGCACTATTTCACTTAAATCATTGCATATCATGTAGAGTCAGCAACACTCGACGACGGAATCTACAAACTGGTTCAGGAACCCGAGCTTGGATTTTCTGAAGATCCTGCGAACATCACCGAGATATTAACTGAAGCCCCGAACCAAAGTTCGTAAGTCTTTGACACTCCTGACCCCAACCCCACTCAAGAAGGCAAGTCCCGATGCATACTCCAGTATTTCAATTTATTACAATTTTACTTATATATTATATATCTTACATTACGTCTAGGAGTTGAAATGAAACCCTAGATGCATAAATCCTAGGAATCCAATATATTGTACCCGAGTCCTTATCACATAGATGCTCTGCTAATAGGACAGGCAGAAGTCGAGTGATTTCCTATCATTCGCGCGATATAGGAGTTGGATGTTTACTCTTCTGCAATCACTATAAGGATGATGGATGGGGTCATGTGTGGTAACATGACTCGGAAGGTTACCCCGTCTATGTTGATAAAAGTTGATAAGGTCGCAGTGTGTGGTAGTGGTGGCTAAGCGTTTGAAAGTACTAGCCACATGCCGCGAAATATAGTAAAGCGGTAAGCCTAGTAACCAATCGGCCCGAGGAGTGGACATACCTCCCACCACTCGTAATTTGGTTTTTCTCATGCACCGACGTGCGGGAGTATGTTCCGTGCAGTGGACAGGAGTACGGTCATGTAGTCGCGCTACAGACATATGTCCTGCACAATTGGTGTGCGTACGGTCCTACAGTCGCTTGTGGTGGCCCTGTTCCATGAGTTGGAATGAAAGGCAAACGGTTGCTTCGGAATTATCGTTGGATATTCCAAGCGTGTGAGTTAGGTTTTCCTTGCAAGGTTTGGAAATTTGATTCAGAATCGTCCATTTCTCATGGAGATTGAGACTGCTTATTCCTTCTGCCACATAGAATAAGAAGTATAACTATTGATGGAATAATCTTGATGAATGTTAATCTCTACCTCGCTTGTCTAGTGTAGGTGCTTACCTAAAATGGCTAATCAAGTAGAATCTGAAAGCTAAAATTTGAAAGTAGATCATACTCTTTGTTGCTTTTTAGCTGAAATTAAACTCAGAACCTTTACAATGCCTTCATGAGTCTAGTTACCTGACTAAGTATACCACGAAGTGGGTAAGTCTTGCTGAGTATTAATATACTCAGTCTTGCTAGTCTATCTTCCAGGAATGACCTTCGAGAACCCCACGGATAGCCCTGCATGGCCAACTTCTGTTCCGTTTGGCTGGTCCATGGAGTGAGATCCATCCCCGGCTGGCATTGACCCTCCTGAGTGACACCAAGCTTTGGGCTGAGTACAGTGTCAACCTTCGCAACGTGCGTAGTTGCGTGTTTATGTTCCTTCCGCTGTGAACTTGGACAAGCTGTGTAGCTTGTCATGTTAAACACTGTTTGTATAAGTTTACATTAAGTTTGAAAAAGGTTTGTAATAATGTTTGCGTTTCTGTAAATTAAAAGTTAATGAGCTGTGCTGTGATTGTAAACTCGCCTTCGTGTGAGGTAAACCTGCTTCAATCCTGTTGAACCGTGGTTGTATCGGGCGGAGACCCGACAGACCAATGAGTTGTTCTGTTTGAAGTGCGTTGAGTTAATATCGGCTGTATAGCGATGATTAGCGCACTCGAGCCGGAATAATTCAGGCGGTTCTGCCACAACATTAAAACAGAAACTAGTAGAGACATGTTCTGGTCTTGAAATTTTTACACAAGTTTTAACAAGCAGAGACTAGTTTATAGTCTAAAAATCATTCACAGTACTGTCCTAGATCAAGAGATACATTTATAGGCTATTTAAAACAAGATTCATTTTAGCCCAAGTTATAATTTGTAACTAGTCATCCATCTATGCAAAGCAGTTGGGTTCATCAAAATGGTCACAACAAATTTTAGTTTGCATTTTTCTGATTTCTCTATGATTTTAGATTGATTTTACAAGTGACAGCCTCTTGAAAGCAAAAGTACTCGGGTTCTCGCAGATAGGTCCCTGAATCTAGCAGAAAGGACCCTAAAAAGAACTTGGCGATTGCAATGTAGTCCCTAGGCAGGGCTGCCATGGTTGGTGGTCAAATCTCGGCGAGGAAACTAGTCGGGAGAGAGGGGAAAGGGTGGGGGAGCACGAGGAGGTCGTGGGAAACCTGTTGGTGTGCTCGGTTGGGGCTGGGGTGGCCGGAGTTGGGCTGCCGGCTTGTGAGCAGGAGCTCCAGCGAGATGCGAGTGATTAACGGTGGTGGTCCGGCGAGAGAGGGCGGCGTAGGGAAGCCAGGGAGAACCAGCAGGTCGAGGGCGACCCGTTTAGAGCCTCGGTTTGGGTGGAGGAGGAGCGGAAAGTGGGGCTCGACGGTGAGGTCGAGTGGCAGCGCTAATGGCGGAGTGGTGGTCGTACTTGAGCGCGTGTGAGCAGGGGCTCGATGCAGCCCTTTTGTAGATGTGCAGGGAAATGGAGGAGGAGCTGGGCGTGACACAACGGAGGGAGGCGCAGCCGGTGTGGCAGAACCAAACTGAATTACATCAGCTCAAGTATGCGAGTCCACTCTTGAGGGCTCCAACGTGCTTCAAACGGTATAATCCCTTGGCTTGTCGGGTAACGTCCCGATAAACCACCAAATGCAGGATCAAACAAGGTACCTCGCACGAAGGTGAGTCCGGAGATATAATTGCCATCACATTTTACAGCTTACCATATTTTGCGGCATGTGGCTAGTACTTTCAAATGCTTAACCACCGCTACCACACACTGCAACCTTATCAAATTCATTAACACAGACAGGGTATCATCTCAACCATGATACCTCACATAAATCCCGTCCGTCATCCTTATAGTGATTACAGGAATGTAAACAGTGCAAGTCCTATATCGCGCGAGTGACAGGAAATCACCCGACTTCTACCGGTCGTATTAGCAGAGCGGCTATTCGAACTCAAGTGCTAGTATTCAATACATTGGTTTCTAGGATAATGTAACTAGGGTTTCTCATACAATTCCTATGAACGTAATGCATAAATAGATATAAATAATATAGGTTGCAGTGTAAATAAAGTAGGGATTATGTCCGGGGCTTGCCTTCTTGAGTGGGGTTGGGGGTAGGAGTGTCAAGGTTTTCCGAACCTTGGTTCGGAGCTTCAGTTAGATCTTCGACAGCGTTTCCAGGGTCTTCAGCCGATTCCACTCCTTGTTCCGGGATTAGCTCGTAGTCACCGTCGGTGAGAGTAGTCATGTCTACATGATATGCAAACTTATATGTTAAGGAATGCATATTCTTTTATTTTACTTCACGATAACATTGCAATCCAACGAAAGTATAATTTACTTTTTACACATATCATTTATTTCTCTACTGGGCAGTCATTTATCGGGTATCAACCATTTTACCTAATTATATTAAGTAATAGGGTTGGTTACCCTAAATATTTGACTAATGGCATGAGGTAACAGGTTGAGTTAGTTTTAAATATTTAAACTAATTATTAATAACTTTATCTATTTACTTTGCTAATTATTTATACTAACCCTAGGTTATTATTTAGCTATGGACTTAATTTATTTGGATAAGAGTATAACATTATCATAGCATGTTTTATTTATTCTGTTTGTTTTACACATGATCCTAGGTTGAGAATTTTAGGGACAGGTTACTCTACTCAAGAACAGTACCTCAAAATATTTTCATAATTTTTGAACATTTAAAACTACAGATAGTAAATATACAAGGTTAAATACGTATTATTCATAATTAAACTCACACATTATGAAAATATTACACAAACAGTAGGTTAATTATTTTTCCTAAGTACTACATGTCAAAACAAGATTAACACAATTGGTTTCACATTTTTACCATTTTTCTGCTAATTGCTATACATTTCCTTAGCCTACAACTAACCAAACTTAGCATTTAAATTAGAGCACAAACCACTTAGAAACTGAAAGTCAATCTATAAGGAAAGCTGTAGATCATAAAATGAGGATTCCAACAAATTTTAGTTTGCATTTTTATGATTTTTCCTTGGATGGATCTGGAATTTCAAAGTTGACAACACAAATAACACAAGGGGGTCCTTCTGGCACTATTCACATGTGTCTTGGCTTTGCATACAGCCCCCTGAGTTTTTGAGTCTTTCAACTTGTGGTCCTTAGCCATGGTCAGAAGGGGAGACAGGGGTTTGACCGGCCTCGTCTGGCGACGGCGATCGCCGGCGGCGAGGGTAGAGGGGTGGGGAAGCATCACTGAGTTCTCGCGCATCTGGGGGCGGTCGGGATCAGGTCGGGGTAGCTTGTAACGGCGGCGCGGCGAGGACAGTGCGGCCGGCGGCGGAGGTGAACGGCGGGAACGGCGCTCCGGTGGTTGGGGGTGGTGAGGAAGAGGTCGGGGAGCTTCTAGACAGTGTAGGGAAGCTCGGTGTGGGACCAATTGGGGTCGTGGGGGGCCGGAGAAGGGTGCTCCACGGCGAACAGAAAGCGGTGGCGGGTGGAGATCGCCAGCACTCATCGGGGAGCCGGTGTGGTGCACTAGCGATTCAATTGGGAGGTCGTAAAGCTTCACGGGGTCGAGAGGAGTCTACCTGAGGTGTTGTCGTAGTGCGGGAGGGCTCGAAGTGGACTGCCCATGGTGAGCAGGAGGCGGCGGCGGAACTCGTGCTGGCCGGAGCTGTGGAAGATGAGGCTCGGATGTGGGAGAGTGAAATTGATTGGGCTGGAGAGCACCAGAGGGTCATGGCGGTGCTCTAGTAGCGCTGGATTGGGGTTCAGAGGGAGCGAGGGCCGCTGACAACGGTGGGCAGTGGTGGCGGCGGAGGTCCGGTGAGGGAGATGAGCTCGGGAAAGGGAAATGCTATGGAAAAGAAGGACGGCAGCGAGTAAACAAGATCACTGAGCTGCCGTGGAGCGTGTGTCAAGGCCAGGAGTGGTGCTGCGGGTGCGAACAGGAGCTGGCAACAACGGCGAGGGCGTGGCAGCTGGTGGTGGCTCGGGAATGCGTGGAGGGCAGCAGGGGAGGGGAATAGGGCCAGGGCAGGAGGAGAACGACGCGTGGAAGTCATTCCAGCAGGAGGTGGCGCGGCGGCGGCGGCAGAGCGGCGGCCAGGGGCGGGGCACTGCGCCGACGGCAGAAGGAGCAGAGCAGAGGAGCACGTGCTCGAGGAAGAAGAAGAGAGGGGGGGTCCGGGGGACCTGTTTGGAAATCTCAAGAATTTCAGGGACCTCTTAGTAAACTAAAATTTCCCACTGATGTAGAGGTCTAATGAGGAAATGCCCAAAATGAAAGTTGGAGAGTTTTTCAAACTCTACAATATTGTTTTCGGGCTCAAGTTCAAAAACTCAAATTTTATAGCTTTTCATATTAAATTTTGAGCAAAGGTGGAATTTGAATTACTTTTGTCCTTACCAAGATGGATTTGATGTAATTTTGGATACATTTGTAAGTTTTCATGGGATGTCATGATGACTTGTATTCTTGCATTTTAGCCCTTAAGTAAATTCTGAGAGTTACTCTTATACTTCAATAATTTGCATAAGAGGACCCATATTTTTGCATTAATTATATTTAGGTCCTTGCTTTCACATAAAGACCTATTTTTCTTAGGATTTAATCTATCTATTGCATTTTCTTTCCTATGGTGATATAAATTTGACACCTAGTATTATATTTTTCCTAGGTTTTGATGCTATCTCCCATTTTACCCAATTAACACTAAAGGACCTATATTTTACAGAATCACAATTATACCCCTATTCCTTTGTACTACACGCATACACCATAGCAAACATACACTTTTCACACTAAAATCTAGTGTCTATATTTCTAATTACCTGAATGTCACAGCCGGGACAAGGTCGCGGCAAGGGCGCGGTGTCACCGGTGCGCCGTGGCTCAGTCGTCGAGAATCGATAGCCGCGTGGCATGTGTGCACTGGGCATGGGTGGATTCGGGGCGAGGCAAATCGCCGGCAGTAGGACTGGTCGGCGGCTAGTTGGGGCCCGTTGGGGGTCGCACCTTGGTACGGCTTGCTAGGGCTAGCATCATCGGCTAGGTGGCCGGCGGCCGCTGCCCCGTCGGACACCTACCCCTCGACGGGACATAACAGAAGAGGGGAGAGAAGAGAGAGGGAGTGAGAGAAGGGCTAGGATTCAAATTAAATTTTCTCAAATTTCCGAACAACAACTTGTAAAACTTTGAACATGAAAGTTGTACGGAATTTGAAAATCTATAGCTTTTGTTTTAGCCAAAAATTTATTTGAGCCACAGTTTAAAAGTTATTTTAAATTCAAGACTACTAGGATTTGAATTACTAGTTTTTTCTTGAGTTAAATTTTAAATTTGCAAAAGTTGTTTGAAGTAGACGTTGTAATGAGTGTGTTTTTATGCTATATTTTTTATGAAAAGTGGAGCATGAACAGTTATAAACACAAAAGGAATAAATCTCACATACACACATATATACACATGCACATACACATTCATACACATGCATATGCACACACGTAATTAGACGTATAGTTTCAATGATTCAGGGTCATTATGCATGATGTTATGTTTAGATTTTCTAGCTTAGGGTTCTAAACACCTCGGGTGTTACAGCTAAGGGTTATAAGGAAGTGGGAGAATGACCACAAGGGTTTTTGGGTCATATCACAACCCTAGGACGCGTCTGAATTGGACTCAACTTGATACACGACCCATTGGGCCAAAATATGGTGACGCGGCACCGTAGACTTTAATAAATTGATGATTGCGGTTGACTCCAAACAGATATTGTGACACCCTAGGTGTCAAAATTGTAACACATTAGGAAAGAATGTGTAATGTATGTATTGAATTGAGTGAAATTGAGTGAATGTGTGGAAATAATGACTTATGTGTAATTTTTCAAAAATATGAGTCCTTTTATGCAAAATATTTGAATTACAAAGGTAACTCTTAAATTTTACTAGGGGTTAAAGTGTAAGAATAATAGTCATCATTGCATTACATAAAACTTGCAATTAAGTCCAAAAATACATGAAATTTACCTTAATATGGACAAAATCTTTATAAAGTTTGAATTAAGTACAAGGTTTTAAAATAAAGCTCTATCGTTTGAGTTTTTGAATTTGAACCCTAAATAAAAGTTGTAGGTTTTGAAAATTTCTACAATTCTTTGTTTGACCATTTTCTCATTTGGGATATAGAACAGTGAGAAAATCTTGTTTTACATCGGGGACCCTGGAATTTTTGAAGTTCGCACATCAGCCCCTGTCGCCCCTCCTCCCCCCTTCTTCTAACTCTGCTCCCCCTCTGCCGCGCAGCAGCGCCGCCGCTGGCCGACGTGCCGCGCCGCTCGAGGCTAGCTCTTGCTCCAGCGCCACTCCACGTGTCGCCCGGGAGCACGGCCACCGCCTCAGCGCTTCCCTGCTGTCTTCTTCCGCGCGAGCCACGCCGCTCCGCCGCTGCCCGAGCCGCCAGCACCGCTTGACGTCGACCGCCGTGCCGTGCCGCTGCCATCGAGCATTGCCTATTTAAACTCGAAGCACGATTGCTGCAACCCTCTTTCGCCTGCCCACTCCCTCTCATCTTCTTTTCCTGGACACAACGCTGCCGCTGCCGTCGAGCTCCATTGCCGCTGCTTCGGGCCGCCGTCGACAGCTCGCCCCGCCCCTTCTCGAGCCACACCATCACCTCTAGCAGCCTTGCCATGATCCCGTGAAGCTTGCCAGCCCCGCCATCGCAACCCTTGAGCACCGCATCCACCTCGCCGACGAGCTCCCCCTCGCCGCCGTCTCAGGTCGCCGTGGGGACCCGCCCTTCCGGCCATCCTAGCTCCCGCCAAGTAGCTTGGGTGAACCGCCTTGACCCCCTGGAGCTATTCCCCCACCTCTGATCCACCGCCGGTGAGCCACCACGCCGGAACACCGCCGCCGTAGTCAAGCTCCATCGGCGCCACCTCGGGTCACCATCGTTCCACCCCCTCCGGTCAACCCCGACCTTCACATCACCCCCAGCAAGGTCCGCTCTAGCCCCCTGATCCTTCCTGACCGGTTCTCCCTCGCCGCCGGCGACCACCGTCGCCGGAATTCAGCCGGCGAGTCTCGGCTCTTCTTCCCCGACGAGCCAAGGACTCGATTGCAATGATCTAAATCTTTCTAAGGGCCTGGCTGCAAGATTCCAGTCCCTCCCTTCAATTCAAATCAGTGATATTTAGAAATTTGTAAGAATTTGTAGGAAATTCAAAAAAATGTCAAACCAATTTTGTTTGAATCCTTGAAGTAAACTCTACAACTTTTGTCTTATAACCTTAAGCTGAATAACAGAATATTTTGAATTAGAATAAATACTAGGAAATGGGTGTGCTAATTAGATCTCTTGATCCATAGCTATTCTGTTGTTGAAATTTGAAACATAGGATGTGTGTCTCATTTATAGCTTTATGTAAAACTTGTAGACTCAAAACTGTTTCCTAGCCATGATGTTTAAGTGTCTTTGTTTTATATTAATGAAAGCTTTAGGATTTATTCAAGCGAGAATCTTTTAGTGGTAATAGCTGAATATTTTACTCCAACCTTATTTCAGCATGTGTAATCCATGATAAAAGTTTGAATATCAGCAGCATAGAGTAGCTTGAGTTATGAATTTAGGCTTAGATTCAAAGATAATTAAAGAATAATAGTTCTGGGATATGAAAATTTATGAAATTAAATTAGAGTGTTACTTTTGAGTAGTGTAATATATTCACAAAATTGCAGCACAAGATCTAGTATAGAACTTCTGATATAAATAGATCTTAATATCACAATGCTACTTATTTTGCTTATTTTATAGCATAATTTCTATAAGGAGAAAAATCTTGATAAAATCACAGTAGTTTAGACTCAGATCAACTTTTTCCAGTAAAATTTTTATCCTTAGTTTTGTAGTAGATCAAACTAGAAAAATAGTTCTTGATCTAAATATGGTTTGATTGAATTAATTATTCTGATTGCTATGCTGTATGAAATATTCTAAAAATTTTATGATAAGCTTATTTCAATTAGACCTATTGATACTAATTTTTATAGCATTAGTAATCACTCCTAACTTAGGGTTTTATTATTTGACCAAGAATTAAAATAATAACCCCAACTCTTATTGAATGAGTAATTTAGTTAATTAAATCAACTAATGATGTTTAATGAATAGATTAGACTCTTTTCCATGTGTTTAATATCAGTAGTTTGATTGTTTAGAGTAACTAGGTAGGTTATCTGATGAAATTAGGTAATGTAATTTAATACTCAATAAAATGATTGCCCGTAGAAGAAGTTTAATTAACTTGTTAGATTGCAACTTTATTGTGAAATTTAATGGAAGAGTATGCATTTCCTCAACTGTAATGTTTGCATATCATATAGACTCGACAACTCTCGCTGACGGAGATTACCTGCTGATCCCGAACCAGAAAGGGATATTTCTGAAGACCCCGAGAACGTCATCGGAGATTTAACTGAAGCCCCGAACCCCAATTCAGAGGATTTTATTAACTTATCTGACCCCAGCCCCACCAGCGAAGGCAAACCCCGAACATAAACCGCTACTATTGCTACACTGCAAATTATATATTCATGTATATCTACTTGTGCATTTAAGTTTCCAGGAATTGTATTGAAACCTTAGTTGCATATTCATAGGAACCTATGTATTGAATACTAGATCCTGAGTCCGACTAGCTGCTAAGCTAATAAGACCGGTAGAAGTCGAGTGATTCCCTGTCACTCATGAGCTTTATTGGAGCTGCAATGTTTACATTCCTGCAACCACTATAAGGATGACAGACAGGGTTGTGATTATGATTCATGACTTTGGCAAAAACCCTGTCTGTGTTGATGAAAATTTGATAAGGTCGCAGTGTGTGGTAGCGGTGGTTAAGCGTTTAAAAGTACTAGCCACATGCCGTGAAATATGGTAAGTGGTAAGCCTAGTAACCGATCGGCTCGAGGAGTGGACATAACCCCCACCACTCGTAATTTGGTTTTTCGCGCACGCATCGACATGCAGGAGTACGTTCTGCACAGCGGACAGGAGTACCATCATGTAGTCGCGCTATAGGCCTACGTCCTGCACATTGGATGTGGGTATGGTCCTACAGTCGCTTGTGGTGGCGCTGATCCACGAGTTGGAATGAAAGGTAAACGGTTGCTTCAGAACCATCAGTGGATGTTCCAAGCGTGTGAGTTAGGTTTACCCTTGCAAGGTTTGAAATTCTATTCAGAATCGTCCATTTCTCGCGAAGATTGAGACTGCTTGATCCCTTTGCCACATAGAGTAATAAGAGCAACCTGATGATGATCAAAGATGATGTTTTCTTAAAAAGTTCTACCATGCTTGAGTAGCTATAGTTGCTTACTTAGAATGGATAACCAATTAGAACTTGAAAGCTAAAAGTTAAAATTAAGGATCTACTCTTTGTTGCTTTTCAGCTCAAACTATACCCAGAACCATTACAAGCCTTCACAGTCTAACTACATGGCTAAGTATACCATGAAACGGGTAAGCCTTGCTGAGTATTAGAATACTCAGCCTTGCAATGTGACCTTTGTTTCAGGTAATCCCCCTGAGAACTCTGTTCTGCCTGTACCCTGGCCCTATGCTCTTCCCGATGGTTGGTCCGTGGAGTGGGATCCGTCCCCGGTCAACACAGGTCCCTCCGAGTAATGTTGAGCTTGGGCTTAGCTCAATATCCGTTCCGCGACATTTGGTAGTGTCATGTTTTACTTTCCGCTGCAGATACTCTAACTTTAAATAGTTTTGTATAAATTCGTACTAGTTAGGTCTTGCTACCATATATGTTTGAATACTAATGTAATATTATGCCTGTAATGTAAAATTGTCAGTGATTGTATCTCTGGACTCGCCTTCGTGCGAGGTACCTTGTTTTGATCCTGAGTTAGGTGGTTTTATCAGGACTTTACCCGACAGACCATGGGGTTACACCATTTGAAGTGCGGTTGAGTACTTACTGCCTTCCGAGAAAGGATCAGCGCACTTGAGCCGGTGTAATTCAGGTTGGTTCCGCCACAGCTGGTATCAGAGCTATCAAGTGTACACCGAAGATATGAATTGCCTTAAAAATACTTTTAGTATAAAATTGGACCAACAAAGTATTTTACAAAACTACGTTGGTTTCATTAAGGATTGTGCTTAGTACGTAAAGCCCTAGGGTGATGTTTAATAAGGGAGTTAGAGGTGGCTATAGTATATATATATATATATATAACTCTAACTTCCAGCATTACCTTTTCGTTAAAACTTAAATTTATGCACAATCAACTTTACATTTTGTAACGACACCTTCAACGATGAGGTATGAAGGTAAGGATCCTCAGCTAACTGGGGAGTTAGCCTTCCCGTCGGTGATGCGAACCGAACGCTGTTTCTCAAGCAGTGGCCTACTTGAGATGCTGCCAATATATCAACTTCGGTTGGTTATATTGGGAGTATATGGTTAGGCACAGTGTATGGTGATCGTTGTTCATACCCTCTCATTTTGCGGTACCCCCGTGAATACGTTGTTTCGATAACGTATGTTAACGTTGTCTGTACGGCGGTAATGGTACAGATGCTATTTCTATAGTGAACAGTAATGATTAGAAACGCTTTCATGATATGCTGGCATGAAAGGTTCATTGGATATATATATATATTGTGGTTTTCTATAGGTACGCTAACCACGAATCGATAGGTTCTGAATGGTTAGGATTTGTCGACTAGATATTATAGGGAGAGACGTACCTATATTATGCCACCGTAACTAACCACGTAAGTCCAAAGATATTTGTCAGTTATTTTTGTTTGTGAGGACGTAGTACGTGCATGCATCTTTGAACTATTGTTTGTAAATTAGAATTCGTGCTCATGTTGTCATAAGGATACCTAGAGTGTTGTTATTTCCCAGTGCAGTTTTGAAATGGTTATACGGACAGTCATGGGGTTAGTATCTTAGCATCTTTCGATTCATCCTCAAGATCTATAGTATCCATCTGATGTTCAATCATTGCTATTATCAGAATCAGATGTCTTGTTTCCTTTATCTTGTGAAGTTCTTAGTAGGATGGATACTATGATGCATTCTAGCATTTCCATCAGCTTGACCCTCATCTTTCCACAGCCATTATCAAACTTTAGGAAATTTATATCCTATCTAACATTTGAATCCTTTTGATTCAGATGGCAAATGTTCAGAGGATCTATTGGGATGCTGAGGGATATGCTCACACTGATTGCCTATATTGGGAAGGGTTTCCGAGAATTCTGTGGGATACACTTCGTATCTATCACTACCCTGATCCACCCCAGTATAGGGGTCGTGAGTTTACTGAGGTCGGAGTCCCTCGATGCCGTGCCACTATCACTATTCCCCCGCATCCTACCCTTGAGTGGCAATCTATTGAGATAGAGGTTGTTGGATATCGTCTCATGGATGCTTTTGAAGCAGCAGCCCTTAAGGCTATCACCACATTTTGTGAACAGCATCCGAATACGGTAGCAGCTTACCCTAACGGACTATTTCCAGCAGTTTTTGCACACGATGCCGAGTGGACCTTCAGAACAACTTATCTCGGACGTTTAGTTGGAGATATAGCCGAGGAGACCCTCAGGGCAGTGATCAGGTATATGAACGCTCAGTATCACCTCCAGTCACTTAAGCAAAGGTGTATGGACGATATGGTGAATCTGGCCCAGGATTTTCATAGGAATCTTACCCTAAAAGATGACCAGATTCATTCGCTTGGTCAAGGAATTGCCGGGAGGGATACTACCATTGGACATTTGGAGGTGTAGATCTTGGAGGGTGATGCTCAAATTCTTCAACGCAACACCGTAATTGACTTTTTGCAGGAACAAGTCTGTGACATTTAGGTGCTTAGAATTAAAACACACTAAATGTTATTAGAAAGCATGTATGTTTGATTTTGTATAGGTGTGCCAACATTTGAATGCAAAGGGAAAAGGGCATTTGTGTAATTTTGTAAAATTTAGGTCCTTTAGTGTTAAATGGGTGAGAATGGGAAGTAAAAATATAAAACGTATAAAGGTTGTTGTGTGAAAAGTCAAGAACTTACTTTAACCCCAAATAGAGGTAAAACTACCCCTAGGATGCAAGTGTAGTGTAGAATTCTAAATGGGATTTACTTAAAGTTTAAAACTTTACCAAGTTTTATGCTAGTTTCAAATATTTAGCTCTTTTGCAACTGAACCTTAAAGCAAAGTTGTGTATCTTGTTGACTTCTACACTTTTGCTTTTGGGCACATTTTCATTTGAGCTATAGTATGAAAGTTATCTAGACATTACAGAGGAGTCCCTGTACTTTTGGAAAATAGCAGATCAGTCCCTTCATCTACCTTCAGCCCCCCTTCTCTGTTCTGCTTTGTCTTCGCTCTGCCCGACGCCCCCGCCGCCTTCGCTGGCCATGTGCCGAGCTTTAACTGCTCTGCGCCGCCCCTCTGTGCATCACGTGCTACTCCTGCACCTCGCCGCTGCCTTCCCGGCCTCGTGCTGGCCTCTCCCCGCCTTGCCGCACCGCACTGCCATCCGCCCGAACTGCCTTCCGCCGCTGCTCGCTGTCGCTGCAGCCCGACCGGCGCCACCTCCTACTTCTGGCACTCCCCACGCGTCACTCCTCGGTCGACCGCCGCTCTAGTTCTCCCCGTTGTCTTCTCCCGCACGCGCCACACTGCCCCCGCCTCTATCCGAGCTCCGCCCGCGACCGCCACGCTCGCCGCCGGCCACCAGCACCAGCTATCGCTCACTGTGCCCTCTCTTCAACTCGAAGCACATCCTGGAGCCCCCAATACACTTCTTCTTATGTTCCCGCACCCACATTCCCATGGCCAATTCTTCTCCCGACCACCGCGCCTCACCGGACCTCCTCCTTAGCTTCTGCTCGCCGTCGACAGCCACCCACGCCGCCTCCCATCCCCGATCCAGTGCACAATTAGCATCCCCATTACCCATTGGTGCTCCCCAGCCTACCCAATCTCGCTCTCGTGCACCGGAACGATCGGACCACTACGCCGGTGAGCTCGAGCTTCCGCCGCCGCTCGGCCTCGTTGTCGTCCCGTCGATCCACCGACTCTTAGCCCCAGCTAAGCACACAGTCAGCACTACATCATTGCGTGGAAGCTTCCTGACCACTTCCCCGCTGCCCTCCTGCCCTCCGGCCACCGGAACGCCAGCGACATCCTTCGGACCTCCGCCGCCCGCCCCTGTTTGCCGTCGTTACACCGCCTCGGCCCCTCTTGTGACAGTTCAAATACTTGTAAGCTAGGCACATTATTTATTTAATGTGAAGTATGTGCTTGTTAGTGTAAAGCTTGTGTGTGTTTATGTGAAGCTTTTGAAAATTTAAAATGCAAGTAAAAGGGGTATTTTTATAATTACGGAAAAACTAGGGTTGTTTTTGCAAAATGTTTTTGGATGGGAGGTAATTTCATAATAAGGATGTTTATATAATTTATCAAAATACAAGTCCTTTTATGTAAATTAGTTGAAGTATAAAAGTAATATCCAAAAATTACCAAGGGTCAAAGTAAAAAAGGTGAAAGTAATCATTACCAGCCTTAAATGCTTGCAAATAAGCCCAAAAGTTCATAAGATTTATACCATTAGGACAAAACTTATGTAATTTTTAAGTTGAGAGCAAAATGGTAAAATAACACAGTGTGCTTTAGGTTTCTGAACTTAAGCCCTAAAGCAAAGTTGTAGGATTTGAAAAGCTCTACAACTTTTATTTTAACCATCTTTTCATTAGAGCTTTGGAACAGTGGAAAAAAAATTTAGTTTACAGTGAGATCCCTGAGGTTTTGCAAATTCCAGAAAGGTCCTTCGGACCCCCTCTCTCCTTCTTCTTCCTCTAGCTTCTGCTCTGCTCCTCTGCTCTGCTTCACGTCTGACGCCGCCGCTTCTCCGGCCATGTGCTGAGCCTCGGCCGCTCCCCGGCGCCACCTCCAGCTTCTAGCCACTCCACGCGTCGCTCCTTAGCCCAGCTACTGCCCTAGCTCTTCTTGCTGGCCGCCTCGCCGAGTACCATGTTGCCTGTGATACTGCCGGCGCCGACCAGTCTCGCCGGCACTTCTGTTCGCCGCCCACCGCATCAACGCAGCCACCCAAGGCCGCGGCATTGCGCCCTTTCCACTCTCCTCTATCTCTACAACCTATAAAAGGCCGGTTCTACCTCACGGTCGCACTACCAGAAACCACCGTTGTCCTCCATTGTTGCTGCTCAACCATCCCACGCCGAGCTCGCCGCTCCGGCCTCTCTTCCCTTGAGCTGACCCCCAAAATCGCTTGCCCCTAGCCCCTTGAAGCTCCTCCCCCTGTTCCCCATCAACCCCGCTCGCCAGAGCTCGCCGGAGCACCACTGCCACCATTAGCAAGTTACTGTCACCGTCATCGGCCCTCCTCCAGCCACCCCGGTGCCAACCGAGCCCATCCAAAGGTAGCCCTCGTGTCCCTCGTGCTCCCCCACCTATCCCTCACCTCTGGGAAGCACCCCATCGCCGGAATCAAGCTCCCTGAGCTTTCTTTATTCCAAAAATCGCGACCAGGGACCCCATACAACAATAGGAGTAATTCCAGGGACCTATCTGCACAGACCATGACTCAGATGAATAGTATCACGCTGGATCTTTTTGAAATCTTTGGCTGAAACTTTGAAAAATCGTAGTAAATCATAGAAAAATCAGAAAAATGCCAACCTAGTTTTGTTGGAATCCTTAAGTAAAATTCGACTACTTTTATTTAGGAAGTTTGAGCTGTAGGTGTATATTTTCTGATGTATATTAAATATTAGGAAATGAGTGTTTTATTTGTATCTCATGTTATATGCATGTGTTGTGTATGAATTCTGGAACCTAGGTGCTATGTCCCATGAGTAGCTTTGTGTAAAAAATTCGAGTACTTTACTGTTCATTTACTTAGAATTCGAGTACTTTTTGTTGTATGTTGATAGAAAGTTCATAATTTAATTCTAGCTGCATTCCTTCATGTTTAATGCTGAAAATTTTACCTTGGCTTTGCTTCAACATGTTTAGTACACTGTAAAAATTTCGAGCCCAGAAACTATGTGCATGTTTGTAAATCTATTTTTGTTCAGTTTGTCTTGTTGAGGCTAAAATAAATACCTTAGGTTGGCAATAAATGCTGGTAAATTGTTTTTACACTCCTTATCAGTGTGTTATCATGCAAGTTAATCTGTGCTACCAGATCCTTGCTGCATGTCAAGTTGTTGCATTTATTTGGTTCCTAGATATAGTTTTCTTTTTGAGTGTTACTAAGAGGTGCTTTCCTACTTGTTAATTTCAGTAGCGAATTCTTGTTCCTGAGTAAGTCATGTTACCCTTGTTGGATAATTATAACATGAGTTATGGTTACAACAAGTGTCTCTGTGCGGCTGCTTAGATTCTGAGCATGTGCTTTAAAGTTGATTGCTTATGCGTGATATTGTTTGTATGCTTGCTAAAACTAGCTCGTAACCCCAGTACAACTTAGCTAACATACCTAAGACCTTGTGACATTTGAGTCATTATGTACGATTTGGAATAAATTATGAACCACTTAAAGCTATATTTAGTCATGTGTGCTTGTTGTTACAATATGATTCTTGTGCCACTTGTTCGAATCTTAATTAGACTTGTTATGCAACTGTAAAACAGATGAGAAGTCTAATCTGCAAGTGAAACATTTGATTTATATTTAACCTGCTGGTGGTGTGACACTAGACTTAATTAGCTCTTGGTAGCCAAAGTCCTTGCGATAGATTGACTGAAGTTAAATTGTGCACCATGCCTGATGTGCTTGCTGCCCCTATGGCAGACTGTTATGATGTTTGGTTAACCTTCTCTGCCAGCACACTTATATCAGCCGATTTATCGACTGAGATGTTGGCCATGCACCCCTTTAGCAATATACCCATAGGACACATACCTATCGGCCATATGTCTTCAAACTACGCACCCGTAGGACACCCATCAGCTGTATGCCCATCAACCTCACGCCCTCTTTAGCTACCCATCTATCGACACCAGCCCATCGGCCACATTCTCTTTAGTCTAGTTCCATATTTGTAGTCTCATCAGCTTAAGTCCGATGTTAATGTCCTATTCCACCTAGTTCTTGTAGCAGGTCTGATTTAGATGAACCCATCGGCTATACGTCAATTGATTATTATACTGACGTAATCAAGTCGATGCAACCACACCTAGTTACCTAGGATAACACTTAAGCACATCTCAGTTAGGACACAACTACTTTAGGAATCATCCCTCTGCTAAAGTAATCGATGCTTTCATCGATCAATTAGAAAACCGATGTACCTTTCTATCGGCTAAACCCCTTTTGTTTCCAATTGACTCTGCTGGAGTCTTCAACAAATAGCCGATCTTAATTAGTTGTCCTCCTAAAGCTCTGTCTAAGTTTAGATCAGATCTTCTTGATTGTTATATGAGTAATATGTGAAATGAGTGTTGGATTGCAGCTTTATTGTGAAGTAAGATAGTTTTATGTGCACACTTTGAATGTAATGTTGCATTGCATGTAGATACGACTACTTCCGCAGACGGTACCTACGAGATCTCCCAGAAGTCTATAGAGGATATTCTTGAAGACCAAGTGAACGTCATCAAGGGATTAACTGAAGCCCCGAACCAAAGTTCAGAAGATCTTAACTTTACTGACTTCAGCCCCACCAGTAAAGGCAAGCCCCGGACATAAACCTACTACTTTATTTACACTGCAATCTACCTTTATATATATGTATACTTGTGCATTACGTTCTTAGGAGTGGTCTGGAAACCGTAGATGCATCACCCTAGGAACCAATGTACTGAATATTAGAAACTGAGTCCGATATGCTAATAGCACCGGTAGAAGTCGAGTTATTTCCTGTCACTCGCGCGATATAGGAATTGATTGATTACAATTCTGCAATCACTATAAGGATGACGGACGGGGTTATGTGTAGTATCTTGGAAAGAAAGGATACCCCGTCTGTGTTGATGAATTTGGTTAAGGTCGCAGTGTGTGGTAGTGGCAGTTAAGCGTTTGAAAGTACTAGCCACATGCCGCGAAATATGGTAAGCGGTAAGCCTAGTAACGAATCGGCCCGGCAAGTCGACTCGTCTCCCACCACTCGACTTTTATTTTATGTTACACGCACCGACTGTGGGAGTACGTTCTGCGGAGCAGACGGGAATACGGTCATGTAGTCGCACTACAGACGTATGTCCTGCACATTGGATGTGCGTATGGTCCAACAGTCGCTTGTGGTGGCATTGTTCCACAACCCGGAATGAAAGGCAAACGGTTGCTTCGGAACGACCTGTTGGTGTTCCAAGCGTGTGAGTTAGGTTTACCTTGCAAGGGTTGAAATTCGATTCAGAATCGTCCGTTTCTCACGAAGATTGAGACTGCTTAACTCTTTTGCCACATAGAGTAACAAGTGTAATGTTGTTGATGAGTAATACTGGTGTATGTTTAAAAAGACTCTACCTTGCTTGAGTAGTTACAGGTGCTCACTTAGAATGGTTAAAGGAACTAGAATCTGAAAGCTAAAATATGAAAGTAAGGACCTACTCTTTGTCGCTTTTCAGCTGAAACAAAACCCAAAACCCCATTAAAGCCGTCATGGTCTCGTTATGGGCTAAGTATACCCAATATCGGGTAAGCCTTGCTGAGTATTAGAATACTCAGCCTTGCTAGTTATTTGTTTTTCAGGTAATGTCTTTGAAGACCTACTCTTACCATGCCATGGCCTTATGCTTTGCCTGATGGATGGTCCGTGGAATGGGATCCGTCCCCTGCCAACAGTGGTGATACCGAGTGATGTCGTGCCCGGGCTTAGCATGACATCCGTCTTGACGACGTGCTGTAGATCATCGCGTATGTTTTCCGCTGCCAAAAACTATAACTTTAACAGTTTGTAATGATTTCTCTAGATTTGAAACTTCATACTGCTTTTGGAAACTCTTGTAATGTAATTCCCTGTGATGTAAAATATGATGGTGACTGTATCTCTGGACTCACCTTCGTGTGAGGTAACCTTATTTGATCCTGTGTATCGGTGGTTTATCGGGACGTTACCCGACAGGCCAAGGGATTATACCGTTTGAAGCACGTTGGAGCCCTCGGGGTGGACTCACGTACTTGAGCCGGTATAATTCAGGTTGGTTCTGCCACAGCTGGTATCAGAGCTATAAGGTTACTCTGGAGATACATTTTACCTTAAAAATGCTTTCAGTATAAAAGTTTGACCAACAAGATGTTTGGCAAAGCCGCATTGGATTCGTTAAGGATTGTGCTTAATACGTAAAGCCCTAGAGTAATGCTTATGAGGGAAATAGAGGTGGCTATAATATATATATATAACCCTAACTACCAGCATTACTTTTCTGTCAAAACTTAAATTCATGCACAACCCAACTTTACTTTCTGTAACGACACCTTCGACGATGAGGTAAGAAGGTAAGGATCCTCAGCTAACTGGGGAGTTAGCCTTCCCGTCGGTGATGCGAACCGAACGCTGTTTCTCAAGCAGTGGCCTACTTGAGATGCTGCCAATATATCAACTTAGGTTGATCATATTGGGAGTATATGGTTCGGCGCAGGATGTGGCGATCGCTGTTCATATCCCCGCATTTTGCGGTACCCCCGTGAATACGTTATCTCAATAACGTATGTTAACGTTGTCTGTACGGCGGTAATTGTACAGATGCTGTTTCTATAGTGAACAGTAATGTTTGGGAACGCTTTCATGACATGCTGGCATGAAAGGTTCATTGGATATATATTATGGTTTTCTGCAAGTATGCTAATCACGATTTGATAAGTTCTGAACGGTTAGGATCTGTCGACTAGATATTATAGGGAGAGACGAATCTATATGATGCCACCATAATTAACCACGTAAGACCAAGGTTACTTGGCAGTTATTTTTGTTTGTGAGGACGTGTAGAACATGCATGCATCATGTCATCTTGGATTGATTTGATTGCCTTGCTTGTTACGTTGTTGTACTAAAATGTATTGCTTGTATCTGAATGCCCGCCTAGACTTTGTGTTGTAGGAGCCAACATAATCTGCTAGGCTAGCCTGGAGTTGAGAAGGCCTGTTGTGAATCAAATGGGTTGGGTCATGTTTGGACCTTGTCGCCAATCTTAGCTTGACACCCAAATCAAACCCTTGATCTTGCTTTGAATCTATTTTGGCAGAAGCACTGAGCTTTTCCTTTGATAGTTAAACCTTGATAATTGTCAGTAAACCTTTCAATCCATCCTTCAGTGATTCGTCTATCCTCTCTTGATGTTGTACCTTATATTGTTGGCTATTCTGGTTACAACATCTGAAAGTTGCACCTTCAATCTTTGCTCAGATGATTTTGGATAAATTAAAAAGATTTATGACAATGATTACTTTTTTTAATACAATTCTCCCGGCAAAAGTCAAGCATCATAACATATACCATTTTTGGTCTGTGCATGGTGTTGCATCGTCATCGAAAATCCGTAGACTAACTAATCGGTGTGCATCCAGTACAACTTCGGGTTGTCTTCGGTTTCCTAAATCTATCTTGTTGCTGTTGGCACTACAGGGTTGTTATTCCTCTTTTGTGGTGGTGTTTAATCACATAACCATGATGCCGTGTTAGAACCTAAGGCCTCATGTGCGCTGCAGCCATATGATTGAGCCATTAGGAGCGCACTGGTGCCTAGGTATATGTGACGTAACTCACTGCAATCTCTTTTTATGCAACCTTACTAGTGTCCTAACTTTTGATCCTCGCTCAAGGATATAGAACTACCCAGGTGTTAGTTACGAGAGAACGGTTGCAGGGTGTGAGTCATATGCATCATCAACTCATGAGGGTATGCATCATACTTTATGCATTTCTTATGTGCATACATCACAAGCATCATCATCCTTGCATCATGGTATACACATCATTTGGCCAGCATCATGGTAATTGCATTGTGTCATATGCATCATTTCGGTCGTGCACGGAATCCTCCATCCTAGTGATACACCATCATTGCAATCATACATCTTAACAGTGCATCACGTTCATAGTCATTATCCCTTGATTGCATCAGTATAAATAGGCATGTTTTGCAATCAACATCATCTAAATCATTCAGATAATAAACTCTGAGCAGGAATGTTTCAAACATCACTTATCAATCTCTCGTACTATCCTCACTTGCTATCCATGAGCTTTGTGATGAATGTCGCCGACATTTATCATCGTCATGTGGTGATCTTAGCTCTATGAGAACTTGATCACCTTTTCCTCTCTTATCTTGTCATACTCATCCATGTACAATCTATCCATGCTCTCGTTATGCTCATCTTGTCATACTCCAATGGCTTTTACCATCAACCTCAATCTTCTCTGGTATGATTGCTTCCTGCCACTTTTGATGGGTGCTTTGCTTCTCTCCCATTAAGAGTCTTTCGTCCTGAATCTCGGGACGAGATTCTTTTTAGGGGGGAAGGCTGTGACAGTTCAAATTCTTGTAAGCTAGGCACATTATTTATTTAATGTGAAGTATGTGCTTGTTAGTGTAAAGCTTGTGTGTGTTTATGTGAAGCTTTTGAAAATTTAAAATGCAAGTAAAAGGGGTATTTTTATAATTACGGAAAAACTAGGGTTGTTTTTGCAAAATGTTTTTGGATGGGAGGTAATTTCATAATAAGCATGTTTATATAATTTATCAAAATACAAGTCCTTTTATGTAAACTAGTTGAAGTATAAAAGTAATATCCAAAAATTACCAAGGGTCAAAGTGAAAAAGGTGAAAGTAATCATTACCAGCCTTAAATGCTTGCAAATAAGCCCAAAAGTTCATAAGATTTATACCATTAGGACAAAACTTATGTAACTTTTAAGTTGAGAGAAAAATGGTAAAATAACACAGTGTGCTTTAGGTTTCTGAACTTAAGCCCTAAAGCAAAGTTGTAGGATTTGAAAAGCTCTACAACTTTCATTTTAACCATCTTTTCATTAGAGCTTTGGAACAGTGGAAAAAAATTTAGTTTACAGTGAGATCCCTGAGGTTTTGCAAATTCCAGAAAGGTCCTTCGGACCCCCTCTCTCCTTCTTCTTCCTCTGGCTTCTGCTCTGCTCCTCTGCTCTGCTTCACGTCTGACGCCGCCGCTTCTCCGGCCATGTGCTGAGCCTCGGCCGCTCCCCGGCGCCACCTCCAGCTTCTAGCCACTCCACGCGTCGCTCCTTAGCCCAACTACCACCCTAGCTCTTCTTGCTGGCCCCCTCGCCGAGTACCACGTTGCCTGTGATACTGCCAGCGCCGTCCAGTTTTGCCGGCACTTCTGTTCGCCGCCCACCGTATCAACGCAGCCACCCAGGGCCGCGGTATTGCGCCCTTTCCACTCTCCTCTATCTCTACAACCTATAAAAGGCCGGTTCTAGCTCACGGCTGCACTACCAGAAACCACCGTTGTCCTCCATTGTTGCTGCTCAACCATCCCACGCCGAGCTCGCCCCTCCGGCCTCTCTTCCCTTGAGCTGACCCCCAAAATCGCTTGCCCCTAGCCCCTTGAAGCTCCTCCCCCTGTTCCCCATCAACCCCGCTCGCCGGAGCTCGCCGGAGCACCACTGCCACCATTAGCAAGTTACTTTCACCGTCATCAGCCCTCCTCCAGCCACCCCGGTGTCAACCGAGCCCATCCAAAGGTAGCCCTCGTGTCCCTCGTGCTCCCCCACCTATCTCTCGCCTCTGGGAAGCACCCCATCGCCGGAATCAAGCTCCCTGAGCTTTCTTTGTTCCAAAAATCGCGACCAGGGACCCCATACAATAATAGGAGTAATTCCAGGGACCTATCTGCACAGACCATGACTCAGATGAATAGTATCACGCTGGATCTTTTTGAAATCTTTGGCTGAAACTTTGAAAAATCGTAGTAAATCATAGAAAAATCAGAAAAATACCAACCTAGTTTTGTTGGAATCCTTAAGTAAAATTCTACTACTTTTATTTAGGAAGTTTGAGCTGTAGGTGTATATTTTCTGATGTATATTAACTATTAGGAAATGAGTGTTTTATTTGTATCTCATGTTATATGCATGTGTTGTGGCTGAATTTTGGAACCTAGGTGCTATGTCCCATGAGTAGCTTTGTGTAAAAAATTCGAGTACTTTACTGTTCATTTACTTAGAATTCGAGTACTTTTTGTTGTATGTTGATAGAAAGTTCATAATTTAATTCTAGCTGCATTCCGTCATGTTTAATGCTGAAAATTTTTTCTTGGCTTTGCTTCAACATGTTTAGTTCACTGTAAAAATTTCGAGCCCAGAAACTATGTGCATGTTTGTAAATCTATTTTTGTTCAGTTTGTCTTGTTGAGGCTAAAATAAATACCTTAGGTTGGCAATAAATGCTGGTAAATTGTTTTTACACTCCTTATCAGTGTGTTATCATGCAAGTTAATCTGTGCTACCAGATCCTTGCTGCATGTCAAGTTGTTGCATTTATTTGGTTCCTAGATATAGTTTTCTTTTTGAGTGTTACTAAGAGGTATGGTTACAACAAGTGTCTCTGTGCGGCTGCTTAGATTCTGAGCATGTGCTTTAAAGTTGATTGCTTATGCGTGATATTGTTTGTATGCTTGCTAAAACTAGCTCGTAACCCCAGTACAACTTAGCTAACATACCTGAGACCTTGTGACATTTGAGTCATTATGTACGATTTGGAATAAATTATGAACCACTTAAAGCTATATTTAGTCATGTGTGCTTGTTGTTACAATATGATTCTTGTGCCACTTGTTCGAATCTTAATTAGACTTGTTGTGCAACTGTAAAACAGATGAGAAGTCTAATCTGCAAGTGAAACATTTGATTTATATTTAACCTGCTGGTGGTGTGACACTAGACTTAATTAGCTCTTGGTAGCCAAAGTCCTTGCGATAGATTGACTGAAGTTAAATTGTGCACCATGCCTGATGTGCTTGCTGCCCCTATGGCAGACTGTTATGATGTTTGGTTAACCTTCTCTGCCAGCACACTTATATCAGCCGATTTATCGACTGAGATGTTGGCCATGCACCCCTTTAGCAATATACCCATAGGACACATACCTATCGGCCATATGTCTTCTGACTACGCACCCGTAGGACACCCATCAGCTATATGCCCATCAACCTCACGCCCTCTTTAGCTACCCATCTATCGACACCAGCCCATCGGCCACATTCTCTTTAGTCTAGTTCCATATTTGTAGTCTCATCAGCTTAAGTCCGATGTTAATGTCCTATTCCACCTAGTTCTTGTAGCAGGTCTGATTTAGATGAACCCATCGGCTGTATGTCAATTGATTATTATACTGACGTAATCAAGTCGATGCAACCACACCTAGTTACCTAGGATAACTCTTAAGCACATCTCAGTTAAGACACAACTACTTTCGGAATCATCCCTCTGCTAAAGTAATCGATGCTTTCATCGATCAATTAGAAAACCTATGTACCTTTCTATCGGCTAAACCCCTTTTGTTTCCAATTGACTCTGCTAGAGTCTTCAACAAATAGCCGATCTTAATTAGTTGTCCTCCTAAAGCTCTGTCTAAGTTTAGATCAGATCTTCTTGATTGTTATATGAGTAATATGTGAAATGAGTGTTGGATTGCAACTTTATTGTGAAGTAAGATAGTTTTATGTGCACACTTTGAATGTAATGTTGCATTGCATGTAGATACGACTACTTCCGCAGACGGTACCTACGAGATCTCCCAGAAGTCTGTAGAGGATATTCCTGAAGACCAAGTGAACGTCATCAAGGGATTAACTGAAGCCCCGAACCAAAGTTCAGAAGATCTTAACTTTACTGACTTCAGCCCCACCAGTAAAGGCAAGCCCCGGACATAAACCTACTACTTTATTTACACTGCAATCTACCTTTATATATATGTATACTTGTGCATTACGTTCTTAGGAGTGGTCTGGAAACCGTAGATGCATCACCCTAGGAACCAATGTACTGAATATTAGAAACTGAGTCCGATATGCTAATAGCACCGGTAGAAGTCGAGTTATTTCCTGTCACTCGCGCGATATAGGAATTGATTGATTACAATTCCGCAATCACTATAAGGATGACGGACGGGGTTATGTGTAGTATCTTGGAAAGAAAGGATACCCCGTCTGTGTTGATGAATTTGGTTAAGGTCGCAGTGTGTGGTAGTGGCAGTTAAGCGTTTGAAAGTACTAGCCACATGCCGCGAAATATGGTAAGCGGTAAGCCTAGTAACGAATCGGCCCGGCAAGTCGACTCGTCTCCCACCACTCGACTTTTATTTTATGTTACACGCACCGACTGTGGGAGTACGTTCTGCGGAGCAGACGGGAATACGGTCATGTAGTCGCACTACAGACGTATGTCCTGCACATTGGATGTGCGTATGGTCCAACAGTCGCTTGTGGTGGCATTGTTCCACAACCCGGAATGAAAGGCAAACGGTTGCTTCGGAACGACCTGTTGGTGTTCCAAGCGTGTGAGTTAGGTTTACCTTGCAAGGGTTGAAATTCGATTCAGAATCGTCCGTTTCTCACGAAGATTGAGACTGCTTAACTCTTTTGCCACATAGAGTAACAAGTGTAATGTTGTTGATGAGTAATACTGGTGTATGTTTAAAAAGACTCTACCTTGCTTGAGTAGTTACAGGTGCTCACTTAGAATGGTTAAAGGAACTAGAATCTGAAATCTAAAATATGAAAGTAAGGACCTACTCTTTGTTGCTTTTCAGCTGAAACAAAACCCAAAACCCCATTAAAGCCGTCATGGTCTCGTTATGGGCTAAGTATACCCAATACCGGGTAAGCCTTGCTGAGTATTAGAATACTCAGCCTTGCTAGTTATTTGTTTTTCAGGTAATGTCTTTGAAGACCTACTCTTACCATGCCATGGCCTTATGCTTTGCCTGATGGATGGTCCGTGGAATGGGATCCGTCCCCTGCCAACAGTGGTGATACCGAGTGATGTCGTGCCTGGGCTTAGCATGACATCCGTCTTGACGACGTACTGTAGATCATCGCGTATGTTTTCCGCTGCCAAAAACTATAACTTTAACAGTTTGTAATGATTTCTCTAGATTTGAAACTTCGTACTGCTTTTGGAAACTCTTGTAATGTAATTCCCTGTGATGTAAAATATGATGGTGACTGTATCTCTGGACTCACCTTCGTGTGAGATAACCTTATTTGATCTTGTGTATCGGTGGTTTATCGGGACGTTACCCGACAGGCCAAGGGATTATAACGTTTGAAGCACGTTGGAGCCCTTGGGGTGGACTCACGTACTTGAGCCGGTATAATTCAGGTTGGTTCTGCCACACCTCTCTTCCATGACACCGGCCACCCCCGAGATCGCCATGAGTCCCTAAGAATTTCCCCTCACTTTCCCCTCGCCGCTGGTGAGCTCTCTCGCCGGAATTTGATCGGCATCGATCGGACCTCCTGTGTAGCCCGGCCAAGGACCCAATTGCAAAGATTCAAATGTTTCCAGGGGCCAATCTGTGAGAAAGCAGCACCCCTCTCTAAACACAATTCAGCCAACTTGTAAAATCCATAGGAATTCATAGAAAAATCCAAAACTTGTCAAACTAGTTTTGTTGTACTCTAGAAGTTGAACTCGACTACTTTTGTTACTAAAGTTTGGTTTGAAACTAAATGCTTTCTGAGTTATTTTAAAGTTTGACAAAATGGTAGTTTCAGCATAACTTTTGCATGCTAGCTCTATTGATGGTGATTTTTGGTGTGTAACATGGTTATTTTATGAATGATCTTGTGTGAAATTTTCAACTACAGTGCTGAACTCTAGCTTAAGTTAGTTTAAATTTATGCAAATTAAGCTTGAAAGGATTTAAATTTAATTAAGCATGCTACTAAGAATTCTATACCTAGATCTTTTTACCATGAGATGATCTACAATAGAATAGTCCATAGTAAATATTTTAGGAATTTACAACACTATTTTACTTACGGTTTGCATTCAAACTTGAAGTTTGAACTAAATTCAAATACCCTAGTGTCTATTTTCAAAAAATTATGAAAAATTCATAATAAGCTTATCCACTAGGAGTAAGCTCATCCACAAAATTTCAAGGCCATAGCCTTTATAAATTTCAAATTAAAAATCAAACTTGTTAACCTAATTCAATTAAATGGATAATTGGATTAGAATACCAATAATGAGTTTGTATTTAACCCTCTTGTTTTATGAGTTTGAGTGTATTAACCTATTGGATTGCAACTTTATTGTGAAATAAAACTCTCAACTCGAGAACCATCTAATCAAATCATTGCATATCATGTAGAGTCAACGACACTCGACGACGGAGACTACGAGCTAGTCCTGGAAACTGAGCCAGGGTTTTCTGAAGACCTAGTGAACGTCGTCGAGACTCTAACTGAAGCTCCAATCCAAAGTTCAGAAATCCTTGACACTCCTGCCTCCAGCCCCGCTCAAGAAGGCAAGCCCCGGTGCATATGACCCAGTATTTCAATTTACTACAATTTTATACTTATATATTATATCTTGCATTAAGTCTAGGAATTGAAATGGAATCCTAGATGCATTGATACTAGGAACCTATGTATTGTGCCTGAGTCCTTATCGCATAGATGCTCTGCTAATAGGACCGGCAGAAGTCGGGTGATTCCCTGTCACTCTCGCGATATAGGAGTTGAATGCTTACTATTCTGCAATCACTATAAGGATGATGGACGGGGTCATGTGCAATACCTTGACTCGGAAGGTTACCCCGTCTGTGTTGTTAAAAGTTGTTAAGGTCACAGTGTGTGGTAGTGGTGGCTAAGCGTTTGAAAGTACTAGCCACATGCCACGAAATATGGTAAAGCGGTAAGCCTAGTACCTGATTGGCCCGGCAAATGGACTTATTCCCACCACTCGATATATTGGTTTGTTGTACACACGCACCGACGTGTGGGAGTATGTTCTGCGTAGCAGACAGGACTGCGATCATGTAGTCACGCTACAAACGTACGTCCTGCACAATTGGTGTGCATACGGTCCTGCAATCGCTTGTGGTGGCCCTGATCCATAACCCGGAATATGAGGGAAATGGTTGCTTCGGAACGATCATTGGATGTTCCAAGAGTGTGAGTTAGGTTTACTGCAAGGGTTGAAATTCGATTCAGAATCGTCCGTTTCTTGCGGAGATTGAGACTGCTTATTCCTTTTGTCACATAGAGTAATAATAGCAACTATTGTTGGAATAATCTTGATGGATGATAATCTCTACCTTGCTTGTCTAGAATAGGTGCTTACCTAGCATGGTTAATGAAATTAGAATATGAAAGCTAAAATATGAAAGTTAGCTCATACTCTTTGTTGCTTTCCAGCTGAAATTAAACCCAGAACCATTTCAAGCCTTCATGAGTTTAGTTATGGGCAAAATATACCCTAATCCCGGGTAAGCCTTGTTGAGTATTAGCATACTCAGTCTTGCTAGTCTAATTTTTAGGTATGACCTTTGAAAACCCCACGGATGGTTCCGCATGGCCAACTTCTGTTCCGTTTGGCTGGTTCGTGGAGTGGGATCCGTCCTCGGCTGGCAATGACTCTCCTGTGATGCCATACTTCGGGCTGAGCGTGGTGTCAACCTTCGCGATGTTTGTAGTCGCGTGTTAATTTCCCTTCCGCTGTGAACTTGACAAGCATGTTTAGCTTGTTATTTTAAACAATGTTTATTTATTACTTTAAATTTGAACCGGTTTGTAATAAAGTTTAATACTTTGTGAATTAAAAGTTGATGAGCTGTTGTGCGATTGTAAATCGCCTTCGTGCGAGGTAAACCTACCTCGATCTTGTTAAACCATGGTTGCATCGGGCGGAGACCCGACAGACCAATGAGTTGTTTCGTTTGAAGTGCATTGAGTTAGTATCGGTGTATAGCGATGACTAACGCACTTGAGCCGGAATAATTCAGGCGGTTCTGCCACAGCTGGTATCAAAGCTATAGGTTTATGCTTACACATTGCAGCAGCTCTTAAAAATGTTTTCAGGATAAAAATTTGCTTAAGAAAAGATTTTACAACTCGCGTTGGATTCGTTAAGGTTGGTGCTTAGAACGCAGAGCCCTAGGGATCTATATATGGGAATAATCAGGTGGCTACTAATATGTAGAGAGTATAGCTCTGATTTGCAGCACTACTTTCTGTCAAAATTTAAATTCATGCACCACCCAACTTTATTTCCTGTAACTACACCATCGATGGTGAGGTAAGCAGGGAAGGATCCTCAGCCAACTGAGGGAGCTTGGCCTTCCCGTCGGTGATGCGAACCGAACGCTGTTTCTCAAGCAATGGCTTACTTGAGATGCTGCCAATATACCAATTTTGGTTGATTATATTGGGAGTATATGGTTCGGCGCAGGGTATGGCGGTCGGTGTTCATACCCCCATTTTAGATGGTACCTCCGTGAATACGTTGCAAATGTAACGTATGCTAACGTTGTTCGTACTGCTGGAATTGTACGGATACTGTTTCTATAGTGAATAGTACTGTTTGGGAACGCTTTCATGTTGTGCTGCCATGAAAGGTTCAGACTATATGAATGTGATCTTCTGCAGGTACACTAACCACGATTAAGAGGTTAAGACGGATAGAATTTATCAACTAGATATTAGTGAGAGACGTATGTATTATGCCACTAAAATTAACCACGTAAGTCCGAAGATATTCGGCAGTTGTTTTGGTTGTGAGGTCGAATAGTACGTGCATGCATAATTCATTAATAAACAAATGAATGCTTGAATGTGTTGTTCTTTTAAGGACAGGTTAAGTGTTGTCTATCTTTAGTATGGTTTTAATAGGATTCTTGTGACAGCCTTAATTGGATTTTTAGTATTCTTCCAAATCTCACCATCTGAAATCTTGTTTCAGATGGCGGCTCTTTCAAACATCTTTTGGGATCATGCAGGGCATCTCCATACCAAGGCCTTGCACTGGGAGGGTTTCCCCGTCTTTTATGGGAATCACTTAGTCTATTCTTCTACACCGAGCCTCCCCAGTACGATGGAGTAGAGTATAGAAAGGAGGGTGTTCCTCGGTGCAGAGTCAAAATGACTATTCCTCAGCACCCTTTCCGTTCTCAGTGGCAGCCCATCGAGGTCGATGTGGTTGGTTATCGTCTCGTCGGCACCATCGAGACTGCAGCTCTTGAAGCCATCCACCTCTTCTGCAACCAGCATCCCATGGAAGTTGCAGGGTATCCTATCGGCCTATTCCCTGCAATAGATTCTGGTGATCCTAAGTGGAATTTCAGGATAGCCCATTATGGCCACTTGTTGGGAGATTCAGCCGAAGAAACGCTCTGTGGTCTTATCAGGTTCATGAATGTTCAGCACCACTATCAGATCTTGCTACGCACGGTATGGATCAGTTAATTGGTATAGCTTAGGGCCACTATCGCAATGCTGATCGCCAGGTCACTCAGATAGTAGAGCTTCAAGCCTTGGTCACGGAGAAGGAGGAGATCATCACAGCACGTGAGGAGGCTATTCTTCACCGGGAGGATCAGATCAATGAGAGTGATGCAATCATCACTCAGCGTAACACGATCATTGAGTTCCTCCAGGAGCAAATTCATGACCTTATCCTTGAGGTTGATGATGCCCATGCTCACATCGACGAACTCCAGCAGCAGCTAGTACCTCCTGCTGTACCTGTAGCCCCTGAAGGTGGAGAAGAAGACCCGGAGGAAATCAAAGGAGTTTCCGATCTCGACTCCGAGCATGGAGACCCAGAACCTAATCCTCAGCCAGATCATTCCTCTTCCAGCAGCCAGTCCTCTGTAGGCAACCTCGATGATTTTTAGTTCATCTAAATCGTCGATATCTTGGTTGTCAATAGTGGTGTGACATAGGTTGTGAGTAGATTACCTAGACTTAGAGCCGCTTGTTATAATATATGTGGCATGTGTACATATAGTTTGACCCGTGGCAGTCAAACCACCCTGATGTAAGACGTTAAGGACCACAGTATCTGCGATGTAATCTAAGCCTCGTGTTCTGTTATCTTGTTCAATATCCTTGCATCTGAAATGAGTTGGTTGAATGGAACATGTGAATTACATATCTGTTTGAGCAACAGTAAATCATCTAAAAATAGGAGTAAGAATATGGTTGATAATGGATATCTCCTTTGTTTCAGATGGTTGGAGCTACTCGTGGAACCCCGGAGGGTTTCCGGCCAGACCAAGCTAGCGGTTCTCAACAACCGCCACCAGCCCCACCAAATCTAGCAGAGGTCATGGCCTGACAGACAGAACTACTTAACTAGCTAGTGCAGGCTCAGATGGGCCAATTTCATCACCAGTCCCGAGGTCGTGATGAACACCCATCGGCTAATTATCAAGACTATGTCAGCACCCAGCCCCCATTGTTCCATAAGGCAGATGAGCCCCTCGATGCTGACGCCTTGCTCCGTACCATAGAGTCTAAGTTTGCATTGTTGTCTGCACCATGCTCAGATGAGAACAAGGCCCTTTTCACAGCGCAACAACTTCGTGGCACTGCCCGCATATGGTGGGACCATTACCATGCCATGCAGCCGGTGGGTCATGTTATCACCTGGGATGAATTCCGGACCGCTTTTAAAGCGCACCACATTCCCGAAGGACTCATTGAGCGAAATCTCAATGAATTTCTAAATCTGACTCAGTGAACCCGCACCGTCATGCAATATGCACAAGTCTTCAACCACTTGTGCCAGTATGCGGGTTATCATGTGGACACTAATGCCCACAAACGTGATCGTTTCCGTCGAGGCCTGAATACCAAACTTAAGGAACTACTGAATTTGGTAAAGGCCGGCACCTTCAATGAGTTGGTCAATATGGCCATCACCTAAGAGGACTGCATCTCAGCCCACCGGGCAGAAAAGAAATGGAAGACACCCACTGGACCCTCAACGGCGCAACCACCAAGGTACCGGTTGGTCCAAACCACTGCTACCCGAGCACCGCCCCGAAATAATTTGCCGGGCAGATGGGTAGCTAGGCCACCCTAGCAAGCCCAATTCAATCGGACACCAACACTACAACCCCAACAACAACAGCAGCAAGGCCCACGATTGAGCTTTCCGCCATCCAACCAAGGAAACAACAATTATCGTTGTTTCAACTGCGGCAGCCCGTCCCACTTCATTAAGGATTGTCCTCAACCCCGGAAATCTTTCCAAGGGCAAGCATCCAAACCGAACAACAAGGGCAAGAAGCAGATGGTACAAGTCCGCCAGGTGAGGGTGAATTTCACAACTCTCTCCGAATTCCCCGAGGCTGCGCCAATAATAACAGGTACTTTCTCTATCAACCATCAACCCATGGTTATACTTTTTGATTCTGGTGCAACCCATAGTTTTATCAGTGCCAAATGTGGAACAAAAGTAGGCTTGGATTTCTATCCTACTCAAGGCACCTATATGATAGTGACTCCTGGCGGTAAAATTTCATCAAATCAAATTTGTAGAAGGGTGCCAATTCAGATGGGTAGCAATCTGATAAAAACAGATTTACTGTTATTGGACCTAGAAGGAATGGATATTCTCCTAGGCATGGATTGGATGACTAGGCACCAAGTGTCCTCGGATATCTCTTCCCGAGCTGTGGAGATAGATTCACCCGATCATGAAACTACTATTCTCTATCTTTCACAACAGGAATGCAATAATTCTTGTGCTTATGCCGTAGTAGGGATTAAGTTAAAGGACATCCCTATTGTCTGCGAATATCCAGACGTCTTTCCAGATGATTTACCTGGAATGCCCCCCGACCGGGATATTGAATTTGTCATAGAACTACAACCCGGCACAGCCCCCATATCTAAGAGGCCCTATCGTATGCCACCCAATGAGCTGGCAGAGTTAAAATTCCAACTCCTGGACCTCCTTGATAAGGGTTACATTTGTCCGAGTGCTTCACCATGGGGTTGTCCAGCCCTGTTCGTGAAAAAGAAGGACAATAGCTTAAGGTTATGTGTAGATTATCGTCCCCTCAATGCGGTAACCATCAAAAACAAGTATCCTCTGCCCCGCATTGACATTCTATTCGATCAGTTAGCCAGTGCCAAGGTATTCTCTAAGATTGATCTTCGTTCCGGCTATCATCAAATCAAGATCAAGTCAAGTGACATTCCAAAAACAGCCTTTTCCACCAGATATGGGCTATATGAATATCTAGTCATGTCATTTGGTCTCACCAATGCTCCAGCATACTTCATGTATCTGATGAATTCTGTCTTCATGCAAGAACTCGACAAATTTGTTGTGGTCTTCATTGATGACATTCTAATCTATTCCAAGAATCCAGATGATCATGTGAAACATCTCCATGTTGTTCTTCAAAAATTGAGAGACCACCATTTGTATGCCAAATTCTCTAAATGTGAGTTTTGGCTAGATACCGTGAAATTTCTGCGCCATACCATCTCCAGTGATGGTATATCCGTTGACCCCGGCAAAGTACAAGAAGTGATGGATTGGAAACCTCCAACATCAGTCCATCAAATCCGTAGTTTTTTTGGTCTAGCTGGCTATTATCGTCGTTTCATTCCTAACTTCTCAAGAATAGCCAAGCCTATGACTGAACGATTGAAGAAGGGAGTTAAATTCTTCTGGGATCAGAAATGCAAAGATACATTCCATACCCTCAGAGCACATCTTACCACTGCCCCAGTTCTAGCTGAACCCGATGTCTCAAAACCTTTCGACATCTATTGTGATGCTTCGGGAATCGGACTTGGTTGTGTGCTTATGCAAGACAACCAAGTGATTGCTTATGCATCGCGAGCGCTCAGGACTCATGAACAGAACTACCCTACCCATGATCTTGAACTTGCAGCTGTCATCCATGCACTTAAGATCTGGAGACATCATCTAATGGGTACAAAATGTCATGTCTATACTGATCACAAAAGCCTCAAGTACATCTTCACACAATCAGATCTAAATATGAGGCAAAGACGCTGGCTAGAGCTTATCAAAGACTATGATCTGGAAGTACACTATCATCCAGGCAAAGCCAACGTCGTTGCGGATGCACTTAGTCGCAAGGCACATTGCTCTTGCTTATCAATAGAGGCTTTCAATGAGACGCTTTGTTGGAAGATGAGAAAACTCAATCTTGAGATTATGCCTCAAGGTAGCCTAAATCATCTCTCAATTGAAGCTACACTTTGGGATAACATTGTTCTGGCACAACAGCATAACAAAGGGGTCAGAATCATTAAGCAGAAGTTGACCCAAGGAGAAGGAAAGTACAAATGCTTTCAAATAGATTCCGAAGGGATCCTATGGTTCAACGAACGTGTAGTTGTACCCAAGGACCATAAACTTCGTAAGCAAATACTGGACGAGGCCCACTTGTCCAAATTCTCTATGCACCCTGGCAGTACTAAGATGTACCAAGATCTAAAACAGAACTTTTGGTGGACTCGTATGAAACGAGAAATTGCAAAGTATGTCTCAGAGTGTGACATCTGCCAAAGAGTTAAAGCCAGTCATCTCAAAACTGCTGGTATTCTTCAACCTCTACCCATTCCCTCTTGGAAGTGGGAGGATATCAGCATGGATTTTATCGTCGGCTTACCCAACACCTCCCAAAGACATGACTCTATTTTGGTAATCGTTGATCGATTAACCAAAACCGCCCATTTCCTTCCTGTGCATACTACATATAACGCCAAAAAGTATGCCGAGATCTATCTGGATCAAATCATTCGTCTTCATGGAGTGCCTAAGACGATCATTTCTGATCGTGGAGCACAATTCATCGCTCGGTTCTGGGAGCAACTTCAATATGCTCTTGAAACTAAGTTAATCCGAAGCTCCGCATATCACCCTCAAATAGACGGACAAACTGAAAGGGTAAATAAGATTCTGGAAGATATGCTTAGAGCCTGTGTACTTCAGTACGACAAAAATTGGGACAAATATTTGCCATTGGCAGAATTTTCATGCAACAACAGTTATCAGACAAGTCTCAAAATGGCCCCATTCGAAGCATTGTACGGTCGCTGATGCCGAACTCCTTTGAGTTGGTCACAAACCGGCGAACGTAAAATCTTTGGACCGGAATTTGTCACTGAAGCTGAAGAAAAGGTGAAGACTATTCAAAATAATCTCAAGGCCACCCAATCTCGACAGAAAAGTTACGCTGACATATGAAGGAGACCGTTACAGTTCCAGATTGGAGTCTTCATATATCTTCGAGTATCTTCCACTCGAGGTATTCAACGATTCGGCGTAAAAGGAAAACTTGCTCCTCGATACATCGGACCCTTTGAAATTCTCGAAATCTGTGGACCCGTAGCTTACCGTCTTCAACTTCCTCCTCAATTAGCGGCCATCCATGACATCTTCCATGTATCTCAACTTAGGAAATGGGTGAAAGTTCCTACTGAGATCATCGATCCTCAAGCTATCGAAATCGAATCTGATCTAACCTATACAGAACATCCAATCAGAGTGCTAGACACTAAAGAGAGAAGCACTAGAAGAGAAACTATCAAGATGTTCAAAATTCAGTGGAATCATCACACTAAAGAAGAAGCAACTTGGAAAACTGAATCCTATCTTTAACGAAATTTCCCAGATTTCTTTCAAGCCGATTCCTAAATCTAATCACCCGATTCCATTCTGTTCCGGAATCTCGGGACGAGATTCTTTTTAGGGGGAACGCTGTGATATTCAGGTGCTTAGAATTAAAACACACTAAATGTTAGTAGAAAGTATGTATGTTTGATTTTGTATAGGTGTGCCAACATTTGAATGCAAAGAGAAAAGGGCATTTGTGTAATTTTGTAAAATTTAGGTCCTCTAGTGTTAAATGGGTGAGAATGGGAAGTAAAAATATAAAACGTATAAAAGTTGTTGTGTGAAAAGTCAAGAACTTACTTTAACCCCAAATACAGGTAAAACTACCCCTAGGATGCAAGTGTAGTGTAGAATTCTAAATGGGATTTACTTAAAGTTTAAAACTTTAACAAGTTTTATGTTAGTTTCAAATCTTTAGCTCTTTTGCAACTAAACCTTAAAGAAAAGTTGTAGATCTTGTTGACCTCTACACTTTTGCTTTTGGGCACATTTTCATTTGAGCTATGGTTTGAAAGTTATCTAGACATTACAGAGGAGTCCCTGCACTTTTAGAAAATAGCAGATGAGTCCCTTCGTCTACCTTCAGCCCCCCTTCTCCGTTCTGCTCTGTCTTCGCTCTGCCCGACGCCCCCGCCACCTTCGCTGGCCATGTGCCGAGCTTTAACTGCTCCGCGTCGCCCCTCTGTGCATCACGTGCTACTCCTGCACCTCACCGCCGCCTTCCCGGCCTCGCGCTGGCCTCTCCCCGCCTTGCCGCGCCGCACTGCCATCCACCCGAACTGCCTTCCGCCGTTGCTCGCCGATGCTGCAGCCCGACCGGTGCCACCTCCTGCTTCTGGCAGTCCCCACGCATCACTCCCCGGTCGACCGCCGCTCTAGTTCTCCCCGCTGTCTTCTCCCGCACGCGCCACGCTGCCCCCGCCTCTGTCCGAGCTCCGCCCGCGACCGCCACGCTCGCCACCGGCCACCAGCACCAGCTATCGCTCACTGTGCCCTCTCTTCAACTCGAAGCACATCCTGGAGCTCCCAATGCACTTCTTCTTATGTTCCCGCACCCACATTGCCACGGCCAATTCTTCTCCCGACCACCACGCCTCACCGGACCTCCTCCGTAGCTTCTGCTCGCCGTCGACAGCCACCCACGCCGCCTCCCATCCCTGATCTAGTGCACAATTAGCATCCCGATCACCCACTGGTGCTCCCCAGCCCGCCCAATCTCGCTCTCGTGCACCGGAACGACCGGACCACTACGCCGGTGAGTTCGAGCTTCCGCCGCCGCTCGGCCTCGCTGTCGTCCCGTCGATCCACTGCCTCTTAGCCCCATCTAAGCACACAGTCAGCACTACAACATCACGTGGAAGCTTTCTGACCACTTCCCCGCTGCCCTCCTGCCCTCCGGCCACCGGAACGCCGGCGACATCCTTCGGACCTCCGTCGCCCACCCCTATTCTCCGTCGTTACGCCGCCTCGGCCCCTCTCTTCCCTGACACCGGCCACCCTCGAGATCGCCGTGAGTCCCTGAGCATTTCCCCTAACTTGCCCCTCGCCGCCGGTGAGCTCTCTCGCTGAAATTTGATCGGCATCGATCGGACCTCCTGTGTAGCCTGGCCAGGGACCCAATTGCAAAGATTCAAATATTTCCAGGGGCCTATCTGTGAGAAAGCAGCACCCTCTCTAAACACAATTTAGCCAAATTGTAAAATCCATCGGAATTCATAGAAAAATCCAAAAATTGTCATACCAGTTTTGTTGTACTCTAGAAGTTGAACTCGACTACTTTTGTTACTAAAGTTTGGTTTGAAACTAAATGCTTTTTGAGTTATTTTAATGTTTGATAAAAGGGTAGTTTGAGCATAACTTTTGCATGCTAGCTCTATTGATGGTGATTTTTGGTGTTTAACCTGGTTATGTTATGAATGAGCTTGTGTGCAATTTTCAACTACAGTGCTGAACTCTAGCTTAAGTTAGTTTAAATTTATGCAAATTAAGCTTGAAAGGATTTAAATTTAATTAAGCATGCTACTAAGAATTCTATACCTAGATCTTTTTACCATGAGATGATCTACAATAGAATAGTCCATAGTAAATATTTTAGTAATTTACAACACTATTTTACTTACGGTTTGCATTCAAACTTGAAGTTTGAACTAAATTCAAATACCCTAGTGTCTATTTTCAGAAAATTATGAAAAATTCATAAGAAGCTTATCCACTAGGAATAAGCTCGTCCACAAAAATTCAAGGCCATAGCCTTTATAAATTTCAAATTAAAAATCAAACTTGTTAACCTAATTCAATTAAATGGATAATTGGATTAGAATACCAATAATGAGTTTGTATTTAACCCTCTTGTTTTGTGAGTTTGAGTGTATTAACCTGTTGGATTGTAACTTTATTGTGAAATAAAACTCTTAACTTGAGAACCATCTAATCAAATTATTGCATATCATGTAGAGTCAACGACACTCGATGACGGAGACTACGAGCTAGTCCCGGAAACTGAGCCACGGTTTTTTGAAGACCCAGTGAATGTCGTCGAGACTCTAACTGAAGCTCCAAACCAAAGTTCAGAAATCCTTGACACTCCTGCCTCCAGCCCCACTCAAGAAGGCAAGCCCCGATGCATGACCCAGTATTTCAATTTACTACAATTTTATACTTATATATTATATCTTGCATTAAGTCTAAGAATTGAAATGGAACCCTAGATGTATTGATACTAGGAACCTATGTATTGTGCCTGAGTCTTTATTGCATAGATGCTCTGCTAATAGGAACGGCAGAAGTCGGGTGATTCCCTGGCACTCGCGCCATATAGGAGTTGAATGCTTACTATTCTGCAATCACTATAAGGATGATGGACGGGGTCATGTGCAATACCATGACTCGAAAGGTTACCCCGTCTGTGTTGTTAAAAGTTGTTAAGGTCGCAGTGTGTGGTAGTGGTGGCTAAGCGTTTGAAAGTACTAGCCACATGCCGCGAAATATGGTAAAGCGGTAAGCCTAGTACCTAATTGGCCCGGCAAATGGACTTATTCCCACCACTCGATATATTGGTTTGTTGTACACACGCACCAACGTGTGGGAGTATGTTCTGCGTAGCAGACAGGACTGCGATCATGTAGTCGCGCTACAGACATATGTCCTGCACAATTGGTGTGCATACGGTCCTGCAGTCGCTTGTGGTGGCCCTGATCCATAACCCGGAATATGATGGAAACGGTTGCTTCGGAACGATCATTGGATGTTCCAAGTGTGTGAGTTAGGTTTACCGCAAGGGTTGAAATTCAATTCAGAATCGTCCGTTTCTTGCGGAGATTGAGACTGCTTATTCCTTTTGCCACATAGAGTAATAACATCAACTATTGTTGGAATAATCTTGATGGATGATAATCTCTACCTTGCATGATGGAGGTATCATTTCGCAATTGCATGATGGAGGTATCAAAATTATCAAACAGAAACTATCCCAGGGTGATGCAAAATATAGATGTTTCCACACTGATCATCAAGGAGTTCTATGGTTCAACAATCGTATTGTTGTACCTAAGAACCATCAGCTTCGTAAACAAATCCTTGATGAAGCACATTTATCCAAATTTTCCATCATCCTGGCAGTACTAAAATGTATCAAGGCCTTAGGCGAAACTTTTGGTGGACCAAGATGAAAAGAGAAATTGCTAAATACGTGTCTGAATGTGATACCTGTCAGAGAGTTAAAGCTAGTCATCTGAAGGTATCAGGTACACTCCAACCACTGCCTATTCCATCTTGGAAGTGGGAAGATATCAGCATGGATTTTATTGTTGGTCTTCCCCAAACATCTCAGAAGCATGATTCCATTTGGGTAATCATTGATAGACTCACCAAAACTGCCCACTTTCTTCCCGTGCATACGATTTACACTGTTAAGAAGTATGCCAAAATCTATTTGGAGCATATTATTCGACTACATGGTGTCCCTAAGACAATCATTTTTGATCGAGGGGCACAGTTTGTTGCACGCTTCTGGGAGCAATTGCAATCTTCTCTCGGAACCA
Organism: Panicum hallii; assembly: GCF_002211085.1. Classification (NCBI taxonomy): domain Eukaryota; kingdom Viridiplantae; phylum Streptophyta; class Magnoliopsida; order Poales; family Poaceae; genus Panicum; species Panicum hallii. The sequence continues at coordinate 36,210,457 of NC_038046.1, read as the reverse complement.
AGCTAATTCAAAGCTCTGCTTATCATCCGCAAACTGATGGACAGACTGAGCGAGTTAATCAGATTCTTGAAAACATGCTCCGAGCTTGTACCATTCATTATGGTATGAACTGGGACAAATGTCTAGCCTTGGCCAAATTTTCTTATAACAACAGCTATCAGTCCAGTCTTCAAATGGCTCCATTTGATGCATTATACAGTCGAAGATGTCGAACTCCTTTGAGTTGGTCTAAGACAGGCGAATGCAAAATCTTCGGACCAGACTTAGTTGCCGAAGCTGAAAATAAAGTCAAGCTTATCCGAGCCAACATTAAGGCAGCCCAGTCAAGATAGAAAAGTTATGCAGACCAAAGGAGAAAACCATTACAATTCCAAGTAGGAGATTATGTCTATCTTCGAGTATCTCCTACTAAGGGTGTTCAACGTTTCGGCATAAAAGGAAAGTTAGCACCTCGGTATATCGGACCTTTTGAGATCACCGAAGCCTATGGCCCAGTGGCTTATAGAATTAGTCTTCCTACTCAGTTGGCCATCATTCATGATGTCTTCCATATATCTCAACTCAAGAAGTGCATCAAAATGCCTACTGAGGTCATTGAACAACAAGCCATCGAGATCGAGCCTGATCTATCTTATGTCGAACAACCCCTTCAAATTCTAGATACCAAGGAGAAAGTCACTAGAAGAAAGAAGCTTAAGATGTATAAGATCTTATGGGACCACCATACCATTGATGAAGCCACCTGGGAAACTGAAGATTATCTTCAGAAAAACTTTCCCGAGTTCCTTAAGAATCCTTAGGTAGCTATCTTCCAATGTATCATAATCTCGGGACGAGATTCCTTTTTGGGGGAAGGTTGTGACAGCCTAGGTGTTGTAACACATTAGGAAAGAATGTGTAATGTATGTATTGAATTGAGTGAAATTGAGTGAATGTGTGGAAATAATGACTTATGTGTAATTTTTCAAAAATATGAGTCCTTTTATGCAAAATATTTGAATTACAAAGGTAACTCTTAAATTTTACTAGGGGTTAAAGTGTAAGAATAATAGTCATCATTGCATTACATAAAACTTGCAATTAAGTCCAAAAATACATGAAATTTACCTTAATAAGGACAAAAACTTTATAAAGTTTGAATTAAGTCCAAGGTTTTAAAATAAAGCTCTATCCTTTGAGTTTTTGAATTTGAACCCTAAATAAAAGTTGTAGGTTTTGAAAAGTTCTATAATTCTTGTTTTGACCATTTTCTCATTTGGGATATAAAACAGTGAGAAAATCTTGTTTTACATCGGGGACCCTGGAATTTTTGAAGTTCGCACATCAGCCCCTAGCGCCCCCCCCCCCCCCCTCCTTCTTCCTCTGCTCCCCCTCTGCCGCGCCGCAGCGCCGCCGCTGGCCGCCGTGCTGCGCCGCCCGAGGCCAGCTCCTGCTCCAGCACCGCTCCACGCGTCGCTAGGGAGCTCGGCCACTGCCTCAGCGCTTCCCCGCTGTCTTCTTCCGCGCGCGCCACGCTGCTTCGCCGCTGCCCGAGCCGCCAGCAGCTACTTGCCGTCGACCACCATGCCGTGCCGTTGCCGTCGAGCATTGCCTATTTAAACTCGAAGCACGATTGCTGAGACCCTCTTTCGCCCGCCCACTCCCTCTCATCTTCTTTTCCTGGACACAACGCTGCCACCGCCGTCAAGCTCCATTGCCGCCGCTTCAAGCCACCGTGGACAGCTCGCCCCACCCCTTCTCGAGCCACACCATCACCTCTAGCAGCTTCGCCGTGATACCGTGAAGCTCGCCAGCCCCGCCATCGACGCCCTTGAGCACCGCATCCACCTCGCTGACGAGCTCCCCCTCGCCGCCGTCCCGGGTCACCGTGGGGACCCACCCTTCCGGCTGTCCTAGCTCCCGCCAAGAGCTCGGGTGAACCACCTTGACCCCCTGGAGCTATTCCCCCACCTCCGATCCACCGCCGGTGAGCCACCACGCCAGAACACCGCCGCTGTAGTCGAGCTCCATCACCGCCACCTCGGGTCACCGTCGTTCCACCCCCTCCGGTCAACCCCGACCTTCACATCACCCCCAGCAAGGTCCGCTCTAGCCCCCTGATCCTTCCTGACCAGTTCTCCCTCGCCGCCGGTGACCACCGTCGCTGGAATTTGGCCAGCGAGTCTCGGCTCTTCTTCCCCAACGAGCCAAGGACTCGATTGCAATTATCTAAATCTTTCGGAGGGCCTGGCTGCAAGATTCCAGTCCCTCCTTTCAATTCAAATCAGTGATATTTAGAAATTTATAAGAATTTTTAGGAAATTCAGAAAAATGTCAAACTAGTTTTGTTTGAATCCTTGAAGTAAACTCTACAACTTTTGTGTTATAGCCTTGAGCTGAATAACTAAATATTTTGAATTAGAATAAATACTAGGAAATGGGTGTGCTAATTAGATCTCTTGATCCATAGCTATGCTGTTGTTGAAATTTGAAACATAGGATTTGTGTCTCATGTATAGCTTTATGTAAAATTTGTAGACTCAAAATTGTTTCCTAGCCATGATGTTTAAGTGTCTTTGTTTTATATTAATGAAAGCTTTAGGATTTATTCAAGGGAGAATCTGTTAGTGGTTGTAGCTGGAAATTTTACTCTAACTTTCTTTCAGCATGTGTAATCCATGATAAAATTTTGAATATCAGTAGCATAGAGTAGCTTGAGTTATGAATTTAGGCTTAGATTCAAAGATAATTCAAGAATAATAGTTCTTGTTTATGAAAATTTATGAAATTAAATTAGAGTGTTACTTTTGAGTAGTGTAATATGTTCACAAAATTGCAGCACAAGATCTAGTATAGAACTTCTGATATAAATAGATCTTAATATCATAATGCTGTTTATTTTGTTTATTTTATAGCATAATTTCTATAAGGATAAAAATCTTGATAAAATCACAGTAGTTTAGATTCAGATCAACTTTTTTCCAGTAAAATTTTTATCCTTAGGTTTGCTGTAGATCAAACTAGAAAAATAGTTCTTGATCTAAATATGGTTTGATTGAATTAATTATTCTGATTGCTATGCTGTATGAAATATTCTAAAAATTTTATGATAAGCTTATTTCAATTAGACCTATTGATACTAATTTTTATAGCATTAGTAATCACTCCTAACTTAGGGTTTTATTATTTGACCAAGAATTAAAATAATAACCCCAACTCTTATTGAATGAGTAATTTAGTTAATTAAATCAACTAATGATGTTTAATGAATAGATTATACTCTTTTCCATGTGTTTAATGTCAGTAGTTTGATTGTTTAGAGTAACTAGGTAGGTTATCTGATGAAATTAGGTAATATAATTTAATACTCGATAAATGACTGCCCGTAGAAGAAGTTTAATTAACTTGTTGGATTGTAACTTTATCGTGAAATGTAATGGAAGTGTATGCATTTCCTCAACTGTAATGTTTGCATATCATATAGACTCAACAACTCTCGCTAACGGAGATTACCAGCTGCTGATCCCGATACCAGAGGGGGATATTTCTGAAGACCCCGGGAACGTCATCGGAGATTTAACTGAAGCCCCGAACCCCAATCCGGAGGATTTTATTGTCGTATCTGACCCCAGCCCCACCAGCGAAGGCAAGCCCCGGACATAAACCACTACTTTTACTACACTGCAAACTATATATTCATGTATATCTACTTGTGCATTTAAGTTTCCAGGAATTATATTGAAACCTTAGTTGCATATTCATAGGAACCTATGTATTGAATACCAGATCCTGAGTCTGACTAGCGGCTAAGCTAATAGGACCGGTAGAAGTCGTGTGATTCCCTATCACTCGGGAGCTTTATAAGAGTTGCAATGTTTACATTCTCGCAACCACTATAAGGATAACAGACGGGGTTGTGATTATGATTCATGACTTTGGCAAAAAACCCCGTCTGTGTTGATGAAAATTTGATAAGATCGCAGTGTGTGGTAGCGGTGGTTAAGCGTTTGAAAGTACTAGCCACATGCCGTGAAATATGGTAAGCGGTAAGCCTAGTAACCGATCGGCCTGAGGAGTGAACATACCCCCCACCACTCGTAATTTGGTTTTTCGCACACGAACCAACATGCGGGAGTACGCTCCGCACAGCGGACAGGAGTACGGTCATGTAGTCGCGCTACAGGCGTACGTCCTGCACATTGGATGTGCGTATGGTCCTACAGTCGCTTGTGGTGGCACTGATCCACGAGTCGGAATGAAAGGCAAACGGTTGCTTCAGAACGATCATTGGATGTTCCAAGCGTGTGAGTTAGGTTTACCCTTGCAAGGTTTGAAATTCAATTCAGAATCATCCGTTTCTCGTGGATATTGAGACTGCTTGATCCCTTTGCCACATAGAGTAATAAGAGCAACCTGATGATGATTAAAGGTGATGTTTACTTAAAAAGTTCTACCATGCTTGAGTAGCTATAGTTGCTTACTTAGAATGGATAACCAACTAGAACCTGAAAGCTAAATGTTGAAATTAAGGATCTACTCTTTGATGCTTTTCAGCTGAAACTATACCCAGAACCATTACAAGCCTTCACATTCTAGCTACATGGCTAAGTATACCATGAAACGGGTAAGCCTTGCTGAGTATTAGAATACTTAGCCTTGCAATGTGACCTTTGTTTCAGGTAATCCCCCTGAGAACTCTATTCTGCCTGTACCCTGGCCCTATGCTCTTCCCGATGGTTGGTCCGTGGAGTGGAATCCGTCCCTGGCCAACACAGGTCACTCCGAGTGATGTTGAGCTTGGGCTTAGCTCAATATCCATTCCGTGATATCTGGTAGTGTCGTGTTTTACTTTCACTGTAGATACTCTAACTTTAAACAGTTTTGTATAAATTCGTACTAGTTAGGTCTTGCTACCATATATGTTTGAATACTAATGTAATATTATGCTTGTGATGTAAAATTGTCGGTGATTGTATCTCTGGACTTGCCTTCATGCGAGGTACCATGTTTTGATCCTGAGTTAGGTGGTTTTATCGGGACTTTACCTGACAGACCACGGGGTTACACCATTTGAAGTGCGGTTGAGTACTTACTGCCTTCCGAGAAAGGATCAGCGCACTTGAGCCGGTGTAATTCAGGTTGGTTCTGCCACAGATATGAAGGTGATTCCGGATACATTGGAAAGTAGATTTGATAAGCTTTCTAGGAAGTACTTGAACATCCAAAACAGAATCCGGATGAAGTAGTGGCGGCCGTCACAAGTCATGTCTGTCCTGCAGTCCGAATCCAACCTGCGCAATGCCTCTCCCCTTTTGATCCACTCCATCATTCATGAGTAAAACAAGAGTGCACGTGTCTCCATTGTCTAAATATGGTGAATCTGAGCTTAAGAGTGAATTTACTTGATGGGTTAGTTGACGAGCACGAGCGCGAGTAATAGGACCAAGTGGTGTTGGCGAAGTAGATGTTGGTGTAGGTGTTGATGTATCATTGGTGGTGATGTCCTCATCACTTCTGGAGCATGGACCCAAACCAAAAGAAAGCTTTCATTGTCTTCTTTCCCATGCATCAAAGAACGCCTTGTTTCGACGTCGTATGAAGGAGATATCGGACTTTTCGTTCAGGGTGGTCGGCTGAGTCCGAACAAGACATGAAGACCAAGTTGGTGATGACTTGTAACTCGTAGAAGACCAAATCTCAGGTGTATCCAGCATGGTGATGTCCTCATCATGAGTGGCCCACTGCCCAGGCCCTCCTGGGGGACTAGGCAGTGGTGGGCGAGAAGGTGGAGGGAGCAGCAAACTTGGTACCGCCCTAGAGCGTGGAAGCCGAGTCGGTGGCGACACCATAGGAGGAGGTGGACGAGGAGGTGGATGCACCATGCATTCCACCACCAGCTTGTCTGACCGAGGTGCAGCCTCGTGTAGAGGAGTCCCATCAATAGGTGACCCCGATGAAGAAGGAGGCGCTGCTTACAGCGGCCCAGCTGGCGGTCGATGAGAAATTGGTAAATGTTTGATGTTCTGCTATACTTCCAATGCATGGGCATCCCTTTGATATTTGTTGTCAGCAGGCCCTTGCAGACCTGAGTCGGTAGGTGGCGGCTCAGCTACGGGTCGAGGATGACTCGGCCAACCGACGATGGCAACCGGAGACGCGGATGTCGCAGCTGGAGCAGGAGCGCTCTGAAGCCACGAGGAAGCACGCCGAAGAGAGGCGCGATGAGTTTCTTTCTGTGTCCTTGTGGTTTTTTAGTTGGGGCATTGTGCTGAGCTGACTCGACAATCTTGTCACAGAGCTGCTTAAGGTGAACCACCAGATGGCCCGGGAGCTCAAGGTGGCCGTGGTGGCCAATGAAGAGCTGCATCAGCTCCGAGAGGGTGCGGAGGGCCGGGAGGCCAACACGGAGGGCAAGCTCCAAATGGAAAAGTAGCAACGTGAAGGTAGTGGCCCTATCTTGGATGAGCGAGTTGTTGGTCCATTCATGCAGCACTGGGCTGATGCATTTATTTTTGTAGAGCTGGAGTTGCACCTGGTTGAGTTGAGGTCAGCCCTGGACCAAGTGATCACCAAGGTGGACTCCATTCTGGTGGTGTTTGAGCAGAAGGAAGTCGCCCTCGCTAAGGAGATGCAGGCCCGCATGGAGGTTGCTCGGGATCGCCTCAAGGTGTTCGTCAAGAAGGCTGCTGGGGACTCAGTGCAGTTTGCGATGGCCCTCGTGAAGTCCCATATCCCGGAGGTGGACCTGTGTCTGGTCGGGGATGGCGTCACGCCGGACTACATCAACGACAAGTGTGCAGTTCACTTCGACTCCGCCAAGCCTCTGTCTGACTGCATCGTGACCCAAATTGACCTGTAGGTAGTTTAAACAAGTTGAATTGGAACAATTGGTGGCCTTCTGGAGGCCGAAAAAACAATTTTGAATTGGAACAATTGGTGGCCTTCTGGAGGCAGAAAAGGAGTTGCAGGGATGTGCTTTGCAGGGCACGAGCAAGGGTGGCACCACATACGCTCCACATTCAATGCCATTGTCCGGGCTGACTAGACCCTCCTCCTTTCGGGCGCCTCCTCCAACGAGCAAGTGACCAGCAGATGCCAGAGTTGCTGCACCACCTAAACCTTCGGATTCAGGTAAAAAGTCTTTCCAGGTTCTAGCAAGTGCATCCTCTGTGGCTTCTATAGGACGCATGACCAGACTTCAGTGCCACTGTTGCCTTCATTTTGGCCATGTGCGGAAGGATTGCCCAAGTCAGCGGGCATAGATGGCTACAGACGATGGGTACATCAGCACCTCCGACATGGAAGATGACACATGTCACATCTGGTTTAAGAAGGACAACCGAATGCATCTCATATGTGTGCCAGGATCAAGTTCCACACATAGGATAGACATCACAAGTGATTACAACATCAATGTCATAACGAAATAGAGTATAATAGTACTTTATTACATGACCGATAGTCTTAATCTTAAACGAATGAATAAACATTTATTCTAGTAGCGGACTTCGTCTTCACAGGCAGTTGACTGGGAGACATACGCCTAGAAATCTCCAATATCTTTAAGAAACTCCGGACAATTATCTTGTTTTGAGCAGCATTGGTTTTAATAAAGCAAGCGTGAGTACACTTATGGTTGGTACTCAGCAAGTGGTGGGAATAATATGACATGCAAGGCCAAATCAAGGAAAAACTGACACGCTGTAACTGGGGTAAGCAATCTTAGTTGATCAAGTTTTATTAAGCAAGCTTAACTAGGTGTAAGTAAATACCAACCCTTAAATAAACTATCTGAGGTGAATCAATCCATGTCACAAAGATAAATAAATAGAACCTGCAATTTAGATCATCTTTAAGTTTAATTATCATGTGAGGGTCCAAGCCGCTCTTAACCGTGAGCACGGCTAATATATTAGTTTTCACTCTGCAGAGGTTGTACATTTTACCCACAATTCATGTTTCCCTTGATGCTCGGGTTTGCAAAGCCCTTAAACACTTCCAAGGTGAGTGGCAGGGATTCACTATGAGGCCTTTACAAAGATTCCCTAACTTGCATTGGTCCGCTAAGGTTTCAGGCCGCAGTGGTCATAACCCTCCCTAATAAGGAAGACGCCTTACCCAGGATCATATCTACACCTCAAGAGGACCGAGCTATACGCCATCAACGCACTCCCCTCTTGCCCTTTCGGTAAGACCTTTACAAGCCAAGGTTCGAATTAATTAGCCAAGACTAGAGCCATATAGTAATTGTGGTTGCACTATTTTCCTGGGTGGTTCTCCATGTTCCCATTAATGCAATGATTTTAATTATCACCATAAAAGTATCCCAGATCATGAGTAGACCAACGTAGCGTGACTTTTAGGTTAACCAACCAAGTTCTAAGTAACTGCAACTAGCAGAACTACAACATAAAAGTAAATAATAACCCAGGTTTAATCAAGGAAGTTAAAATCAGATTAGGCATATCCTTAATTTGGGATCCATCATATTCTAGACACATGCATGCATATAAAGTAAATATGTGTAATTGTAATTGATTAGGACCGGAATATGATCAAGGACCACTTGCCTTCTTCAAAGAACTGCTGCTGCTCGGGAACGTCTTCAAAGTCTTGGCCCTGCGGGTCCTCGAACTGCGCACCGTCTATCGCGACACACAAGCACATACAAACAAACAAATAAAATAAAATAAGAACAGTACACCAATCAATAAAAACAGAACAAAATAACCTTAAAAAGTTACTGCTTATGCTACAAGGATCGCATGAGAGCAAGAATCGGTGAAATTGGAGTTAAAACGAAGAAATTAGGGCTAAATCATGTTTCCAGGGGCCTATTTGTGATAGTTTTGAATCTAAAAGGGCTCTGTCAGAAGAAACTGAGGGCTAGATTGTAATTAAACCCTAGAGAGAGGGGTTAGAACGTAAAACAGAGGGATATTGGATGGCGGGTTCTATTTTGGAAAACTACAGGGGCCTATTCGATTACTTTTGAACTGGGAAGGACTGCGGGTTGATTCCGGGGAAACTTAAGGCTTAAACTGCAAAAAGGCCACGGTTGACCGGTACCCTAATCTATTGACCTGGGGTTAGATCGGATCTGGGCCGTCGGATCTTGATCCGACGGTGGGGGTGCGGAGGGACGGCTCGGGTGGCGGCGGGACGACGCCGGCGGAGGCTTGGGCGGCGGCGCGCGGCAGCTCTTCGCCGGAGGAACGCGATAACGCGTTTCCGATCACGGATTTGCCTCAGATCACGACCTAGAGGTAGCGTGCGAGAAGGGGAATCCAATTGGGGGGTTAAGGGGGAGAGGAGGCGGCCGTAGGCGGCGGCCGGCAGCGAGAGGCGGTGGAGAACTACGGTGTGCGTTGAGCGGGCACGGGAGAAGCGGAGGAGAGGGAAAAGGAGGGCGGCCGAGCATTCTCACCACCACGTGGTGCTCCGGGAGCAGTTGTTCGACGGCGGGCGGCAGCAGAGCGGCTGCGCGGTGAGCGCCTGAGCTCGGCAAGGCAGCGGCAGAGCGGGAGCTCGGAGGCTAGGGTTTAGGGGGCGCAAGACGGCTGCGGCTTGGGGAAAAACCCCTAGGGTTCGGGCAGCACTTATAGGGCTAGGGGCACCGCGTCCGACCCGGCCTCGAGCCCGAGCCTGGCTCGAGGTCGGGGACGACCCCGACGGGTGGGGGCCACCCGCCAGCGAGAGAAAGGGGGAAGGGAGAGGGAGGCGCGGGCGGACTGGGCCAGGGCGTGTGGGCTGTGCGTGGGGGAAAGAAGGGAAGGGGAGGAGGTAAGCGGGCCACGCGGTGGAGGGAGGGAAAGAGGCCGCTCGCTGGGCCGGGCCGTGCAGGGAAAAAGAGAAAAAGGAAAAATGGCCGGGCTGGGCTGCAAAGGGGGAAGGAGAGGAAGGGAGAGAGAGAGAGAGGGAGTGGGCCAGTTGGGCTGGGCCCAAAAGAAGAAGAGGGAGGGAAATAAAATGAGAGAAACATTTGAATGCTTTTAAATTTGAGTTGGAAAATTTGAATTCAAATGCAAATCAACAATAAAAACAATGCATAGAGGCATGAAATGCGCAAACCTATGTGACCTTATATTTCTTTTTAGGTTTTATTAAATTGCCAATAATTCACGATAATGCTCTAAATTAAAATAATTGAAACAAAACCTTAGGGTCCCTAAAGGAAATCTAGCCAAATTTATTTAAGTTTCAGATTTAAATTTTTAGGGTGTTACAAACCTACCCCCCTTAAAAGGAATCTTGTCCTTGAGATTCGGCTGGGCTAGCAAAGAGCTGAGGAAATTCTGCCTGTAACTCGTCCTCTCGTTCCCAGGTAGCCTCATCCTCTGCATGGTGACTCCACTGAACCTTACACATCCGGATCCTCTTACTCCGAGTGATTCTTTCCATTGTGTCCAAGATTTTGACTGGGTGCTCTGTGTAGGTCAAGTCTTCCTGCACATCCAACTCCTCAAGTGGCAACTGTTCCTCTGGTACCCTCAAGCACTTCTTCAACTATGATATATGGAACACGTTGTGTACCTTTGACAACCGTGCAGGTAACTCTAGTTGGTAGGCCATCTCACCTTTCCATTCTAGGATCTTGAACGGACCAATGTAACGAGGTGACAGCTTCCCTTTGACCTTGAACTTGCGCAAACCTCTGATAGGTGACACCTTCAGATACACGTAGTCCCCTTCCTCAAAGGTCAACTCTCATCATCGAGTATCTGCATAGCTTTTCTGCCTCGACTGAGCCACCTTCAGGTTCTCACGTACAACCTGTACCTGTCTTTCAGCCTCTTTAATGATCTCAGGCCCAAACAACTCACTTTCACCTGTCTCACTCCAATACAACGGAGTCCTGCACTTCCTGCCATATAATGCCTCGAACGGGGCCATCTTTAAACTGGCCTGATAACTGTTGTTGTAAGAGAACTCTGCGAATGGTAAGCTTTTATCCCAACTGCCTCCATGTTTTAGGGCACAAGCCCTAAGCATATCTTCCAACACTTGATTGGTCTTTTCCGTCTGCCCATCAGTTTGCGGATGATAAGCGGAGCTGAAGTTCAACTTCGTGTCCATTGACTCATGCAACTTTTGCCAAAACCGAGACGTGAACTAAGTGCCTCTATCCGACACTATCTTCTTGGGTACCCCATGCAAACACACGATCCAGGAGATGTACAACTCCGCTAATCGTGCCCCAGTGTAGGTAGTCTTTACTGGTGTAAAGTGAGCCACCTTGGTCAATCGATCCACTATAACCCATATAGAGTCGTACCCATCCCGTGTACGTGGCAATCCCACAATGAAATCCATACCAATTTCTTCCCATTTCCATTCTGGCACCTTCAAGGGCTATAACAATCTGGCTGGTCTCTGATGTTCTGCCTTAACTCTCTGACACACGTCACATAATGCCACATGAGCTACAACGTCATGTTTCATGCATACCACCAGTACCTTTCTTTCAAATCTTGATACATCTTAGTACTGCCAGGATGAATTGAATAAGCTGAGTCATGAGCTTCCTGCAAAATTTTCTCACGAAGGTGATCCACATCGGGCACACATATCCTCTTGTGGAACCACACCGTTCCCTGCTCATCCTCAGTGAAGTCAGGTGCCTTGCCTGCTTCTATCATCTCCCTGATCTCCTGAATCTTAGGATCCTCAAACTGACCCTTCCGTATTTCCGGTTCTAGAGTCAGTTCCACTTCTATAGTGGTCCCCTCCGTATGAGTGACGAACCCCGGATTGAGTCATTCAAATTCCTTGTACAACTCCTAAGGCATCTGGCTAATCATTGTCGCGTTCACATAGCTCTTGCGAGTCAAGGCATTAGCAACCACATTTGCCTTCCCTGGATGGTAGTGTATCTCCAGATCATAATCCTTGATAAGCTCTAACCATCTTCGCTGCCTTAAATTGAGGTCATTCTGAGTGAAAATGTACTTCAGACTCTTATGATCAGTGTATATCTGGCATCGGTGACCCAACAAATAGTGCCTCCATATTTTCAGAGCATGTAACACTGCTGCCAACTCCAGATCGTGCGTGGGGTAGTTCTGCTCATGCTTCCTCAATTGACGAGACGCATATGCAATCACGTGTCCTTCTTGCATCAATACACAACCAAGACCCTGCTTAGATGCGTCGCAGTAGATGTCGAAACTTTTGTAAATATCAGGCATAGCCAACACTAGTGCAGTTGTCAACCTCTTTTTCAACTCCTCGAAACTGTTCTGACATGCCTCTGACCATATAAATTTCTTTTCCTTCTCTAGTAGTGATGTAAGGGGTTTCACTATCTTAGAGAAACCTTCAATAAACCTCCTGTAGTAGCCCGCGAGTCCTAGGAAACTCCGGATTTCGGAAACTGTCGTTGGCGGCTCCCATTTCAACACATCTTTTACCTTCCCTGGATCCACTGCAATACCTCCGTCTGTGATGACATGACCCAGAAATGAGACCTCATTCAACCAAAATTCACACTTACTGAACTTGGCATACAGCTGATTTTCCCTGAGTTTCTGCAGAACAAGCCTTAAATGTCCCTCGTGCTCCTCTTCATTCTTAGAGTACACCAGAATATCATCAATGAATACCACCACAAACTTGTCGAGATACTCCATGAACACTTTATTCATCAGATACATAAAGTAAGCTGGAGCATTAATCAGCCCGATTGACATCACCGTATATTCATATAGCCCATATCTGGTAGTGAATGCTATCTTGGCAATATCCGAGGGTCGTATCCTTAGCTGATGATAACCTGACCTCAAATCAATCTTGGAGAATACCTTGGCCCCCTTCAATTGATCAAACAAATCTTTGATGCGAGGCAACAGATACTTATTCTTGATGGTAACCTCATTCAAGGCTCTATAATCGACACACATCCTCTGTGTACCATCTTTCTTTTCAACGAAGATCACAGGTGCTCCCCAAGGTGAAGAGCTAGGACGGATGTACCCCTTATGTAGCAATTCTTTCAGTTGTTTCTTAAGTTCCTCTAATTCACCAACTGACATTCTATAAGGCCTCTTAGCAATAGGTGCAGTACCAGGTAAAAGATCTATGATAAATTCAATATCACGTTTAGGTGGCCTACCTGGCAAATCATCAGGGAAGATATTCGGGTACTCGCAGACAACTCTAATATCCTCAATTGAATTTGCCTCAACTGATTCACTGCACAATCTGCCACTGACGGAAGTGTTGCAACGAACTCAAACCTTTCACCTTCCTGGCTAGTGAGAACCACTGATCGCTTGGAACAATCACTGCGTCGTACTTTGTCAACCATCCCATTCCGAGAATAACATCACACCACTTGATGGCAAGACTATCGGGTTTGCACAGAACTCCTTGCCCATGATCTGTCTTTTTACCCCGTGACATCGATACACAACCCTCATATTTTCCCCGGGTGAATTTACTAACATGGAACTAGGCATGGTGCATAGTGGAATAGAGTACTTGGCAACATACTCAGCAGAGATGAATGTATGCGATGCTCCAGAATCGAATAAAACTGATGCAGGGGCTGAGTTGATAAGAAACATACTGAACACAACGTCCTGAGCCTCTTGAGTGGTCTCTGCGGCGACATGATTTACACGCCCACGGGTGAAGTTCTACTGACCCTTGTTGCCCTGCGGCGTTTGGTTGTTGTTTCTAGGTTGCTGCTGCTGCGGGGTCTGCCTCTGTCCGCTGTTGTTGAACTGGCCTGGAGTGTTCTGGCCATTTCCCTTGGGACAACGGTTGGCATAGTGTCCTGCTTCACCACATCTGAAGCAAGTATTACCACCGGCGGGAGCAGGGGCATTGTTTCTCATCGGTGTGCCCGTAGGAGTGCCCTGGCGATTCTGCGGAAAGTTGGAGCGCTGCACTGACTGACCCGCGTGCTGAGCTTGCTGCTGCTGTTGACCTTGTTAGTTGAAGCGCTGGTACTGACTCTGCCCAAAGTTGACATTTTGTCCTCCTAGGCGGAAGGGTGTGCCTTGTGAGGGTTGAAGCGAGGACGTGCATTGTTGCTGGACTGCGTCGATGACTCGTACTTTCTCTTCTGCTCACCCATCTCCTTGCGAGCATGCTCCACCATGATGGCATTGTCCACCATTTTCTGGAAACTGTCAAAATTGTGCACCATTAATTGATACTTGATAGGACCAATCAGACCCTCCCTAAAGTGATCCTGCTTCTCCTCATCATCTGCGACATCTGCAGGGGCATAATGAGACAGTTGGATGAACTTGTCCCGATACTCACGAACATTGTCCCTTGTTTTAATGCAAGGAACTCTTGTTTCTTGAGCTTCATCAGGCCCTTGGGTATGTGCTGCTCCCAGAACTTGCTTCTGAACTCCTGCCAATTGATGGTGTCAGGGTTGTCATGAGCTGCTGTGTAAGCATCCCACCAATCTGCAGCAGTTCCTTCCAGTCTGCCTGAGGCGTAAAGGACCTTCTCCCTGTCGGTGCACTGGGCGATGTTGAGCATCTTCTCCACTGTCTTGATCCAGTCATCAGCTTGAATTGGATCCGATGAGTGAGAGAACGTGGGAGGCTTGTGACTCATGAACTCCCTGTGCCTATCTCTAGTTGGCGGTGGAGGTGGTGGTGGTGCTTGATTCATCTGAGCCTGCATGTTGGCGATAGTGTTCGCCATGTTGGTCAGCAGCTGAGTCTGGGCGGCGAGAAACTGCTCCATCCCTGCGGGTGGCGCCTGGTGTGGTTGGCTCGGTTGCGGATCGGGGTTGGTGTTGTTGTGCGTGTGGCAGAACCAAACTTAATTACACCGGCTCAAGTACGCGAGTCCACTCTTGAGGGCTCCAACGTGCTTCAAACGGTATAATCCCATTGCCTGTCGGGTAACATCCCGATAAACCACCGAATGCAGGATCAAACAAGGTACCTCGCACGAAGGCGAGTCCGGAGATACAATTGCCATCACATTTTACAGCACAGGCAGATATATTACATGAGTGTTTTAAAGTAACATCAGTTCCCAACTGATGGAAATTAGTACAAACAGTTCTAAGTTTTAAGTCATGCAACGGAGTTTAAAGCACGGGCACTGTACACGTCGCCAGTTCAGATATCATGCTAGCCCTGGCATGATATCACTCGGAAGGATCTGTGTTGGCCGGGGACGGGTCCCACTCCACGGACCAACCATCGGGCAGAGGGTAAGGCCACGGCATAGGCAGAGCCGAGTCGTCAGGGGGATTACCTGAACAAAAGTCACAAGGCAAGACTGAGTATTCTAATACTCAGCAAGGCTTACCCGTTCATGGTATACTTAGCCATGTAACTAGACTTATGACAGCTTTAATGGTTACGGGTAAAGTATTCAGCTGAAAAGTAACAAAGAGTAGATCCTTAATTTCAAATTTTAGCTTTCAAGTTCTAGGTGATTAATCATTCTAGATAAGCACCTATAACTATTCAAGCATGGTAGAATCTTTAGTCAAACATCATCTTTGACAACCATAATGTTGCTTTTGTTACTCTATGTGGCAAAGGGATCAAGCAGTCTCAATTTCCGCGAGAAATGGACGATTCCTGAATCGAATTTCAGCCTTGCAAGGGTAAACCTAACTCACACGCTTGGAACTTCCAGAGATTTTTCCGAAGCAACCGTTTGCCTTTCATTCCGACTCGTGGATCACAGCCACCACAAGCGACTGCAGGACCATAAGCACATCCAATGTGCAGGACATACGTCTGTAGAGCGACTACACGACTGTACTCCTGGTTGCCCTGCAACACGTATTCCCACATGTCGAATCAAGTAATAGGAAAAACTAAATACGAGTGGTGGGAGGTATGTCCACTCCTCGGGCCGATTGGTTACTAGGCTTACCGCTTACCATATTTTGCGGCATGTGGCTAGTACTTTCAAACGCTTAACCACCGCTACCACACACTGCGACCTTATCAAATTCATTAACACAGACGGGGTATCATCTCAACCATGATACCTCATATAAATCCCGTCTGTCATCCTTATAGTGATTACAGGAATGTAAACAGTACAACTCCTATACTGCGTGAGTGACAGGAAATCACCCAACTTCTACCGATCCTATTAGCAGAGCGGTTATTCGAACTCAAGTGCTAGTATTCAATACATTGGTTCCTAGGATAATGTAACTAGGGTTTCTCATACAATTCCTATGAACGTAATGCATAAATAGATATAAATAATATAGGTTGCAGTGTAAATAAAGTAGGGGTTATGTCCGGGGCTTGCCTTCTTGAGTGGGGTTGGGGGCAGGAGTGTCAAGGTTTTCCGAACTTTGGTTCGGAGCTTCAGTTAGATCTTCGACGGCGTTTCCGGGGTCTTCAGCTGATTCCACTCCTTGTTCCGGGATTAGCTCGTAGTCACCGTCGGCGAGAGTAGTCACGTCTAAATGTCACAGCCTTTCCCCTAAAAAGAATCTCGTCCCGAGATTCTGAAGCAGAATAGAATTGGACGATTAGATTTGGGAATTGGCTTGAAGGAAGTTTGGGAAGTTTCGTTGAAGATAGGATTCTGTTTCCTAAGTTGCTTCTTCGTTGGTGTGATGATCCCCTAAGATCTTATACATTTTGATCCTCTTCTTTCTGGTAACTCTCTCTTTGGTATCCAAGATTTGTACGGGTTGTTCGGTGTAAGATAGATCAGGTTCAATCTCAATGGCACGGGTTTCAACGATCTCCGTAGGTACTTTGATACATTTCTTGAGTTGAGAGATATGGAAGACATTGTGGATGGCAGCCCATTGAGATGGAAGGCGAATTCTGTAAGCCACTGGGCCACAGACTTTAAAGATCTCAAAGGGTCCAACATATCAGGGTGCTAACTTCCCTTTTATGCCGAAACGTTGAACACCTTTGGTAGAAGATACTCGGAGATAGACAAAATCTCCTACTTGAAATTGCAGAGGTTTCCTTTTTGATCTGCATAACTCTTTTGTCTAGACTGGGCTGTTTTAAGATTGGCTTGAATAACCTTGACCTTATCTTTGGCCTCGGCAACTAGGTCTGGTCCAAAGATTTTGCAATTTCTCTTTTTATTCTGGTCCACCAAAAATTTTGTCGAAGATCTTGGTACATTTTGGTACTACCAGGATGAATAGAGAATTTAGATAGATGTTCTTCATCAAGGACTTGTTTACGAAGTTGATGATCCTTAGGTACAACAATACGATTGTTGAACCATAGAACTCCTTGATGATCGGTGTGAAAACACTTATATTTGGCTTCTCTCTGAGATAGTTTTAGCTTGATAATTTTGATACCTTCATCATGTAATTGTGAGATGATGATTCTATCTTTAAGAGTAGACTCGATAGACAATAGATTTAGACTACCTTGAGGGATAATCTCTAGATTGACTACGGATAAACAATGACAATGTGCCTTGCGGCTAAGGGCATCCGCAACCACATTGGCCTTGCCAGGATGGTAGTGTACCTCAAGATTGTAGTCTTTGATCAGTTCTAACCAATGCCTTTGCCTCATATTCAGGTCAGTTTGCGTGAAGATATATTTGAGGCTCTTATGGTCAGTGTAAATATTACATGTAGCGCCCATAAGATGATGTCTCTAGATCTTGAAGCATGAATAACTGCTGCCAATTCAAGATCATGGGTTGGATAATTTTGCTCATGATTCCGAAGTGCTCAGGATGCATAAGCAATGACCCGGTTGTTTTGCATAAGGACACAACCAAGGCCAGTTCCACAGGCATCGCAATAGACATCAAAAGGCTAGGTATTATCTAGCTGAGCTAGCACTGGAGCGGTTGTTAGAAGTTTTCTCAAGGTGTGGAACGCTTCATCACACTTGTCGTCCCAACAAAATTTAACTTCTTTCTTAAGTAGCTCAGTCATGGATTTGGCTATCTTGGAGAAGTCTGGAATGAATCGGCGATAGTATCCCGCCAATCCAAGGAAACTTCGGATTTGATGGACTGAAGTCGAAGGCTTCCAATCCATAACCTCCTGGACTTTGGTTGGATCAACCGATATGCCTTTACTAGAGATAGTATGTCCTAGGAATTTCACACTATCCAGCCAGAATTCACATTTTGAGAATTTGGCGTAAAGGCGATGATCACGTAGTCGTTGAAGAATGACACGTATATGATTAGCATGGTCTTCTTTAGTCTTGGAATATATCAGAATATCATCGATGAAGACCATGATGAATTTGTCGAGTTCCGGCATAAGACTGAATTCATGAGATACATGAAATATGCCGGCACGTTAGTAAGCCCAAATGACATAACCAGATATTTATATAATCCATATGAATATCTGATGATAACCAGAGCATAAGTCAATCTTGGAATGTCACAAGACTTGATTTTTATCTGATGATAACCAGAGCGTAAGTCAATCTTGGAAAAGACCTTAGCTCCAGCAAGTTGATCGAACAAGATATCAATGCGAGGAAGAGGGTACTTATTTTTGATAGTGACCGCATTGAATGGACTATAATCGACACATAACCTTAGGCTATTGTCCTTCTTCTTTACAAAGAGACCAAGACAACCCCAAGGTGAAGCACTTGGGCGTATGAAACCTTTATCAAGAAGATCTTGGAGTTGGATTTTTAGCTCGGCCAATTCATTTGGAGGCATGCGATATGGCCTCTTTGAAATAGGAGCGGTGCCAGGTTGAAGTTCAATAATGAACTCGATGTCTCTGTCTGGTGGCATTCCAGGCAAGTCATCCGGAAAGACATCGGGGTACTCACAGACTACAGGAATATCTTTTACTTTGATGTTTGTGATAGCATAAGTACAAGAGTGAAGATACTCTTGCTGAGGCAGATAGAGGGTAATGACTCCTTGATGTGGTATGTTAATCTCAATAACTCGGGAAGAGATGTCTAGTAGTACTCTATGTTCAGTCATCCAATTTGTTCCAAGTATAACATCAATACCTTCTAAGTTTAGCAAAACTAAATCAGTTTTGCTTACTTGGCTACCTAACTGAATGTCACACCCAGTTTTTAAAGGACAAAACCGAATGCATAACTATATGTATGCCAGGATCAAGCTCCATACATATAGTGACTTCATCAGTGAATAATCAGCAACAGTATCACAAAAAGAGAATTAAAAGACTATAAAGATTATCAGGGTTATACAGCTTATCCTGGAAATGAAGACTCCAAACTTCACAGGCAATCGACCGGGGGTTATGCAGGCCTAGAACTCAGCATCATCTTCAAAAGACTTCACATCACTTTCTCCTCTAAGCAGCAATTATAACAAGCGTGAGTACACTTATGGTCGGTACTCAGCAAGTGTTGGGAAATATATGACATGAAGGCTAAAATAAAGGAAAGGCTGACTGGCTTACTGCGATAAGCAATTTTAGTTGGTCAAGTTTTATTAGCACCTGATTACTAAGGTATAAGTTCATACCAAAACACACATTAAAAGAGAGAGAAGAGATACAGCATAAGCATAACCACAACCATAAACATGGTCCACGATAACCATAACCATAAACATGGTCCACGATTTAGTTATCATGTGAGGGTCCAAGCCGCTCTTAACCGTGAGCACGGCTGATATATCAGTTTTCACTCTGCAGAGGTTGTACACTTTACCCACAATTCGTGTCTCCCGATTTGCCCGAGGTAGCTAGCCTCTTAAACACTTCCGAGGTGAGTGGCAAGGGATTCACTACGAGGCCTTTACAATGATTTCCTAACTTATGACAATCCGCTAAGGTTTCAGGCCGCAGTGGTTATAACCCTCCCTAGTGAGGAAGACGCCTTAACCAGGAACAGATCTACACCTCAAGAGGACCGAGCTATACCCCATCAACGCACTCCCCTCTTGCCCTTTCGGTAAGATCATCACAAGCTAGAGTTTCTAATTAATTAGCCAAGACCAGAGCCATATAGTATTGGAGTTGCACTGTTTTCCTAGGTGCTTTTCCATGTTCCGATTAAACATATAATCCTGTGATTAACATCACCAAGAGCATGAACATGGATAAAACAGGTATAACATCATCATTGCTGTCATCATGATTATATATTATTCCCAAACCAGAACCAGTTATAGCAACTAAGCAATAGCTACCCAACAATAAAGATAAAACCCAGGTTGACAAGGAATGATCATAAAGACTAGGCATATCCTTAATTAGGATCCATCAATATTAGGCACATGCATGCATATAAAGAAAAATGTTGTATTTATTGTGAGTATTAGGACAAAAGCATGATCAAGGAAACACTTGCCTTTCTTTTAGAGAATAGCTGCTCAGAGTCTTCAATTCTTGAAACTCTAAATCTTCAAAGCTCTTGGATCACGCTCCTTCTAACGTCACACAAGCATCGGGCCCAAATCATACAAGCAAGCAAACAAACAAGAACGACTGAGAACAGATACGGCAAACAATATGAAAGCATTTAAAAGAGCGTACTAAAGGATAGGGCTTGATGCTATGGTCACGAGAGCGCAAGGAACGCGGAAAACGGAACTAGGGTTGAAAAGATATAGCCATCGGGAGATTTATATTAAAAAGAAATAAAGAACTATAGGCTTTCATTTATTTTAATTTGGAAAACTATTATAAAAGATATAAAAGAGAAATATCTCTAATTATAATTAACTCATATTATATTTGCATTTATAAAGACGAAGTAGAACTTAGTCAAATTTTATATACAATTCTCTATGTATAAATTACACTAATTAAATAATTAATTAGAAAAGAAACTGGTGAGAGCATCTAAATGTCGAACTTTATGATTCGAGTTGAACTAAACAAATTAAATTACAAACACATTTAAGTTCATATTAATTGAGTTAACATTACTTATGAAAACCGAAGAAAAGACTTAATTAGATTTTAATTGGAAACACTAGATAAGAGGACATTAATCAAATTAAATCTATATTTAATTTAAAAAAGGAATTACAGCACAACAATGCTACTAAATGATAACTTAGGGTTTTAGAAGACTAAAGCAAAAAGAACCGATCAAAACGGATCTAAAACGCGGAAACTACGCATAAAACAAGGCTGCAAGGACCTATACGCAATTAACTATAGACTTCAAGGGTTAGCTGAAAAGAAAAACAAGACACAGAAAAATAGGGCTCACAAATACAGAAAAGATTAGGGTTAGATCTGAAAAATTCCATGGTGGGGCTGGATTGAAAAGATGGAAAAGATCTAAGGGTTTTCTGCAATTTTCGCTAGCCATAGAAATTTACACGATAATTACAGAATCTTCTAGGGACCAATCTGCAAAAAGCTTGATACAGCCCCAATGGTGGCCGGTGGCTGCAATTTCTCAAATTCCCGTTGATTTAGGGCATGGGAGAGCGCAAGGAGCGGTGCAAATGAAAGAGGACGACGAGAAGATTCGATTCCATACCTAACTTACCACGGGGACGCATCATAGAGATCGAATTTCGCGGAGGAAGTCGTAGCGGCGGGTCTGTTCTGTTCCAAGCGGTTCTTGTGGCAGAACCAACCTGAATTATACCGGTTCAAGTACGTGAGTCCTCAATGAAGGGCTACCTCGCACTTCAAGCGGTATAAAACTATTGGTCTGTCGGGTAACGTCCCGATGAACCACCGAACGCAGGATCCAACAAGGTACCTCACACGAAGGTGAGTCCAGAGATACAATGCCAAAATAATGTACACCACAGGCAGTTATATTACAAAAATATACAAAATAACATTTGTTCTCACTGAGGAGAGTTTATTACAACACAAGTTCAAGTTTCTGGTTAAAGCAGCGGAGTTTGAAAAGCGTAATTAATATACACGACGTTATTACAGATATTATGCTAGCCCTGGCATAATATCATTCGGTGGAGTCTGTGTTGGCCGGGGACGGATCCCATTCCACAGACCAACCATCAGGCAAAGGGTAAGGCCACGGTGTAATGAATGCGGGCTCCTCAGAAGGATTACCTGAAGTAAATAAATGAAAGCAAGGCTGAGTATACTAATACTCAGCAAGACTTACCCGGAATTGGGTATATCTTAGCCCATAACTAGACTCATGATGGCTTTTAGCTTTGGGTAGGGTTTTCAGCTGAAAAGCAACAAAGAGTAGATCCTTATTTTCAATTTTTAGCTTTCAGGTTCTAGTTGTTTAACCATTCTAGGTAAGCACCTATAACTATCCAAACATGGTAGAATCTTTACTCAAACATCATCTTTAATAATCACATAATTGCTCTTGTTACTCTATGTGATAAAGGGGGTAAGCAGTCTCATACATCGTGAGAGGCGGACGATTCTGAATCGAGATTCAACCCTTGCAAGGTAAACCTAACACACACGCTTGGAACACCACAGGGTAGTTCCGAAGCAACCGTTTGCCTTTCATTCCGACTTGTGGATCAGGGCCACCACAAGCGACTGCAGGTCATACGCACTACAAAAGTGCAGGACGTACGTCTGTAGCGCGACTACAAAACCCGTACTCCTGGTTGCCTAGCAACACGTATGCCTACACGTCGAACAAAGTAACCAAAAGAAGCAAATACATGTGGTGGGAGGTATGTCCACTCCTCGGGCCGATCGGTTACTAGGCTTACCGCTTACCATATTTCACGGCATGTGGCTAGTACTTTCAAAAGCTTAACCACCGCTACCACACACTGCGACCTTATCAATTCCACAACACAGACGGGGTATCATCTCAATTATGATACCTCATAAAAATCCCGTCCGGCATCCTTATAGTGATAGCAGGAATGTAAACATTACAATTCCTATATCGCGCGAGTGACAGGAAATCACTCGACTTTTACCGGTCCTATAAGCAAAGCAGCTAGTCGGACTCCAGTTCTAGTGTTCATTACATTGGTTCCTAGAGTGATGCAACTAAGTTTCCAAACAACTCCTAAGAACCTAATGCATAAATAGAGATATATATAAATAATATAGGTTGCAGTGTAATAAGGTAGGGGTTATGTCCGGGGCTTGCCTTCGCTGATAGGGTTGGGCTTAGTCAAACTATTATCTTCCGAACCTTGGTTCGGGGCTTCAGAGAAATCTGTGACAAGAGTCCCGGGGTCTTCAGAATAACCTTCTTCTTGTTCCGGGATCAATTGATAATCTCCGTCGGCGAGAGTGGTCGAGTCTATATGAGATGCAAGGTTATAAGTAAACTGCATATATTTTTATTTAATTCACAATAAAGTTGCAATCTAACTTAAAGAAAATTACATTACGGCGATAATCTAACTACCCCGTACTGGGCAGTCATTTATCGAGTACTAATTAAACTAATTAGTCTCGTTAGGCAGCCGGGGTGGGTTATCTTAAATATCCAATTTAGCTACATTAAGTAGTGTATCTAATTACCTTGAGCAACACTACACACACTTAGTAATTCCCATTTATTAGCTAAATATTGTAATTAACTTTAGGTTATTATTTAATTATGGTTAACCTTGAATTAATCTTAGGCAAATTATAATTTAGTAAAATTAAATTAATACTTATGGAAATTACCCTAGGTGGGTTTAATTGAAATAACATTACTCTAGATATTTTATACAATAAATAACAACTTACTTAATTTTAAACAAGATCAAGATTTGAAATTTTAAGGTGTAATTACAACTAGAGTTTTACACTACAATTAGGGTTCAAAATTTAAGAACATCATAAACTACTCAAGCCTAACATTCCAGAAAAGTTTCATAAATTTTCATGCATTCTAATTATTACTTATGATTTATCTTAAAATTTAAGTTTGAAATTTATAACTCAAGTTATATTTGGTTTCTGTTTCTCAAATTTTTATGTTATATCACACTTATAAAGACTAGACTATAGTAAAAATTTCATCCCTAAATATGCATAGATACTTCTGAAATTAAATTGCCAAGCTTTTATTAACTTATAACAAAAGTAACCAAATACTCTAGCTAGAGAGCTGATCTAGGCCTCAAAAATTTACACAGAGCTATTTACATTACCTACAACACATGCTCCAAAAACTAACAGCAACAGGGCTAAGGATCACAAGATTTAATTAATGCATCCTTTTACTAGCATTTAAAATACAGAACAAACTATGTACTTTCATGGCATGGTGATAAAATAAAAGTTGCAGAGTTCATCACAAGGTTTCTAACCCAACCGATTTCATATTTTTCTGATTTTTCTACTGTTTTCTATGCATTTTCAAAGTTCACAGCAAGAACTCAAATAAGGTTTACACATCAGTCCCTGGAACTTAGCACAAAACCCCCCAAACTTTCGTTTCTTTTAACCCGCAGTCCTTCCTCCAATTCCCCCCCCTCAGTCAAGATAACAACCCGACGTTGACCAGCCTATTCCGGCGACGGCGAGCTCTAGGGATGGGAACAGAGGGGCGGGAGAGCATCCAGGGCTCGATGCGCACCTGCGCGAGCCGGGAATTGGAGAGAGGCGGCTCGGAGCGGCGGCGCGACGAGGACCTGCGGCCGGCGGCGAAGTGGCTCGGTGGGGCAGTGTTCTGGTGCCTTTGGACGACGGTGGAGAGGTCGGGGAGCTGCCTGGGGGTGTGCTGGAGCTCAGGCCGGGGTCAACTGGGGCTAGGGGAGGCCGGAAGGTGGAGTCCCACGGTAGACCGGTCACGGCGGCGACAAGAAAGCTCGGGGAGCTCGTCGGGGAGCCAATGTAAGGCCTCAAGAACTCGATTGGCAGGTCCGGGAGCGTCGTAGGGGTGGCGTGGTGCAAGCTAGAGTACAGTGGTGGCGTGAAGTGGCTTGAGATGGGCTGCCCACGGCGGTGCCGAGCGCGGCCGGAGCTGGGAGAGAAGAACAGCGCGGAATGTGGGTGTAGGGTTCAGGAAACACTACGGCAAAATGGGGAAATAGAATGTAGAGGTTCTGGTAGTGCTTGTGCGCGTGAAAGGGAAGGGCTTTACGGCCTGGTCAGGCGTCCTCCACGGCGGCGATGTGGTGGCGGCCGATGGGCGGTCGGGTCACCGTGGCGTGTGCACAGGGCGACACCGAGGAATGGCTAGTGCGGTGGGAAGGCCTTCAGGCGACGCGTGGGTACGCGCAGGAGCTGGAGGTGGTGCTCGGGAAGCCGTGCCGGCGGTGGGGCGGCGGTGGCAGACGCAGAGCAGAGGAGGAAGCGGCGTGGTCAGAGGTAGACGAAGCAGAGAGGTGTCAGGGGATCTATTTGCAATTCTCAAAAAGTTCAGGGACCCCACTGTAAACTAAAATTTTCCTACTGCTACAAAGGTCAAATGGAAAAGTGCTCAACATGAAAGTTGTAGAGTTTTTCAAACTCTACAATATTGTTTTAAGGCTTGGGTTTGAAATCTTAAAGGGTACGGTTTTATTTTTAGTTTTTGAACACAATTCAAATTTTAACCTTTATGTGTTAATTAAAACAAAATGCCCTAATGTTTGGGGTCCTTTTTGTAATTCTTTCTGCAGTAATCATGACTAGTTCTTTTTACACTTTAGTCCTTAGGTAAAACTAAGTTTTACTTTTATCTTTTACCATTTCACATGTAAATCCTTATACGTTTGTATTAATTACACAAAGGTCCTTAATTTCATATAAAGTCTATTTCCCTTAGTGTTTATTTAACCTTTGCTCTTTTCTTTTCTATAGCCAACTGAAATTTTGACACTTATGCACATTTTCACACACTTGCATATAAGAATTTATAAAATTCATAATTTACAAATATACCCTTACTGCTTTGTACAGGTTGTATACACTATATCCTGCTTACATATATTATACCCAAACTTAACATCTAATTATCTAACTACCTGGATATCACAGTTCTGCTCCTATTCCTGGCGGTTCTGCTCCTGTTCGTTCTGTCCTGGGCGGCAGCAGTAGGAGGAAGGCAAGGGGAAGGGCAGCGCAGGGGGCCGGGGCGGGCAGCCTACAGGGGACGCGGCGCAAGGACAGGAGCGGCGCACAGGGGCAGGGGCAACGCGGCTGCTCTGTTCCTGCGGTGCTGGGTGCATAGGGGATGCATGGCAGCGGCTGTGCAGGGGCGGCTTGCAAGGGGCGCGCACGGCCAGGGGGAAGGGCTGGCGCGGCTGGTGCAGCAGCTGCTGCAGGCGGCGCCCAGGGGCAGTGGCGGCCTGGGCTGGGCGTGGAGGAGGAGGCGCACGGGGCATAAGGATGCGATGGCGGCGCTACACAGAAAAAGTAGGAGCTGCGTTGCAGGGCTGCGCACGACGATCTCAGGTAGGTTTTATAGGGGCGCAGGGGCTAGGGTATAGGGGGAAGATGACGTGCAGAAGAAGTAGATTGGAACGGGGCCTCGACTCATGGATTTTTTTTAGGCCGCAGCGCAGGAAGGGCTCGCGGGGTGCAAGGGCTCGGGCGCTCAGCCTTGCGAACAGGAGGGTCATGCGGTCTCGGCGCTCGCAACTTCTATCGTGGGTGCACGGCCTTGCAGGCAGCGGCGGCGCCGCTAGCACGAGCTTGGGTGTATGTCGCAGGGCTCGCGGGAGGGCTCAGGCCTCACGATTTATGGGCACGACGCTCGGAATCCTGACGTGGCACGCATGCAAGGCGGCTGCGGGGAAACGGGGAGGAGGCGATGCGAGGATGAGGGGTTTGATTATGGGCCGAAACAGGTTTGGGTGAGGGCCGAACATGATAACAGGCAGAAAGCGCTGGTCGGGCGCTTATGAGCCATTCGAGAGCACGGAACAAAAGAGAGAGAGAGAGAGATCGGGCTAGGTGGTTCGCGATCAGATCGGGTATTGCAACGGCGATGCAGGTCGCTAGAGCTGGCACTTACGAAACTAGAGACATCATCAGAAAATACCAAAGTCGAGCTATGACTCTGTTTCAAACGAGGTTTGATCGAGAAGAAAGGTCAGAGGGTGGGTACCATGATGGGACATCTAATGGTCTCGGATAGGATGAAGGAAAAATGACAGACACTGAGGCAACAAATTGGTCCAACTATGATAAGAATTTGAACTTCAGAAAGGAAGTCTACTTTTTGATGGCGGAACTCGAAACACGATGAGATCAAAGCGATGGTCGAGATCAAGCTTACGCGTGGCATGATTCTAGGATTTACGGCGGACTAGACGCAGAACAAGTTGAATCCAACTCGAGATGAAAAGAAAATGAATTCATTTTCCAGAACTTATTTTTAAGCTTAAAATAAATCTAGAAGAGTCCAGATAAATATTTTAAACCACGAAAAATATATCCAGAAGAGTCCCAAAAATTCCGAGGAAAACTCAAGAGGTAATTTGGGATACGAGGAATCCAAATAAAATACTTGGAATTCGAGGGATAGATTTTTAGAACTTTCCAGTAAATAGATTTTGCTCTACGAAAAAGAGAATAAATGCCAGAAAAATCTGGAAAATTTTCGAAAAACCCTAAAGATGGTTAAACACATTCTGAAAGATACTCACATCCTAAAATTAAATATTTTAGGGTGTGACACTGAATTGGCACACTTCTAACCATTTGATTGGAAGTGATCTTTCCCTCAGGGGTAGAAATTATATATGACCCCTGGGTAGGACAAAGATCAAGTCCTATTCGGGTACCACAGTTGTTACTTATAAAACTATGAGTTGCTCCTGAATCAAATAATGTAACAACCGGTTTGTGGTGAATAGAGAATGTACCCGACATGACGGGAGCTCCATCCGGAAGTTCTGCAAGGGTGGTGAAGTTAATTCGCCCTTGCCGGACTTGCATCATCGGCCTCTTGCCCTTGTTTTGGTTACCCTGATTGGAACTCTGCCCTTGATTAAGTTTCTTGGGCCGCGGACAATCTCTGATGAAGTGATCCGTACTCCTGCAATTGAAACAGCGATAATTGCTGCTTCTCTATTGGACTTGTTGAACATTTGGCCGTGGGCCAGATTGTTGTGGTTGTTGCGGAGGTACAGGAGGTCTATACCCTCCTTGTTGTTGAGGCGCCCTGAAAACCAGTCTGCCAAATGGAGCCTTCCGCTGGGGTGTTCTAGGCGGTGCATTCTGAACGAATCGATACCGCGAAGGTTGAACACCCGCGGGACCAGTGGAAATTTTTCGCTTCTTTTCGGCACGGTGTGCCGTGATGCAATCCTCCTGGGTCAGGGCCATGTTAACCAACTCACTGAAGGTATTTGCCTTTATAAGGTTCAGACATTCTCTGAGCTTAGTGCTCAATCCCCGACGGAAATGGTCCTGCTTTTTGGTGTCACTATCCGCGTGATAGCCCGTGTATTGACACAGGTGATTAAAAACCTGTGCATATTGTAGCATGGTGCGGGTGCCTTGGGTAAGTGCCAAGAACTCATTTAGTTTCCGCTCCATTAGTCCTTCAGGTATATGGTGTGCTTGGAAAGCATTCCGGAATTCTTCCCAGGAGATAACATAACCATCAGCTTACATGGCACAATAGTTATCCCACAAGATACGGGCAGCTCCGCGTAGTTGTTGGGCAGCGAAGTGAGCCTTGCTAGAGTCCACACATGGAATTGTAAGAAGAGCAAACTTGGATTCAATGGTACGAAGCCAAGCATCGGCATCAAGGGGCTGCTCTACTTTACTGAACAGTGGGGGGCTGGATACTGAAGAAATCCTGGTAATTGGCCACCTGAGGTTCATCGCGACCTCCTCTTGATTGCTGGCGTTGTTGGTTCTGCTGTGCTTGTACCAGCAGATTGAGAAGTTCGGTCTGCCGAGCCATAACCTCGGCTAGATTTGCAGGTGGTCGTGGCAGTTGCTGGGAACCGCTGGCCTGATCTGCCCGGAAGCCTTCCGGGGTTCCACGCGTGGCTCCAACCATCTGAAACAAAGGAGATATCCATTATTAACCGCATAGCCTTACTCCCAATTTCAGAAGGTACACCACTCAGATAAGTAATGCATATAATCCATTCAATCATCTCATTTCAGAAATAAGATATAGAACAAGATGATGAAACACAAGGCTTATATTACATCGCAGATTCTGGCTATCCTTAACATCATACATTAAAAGGATCCATACACAGGCCATCTATATTACAACAAATGGCACACGGTCTAAGTAACTACTTACTACCTAAGTCATTACACTTTACACGGGTTACATCTAGAGAGTTGATGATTTGACAACTAGAAATCGTCGAAATTGCCTACAGAAGACTGACTGCCAGATGAAGAGTAATCTGGCTGAGGATTGGGCTCCAGTTCTCCATGCTCGGAGTCGAGATCTGAGACGCCCTCAATTTCTTCCGGATCTTCTTCTCCACCTTCAGGTACTTGGGGTGCAGCGGGAGGTACCGGTGGCTGCTGTAGTTCTTCAATGTGATCTTGGGCATCATCAGCTTCAAGGATCAGATCATGGATTTGTTCCTAGAGGAACTCAATAATTGTATTACGCTGAGTGATGATGGCATCACTCTCGTTGATCTGATCTTCTCGATGAAGGATGGTCTCATCTCGTGCTGCGATGATCTCATCCTTCTGAGTCACCAAGGCTTGAAGTTCCACAATCTGAGTGACTTGACGGTCAGCATTCCGATAGTGACCTTGAGCCACTCCGGTCAACTGACCCATGCTACGAAGCAGCAAAATCTGATAATGATGCTGAACATTCATGAACCTGGTGACACTACGGATCATTTCTTCGGCCAGATCTCCCAACAAGTGACCAATATGGTCTATCCGAAAGTTCCATTCCAGATCACTGGAGTCTATAGCAGGGAACATACCAATGGGATACCCGGCAACATCCATTGGATGCAGGTTGCAGAATATATTGATAGCCTCCAGAGCAGCAGTCTCGATAGTATCAACAAGACGATACCCCACCACATCAACTTCTATGGGATGCCACTGGGAGAGGAAAGGATGTTGAGGAATCGTCATCCTAACCCGGCATCGAGGAACACCTTCTTCTCGATACTCCACTCCGTCATATTGGGGAGGCTCAGTGTAATGGAACAGACTTAATGATTCCCATAGAAGACGAGGAAAACCTTCCCAATGCAAGGCATTAGTGTGAAGATGCCCTGCATGATCCCAGGAGACATTCGAAGGAGCAGCCATCTGCGACAAAAATGCAAATGGTAAGATATATTTACCCTGCTAAGAACTCACAAGGTAAATAGAACAAGATAATCAATTCTGATAACAGCAAAGGCTGGAAATTAGATGGATACTTAAGGTACTCAACTAAAGATTTGATTGAACCCATACTAAGAATAACCAACATGTTACCTATCCTTAGAAAAACAACAAATTTAAGCACTCATTTTGTTGGTTAATGTATTATGCATGCACGTACTATTCGACCTCACAACCAAAACAATTGCCGAATATCACCGGACTTACGTGGTTAGTTTCAGTGGCTTCATACATACGTCTCTCACTAATAACTAGCCAATAAGTCCTATGCTGTGGCAGAACCAACCTGAATTACACCGGCTCAAGTACGCGAGTCCTCTCTTGAGGGCTACCTCGTGCTTCAAACGGTATAATCCTTTGGCCTATCGGGTAACGTCCCGATAAACCACCGAACGCAGGATCCAACAAGGTACCTCACACGAAGGTGAGTCCAGAGATATAAATGCCAATACATTTTACATCACAGGCAGATATATTACAAAAATATACAAAGCATCATTAGCTCCCACTGAGGAGAGATTATTACAAAACAGGTTTAAGCTTCAAGTCAAGCAGTGGAGTTTGAAAAGCGTAGACAATGTACACGTCGTTATTACAGATATTATGCTAGCCCTGGCATAATATCACTCGACAGAATCTGTGTTGGCCGGGGACGGATCCCACTCCACAGACCAACCATCAGGCAGAGGGTAAGGCCATGGTGTAATGAATGCTGGTTCATCAGTGGGATTACCTGAGGTAAATCAACAAAAGCAAGGCTGAGTATACTAATACTCGGCAAGGCTTACCCGTCTCATGGTATACTTAGCCATGTATCTAGACTTATGCAGGCTTTTCAGGTTTTGGGTAAAATTTTCAGCTGAAAAGCAACAAAGAGTAGATCCTTATTTTCAACTTTTAGCTTTCAGATTCTAGTTGATTAACCATTCTAGGTAAGCACCTATAACTACTCAAACATGGTAGAATCTTTAATCAAACATCATCTTTGATAATCACAAAGTTGCTCTTGTTACTCTATGTGGTAAAGGGATCAAGCAGTTTCAACCATCGTGAGAAGCGGACGATTCCTGAATTGAATTCAAACCTTGCAAGGATAAACCTAACACACACGCTTGGAACACCAAAGGGTCGTTCCGAAGCATCCATTTGCCTTTCATTCCGACTCATGGATCAGAGCCACCACAAGCGACTGCAGGACCATACGCACTTCCAAAGTGCAGGACGTACGTCTGTAGCGCGACTACAAAACCCGTACTCCTGGTTGCCCAGCAACACGTATTCCTACACGTCGAACAAAGTAAACAAAAGAAGCAAATACATGTGGTGGGGGGTATGTCCACTCCTCGGGCCGATTGGTTACTAGGCTTACCGCTTACCATATTTCACGGCATGTGGTTAGTACTTTCAAACGCTTAACCACCGCTACCACACACTGCGGCCTTATCAAGTTCCACAACACAGACGGGGTATCATCTCAACCATGATACCTCCTAAAACTCCCATCCGTCATCCTTATATTGATAACAAGAATGTAAACATTACAATTCCTATATCGCGCGAGTGACAGGAAATCACTCGACTTCTACCGGTCCTATAAGCAGAGCAGCTATTCGGACTCAAATTCTAGTGTTCAGTACATAGGTTCCTGGAAAGCAACTAAGGTTTCCAAACAACTCCTAAGAACTTAATGCATAAAGATATATATATAAATAGTATAGATTGCAGTGTAATAAAGTAGGGGTTATGTCCGGGGCTTGCCTTCGTTGGTGGGGCTGGGGTTAGTCAAATTAATATCTTCCGAACCTTGGTTCGGGGCTTCAGAGAATTCCGCGACGAGATTCCCGGGGTCTTTAGAATAACCTTCTTCTGGTTCCGGGATTAGCTGGTAATCTCCGTCAGCGAGAGTGGACGAGTCTACATGACGTGCAAAGGTATAAATTATGGAATGCATACACTTTTATGTTATTTCACAATAAAGTTGCAATCCAATTAAAAGAATATTATATTTCAACAAATAACCTAATTACCCTGTACTGGGCAGTCATTTATCGAGTATTAACTAAACTAATTAGTCTCGTTAGGCAACAGGGTGGGTTACCCTAAACATCCAACTAACTACATTAGGTAGCATATCTCGTTACCATAAGCAACACTAAACACACTTAGCAATCTCCATTTATTTTTTTTAGCTAAACATTGTAATTAACCTTAGGTTTTTATTTAATTATGGTTAACTTTGAATTAATTAAGCAAATCTTAAATTAGTAAAAATAAAGTAATACTTATGAAAATTATCCTAAGTGGGTTTAATTGAAATAACATTACTCTAAATATTTTATACAATAGATAATTAGAACAATTCACTTAATTAAACAATATGTTTAACTTGAATAATTTTTACAGAGTAAGATAGTTCAAAACAGGAGCTACAAAATTTACTTAATATAGATTGGTATTAGATCTGATTACTGTAGTTTTATTGGAATTTTATTCTAAAAGGAACTAAGCCACAAAATTAAACAAGATCAAGATTGAAATTTCAAGATGCAATTATAACTAGAGTTTTACACTTAAACTAGGGTTCAAAACTTAAGGATATCATAAACTACTCAAGACTAGTATTCCAGAAAAGTTTCATAATTTTTCATGCATAATAATTATTATTTATGAATTACCTTTGAAGTTAAGCTTGAAATTTATAACTCAAGTTATATTAGGTTTCTGATTCTCAGATTTTTATGATGGATCATGCTTATAAAGATCAAGTTATGGTAGAAATTTCATCCCTAGATATGCACAGATGCTTTTGAAATTAATTTGTGAAACTTTCATGAACATATAAAAAAGACAGCAAAAAAATTCTAGCTAGAGAGCTGATCTAAGCCACAAAAATTTACACAAGGCTACCCAAATCATATGCAACATATGCTCCAAAAATCAACAGCAGAAAAGCTATGGATTACAAGATTTAATTAAAGCATCCCTTTACTTGCATTTAAAATATAGAACAAACTATGCACTTTCATAGCATGGTTATGAAATAAAAGTTGTAGAATTCATCATAAGGATTCTAACCCAACAAGTTTGGTATTTTTCTGATTTTTCTATTGTTTTCTATGCATTTTTAAAGTTCACAGCAGGAAATAAGAAAAACTCAAACAAGCTTTACAGAATAGTCCCTAGATTTAGCACAAAACCCCCTGAAATTCCTTTATCTTCTCCAATGGAGCCCCTGGCTGTGGTTAGAGAGGAGCGGCGGCATTTGACCGGCCAAATCCGGTGGACTCGGGTCACGATGGCGAGGGAAGAGAGGGGGATTAGCTAGAGGAGATCAAGGGCTACCTGGGGAAGTGCTTGGTTGGGTTTCTAGGGTGGTGTAGCGGTCTGCCCGCGGGGAACAGACGGCCGGCGGCGGGGAAGACCTCGACGGCGGCACTCCGGGCAAGCTGGGCGGCGAGGGCCGGGTCCAACAGCTTCAGGGAACCAAGGGAGAGCCTCTAGTAGGGTTGGTTTGGGCGGAGGAGGGCTGTACGGATGGGTCCACGGCGGTGTCGAGCTCGCCGGGGTTACAAGAGAAATGGCGACGGCGTTCCGGGGTCTAGGGGCGAGGAGATGACGAGCTAATGGCAGGAATGGGTCGAGGGGATTCTAGTGGTACTGATGCGCCCACAAGATAGAGCTCGAGGGCTTCAACGCTTCCTCCACGCGGCGGGGCGGCGAACAGAAGGAGGCCGGCGTTCAGGCAACGCTGGCAGCGCCAGAACATCGTGGCATTCGGTAGAAAGGCCAGCACTGGGGATTAGGAGCGGCAGTAGGGCTGTGGAGCGACGCGTGGAAGAAAACTCAGCAGGAGGTGGCGCTCGGGGTGTTGTGCCGGCGATGGGCGGCGGGAGGAGAAGCAGAGCAGAGAGGAAGCGAGGATGATAGAGGAAGAAGAACGGGCAGGTGTCAGGAGGACCCGTTTGCAAATAGAAAAACTTCCAAGTACTCCTCTGTAAAGAAAGATTTCCCATTGATACAAAATCCTAGTGAGAAAAATGTCTAAAGCAAAGTTGTACAGAATTTCAAACCCTACAATGATGCTTTAGGGTTCAAGTTCAAAATCTCAAAGGATACAGTTTTATTTTAAACTTTTGAACACAACTCAAATTATAAACTTTTTGTTATAATTCAAACAAAATGCTTTAATGTTTAAGGTCTTTTTGCAAGATTGCCTGCAGTGTAATCATGACTAGCCTTTTTACACTTTAGCCCTTAAGTAAAACTGAGTTTTACTTTTATCTTACAACTATTTTACACGTAAACCCTTATACCTTTGTGTTAATTACACATAGGTCCTTAGTTTCATACAAAGTCTATTTCTCTTAGGTTTTAACTTAATATTTGTACTTTTCTTCTCTATAGACATTTGATTTTTACATTTAAGAGCATTTTTACACAATTGCACATAGGGACTTATAACATTCATAATTTACAAATATACCCCTAGTTCTCTGTACAAACCATAACATACATACAACTCACTAATACCTAGTGTCTATATTTCTAATTACACGAATGTTACAGCCTTCCCCCTTAAAAAGAATCTCGTCCCGAGATTCCGAAGCTGAACAGAATCGAATGATTAGATTTGGGGATTGGCTTGAAGGAAGTCTGGGAAATTCCGTTGAAGATAAGACTCAGTTTCCCAAGTCGCTTCGTCCTCGGTGTGATGATCCCATAAGATTTTATACATCTTAACTGTCCTTCTTCAGGTGAGCCTTTCCTTGGTATCCAAAATTCGAACAGGTTGTTCGATGTAAGATAGATCGGGTTCAATCTCAATGGCACAGGTATCCACGATTTCCGTGGGTACTTTGACACACTTCCTAAGCTGAGAGACGTGGAAAACATCGTGAATGGCAGCCAATTGAGATGGAAGGCGAAGTTTGTAAGCCACTGGGCCACAAACATTGAGGATTTCGAAGGGTCCGACATATCGAGGTGCTAACTTCCCTTTTATACCGAAATGTAGGACACCTTTGGTAGGAGATACTCGGAGATAGACAAAATCCCCTACTTGAAATTGCAGAGGTTTTCTCCTCTTATCTGCGTAGCTTTTCTGTCTGGACTGAGCGGTTTTAAGATTAGATTGAATAACCTTAACCTTATCTTCGGCTTCAACGACTAGGTCTGGTCCGAAGATTTTGCGTTCACCCGTCTCTGACGAACTCAAAGGAGTTCGACATCTGCGACCATATAACGCTTCAAAAGGAGCCATTTGAAGACTAGCTTGATAACTGTTGTTGTAAGCAAATCCAGCCAGAGCAAGACACTTATCCCAACTTGTGCCATAGTGAATGATACAAGCTCGGAGCATGTCTTCAAGGATTTGATTAACTCGCTCAGTCTGCCCATCAGTCTGGGGATGATACGCGGAGCTTCGAATCAATTTAGTTCCCAGAGCTGATTGCAATTGCTCCCAAAATCGTGCAATAAATTGGGGCCCTCGATCAGAGATGATGGTTTTTGGAATCCCATGTAATCGAACGATTTGGTCCAGATAGACTTCGGCATACTTCTTAGCAGAGTAAGTGGTATGCACAGGAAGGAAATGAGCTGTTTTGGTAAGTCTATCAATAATTACCCATATGGAGTCATGCTTTTGAGATGTGTTGGGAAGACCGACAATAAAATCCATGCTAATGTCTTCCCATTTCCATGACGGAATGGTAATGGCTGAAGTGTACCAGATGCCTTAAGATGACTGGCTTTGACTCTCTGGCACGTATCGCACTCGGATACATATTTAGCAATTTCTCTTTTCATTCTGGTCCACCAAAAATGTTGCCGTAGATCTTGATACATCTTGGTGCTACCAGGATGAATAGAGAACTTGGATAAATGTGCTTCATCAAGGATTTGCTTGCGAAGCTGATGATCTTTAGGCACAACAATTCGATTGTTGAACCATAATGTTCCTTGATGGTCAGTGTGAAAACACTTATATTTGGCTTCTCCCTGAGATAGCTTTGATTTGATAATTTTGATACCCTCATCATGTAGTTGCGACATGATGATTCTATCTCGAAGAGTAGACTCAATGGATAGTAGATTTAGACTACCTTGAGGAATGATCTCTAAATTGAGCTTTCGCACCTGAGGGCAAAGAGTGTCACTGAAAGTTGCTACGGATAAACAATGATAGTGTGCTTTGCAGCTAAGTGCATCCGCAACCACATTGGCTTTGCCAGGATGGTAATGTACCTCAAGGTCATAGTCTTTGATCAATTCTAACCAACGCCTTTGCCTCATATTTAGATCAGCTTGAGTGAAAATATACTTGAGGCTCTTATGGTCAGTGTAAATGTTACACCTAGCACCCATAAGATGATGTCTCCAGATCTT
The DNA here is from genome assembly GCF_002211085.1 of Panicum hallii. NCBI lineage: Eukaryota > Viridiplantae > Streptophyta > Magnoliopsida > Poales > Poaceae > Panicum > Panicum hallii. Next base: position 36,174,000 of record NC_038046.1, on the reverse strand, counting down.
GAGGGCGTGGATAACTGCTGCCAATTCAAGATCATGTGTGGGATAATTTTGCTCATGAGTCCGAAGTGCTCGGGATGCATAAGCAATAACCCGGTTGTTTTGCATAAGAACACAACCAAGCCCAGTTCCAGAAGCATCACAATAGACATCAAAAGTCTGAGTATTATCTGGCTGGGCTAGTACTGGAGCAGTCGTCAGAAGTTTTCTCAAGGTGTGAAATGCTTCCTCACACCTATCATCCCAGCGGAACTTAACTTCTTTCTTAAGTAGCACAGTCATTGGTTTGGCTATCTTGGAGAAATCTGGAATGAATCGGCAATAGTATCCCACCAATCCAAGAAAACTTCGAATTTGATGGACTGAAGTTGGAGGTTTCCAATCCATAACCTCCTGGACTTTGATTGGATCAACTGATATGCCTTCACTAGAGATAGTATGTCCCAAAAATTTCACACTATCCAACCAGAATTCATATTTCGAGAATTTGGCATAAAGGCGATGATCACGTAGCCGTTGAAGAACGACACGTAAATGATTAGCATGGTCTTCTTTAGTTTTGGAGTATATTAGAATGTCATCAATGAAGACCACGATGAATTTGTCGAGTTCCGGCATGAATACTGAATTCATGAGATACATGAAATATGCCGGTGCATTAGTAAGTCCAAACGACATAACTAGATATTCATAAAGTCCATATCTAGTCGAGAAGGCCGTTTTTGGAATATCACAAGGCCTAATCTTGATCTGATGATAACCAGAGCGTAAGTCAATCTTAGAGAAGACCTTAGCTCCGGCTAGCTGATCGAACAAAATGTCAATGCGGGGAAGAGGGTACTTATTTTTGATAATAACCGCATTGAGTGGACGGTAATCGACACATAGCCTTAGGCTATCGTCTTTCTTCTTGATAAAGAGAGCAGAACAACCCCAAGGTGAGGCACTTGGACGTATATATCCCTTATCAAGAAGATCTTGGAGCTGGATTTTCAGTTCGGCTAATTCATTTGGAGGCATGCAATACGGCCTCTTTGAAATAGGTGTGGTGCCCGGTTGCAGTTCAATGATAAACTCGATGTCTCTATCTGGTGGCATTCCAGGCAAGTCGTCTGGAAAGACATCGGGGTATTCACATACTATAGGAATGTCCTTGACTTTGATATCTGTGATAGCATAAGTGCAAGGGTGTAGACAGTCTGGTTGAGGCAAATAAAGGGTGGTAATCCCATAGTATGGTGAATCAATTTCAACAACTCGGGAAGAAATATCTAGCCGTACTTGATGTTTAGTCATCCAGTCCGTCCTAATTTTGTAATCGTGGTTAGTGTACCTGCAGAAAACCACAATATATATCCAATAAACCTTTCATGCTAGCATGTCATGAAAGCGTTCCCAATCATTATTGTTCACTATAGAAACAGCATCTGTACCATTACCGCCGTACAGACAACATTAACATACGTTATCGAAACAACGTATTCACGGGGGTACCGCAAAATGCGGGGGTATGAATAGCGATCGCCATACCCTGCCGCGAACCATATACTCCCAATATAACCAACCTAAGTTGATATATTGGCAGCATCTCAAGTATGCCACTGCTTGAGAAACAACATTCAGTTCGTATCACCAATAGGAAGGCTAACTCCCCAGTTAGCTGAGGATCCTTACCTTCTTACCTTGTCGTTACTGAATGTAAAGTTGGATTGTGTATAAATTTAAGTTTCGATAGAAAGTAATGCTGGGAGTTAGAGTTATATATATATATATACTATAGCCACCTCTAATTCCCTTAGTAAACATAACCCTAGGGCTTTACGTACTAAGCACAAGCCTTAACGAAACCGACATAGTTTTGCCAAATACTTGGTTGGCCAAATTTTTTATACTAAAAGTATTCTTAAGGCTAGTCATGTCTCCAGGGTACACTTGTTAGCTTTGATACCAGCTGTGGCAGAACCAAACTGAATTACATCGGCTCAAGTACGCGAGTCCACTCTTGAGGGCTCCAACGTGCTTCAAACGGTATAATCCCTTGGCCTATCGGGTAACGTCCTGATAAACCACTGAATGCAGGATCAAACAAGGTACCTCGCACGAAGGTGAGTCTGGAGATACAATTGCCATCACATTTTACAGCAGAGGCAGATATATTACATGAGTGTTTTAAAGTAACATCAGTTCCCAACTGATGGAAATTATTACGAACAGTTCTAAGTTTTAAGTCATGCAGCGGAGTTTAAAGCATGGCCACTGTACACGTCGCCAGTTCAGATATCATGCTAGCCCTGGCATCATATCACTCAGAAGGATCTGTGTTGGCCGGGGACGGGTCCCACTCCACGGACCAACCATCAGGCAGAGGGTAAGGCCACGGCATAGGCAGAGCCGAGTCGTCAGGGGGATTACCTGAACAAAAGTCACAAGGCAAGACTGAGTATTCTAATACTCAGCAAGGCTTACCCGTTCATGGTATACTTAGCCATGTAACTAGACTTATGACAGCTTTAATGGTTACGGGTAAAATTTTCAGCTGAAAAGTAACAAAGAGTAGATCCTTAATTTTAAATTTTAGCTTTCAAGTTCTAGGTGATTAATCATTCTAGATAAGCACCTATAACTATTCAAGCATGGTAGAATCTTTAGTCAAACATCATCTTTCATAACCATAACGTTGCTCTTGTTACTCTATGTGGCAAAGGGATCAAGCAGTCTCAATTTCTGCGAGAAATGGACGATTCCTGAATCGAATTTCAGCCTTGCAAGGGTAAACCTAACTCACACGCTTGGAACTTCCAGAGATCGTTCCGAAGCAACCATTTGCCTTTCATTCCGACTCGTGGATCAGAGCCACCACAAGTGACTGCAGGACCATACGCACATCCAATGTGCAGGACGTACGTCTGTAGAGCGACTACACGATTGTACTCCTGATTGCCCTGCAACACGTATTCCCACATGTCGAATCAAGTAACAGGAAAAACCAAATATGAGTGGTGGGAGGTATGTCCACTCCTCGGGCCGATTGGTTACTAGGCTTACCGCTTACCATACTTTGCGGCATGTGGCTAGTACTTTCAAACGCTTAACCACCGCTACCACACACTGTGACCTTATCAAATTCATTAACACAGACAGGGTATCATCTCAACCATGATGCCTCACATAAATCCCGTCCGTCATCCTTATAGTGATTACAGAATGTAAACAGTGCAACTCCTATATCGCGAGAGTGATAGGAAATCACCCGACTTCTACCGGTCCTATTAGCAGAGCGGCTATTCGAACTCAAGTGCTAGTATTCAATACATTGGTTCCTAGGATAATGTAACTAGGGTTTTGCATACAATTCCTATGAACGTAATGCATAAATAGATATAAATAATATAGGTTGCAGTGTAAATAATCCGGGGCTTGCCTTCTTGAGTGGGGTTGAGGGTAGGAGTGTCAAGATTTTCTGAACTTTGGTTCGGAGCTTCAGTTAGATCTTCGACGGCGTTTCCGGGGTCTTCAGCTGATTCCACTCCTTGTTCCGGGATTAGCTCGTAGTCACCATCGGCGAGAGTAGTCACTTTTGAATGTCACAGTGCGTCCTCCGTCGCGGCGATGCAGGCTGATCAACTCCTGACCTGGACCTGGTGTTCACCATCTGATGGAGTTAAAAAAAAGGAGACTCATTAAATCAATCATGGAAAAAGGGTAGGAACAAGGGTAAGATAAAGATAGTAAAGAAGTAGACATCCCCAAAATTTTTACTAAACTATGTATTTGTATTAATAGCTTGATATGATTGTGGTCATCACTCCACAACCTATCGCAATCATTACAAAGATCCAAATCACACTATTGTCACAAAACCAAGCACACCTTCACATTAATCTAATCTAACACACTATTAAGATCGTTTGAACTAGCGATTACAAAAGACTCTCAGAAACTCCTACCTAGAAAGAAAATATACTCCTATCTTAAATCCTAAATCTATCCTCTCTAACGATAGCTGGTGCGGTAGCCGAGCTCTCCGTAGTGAACGCGCTTGCGAGGGGGTGACTCAGGCAAGTACTCCCTCGGCTCGTCACTGTCGTACTCCGGGGGTAACACTGGATCTCCTCTCAGCCGAGCCTCCAGAATTGCCTTCTCCCTGGTGGTCTTCATCAGCTTTCTCTTGACCTCCTAGATCTCTACCCCGGCTGCATCCAGATCCGTGCTGAGAGCGGCGACCAACTCCTGTGTGGTGTCCATGAGCAGGCTTCCTTCCCTAGGGGGTGGGGCAGGAATCTGCGCACAAGTGGCTCCCCTCTTGTGCCGTGGAAACTGCTGAAACTCAGTGCTCTGGAGCTCGTCCTTGTAAACGTGGCAGAGATAGTAGAGTGCCCTTCTAGAAGCTTCACTCGTCCCTGCGGCCAAGGTCCTCCTGGGCACCTCGTCAATGTGTTTGGAGTACTCCACCCAGCAACCAGGTCTCTCATCCTGCATTCCTAAACAAGTGGGCCTCATACCGCGGCTTCCACGGAAAGCCAATCCTCTGCATGGCCCTCCAGAGAAGCGCAGGAAATCCTGCTGTGCATTCCTAAACAAGTGGGCCTCATACCGCGGCTTCCACGGAAAGCCAATCCTCTGCATGGCCCTCCAGAGAAGCGCAGGAAATGGACCCTCAGCAGAGTCCAAGTGAAGTATCTACTTCTCATAGTGAGGCTCAGGTGGTGGTGGGTTTGTGGCGACGACTGGCTCTGGATCATCATCTGGATTGTCGTCATCATCACCTGGTGCACCTGAGTCGTCATTACCACCCTCATCTCCATCTACGGCACCTAAATCATCGCCATCTCCTCCTGCAGGGCCCTCATTGCTACCACTTGAGACCTCTGGATGGTCCTCTGGCAACTCCATGGGCTCCTCCTCAGTGTCAGTGTCCACCCATCCCCCATTGGAATGATTGTAGTAGTAGTAGTCATCGTCCTCTAGGTCACACACCTCCTATGAATGATGTATCGGATGCGGTGGTCCACGGGTGCTCTTACGGGCGATCTGCTTTGTTTCTGGCCATCTGTAACAAATGTGAGGGCAGCGCAAGATAGAGGACTTTTAGAAAATGCTATGGGTGACCTTAAAGCAAGATTGCATTTTTGTAAAAGATCAACACACTTGGGAGACAAGCATGAGTTCAAGGAGAAAAAGATAGTGATGTAATCAAGAAATAAGCAGTTTTCAAAAGCGAGCAGGCAAAAGCTTGGTCACTATGCGAGATAAGACTTAAAATTCGACCATTACTAACTAGGCTAACGTCCTACAGTCAACACTGCTCTGATACCACTTCTGTCACACCCGGTTTAAGAAGGACAACCGAATGCATCTTATATGTGTGCCAGGATCAAGTTCCACACATATGATAGATGTCACAAGTGATTACAGCATCAATGTCATAACGAAATAGATTATAATAGTGCTTTATTACATGACCAACAGTCTTAATCTTAAATGAATGAATAAACATTTATTCTAGCAGCGGACTTCGTCTTCACAGGCAGTTGACTGGGAGACATACGCCTAGAAATCTCCAATATCTTCAGGAAACTCTGGACAATTATCTTGTTCTGAGCAGCATTGGTTTTAATAAAGCAAGCGCAAGTACACTTATGGTTGGTACTCAGCAAGTGGAGGGAATAATATGACATGCAAGGCCAAATCAAGGAAAAACTGACACGGTGTAACTGCGGTAAGCAATTTTAGTTGATCAAGTTTTATTAAGCAAGCTTAACTAGGTGTAAGTAAATACCAACTCTTAAATAAACTATCTGAGGTGAATCAATCCATATCACAGAGATAAATAAACAGAACCTGCAATTTAGATCATCTTTAAGTTTAACTATCATGTGAGGGTCCAAGCCGCTCTTAACCATGAGCACGGGCATTAAGGGAAACAAGAATTGTGGGTAAAGTGTACAACCTCTGCAGAGTGAAAACCCGGCATCAAGAGAAACACAAATTGTGGGTAAAGTGTACAACCTCTGCAGAGTGAAAACTGCCGTGCTCATGGTTAAGAGCGGCTTGAACCCTCATGTGATAATTAAACTTAAAGATGATCTAAATTGCAGGTTCTGTTTATTTATCTCTATGATATGGATTGATTCACCTCAGATAGTTTATTTAAGGGTTGGTATTTACTTACACCTAGTTAAGCTTGCTTAATAAAACTTGATCAACTAAAATTGCTTACCGCAGTTATACCGTGTCAGTTTTTCCTTGATTTGGCCTTGCATGTCATATTATTCCCTCCACTTGCTGAGTACCAACCATAAGTGTACTCACACTTGCTTTATTAAAACCAATGCTGCTCAGAACAAGATAATTGTCCAGAGTTTCCTGAAGATATTGGAGATTTCTAGGCGTATGTCTCCCAGACAACTGCCTGTGAAGACGAAGTCTGCTGCAAGAATAAACGTTTATTCATATGTTTAAGATTAAGACTGTCGGTCATGTAATAAAGCACTATTATACTCTATTTCGTTATGACATTGATGCTGTAATCACTTGTGACGTCTATCATATGTGTGGAACTTGATCCGGGCGCACATATAAGATGCATTCGGTTGTCCTTCTTAAACGGGGTGTGACAACACAGCAGAAGATGCTACTGCGGAGGACGGCGATGTCCTTAGTAGCAAGGACACGGCGGCTTTCAGGAGCATCATCGTGCACCGAGTACTCAGCACGCAGTTATAACAACCAGATAAGCTTCAACGCCATAATTTATTCCAGACTTTCTTCGTCAGCAACAATCGACGAGCACGTGTCATCATTGATGGAGGTAGCTGCAATAATTTGGTGAGTTCAGATTTGGTCAAGAAGTTGGGCTTGACCACACGCCCCCACCCCCATCCATATCATCTTATGTGGTTTAATGATGCTGGAAAAGCTAAGGTAATACATACTTGCAAAGTTTCATTTATCCATTGGTTCCTATGCTAGTTCTGTTGATTGTGATGTGGTTCCTATGGAAGCTTGTTCAATTTTATTGGGTCATCCTTGGGAATTTGATAATGATGCTACACACCATGGTCGAAGTAATATATACACTTTTATGCATAAAGGAAAGAAAATTACTTTGTTACCTTTGACCCCTGCTGAAACTGTACAAGCTGATAAAGAACGAGCTGCTAGTTTGAATGATACTAATTCTAAAAATCAGCAAGTTGCTAAGTCTCTTTACCCACCTAAAAAGAATAAAGAAATTAAATTGAAGGGTGGTGTCATGCTTGCCAGAAAATGTGACCTTGCTGAAATTTCTGATGATGATGTTTGCTATGCTTTGGTGTGCACACAGACCTTGTTTTCACTTGATAATATTGCTAGCTCGATACCTCCTATTGCCACTAACCTTTTGCAAGGGTATAAGGATATATTTCCATCTGAGATACCACCGGGACTACCACCTATGAGAGGGATTGATAGGAGGTTGAATCCCGATCTTCCGAGAGGTATGGTAAACTTGATTGGTGGAGAACTTGACGTTGATGATCCAAGGCTCCGAACGAACAGAACCCCGCAATCACTACACCACTGCTCCGTTGGTTATCACCCGTGTCACATAAATGACCTCACCACGAAGGCTTATCCCTGCAAGCACAATCAAGAACACAAGCAAGAATACGAGATGCAATCAAATAGACTTGATTATGAGGTGGAGTCTCACAAACCGATGAACGGTGTCACTGTTCGAGGACAGATTGAATCTAAGCAAAACCCCCCCAAACCCTAAAGTGGTGATGGCTACTGAATAAAAGGGAGTTAGGGGCATGCAAGTCCCCTGGACGCAACCCTAACGGACTTCAACACAGTACACGGGCCAATGGCCCAACAAACGGTGACACAGCACCCTCTCAGATTCTGGACACCCACTTGTGTTGATGATTCCCGTCGACTCAGAAGGAATTTTGAGGTGGGGCTGGTGCCATTGGAAGCTCTATGCATTTTGGTTCCAACCATATATAGAATGTCCAAATCCGACTCCGTATGTGGCCAGGGCGTCAGTTTTGATGAAGTAAGGTTCTGGAATCCGAGGTGGAGTCAAAGTCGAGTTGGACTTGGACTCCTCCTTGGTGTGGACATCCTAGCTCCTCCTCCTTGAGTCCTTGGCCTTCTCCAAGTCCTTACTAGTCCTCTCCATTGTTCGTGGAGATCCAACTGTTGCGCACATGCTCTAGTGATCGGTCCTTGCATTGTATGCAAAGGAGAGATGTCCTCATCATCCTCCCCCTCTTGAATTGGAGTCGTCCTCGACTCAAGCCCATCTTCCTCACCCAAGTATGGCTTCAAATCTGAAATGTTAAATGTGGGACTGACCCCAAACTCGGGGGGCAACTCAAGTTTATATGCATTGTCATTTATCTTCTCAAGAACCTTAAAAGGTCCAGCAGCACGTGGCATGAGCTTGGACTTTCACAAATCCGGAAACCTATCTTTTCGCAAATGAACCCACACCAAATCACCGGGTTCCAATTTTACCTCCTTCCTTCCTTTACTGGCAGCAATTCGATACTTTTCATTCATTTTTTCAATTTGCAACTTAGTAGTTTCATGCAACTTAAGAATAAATTCAGAGCATTGTGTAGCATCTAAGTTCACAATTTCAGAAGGTGGTAACGGCAGCAAATCAATTGGAGCACGAGGATTGAAACCATATACTACCATAAACGGACATAACTTGGTTGTGGAGTGAATAGATCTGTTATAGGCAAACTCAATATGTGGCAAACACTCCTCCCACATGTGACACTCAGGTAATTAGTATGGTCACACCCTAAAGTTTTGATATGTTGTTATGTGAAAAGTATGGCAAAAGGTGTGTTTAATATGTGCAAGGTTATGGCAAAAGTGATATTTATGTAATTAATTTTAACTAGAGGTCCTTTTATGCAAAATGGGTGTAAGTAGGGGGAAAAGTTTAAAAGTAAGAGGGTTGTTTTGCAAAAAGTGGTACCTGTGGTTAAATTGCAAAAATATGTGAAATTACCCTTGGGTATATATGTAAAAGTGTTTTTAACCATAGGACTTACATAAAATGTGAAAAATTTACTAAGTCTATAATATCTTCAAAACTGTTGCTCAACTGCAGATGAACCTTAAAGGGAAGTTGTAGAGTTTGAAAAACTATGCACTTTTGCTTTTTGGACCATCTCCATTTGAGCACTGGTTTGAAAATTGCAAGTTCTTTACAGTCAGGTCCCTGTTTTTCTCTGATATTGCAAACCAGTCCCCAGCTCAGTTCCTCCCCCTTCTTCCTCCTTGCGCCCTGCTCCTCTGCTCTGCGCCGCTGCACGTCTGGCGCCCCTGCCGCCGGCGCAATGCGCCGCTCCTGGCCACCGCCCTCCACCCCCCGTTCCTCCCCTCGCCCATGCGTCATCCTCCTGCCTGTCCACCGCTCTAGCCCCCCCTGTTGGCGCCTTACCCGCGTGCCACGGTGTCCGCGCGCTGCCAGCACTGCTCGCCGGCGCCTCTGTCGCCGCCGAGTCTCTGTGGTTCATTCCCCCCTCGTAGCGGCTTAGGTCCGAGGTTCAGCTCGCCCTGGCTCCCCCGCCTCACTCCTTTTGCCTATAAAATGGCGCCCCGGACCTCCTCGCGCGCGCACAGACCTAGCCGCCCTCCATTAACGCCGCCGCGACCTCGGTTCATCGTGGAACTTCCCTCTTCGCCCTTCCCCTTCCCAAACCAGCAGCGCCACCAGCTTCCCCATCCCCCACCGCACCTCCCTAGCCCAACCCCTTCCTCCCCTGGACGCCGGAGCCCCACCGCCGCCGCACGCCTCCGGCCGCCGGCTCGGCCTCCCGTGGGCAGCACTTCTCCGGCCACCCCGAGCCTCCCCAAGACCACCAATAGGTAGCTTAAGACCCCCTCGTGCTCTCCCTCCTCTTCCCCCTCATCGCCGGCGACCCCCACGGTCGGAATTTGGCCGGACCCGTGCCCCCATCGCCGGCCATAGCTCCTGGACCTGATTGCAAAGATTGAATTCTATCCAGGGGGTTACCTGTTAGAGCTAGGGACTAATTTGTAATGAAGTGGCTGTTATTTCATGTGTGTGTGATTTCTGTCTTGTAAAATTCATAACAATTCACAGAAAAATCCAAAAATGGCAAAACTAGTTTTGTTAGAAACTAGATTTCAAACTCCAAAACTTCTGTTAATGAAGTTTAGTTTGAAATAAAATACTTTTACCTTTATTTTAAACCTAAGATTAAGGGGTAGTTTATGCTTAACTTTGATATTTCATGCCTTGTTGCTTATGAAGTTGGCATGAAGGTTCTATAAGCTTTAGGTAACTTTGTGCAAAATTTCAAACTCAAATTTGATTTTAACTTAACTTCTTTTATTTTGAACTTTCAAATTTGAAATATTAGCTAAACCTAATGTATAACCTTTCCTAATTGAAATTTATGGTCATTCTCTAATGTGATATTTTATAATGTTTAATTTATAATCAAATTTCTAAAACCTATAATCTTTTATTTAAAAGTTTTGAATTTAAATTTTGGTTCATTTTAAATTTAATTTAAATGTTTTAGTTCTTATTTGCAACAAACTCCACCATATCTTTATGATTCCTTTATAAATAGTGTTTCAAACCTAAACCTCTTTATTTTATGAATTCTTGTGTGGTAATTGGATGAGTTACAATATTTGAAATGTGAAATCTTAAATTTAAATTTCACCTTATTTAATTTATTGCATCTCATATAGAATCAACGACGCTTGACGACGGGGACTACGAATTGGTCTTAGGACAAGACCAAAGCTTCCCAGAAGACCCAGCACAAGTCGTCGAGGGACTAACTGAAGCCCCGAACCAAGGTTCAGAAGCCTCTGACACTCCTGCCCTCAACTCCACTCCAGAAGGCAAGCCCCGGACATAACCCACTACTTTGTTTACACTGCCATCTATGTCTATTTATCTATACTTATGCATTAAGTCTAGGAGTTGAGATGAAACCCTAGTTGCATAAGATCTTAGGGATCCAATGTATTGAACCCGAGTCCTTCTCGTTTAGATGCTCTGCTAAATAGGACCGGTAAAAGTCGAGTGATTTCCTGTCACTCGCGCGACATAGGAGTTGCTTGTTTACAATTCTGCAACCACTATAAGGATGACGGACAGGGTCATGTGTTGTATCATGACCTGGAAATTTACCCTGTCTGTTTCGTTAAAAGTTGATAAGGTCGATATGTTTGGTAGTGGTGGCTAAGCGTTTGAAAGTACTAGCCACATGCCGCGAAATATGGTAAGCGGTAAGCCTAGTACCCGAGTGGCCCGGCGCATGGACATGTCTCCACCACTCGATTTTTATTTTATGTTTACACGCACCGTCGTGTGTGGGAGTACGTTCTGCAAGGTAGACAGGAATACGAGTTTTGTAGTCGCGCTACAGACGTATGTCCTGTACACATTGGGTGTACGTACGGTCCTGCAGTCGCTTGTGGTGGCCCTGATCCATAACCCGGAATATAAGGGAAACGGTTGCTTCGGAACGCCCTGTTGGTATTCCAAGCGTGTGTGTTGGATTTACATTGCAAGGTTGAATCTCGATTCAGGAATCGTCCGCCTCTCACGATGCATGAGACCGCTTATCCCTTTTACCACATTGAGTAAAAAGTGTAACTGTTGCTGAGATAATCTTGGTGGATGATAATATCTAACATGCTTGTTTAGTATAGGTGCTAACCTAGAATGGCTAATCAAGCTAGAATCTGAAAGATAAAACTTGAAAATAGTTTATACTCTCTGTTGCTTTTCAGCTAAAAATAAACCCAGAGCCTCTATATTGCCTGCATGAGTCTAGTTATGGGCTAAAGTATACCCAATCCCGGGTAAGCCTTGCTGAGTATTAGAATACTCAGCTTTGCCAATATCTGTTTCAGGTATGACCTTCGAAAATCACACGGACAACCTTGGGTGGCCAATGTCCGTTCCTTTTGGCTGGTCCGTGGAGTGGGACCCGTCCCCAGCCGGCACTGACCCTCCGGAGTGACACCAGGCCCTAGGCTAGCTTGGTGTCCATCCTTGCGACGTATGTAGTCGCGAAAAACTTTTCTTTCCGCTGTGAGTTTGGACAAGCTGTTGTGCTTGTCAGTTTGAACATGGTTTGTATAAATTTACTTTTCTTTTGAACTCGGTTTGTAATAATGTATGTATGGCTGTAAATTAAAAGTTGATGAGCTATTCTGTGATGTGAACTCGCCTTCGCGCGAGGTAAACCTGCTTCGATCCTGTTGAACCGTGGTTGTATCGGGCGGAGACCCGACAGACCAAAGGATTATTCCGTTTGAAGTGCGTTAAGCTGATTGCAGTTGTACGGCGATCAATAACGCACTTGAGCCGGAGTAATTCAGGCGGTTCTGCCACAGCTGGTATCAGAGCTGTAGGTTTACCTTTACATCTGGAAAAGTTCTTAAAAAGTGTTTGTTTGGATAAAAGTTTGCCAACAAATGAGTTTACAAAGCACGTTGGATCCGTTAAGGTTGATGCTTAGAACGTAAAGCCCTAGGGGTTTATATGGGAAAGTATCAGGTGGCTATTAGTATCTATTTATATATAGATAGTTCTGACTTGCAGCACTACTTTTTGTCAAAACTTAAATTGCTGTATAATTCAACTTTACTTTCCGTAACGACACCTACGATCGTGAGGTAAGAAGGTAAGGATCCTCAGCCAACTGAGGGAGCTTGGCCTTCCTGTCGGTGATGCGAACCAAACGCTGTTTCTCAAGCAGTGGCCTACTTGAGATGCTGCCAATATACCAACTTAGGTTGATTATATTGGGAGTAGATGGTTCGGTGCAGGGTATGGCGATCGCTGTTCATACCCCCGCATTTTGCGGTACCCCCCGTGAATACGTTGTTTCAATAACGTATGTTAACGTTGTCTTACGGCAGTAATTGTACAGATGCTATTTCTATAGTGAGCAGTAATGTTTGGGGACGCTTTCATGTCGTGCTGCCATGAGAGGTTCATGAGATATATATATGTGTGTATTCTTCTGCAGGTACACTGACCATGCTTACGCTATTAGAATGCGTAGGGTGTATCGATTAGTTGTATATAGTGAGAGACGTATGGTTATGCCACCGGAATTAACTACGTAAGTCCGAACATATTCGGCAGTTGTTTTGGGTTGTGAGGACGAGTAGTACGTGCATGCATAACCGGTTAATAAAAGCATTTCCATATATGAAGATGTGTTGTTTGTCTTTGGATTGGGCTAATGAAGTTCTAAGGATAGTTTTAGGTTGGGTATCTTATAAGAAATCTTAGTTTTTCATCTGATTTTCAGTCCTTGCTGTTATCAGAATTGGTTATCTTGCTCTGTTTATCTTGTACTCTCTTAACAAGATAAAAAGTTTCACCATTTGCATTCTGGTCACAGATGGCAGCACCTGCTAATGTCTTCTGGGATTCGGAAGGGCATCTCCATACCAATGCCCTTCATTGGGAGGGTTTTCCCCGCTTACTTTGGGAGTCTTTGCAGACCTTCCATTATACAGAACCTCCTCAGTATGACGCTGTTGAACATTTGGAAGAAGGAATCCATAGAGCCCATGTTAGGATGACTATCCCTCAGCATCCTTTTCATTCACAATGGCAGCCAATTGAGATCAACATGATAGGCTACCGAATTGTGGATACTATCGAAGCGGCGGCTCTAGAAGCTATTTATGCCTTTTGCAGTCAACACCCCGAGGAAGTTGTAGGACAACCCATTGGTTTGTTTGCTACAACCGATCCTGGTGAAGCAGAGCGGGACCTCGGGACAATTCCTGAGAGTCATAGACTGGAAGGTCCACCAGAAGAAGTACTGCAAGGGATGAGGCGTTTCACGGGCGTGCAGTACCACTATCACTTGCTGCTACGCCGTGAGATAGGCCATCTGATTAATGCTGCGCGAAGTCTCCACGGGGAAGCTGCCAGACACATCACCCAGGTGGATCGACTTCGAGCGGTGGTAATTGAGAAGGATGGGATTATTGCTACTCAAAACGAGACCATCCACCATCGGGAAGATCAGATTAATGAGAGTGATCATATAATCACTCAGCGGGATACTGTTATCGAATTTCTACAGACACAAGTCCAAGATCTGATCCTTGTGGTGGATGACGCTCAAGCTCAGATTGAGGAATTGCAGCAGCCCCCGATTCCTCCCGTTGCACCAGCAGCACCTGAAGCTGAAGAGGAAGATCCCGAGGAGATTGAAGGGGTCTCCGAACTTGATTCTGAGCATGGGGATCCTATCGTCAGTCCCTATCATTCCTCTTCTGGAAGTCAGTCATCAGTAGGAAATTTTGATGACTTTTAGTTATGGCTGAAAGGGTGATGGTTTAGATGTAATTAGTGTATAAGATGTAACATAAGTAGTGTGTAGACTATTTAGTTAAAAAGCCACTTGTTGTATGTGTGGCATGTACTTTTAGATAGAAGTTTGTAATAATTTGAGTGTGTTGATGTAAGATGTAAGGATATCAGTATCTGTATAGTAATCTAAATCCTGAGTTTTGGTTATCCTGTTCAATATCTGTGCATCTGTTATAAGCGGATTGAATGGAGCATATGCCTTACCTTTCCGTTTGGTAATTGCATATTATCTGAAATTGGAGTAAGATTATGGTTGATAATGGATGTCTCCTTTATTTCAGATGGTTGGAGCTACTCGAGGAACCCCGGAAGGATTCCGGGCAGGTCAGCCTGGTAGTTCTCAGCAACCACCACCGCCACCTCCAAACTTGGCCGAGGTTATGGCCCGGCAAACTGAGCTTCTAAATCAACTTGTGCAAGCTCAAATGGGCCACTTCCAGCAACAACCTCGAGGCAGAGGTGAACCCCTGTCGGCCAGTTATCAGGACTTTCTCAGTACCCAACCTCCATTATTCCATAAGGGCGACGAGCCTTTGGACGCAGATGCCTGGTTGCGAACCATTGAGTCTAAGTTCGCTTTACTACCAGCTCCATGTTCAGAGGAGAACAAGGTGCTCTTTACAGCTCAGCAACTCCGAGGCCTTGCCCATCTCTGGTGGGACCAGTTTCATGCGATGCAACCCGCCGATCACGTCGTTACCTGGGACGAGTTTCGAACTGCGTTCCGAGCACACCATATACCAGCCGGACTCATTGAGCAGAAGCTCAATGAATTCTTGAGCTTGACTCAGGGTACCCGCACGGTTACGCAGTATGCACAGGTTTTCAATCACCTGTGCCAGTATGCAGGATCTCATGCGGACACCGATGCCCGCAAATGTGATCGCTTTCGCCGAGGCCTAAACACTAAGCTTAAAGAATGGCTGAATTTAGTGAAGGCCGACAATTTCAATGAGTTGGTCAATATGGCCATTACTTAGGAAGATTGCATTGCCGCCCACCGAGCAGAGAAGAAACGGAAGGCACCTACGGGACCTACAACTTCACAGTCGCCAAGGTATCGGTTGGTCCCGAGTAATGCCCCTCGAGCTCCGCCTCGAGGCAATTTACCTGGCAGATGGGTAGCCCGACCTCCCCAGCAAGCACAGTTCAACCGACCACCACTGCCACAAAATCAGCAACAACCCCAACAAGGTCTGCGGCCGAGCTTTCCGCCAGCTACTCCAGGAAACAACAATTATCGTTGTTTCAACTGCGGAAGCCTGTTCCACTTCATCAAGAATTGCCCTCAACCTAGGAAATCTTTCCAAGGGCAAACATCTAATTCGAACAACAAGGGCAAGGGCAAGAGGCAAGTGGTGCAGGTCCGTCAAGGGAGGGTGAATCTTACTACGCTCTCCGAATTTCCTGAGGGGACACCAATAATGACGGGTACATTTTCTATCAACCATCATCCCGTTATTGTTCTTTTTGATACTGGTGCCACCCATAGCTTTGTTAGCGCAAAGTTTAGGACAAAAATAGGTTTGGAATCTTATCCTGTTAGTGGGGTATATATGATCACAACTCCTGGTGGTAGAATCTCCTCAAATCAAGTTTGTAGAAGCGTGCCAATTCAAATGGGTCAAAATCTAATAAGGACAGATTTACTATTACTGGATCTAGAAGGAATGGATGTTCTTTTAGGTATGAATTGGATGACCCAGCATCATGTGTCTTTAGATATCTCTTCCCGAATTGTTGAGATAAGTTCATCCGAGTATGAACCTACCATTCTCTATCTTCCGCACCAGCAGTACCTTAACCCTTGCACCTACGCTACAACCGGGATCAAACTAAAGGATATCCCTGTCGTCTGTGAGTATCCAGATGTCTTTCCAGATGATTTGTCTGGAATGCCTCCAGATAGAGATATCGAGTTTATCATAGAACTCCAACCTGGTACAGCCCCTATCTCTAAGAGACCTTACCGTATGCCTCCTAATGAGTTGGCTGAGTTAAAAACCCAACTCCAAGATCTCTTAGACAAAGGTTTCATTCGTCCGAGTGCATCACCCTGGGGTTGTCCAGCCTTATTTGTGAAAAAGAAAGATAATAGCTTAAGGCTATGTGTGGATTATCGTCCTCCCAATGCGGTAACTATCAAAAATAAGTATCCCCTACCCCGCATTGATATCCTCTTTGATCAGTTAGCCGGAGCCAAGGTGTTTTCTAAAATAGATCTCCGTTCCGGCTACCACCAAATTAAGATTCGACCTAGTGATGTTCCAAAAACAGCTTTCTCCACTCGGTATGGTCTATACGAGTATCTTGTCATGTCGTTTGGTCTCACTAATGCTCCAGCCTATTTCATGTACCTCACGAATTTCGTGTTCATGCAAGAACTCAACAAATTTGTTGTAGTTTTTATTGATGACATCTTGATCTACTCTAAAAACTCAGAAGATCATGCCCAACATCTCCATGTCATCCTTCAGTGGTTAAGAGACTACCACCTGTACGCCAAATTCTCTAAATGTGAGTTTTGGCTGGATACAGTCAAATTCCTAGGCTATACCATTTCTGGTGATGGAATATTCGTTGATCCCAGTAAAGTCCAAGAAGTGATGGATTGGAAACCCCCGACCTCCGTCCATCAAATTCGAAGTTTTCTCGGTCTAGCTGGCTATTATCGTCGTTTCATTCCTGACTTTTCCAGAATAGCCAAACCTATGACCGAACTACTAAAGAAAGATGTGAAATTCTTCTGGGATCAAAAATGCGAAGATGCATTTCATATTCTCAGAGATCATCTTACGACTGCTCCAGTCTTAGCTCAACCAGATGCCTCAAAACCTTTTGACATCTACTGTGATGCATCGGGAACTGGACTTGGTTGTGTGCTTATGCAAGACAACCGAGTGATTGCATATGCATCACGAGCACTTAGGGTTCATGAACAGAACTATCCCACTCATGACCTCGAACTTGCAGCTGTTATTCATGCCCTAAAGATCTGGAGACACCATCTGATGGGTACGAAATGTCATATTTATACTTATCATAAAAGCCTCAAGTATATCTTTACCCAGGCAGATCTGAATATGAGGCAAAGGCGCTGGCTAGAACTTATCAAAGATTATGATTTGGAAGTGCATTATCATCCAGGCAAGGCTAATGTCGTTGCAGATGCCCTTAGTCGCAAAGCGCATTGTTCTTGCCTATCCGTTGAAGCATTCAACGAGACTCTCTGTTGGGAAATGAGTAAGATCAACCTAGAGATCATTTCCCAAGGTGACCTACACAATCTTTCAGTTGAAGCCACGCTTAGAGATAGTATTGTTCTAGCGCAACAGCGTAATAAAGGGGTCAGAATCATTAAACAGAAGATAACACAAGGAGAAGGGAAGTATAAATGCTTCCGAGTTGATCCTAAAGGGGTTTTGTGACAATTCATGTATTTGCAATGCTAGAAATATATTTTGTTAGTGTGAACTATGTGTTTGTTAGTATGAAGCTCATGTGTGTTTGTGTGAAGCTTTTAAAAATTTAAAGTGCAAGTAAATTAAAAAGGGTATTTTTGTAATTACAGAAAACCTAGGGTTGTTTTTGTAAAATGTATTGGATAAGGGTAATTTCAAAATAAGTGAAAGGTGGTTTTGTAAATATGTTTTTCTTATTTTATGTCTTGTAAAGATATATATATTATTTATCCAAAAGTTTCATTTGAAATGTGTATGTTGAAGTGTGTAAAAATTTTGGGTAAAGTGGTGAAAATAAGGGTATTTATGTGATTTTATAAAAGTACAAGTCCTTTTATGCAAATGTTTGATTTACAAAAGTAACTTTCAAAACTACTCAGGACTAAAGTGTAAAAGTGCAAGTCATCGTGATATGTCTATCCACTCATTATGACGAGTCCATCCCGCCATTATGACGTGTCATAAATTCTTGCATTTAGGTCCTGAATATTTTAATTACACTCTTAGGACAAAAGTAATTCAAATCCAACTTTTGCTCAAAATTTCATGTGCAAAGATGCGAGTTTTGAGTTTTTGAACTTGAGCCCTAAAGCAATGTTGTAGAGCTTGAAAAACTCTCCAACTTTTATTTTGGGCATTTCTTCATTCGGGTTTCAGATTGATGGGAAATTTTGTTTTACAAACAAGTCCCGGCAGTTTTCTAAAATTGCATTTAGGCCCTTGGGAAAGTCCATCTGTTCTTCTTCTCTCCTCTTCCTTATCCTGATATTTCCCTTCTTTTTCCTTTCCCCAACCGGCAGCTCCATCCAACTTCCACTTTGCTTCCTTCCTCCCTCCCTCTGTTCACTCGGGCAGCAGACGGCAAGCGGAGGCGAGCGGCCCAGGCGGAGCAGCGGGCGCTCGGCGGCAGCAGCCAGGCGCAGGCACGAGCGCACACGGGAGGCTGCGATCGGGCGGCTCGGCTGGGCCCAAGCGCGAGGCTGGGCGGCGGCAGAGCGCGGGGCGTGCGGCAGGCGGCCGCGGCCCAAACGGCGGGCGGGCAGGCGGAGGCCGGCGCTGGAGCGCGCGCAAGTGCGCGGCAGGCGGGTCCGGGCCAAGCAGGCGCTTGGCAGGTGGCCGGCCGCAGCAGGACAGGCCGGAGCGCAGCAGCTTGCAGGCAGTGCGGCGATGCGGGCCACGGCGCAAGCGGGGGCCCGAGCGGCGGCGGCACCAGGTCGGGCAGCTGGCGGCCCAGGCGCGCGCGGGCGTTGGGGAGCTGCGCAGACGGTGGAGCGCTGGTGCACAGCAGTGAACGGAGCGAGGACGGCTTGGGCGTGACTCTGGTGCGGGAGCTGGGCAGGAGCAGGTGGCCCGAGATGGCGCACGGTGGTGAGTGGAACGGGCAAGGCTCAGGCGTGCACGACAGCAGGAGCGCGGAGCGTGCGTGGGAGGCGCGGAGGTGCACGGGAGTGAGCGCGTGCGCGCGGGCGAGTGAAGGCGCATGTCGCGCAGGAAGTGTACACGGCTCGGCCCAGGAGCAGACGCGCGCGTGCTCAACAAGCTGGCGGCGTGCGGGTGTGACGCAAACTCGTGAGCGGCACGGCTGGCAGTGCAGGAGCGAATGTGAGCGACACCGAGCGGGTTGCACGAACATGCGCGCGGTAACGCAGTGGAAGCCGGTGGCGTGTGCAGGTGTTGAGTGGAGCGCGCGCGGAGGGCGCTGGAGGCGCGGTTGGCGCGCTCGCGCGAGTGGCTCGGCCGGGGCAGGAGTAGGCCCAGGTGGCGTGAACACGCGTGTGTGAGCGCGGGAGTGACGCGGCAAGGCCGGGCGAACACGGGTTCGACAGCAGGAAGAGGAGGAGCAGTTGTGCGGTGTGCAGGGCGACGGCGTGCAGCGCATGACGGTTTTCAATTGGGCGAGCTCAGGCCGCGACCGAGTTGATGTGCAATGCATTGATCAGAGGCCATCGAGGAAAGGGCAACGGAAGACACGGCCCTAATGCAAGTAGACCACGGTCTTCGCGAAGGCGGAGGTGGGAGTGTAGCATGGCGAGTCGGAAGGAGAAGCGGCGCAACGAAGGCGGCGGTTTTAGCGCGGCGGTTTCGAAAGGAGCAACTGTGCGGGTGTACCGACCGTGTCTCAGCGGCACACGCGCATGGGCAGTGAAGGCTTAACCCGTGAGTAGGAGGATCTTGAGGTTCGCGGAGGATTTGGCTTAGCGAACCCATTCGGCTCCATCGTCTCATCCCATAAGTCTACGACATCCAGCAACTCCTATTCCTCATCGATCGCCGAGCAAGACCACGAGTCACCACGGAGACTACTCCTTCAGCTATCTTCCACCCACGGCAACCATGCTCTGCGGACTCCTTTGTCATCCACGGAATCTCGTCATCGTTGAGCTTTTCTCTTCGTCGATCTTGTTCGCCACGGCAGTTCATTTTTCACCCGTTCTTCTCCATAACCAAGGTTTGCCCTAATCCACTGAATCTTCTTAATGCCGGCGATTCCTTTGCCAGAATATCATCGTTAATTTCCTGTTCTCTGTTGTCCCCGATCAGGGACTTCGTTTTAGAAAGTTCTAGGGTGTTTTCTGTAAGGTTTCCAGAGTTTTGTTTATTTCAAATCGATGAACTTCTACATTTCATAGATTTTCGTAGGAAGTTCATAAAAATGTAACATCAGTTTCGTTTGAAACCCTAAGTCAAAACCTACAAGTTTTATGTTGTGATCTTGAGTGAAAGTCTTTGATGTGTGGTTTAGGTCAAATGTTAGGGAATGAATGTTTTATTATGCTCTATATTGTATGCTTGTGTTATAACTGAAAAGTAAGCCATAGAATATAGATCTTAAATAGAAATATGTGATGTTTCGTCAAACCTTTCATATGAGTGCTCATATCCCTGCCATCAAGACATTGTTCTCGCCCTGATTGCAATCTCCTTAAGGCCCTTTTCGTATAAGGATTCCTCTTAGTCCATGTGTATCTACTGCCTAGCTAATACGTCTCGACAGCTATGCTTCAGTGTTAGGTTATCAACCCAACCGCTAAACATCCGTTTCCTTTGAGTTTAGAATACTTCTGTGTAACAGTTATCGGCCGGTGCATTTCTTTTAGTATGCTTCTACCATCGGCTGAATAGCTGATACGGTTGTTACCTTTCTAGTATCGGCTACTGCCAATACAATTCTTTTGTCTATCCTACATTGACTGCACAGAGTCGATGTATCAGAGAGACACACACAATCTTAGGGTTCTTGCCATCGGCCGACCTAAGCCGATTCTAGTTGCTCTCCATATCGGTCACATAGAGCCGATCGACCTTTAGTTTCCCCATTCATATCCACACACCTCTATCAGCCGATTTATCGACTAAGAGATCGGCTATCTATATCTATCGGTCAGGTATCCTCAACCACACTCCCATCGGCGGTACGTCACTCAATTGTTGTGCTGACGTAATCGAACCGATGCAACCACCCCTAGTTATCTAAGATAACACTTAAGCACATCCCCGTTAAGACAACTGCTTAAGGAATCACCCCTCTGCTAAGGTGATCGATGCTTTCATCGATCAATTAGAAAACCAATGCATCTTTCCATCGACTAAACCTCTGTTGTTTCCAATCGGCTCTGTCGTAATCTTCAACGAGTAGCCGATTCTAGTTAGTTGTCCCCCTAAAGCTCTATCTAGGTTTAGTTCAGATCTTTTTGGTTGATATGTGAATAGTATGTTGTATTAATGCTGGTTTGCAATTGAATTGTGAAGTAAGGTAGTTTTATGTGCACACTATGAATGGAATGTTGCATTGCATGTAGATACGACTACTTCCGCAGACAGTACCTACGAGATCTCCCCGGAGTCTATGGAGGATGTTCCTGAAGACCGAGTGAATGTCACCAAGGGATTAACTGAAGCCCCAAACCAAAGTTCGGAAGATGTTAACATTTCTGACTTCAGACCCACCAGTAAAGGCAAGCCCCGGACATAACCCACTATTTTAATTACATTGCAATCTATATTTATTTACGTATTCTATGCATTAAGTTCTTAGGAATTGCTTGAAACTCTAGTTGCATTCTCCTAGGAACCAGTGTGATGGATACTAGTACTTGAGTCCGACTAGCTGCTATGCTAATAGGGCTGGTAGAAGTCGGGTGATTTCCTGTCACTCGTGCGATATAGGAGTTGTTTAGGAGTTGTAATGTTTACATTCCTGTTATCACTATAAGGATGACGGACGGGAGTTTTGTGAGGTATCATGGTTGAGGTGATACCCCGTCTGTGTTGTTGAATCTGTTAAGGTCGCAGCGTGTGGAAGTGCGGGTTAAGTGTTTGAAAGTACTAACCACATGCCGCGAAATATGGTAAGCGGTAAGCCTAGTAACCAATCGGCCCGAGGAGTGGACATACCTCCCACCACTCGTCTTGCTTCTTCTGGTTACTTATGTTCGACGTGTGGGAATACGTGTTGCAAGGGCAACCAGGAGTACGGGTTTTGTAGTCGCGCTACAGACGTACGTCCTGCACTTTGGAAGTGCATATGGTCCTGCAGTCGCTTTTGGTGGACCTGTCCACGAGTCGGAATGAAAGGCAAACGGTTGCTTCGGAACGACCCTGTGGTGTTCCAAGCGTGTGAGTTAGGTTTACCTTGCAAGGTTGAATTTCGATTCAGGAATCGTCCGCCTCTCACGATGCATGAGACTGCTTACCCCCTTTTCCACATTGAGTAATAAGAGCAATCATATGATTATCAAAGATGATGTTTGACCAAAGATTCTACCATGATTGAATAGCTATAGGTGCTCATCTAGAATGAATAATCACATAGAATCTGAAAGCTAAAAGTTGAAATTAAGGATCCACTCTTAGTTGCTTTTCAGCTGAAACTAAACCCAGAACCATTATAAGCCTTCATAAGTCTAGTTACATGGCTAAGTATACCATAACCGGGTAAGCCTTGCTGAGTATTAGTATACTCAGTCTTGCTATGTTACATGTTTACAGGTAAAGTCTTTGAAGACCCTTCTCTTCCCTTGCCTTGGCCCTGTGCTCTTCCAGAAGGTTGGTTCCGTGGAATGGGATCCGTCAGCGACCAACATTGGTGATACCGAGTGATGTCGTGCCTGGGCTTAGCATGACATCCGTCTTGTCGACGTGCTGTAGATCATCGCGTATGTTTTCCGCTGCTAAAGATCATAGCTTAAATAGTTTGTATTGTTTTCTCTAAGTTTGAAGCTTTGTACTACTTTTATAAACTCTTCTAATGTAATTCCCTATTATGTAAATTGTGATGGTGATTGTATCTCTGGACTCACCTTTGTGTGAGGTAACCTTATTGATCCTGTGTATCGGTGGTTTATCGGGACGTTACCCGACAGGCCAAGGGATTATACCGTTTGAAGCACGTTGGAGCCCTAGGAAGTGGACTCGCGTACTTGAGCCGGTATAATTCGGGTTGGTTCTGCCACAGCTGGTATCAGAGCTATAAGGTTACTCTGGAGATACATTTTACCTTAAAAATGCTTTCAGTATAAAAGTTTGACCAACAAAATGTTTGGTAAAGCTGCGTTGGATTCGTTAAGGATTATGCTTAGTACGTGAAGCCCTAGGGTAATGTTTATAAGGGAAATAGAGGTGGCTATAGTATATATATATATAATACTAACTACCAGCATTACTTTTCTGTCAAAACTTAAATTCATGCACAACTCAACCTTACATTCTGTAACGACACCCTCGACGATGAGGTAAGGAGGTAAGGATCCTCAGCCAACTGAGGGAGCTTGGCCTTCCCGTCGGTGATGCGAACCGAACGCTGTTTCTCAAGCAGTGGCCTACTTGAGATGCTGCCAATGTACCAACTTCGGTTGACTACATTGGAAGTATATAGTTAGGTACAGGGTATGAACAGCAATACCCCCGCATTTTGCGGTACCCCGTGAATACGTTATCTCGATAACGTATGTTAACGTTGTCTGTACGACGGTAATTGTACAGATACTGTTTCTATAGTGAACAGTAATGATTGGGGACGCTTTCATGACATGCTGGCATGAAAGGTTCAATATATACATATTGTGTTTTCTGCAGGAATGCTAACCACGATTCGATAGGTTTTGAACGGTTAGGATTATCGACTAGTTATTATAGGGAGAGACGTATTTATATGATGCCACCGTACTTAACCACGTAAGACCAAGATTACTTGGCAGTTATTTTTGTTTGTGAGGACGTGTAGAACGTGCATACATCATGACATTTTGGATTGATTTGATTGCCTTGTTTGTTACGTTGATGTATTGAAATATGTGCTTGTATCTGAATGCCTGTTTTGACTTTGTGTTGTAGGAGTTAATGTAATCTGCTGGGCTATCTTAGAGTTAAGGAAGTCTTTTGTGAATCAAGTGAATTGGGTCATGTTTGAACCCTATCATTGATCTTAGTTTGACAGCCAAATCAAATCCTTGATTTTGCTTTAAATCTGTTTCGGCAGAACCATTGAGCTTCTCCTTTGATGGTTAAACCTTGATAATCATCAGGAAATCCTTCAATCCATCATTCAGTGATTCATCTATCCTTTCATGATGTTGTACCTTATATTGTTTTTGCTCAGATGATTTTGGATAAATTTAAAAGATGTATGACAATAATTACTTTTTGCATACAATTCTCCCGGCAAAAGTCATGCATCATAATATGTACCATCTTTGGTTAGTGCGTGGTGTTGCATCATCATCGGATCCGTAGACTGACTAACGGGTGTGCCTCCGGTACAACTTCGGATTATCTTGGGTTCCTAAGTCTATCTTGTTGCTGTTGGCACTACAGGGTTGCTATTCCTCTTTTGTGGTGGTGTTTAATCACATGACCATGATGCCGTGTCGGAACCTAAGGCCTCATGTGCGCTGCAGCCATATGATTGAGCCATTAGGAGCGCACTGGTGACTAGGTATATGTGACGTAACCCCACTGCAATCTCCTTTTATGCAACCTTACTAGTGTCCTAACTTTTGATCCTCGCTTAAGGATATAGAACTACCCAGGTGTTAGTTACGAGAGAACGGTTGCAGGGTGTGAGTCGTGTGCATCATCAACTTATGATAGCAATATGCATCATATTTCATGCATTTCATACGTGCATACATTGCAAGTATCATCATCCTTGCATCATGGTGTATGCATCATTTGGTCAGCATCATAGTAATTACATTGTGTCATATGCACCATTTCGGTCATGCATGAAATCCTCCATTTCTGTGTGGCATCATCATTGCAAACATACATATCAATAGTGCATCATATTCATGGTTATATACCAAGCATTACACTCTGAATTGGAGCATTTTATTATTATTCCTTGATTGCATCGGTATAAATAGGCATGTTTTGCAATCAACATCATCTAAATCATTTAGGTAATAAACTCTTAGTAGAAATGTTTCAAACATCACTTCGTAACCTCTTGTGTTATCCTCACTTGCTATCCATGAGCTTTGTGATGAATGTCGCCGACATTTATCATTGTCATGTGGTGATCTTAGCTCTGGGAAAACTTGATCTTTTCTCGTCAAACTCATCCATGTACCATCTATCCATGTTTTCGATATACTTATCTCGTCATATTCCAACGATTTTCACCATCAACATCAACCTTCTCTGGTGTGATTGTTTCCTATTATTTTTTATGGATGATTTGCTTCTCTTACCTTAAGAGTCTTTCGTCCGAATCTCGGTACGAGATTCTTTTTAGGGAGGAAGGCTGTGACAGTTCGTGTATTTGCAATGCTAGAAATATGTTTTGTTAGTGTGAACTATGTGTTTGTTAGTATGAAGCTCATGTGTGTTTGTGTGAAGCTTTTAAAAATTTAAAGTGCAAGTAAAAAGGGTATTTTTGTAATTACAGAAAACCTAGGGTTGTTTTTGTAAAATGTATTGGATAAGGGTAATTTCAAAATAAGTGAAAGGTGGTTTTGTAAATATGTTTTTCTTATTTTATGTCTTGTAAAGATATATATATATATTATTTATCCAAAAGTTTCATTTGAAATGTGTATGTTGAAGTGTGTAAAAATTTTGGGTAAAGTGGTGAAAATAAGGGTATTTATGTGATTTTATAAAAGTACAAGTCCTTTTATGCAAATGTTTGATTTACAAAAGTAACTTTCAAAATTACTCAGGACTAAAGTGTAAAAGTGCAAGTCATCATGACATGTCTATCCACTCATTATGACGAGTCCATCCCGCCATTATGACGTGTCATAAATTCTTGCATTTAGGTCCTGAATATTTTAAAATTACACTCTTAGGACAAAAGTAATTCAAATCCAACTTTTGCTCAAAATTTCATGTGCAAAGATGCGAGTTTTGAGTTTTTGAACTTGAGCCCTAAAGCAATGTTGTAGAGCTTGAAAAACTCTCCAACTTTCATTTTGGGCATTTCTTCATTCGGGTTTCAGATTGATGGGAAATTTTGTTTTATAAACAAGTCCCGGCAGTTTTCTGAAATTGCATTTAGGCCCTTGGGAAAGTCCATCTGTTATTCTTCTCTCCTCTTCCTTATCCTGATATTTCCCTTCTTTTTCCTTTCCCCAACCGGCAGCTCCATCCAACTTCCACTTTGCTTCCTTCCTACCTCCCTCTGTTCACTCGGGCAGCACACGGCAAGCGGAGGCGAGCGGCCCAGGCGGAGCAGCGGGCGCTCGGCGGCAGCAGCCAGGCGCAGGCACGAGCGCACGCGGGAGGCTGTGATCGGGCGGCTCGGCTGGGCCCAAGCGTGAGGCTGGGCGGCGGCAGTGCGCGGGTCGTGCGGCAGGCGGCCGCGGCCCAAACGGCGGGCGGGCAGGCGGAGGCCAGCGCTGGGGCGCGTGCAAGTGCGCGGCAGGCGGGTCCGGGCCGAGCGGGCGCTTGGCAGGTGGCCGGCCGCAGCAGGACAGGCCAGAGCGCAGCAGCTTGCAGGCAGTGCGGCGATGCGGGCCACGGCGCAAGCGGGGGCCCGAGCGGCGGCGGCACCAGGTCGGGCAGCTGGCGGCCCAGGCGCGCGCGGGCGTTGGGGAGCTGCGCAGACGGCGGAGCGCTGGTGCACAGCAGTGAACGGAGCGAGCACGGCTTGGGCGTGACGCTAGTGCGGGAGCTGGGCAGGAGCAGGTGGCCCGAGATGGCGCACGGTGGTGAGTGGAACGGGGAAGGCTCAGGCGTGCACGACAGCAGGAGCACGGAGCGTGCGCGAGAGGCATGGAGGTGCACGGGAGCGAGCGCGTGCGCGCAGGCGAGTGAAGGCGCATGTCGCGCAGGTAGTGTACACGGCTCGGCCCAGGAGCAGACGCGCGCGTGCTCAACAAGCTGGCGGCGTGCGGGTGTGACGCAAACTCGTGAGCGGCACGGCTGGCAGTGCAGGAGCGAATGTGAGCGACGCCGAGCGGGTGGCACGAACATGCGCGCGGTAACGCAGTGGAAGCCGGTGGCGTGTGCAGGTGTTGAGCGGAGCGCGCGGAGGGCGCTTGAGGCGCGGTTGGCGCGCTCGCGCGAGTGGCTCGGCCGGGGCAGTAGTTGGCCCAGGTGGCGCGAACACGCGTGTGTGAGCGCGGGAGTGACGCGGCAAGGCCGGGCGAACACGGGTTCGACAGCAGGAAGAGGAGGAGCAGTTGTGCGGTGTGCAGGGCGACGGCGTGCAGTGCATGACGGTTTTCAATTGGGCGAGCTCAGGCCGCGACCGAGTTGATGTGCAATGCATTGATCAGAGGCCATCGAGGAAAGGGCAACGGAAGATACGGCCCTAATGCAAGTAGACCACGGTCTTCGCGAAGGCGGAGGTGGGAGTGTAGCATGGCGAGTCGGAAGGAGAAGCGGCGAAACGAAGGCGGCGGTTTTAGCGCGGCGGTTTCGAAAGGAGCAACTGTGCGGGTGTACCGACCGTGTCTCAGCGGCACACGCGCATGGGCAGTGAAGGCTTAACCCGTGAGTAGGAGGATCTTGAGGTTCGCGGAGGATTTGGCTTAGCGAACCCATTCGGCTCCATCGTCTCATCCCATAAGTCTACGACATCCAGCAACTCCTATTCCTCATCGATCGCCGAGCAAGACCACGAGTCACCACGGAGACTACTCCTTCAGCTATCTTCCACCCACGGCAACCATGCTCTGCGGACTCCTTTGTCATCCACGGAATCTCGTCATCGTCGAGCTTTTCTCTTCGTCGATCCTGTTCGCCACGGGAGTTCAATTTTTCACCCGTTCTTCTCCATAACCAAGGTTTGCCCTAATCCACTGAATCTTCTTAATGCCGGCGATTCCTTTGCCAGAATATCGTCGTTAATTTCCTGTTCTCTGTTGTCCCCGATCAGGGACTTCATTTTAGAAAGTTCTAGGGTGTTTTCTGTAAGGTTTCCAGAGTTTTCTTTATTTCAAATCGATGAACTTCTACATTTCATAGATTTTCGTAGGAAGTTCATAAAAATATAACATCAGTTTTGTTTGAAACCCTAAGTCAAAACCTACAAGTTTTATGTTGTGATCTTGAGTGAAAGTCTTTGATGTGTGGTTTAGGTCAAATGTTAGGGAATGAATGTTTTATTATGCTCTATATTGTATGCTTGTGTTATAACTGAAAAGTAAGCCATAGAATATAGATCTTAAATAGAAATATGAGATGTTTCGTAAAACCTTTCATATGAGTGCTCATATCCCTGCCATCAAGACATTGTTCTCGCCCTGATTGCAATCTCCTTAAGGCCCTTTCGGTATAAGGATTCCTCTTAGTCCATGTGTATCTGCTGCCTAGGTAATACGTCTCGACAGCTATGCTTCAGTGTTAGGTTATCAACCCAACCGCTAAACATCCGTTTCCTTTGAGTTTAGAATACTTCTGTGTAACAGTTATCGGCCGGTGCATTTCTTTTAGTATGCTTCTACCATCGGCTGAATAGCTGATACGGTTGTTACCTTTCTAGTATCGGCTACTGCCGATACAATTCTTTTGTCTGTCCTACATCAACTGCACAAAGTCGATGTATCAGAGAGACACACACAATCTTAGGGTTCTTGCCATCGGCCGACCTAAGCCGATTCTAGTTGCCCTCCATATCTGTCACATAGAGCCGATCGATCTTTAGTTTCCCCATTCATATCCACACACCTCTATCAGCCGATTTATCGACTAAGAGATCGGCTATCTATATCTATCGGTCAGGTATCCTCAACCACACTCCCATCGGCGGTACGTCACTCAATTGTTGTGCTGACGTAATCGAACCGATGCAACCACTCCTAGTTATCTAAGATAACACTTAAGCACGTCCCCGTTAAGACAACTGCTTAAGGAATTACCCCTCTGCTAAGGTGGTCGATGCTTTCATCGATCAATTAGAAAACCAATGCATCTTTCCATCGACTAAACCTCTGTTGTTTCCAATTGTCTCTGTCGTAATCTTCAACGAGTAGCCGATTCTAGTTAGTTGTCCCCCTAAAGCTCTATCTAGGTTTAGTTCAGATCTTTTTGGTTGATATGTGAATAGTATGTTGTATGAATGCTGGTTTGCAATTGAATTGTGAAGTAATGTAGTTTTATGTGCACACTATGAATGGAATGTTGCATTGCATGTAGATACAACTACTTCCGCAGACAGTACCTACGAGATCTCCCCGGAGTCTATGGAGGATGTTCCTAAAGACCGAGTGAATGTCACCAAGGGATTAACTGAAGCCCCGAACCAAAGTTCGGAAGATGTTAACATTTCTGACTTCAGACCCACCAGTAAAGGCAAGCCCCGGACATAACCCACTATTTTAATTACATTGCAATCTATATTTATTTACGTATTCTATGCATTAAGTTCTTAGGAATTGCTTGAAACCCTAGTTGCATTCTCCTAGGAACCAAAGTGATGGATACTAGTACTTGAGTCCGACTAGCTGCTATGCTAATAGGGCCGGTAGAAGTCGGGTGATTTCCTGTCACTCGCGCGATATAGGAGTTGTAATGTTTACATTCCTGTTATCACTATAAGGATGACGGACGGGAGTTTTGTGAGGTATCATGGTTGAGGTGATACCCCGTCTGTGTTGTTGAATCTGTTAAGGTCGCAGCGTGTGGAAGTGCGGGTTAAGTGTTTGAAAGTACTAACCACATGCCGCGAAATATGGTAAGCGGTAAGCCTAGTAACCAATCGGCCCGAGGACTAGACATACCTCCCACCACTCGTCTTGCTTCTTCTGGTTACTTATGTTCGACGTGTGGGAATACGTGTTGCAAGGGCAACCAGGAGTACGGGTTTTGTAGTCGCGCTACAGACGTACGTCCTGCACTTTGGAAGTGCGTATGGTCCTGCAGTCGCTTTTGGTGGACCTGTCCACGAGTCGGAATGAAAGGCTAACGGTTGCTTCGGAACGACCCTGTGGTGTTCCAAGCGTGTGAGTTAGGTTTACCTTGCAAGGTTGAATTTCGATTCAGGACTCGTCCGCCTCTCACGATGCATGAGACTGCTCACCCCCTTTTCCACATTGAGTAATAAGAGCAATCATATGATTATCAAAGATGATGTTTGACCAAAGATTCTACCATGATTGAATAGCTATAGGTGCTCATCTAGAATGGATAATCACATAAAATCTGAAAGCTAAAAGTTGAAATTAAGGATCCACTCTTAGTTGCTTTTCAGCTAAAACTAAACCCAGAACCATTATAAGCCTTCATAAGTCTAGTTACATGGCTAAGTATACCATAACCGGGTAAGCCTTGCTGAGTATTAGTATACTCAGTCTTGCTATGTTACATGTTTACAGGTAAAGTCTTTGAAGACCCTTCTCTTCCCTTGCCTTGGCCCTGTGCTCTTCCAGAAGGTTGGTTCCGTGGAATGGGATCCGTCCGCGACCAACATTGGTGATACCGAGTGATGTCATGCCTGGGCTTAGCATGACATCCGTCTTGTCGACATGCTGTAGATCATCGCGTATGTTTTCCGCTGCTAAAGATCATAGTTTAAATAGTTTGTATTGTTTTCTCTAAGTTTGAAGCTTTGTACTACTTTTATAAACTCTTGTAATGTAATTCCCTATTATGTAAATTGTGATGGTGATTGTATCTCTGGACTCACCTTCGTGTGAGGTAACCTTATTGATCCTGTGTATCGGTGGTTTATCGGGACGTTACCCGATAGGCCAAGGGATTATACCGTTTGAAGCACGTTGGAGCCCTAGGAAGTGGACTCGCGTACTTGAGCCGGTATAATTCGGGTTGGTTCTGCCACAGGTTTTATGGTTCAACGAACGTATTGTTGTACCCAAGGACCATAGGCTCCGCAGGCAAATAATGGACGAGGCTCACTAGTCCAAATTCTCTATACATCCTGGCAGTATGAAGATGTATCAGGATCTGAAACAGAACTTTTGGTGGACTCGTATGAGACGAGAGATTGCTAAATCTGTGTCGGAATGTGATATCTGCCAAAGAGTCAAAGCCAGTCATTTGAAGACTGCTGGTATCCTTCAACCTCTACCCATTCCCTCGTGGAAGTGGGAGGATATCAGTATGGACTTTATTGTTGGCCTACCCAACACTTCTCGGAAACATGACTCTATTTGGGTAATCGTTGATCGATTAACCAAGACTGCACATTTCCTTCCCGTGCATACTACGTATATTGCCAAAAAGTATGCCGAGATCTATTTAGATCAAATTGTTCGTCTTCATGGAGTACCTAAAACGATCATTTCTGATCGTGGAGCACAATTCGTCGCTAGATTCTGGGAGCAACTTCATGATGCTCTTGGAACTAACTTAATTCGAAGCTCCGCCTATCATCCTCAGACTGATGGGCAAACTGAGCGAATAAACCAGATTCTGGAAGATATGCTTAGAGCTTGTGTACTTCAATTTGATAAAAACTGGGATAAATACTTGTCACTGGCAGAATTCTCTTACAACAACAGCTATCAGACAAGTATTAAGATGGCCCCATTTGAAGCATTGTACGGTCGCCGATGCCGAACTCCTTTGAGTTGGTCACAAACCGGCGAGCGTAAAATTTTTAGACCCGATCTAGTTATGGAAGCAGAGGATAAAGTCAGGCTTATCCAGAATAATTTAAAGGCCGCCCAATCTTGACAGAAAAGCTACGCTGATATACGAAGAAGACCATTGCAGTTTCAAGTTGGAGACTTCGTATATCTTCGAGTATCTCCTACCCGAGGTGTTCAAAGATTCGGTGTAAAAGGGAAATTTGCTCCTCGATACATCGGACCCTTTGAAATCCTTGAAGACTGTGGACCTGTAGCCTATCGTCTTCAACTTCCTCCTCAACTAGCGGCTAATCATAACATTTTCCATGTATCCCAACTCAAGAAGTGTGTCAAGATCCCTACCGCAATCATCGAATCTCAAGCTGTCGAAATCGAACCAGATCTGACTTATACAGAACATCCAATCAGAATACTCGACATGAAAGAAAGGAGCACCAGAAGAGAAACCATCAGAATGTACAAGATTCAGTGGAGCCATCATACAGAAGAAGAAGCAACATGGGAAACCGAATCCTATCTTCAGCATAACTTTCCCGACTTCTTCCAAACCAACCTCCAAGCTTGATTCTTCCATTCCTTTCTACTCCGAAATCTCGGGACGAGATTCTTTTTAGGGGGGAAGGCTGTGACACTCAGGTAATTAGTATGGTCACACCCTCAAGTTTTGATATGTTGTTATGTGAAAAGTATGGCAAAAGGTGTGTTTAATATGTGCAAGGTCATGGCAAAAGTGATATTTATGTAATTAATTTTAACTAGAGGTCCTTTTATGCAAAATGGGTGTAAGTAGGGGGAAAAGTTTAAAAGTAAGAGGGTTGTTTTGCAAAAAGTGGTACCTGTGGTTAAATTGCAAAAATATGTGAAATTACCCTTGGGTATATATGTAAAAGTGTTTTTAACCATAGGACTTACATAAAATGTGAAAAATTTACTAAGTCTATAATATCTTCAAAACTGTTGCTCAACTGTAGATGAACCTTAAAGGGAAGTTGTAGAGTTTGAAAAACTATGCACTTTTGCTTTTTGGACCATCTCCATTTGAGCACTGGTTTGAAAATTGCAAGTTCTTTACAGTCAGGTCCCTATTTTTCTCTGATATTGCAAACCAGTCCCCAGCTCAGTTCCTCCCCCTTCTTCCTCCCTGCGCCCTGCTCCTCTGCTCTGCGCTGCTGCACGTCTGGCGCCCCTGCCGCCGGCGCAATGCGCCGCTCCTGGCCACCGCGCTCCACCCCCCGTTCCTCCCCTCGCCCACGCGTCATCCTCCTGCCCGTCCACCGCTCTAGCCCCCCCTGTTGGCGCCTTACCCGCGCGCCACGGTGTCCGCGCGCTGCCAGCACTGCTCGCCGGTGCCTCTGTCGCCGCCGAGTCTCTGTGGTTCATTCCCCCCCCCCCCGTAGCGGCTTAGGTCCGAGGTTCAGCTCGCCCTGGCTCCCCCGCCTCACTCCTTTTGCCTATAAAATGGCGCCCCGGACCTCCTCGCGCGTGCACAGACCTTGCCGCCCTCCATTAACGCCGCCGCGACCTCGGTTCATCGTGGAACTTCCCTCTTCGCCCTTCCCCTTCCCAAACCAGCAGCGCCACCAGCTTCCCCATCCCCCACCGCACCTCCCTAGCCCAACCCCTTCCTCCCCTGGACGCCGGAGCCCCACCGCCGCCGCACGCCTCCGGCCGCCGGCTCGGCCTCCCGTGGGCAGCACTTCTCCGGCCACCCCGAGCCTCCCCAAGACCACCAATAGGTAGCTTAAGACCCCCTCGTGCTCTCCCTCCCCTTCCCCCTCATCGCCGGCGACCCCCACGGCCGGAATTTGGCCGGACCCGTGCCCCCATCGCCGGCCATAGCTCCTGGACCTGATTGCAAAGATTGAATTCTATCCAGGGGGTTACCTGTTAGAGCTAGGGACTAATTTGTAATGAAGTGGCTGTTATTTCATGTGTGTGTGATTTCTGTCTTGTAAAATTCATAACAATTCACAGAAAAATCCAAAAATGGCAAAACTAGTTTTGTTAGAAACTAGATTTCAAACTCTAAAACTTCTGTTAATGAAGTTTAGTTTGAAATAAAATACTTTTACCTTTATTTTAAACCTAAGATTAAGGGGTAGTTTATGCTTAACTTTGATATTTCATGCCTTGTTGCTTATGAAGTTGGCATGAAGGTTCTATAAGCTTTAGGTAACTTTGTGCAAAATTTCAAACTCAAATTTGATTTTAACTTAACTTCTTTTATTTTGAACTTTCAAATTTGAAATATTAGCTAAACCTAATGTATAACCTTTCCTAATTGAAATTTATGGTCATTCTCTAATGTGATATTTTATAATGTTTAATTTATAATCAAATTTCTAAAACCTATAATCTTTTATTTAAAAGTTTTGAATTTAAATTTTGGTTCATTTTAAATTTAATTTAAATGTTTTAGTTCTTATTTGTAACAAACTCCACCATATCTTTATGATTCCTTTATAAATAGTGTTTCAAACCTAAACCTCTTTATTTTATGAATTCTTGTGTGTTAATTGGATGAGTTACAATATTTGAAATGTGAAATCTTAAATTTAAATTTCACCTTATTTAATTTATTGCATCTCATATAGAATCAACGACGCTCGACGACGGGGACTACGAATTGGTCCTAGGACAAGACCAAAGCTTCCCAGAAGACCCAGCACAAGTCGTCGAGGGACTAACTGAAGCCCCAAACCAAGGTTCGGAAGCCTCTGACACTCCTGCCCTCAACTCCACTCCAGAAGGCAAGCCCCGGACATAATCCACTACTTTATTTACACTGCCATCTATGTCTATTTATCTATACTTATGCATTAAGTCTAGGAGTTGAGATGAAACCCTAGTTGCATAAGATCTTAGGGATCCAATGTATTGAACCCGAGTCCTTCTCGTTTAGATACTCTGCTAAATAGGACCGGTAAAAGTCGAGTGATTTCCTGTCACTCGCGCGACATAGGAGTTGCTTGTTTACAATTCTGCAACCACTATAAGGATGACGGACAGGGTCATGTGTTGTATCATGACCTGGAAATTTACCCTGTCTGTTTCGTTAAAAGTTGATAAGGTCGATATGTGTGGTAGTGGTGGCTAAGCGTTTGAAAGTACTAGCCACATGCCGCGAAATATGGTAAGCGGTAAGCCTAGTACCTGAGTGGCCCGGCGCATGGATATGTCTCCACTACTCGATTTTTATTTTATGTTTACACGCACCGACGTGTGGGAGTACGTTCTGCAAGGTAGACAGGAATACGGGTTTTGTAGTCGCGCTACAGACGTATGTCCTGTACACATTGGGTGTACGTACGGTCCTGCAGTCGCTTGTGGTGGCCGTGATCCATAACTCGGAATATAAGGGAAACGGTTGCTTTGGAACGCCCTGTTGGTATTCCAAGCGTGTGTGTTGGGTTTACCTTGCAAGGTTGAATCTCGATTCAGGAATCATCCACCTCTCACGATGCATGAGACTGCTTATCCCTTTTACCACATTGAGTAAAAAGTGTAACTGTTGCTGAGATAATCTTGGTGGATGATAATATCTAACATGCTTGTTTAGTATAGGTGCTAACCTAGAATGGCTAA
The DNA here is from genome assembly GCF_002211085.1 of Panicum hallii. Taxonomy (NCBI): domain Eukaryota; kingdom Viridiplantae; phylum Streptophyta; class Magnoliopsida; order Poales; family Poaceae; genus Panicum; species Panicum hallii. Next base: position 36,138,556 of record NC_038046.1, on the reverse strand, counting down.
TCAAGCTAGAATCTGAAAGCTAAAACTTGAAAATAGTTTATACTCTCTGTTGCTTTTCAGCTAAAAATAAACCCAGAGCCTCTATATTGCCTGCATGAGTCTAGTTATGGGCTAAAGTATACCCAATCCCGGGTAAGCCTTGCTGAGTATTAGAATACTCAGCTTTGCCAATATCTGTTTCAGGTATGACCTTCGAAAATCCCACGGACAACCTTGTGTGGCCAACGTCCGTTCCTTTTGGCTGGTCCGTGGAGTGGGACCCGTCCCCGGCCGGCACTGACCCTCCGGAGTGACACCAGGCCCTGGGCTAGCTTGGTGTCCGTCCTTGCGACGTATGTAGTCGCGAAAAACTTTTCTTTCCGCTGTGAGTTTGGACAAGCTGTTGTGCTTGTCAGTTTGAACATGGTTTGTATAAATTTACTTTTCTTTGAACTCGGTTTGTAATAATGTATGTATGGCTGTAAATTAAAAGTTGATGAGCTATTCTGTGATGTGAACTCGCCTTCGTGCGAGGTAAACTAGCTTCGATCCTGTTGAACCGTGGTTGTATCGGGCGGAGACCCGACAGACCAAAGGATTATTCCGTTTGAAGTGCGTTAAGCTGATTGCAGTTGTACGGCGATCAATAACGCACTTGAGCCGGAGTAATTCAGGCTGTTCTGCCACACCACAATCTTAAATTATCTTTCAAAACAGCCCGCAACATAGGAGACAAGGTACGATTAACTACCTCCGCTTGCCCATCAGTTTGTGGATGACAAGTAGTAGAAAACAGAAACTTTGTTCCCAATTTATACCATAAAGTTCTCCAAAAATGGCTCAAAAACTTAGCATCCCTATTAGAAACAATAGTATTTGGTACACCATGCAAACGCACAACCTCATTAAAGAACAAATCAGCAACATGTGAAGCATTGTCGGTCTTGTGACAGGGTATAAAATGTGCCATTTTTGAGAAACGATCAACAACCACAAAGACACTATCCCTCCCCCTCTTTATTCTAGGCAATCCTAAAATAAAATCCATAGAAATATCCTCCCAAGGTGCATGAGGAACAGGCAGAGGAAGCAGAAATTTTTGCCACGTTCTTCCCTCTCTACAATTTGCAAAAGCATCTTTGAAGTCCAAATCAGTAGCATATAATCCCTTTATGGTCTTTAAGCCAAAGATTTTATGAGAAAGTTGGGATAGTATGGTATAACGTCTAGATAAAGCATCGGCAATCGCATTGTCTTTCCCTTTCTTATTCTTAATGATGTAAGGAAATGACTCTATGAACTCAATCCATTTAGCATGACATTTGTTCAGATTAGCTTGCCCTTTAAGGTACTTCAAAGATTCATGATCCGAATGTATGACAAATTCTTTACATCACAGATAATGTTGCCAAGTTTGTAAAACTCGCACTAAAGCATAAAGTTCTTTGTCATATGTAGAATAATTCAGCGAAGGATCATGCAATTTTTCACTAAAGAAAGCAACAGGTTTACCTCCTTGTATGAGCACTCCTCCAATGCCAATCCCGCTTGCATCACACCCAATGTGACACTCAGGTAATTAGTATGGTCACACCCTAAAGTTTTGATATGTTGTTATGTGAAAAGTATGGCAAAAGGTGTGTTTAATATGTGCAAGGTTATGGAAAAAGTGATATTTATGTAATTAATTTTAACTAGAGGTCCTTTTATGCAAAATGGGTGTAAGTAGGGGGAAAAGTTTAAAAGCAAGAGGGTTGTTTTGCAAAAAGTGGTATCTGTGGTTAAATTGCAAATATATGTGAAATTACCCTTGGGTATATATGTAAAAGTGTTTTTAACCATAGGACTTACATAAAATGTGAAAAATTTACTAAGTCTATAATATCTTCAAAACTGTTGCTCAACTGCAGATGAACCTTAAAGGGAAGTTGTAGAGTTTGAAAAACTATGCACTTTTGCTTTTTGGATCATCTCCATTTGAGCACTGGTTTGAATACTGCAAGTTCTTTACAGTCAGGTCCCTGCTTTTCTCTGATATTGCAAACCAGTCCCAAGCTCAGTTCCTCCCCCTTCTTCCTCCCTGCGCCCTGCTCCTCTGCTCTGCGCCGCTGCACGTCTGGCGCCCCTGCCGCCGGCGCAATGCGCCGCTCCTGGCCACCGCCCTCCATCCCCCATTCCTCCCCTCGCCCACGCGTCATCCTCCTGCCCGTCCACCGCTCTAGCCCCCCCTGTTGGCGCCTTACCCGCGCGCCACGGCGTCCGCGCGCTGCCAGCACTGCTCGCCGGCGCCTCTGTCGCCGCCGAGTCTCTGTGGTTCATCCCCCCCCGTAGCGGCTTAGGTCCGAGGTTCAGCTCGCCCTGGCTCCCCCGCCTCACTCCTTTTGCCTATAAAATGGTGCCCCGGACCTCCTCGCGCGCGCACAGACCTTGCCGCCCTCCATTAATGCCGCCGCGACCTCGGTTCATCGTGGAACTTCCCTCTCCGCCCTTCCCCTTCCCAAACCAGCAGCGCCACCAGCTTCCCCATCCCCCACCGCACCTCCCTAGCCCAACCCCTTCCTCCCCTGGACGCCGGAGCCCCACCGCCGCCGCACGCCTCCGGCCGCCGGCTCGGCCTCCCGTGGGCAGCACTTCTCCGGCCACCCCGAGCCTCTCCAAGACCACCAATAGGTAGCTTAAGACCCCCTCGTGCTCTCCCTCCCCTTCCCCCTCATCGCCGGCGACCCCCACGGCCGGAATTTGGCCGGACCCGTGCCCCCATCGCCGGCCATAGCTCCTGGACCTGATTGCAAAGATTGAATTCTATCCAGGGGGTTACCTGTTAGAGCTAGGGACTAATTTGTAATGAAGTGGCTGTTATTTCATGTGTGTGTGATTTCTGTCTTGTAAAATTCATAACAATTCACAGAAAAATCCAAAAATGGCAAAACTAGTTTTGTTAGAAACTAGATTTCAAACTCTAAAACTTCTGTTAATGAAGTTTAGTTTGAAATAAAATACTTTTACCTTTATTTTAAACCTAAGATTAAGGGGTAGTTTATGCTTAACTTTAATATTTCATGCCTTGTTGCTTATGAAGTTTGGCATGAATGTTCTATAAGCTCTAGGTAACTTTGTGCAAAGTTTCAAACTCAAATTTGATTTAAACTTAACTTCTTTTAATTTGACTTTCAAATTTGAAATATTAACTAAACCTATTGTATAACCTTTTCTAATTGAAACCTATTATCATTCCCTAATGTGGTATTATTTAATATTTAATATATAATCAGATTTCTAAAACCTATGATCTTTTATTTAAAAGTTTTGAATTTAAATTTTGGTTCATTTTAAATTTAATTTAAATGTTTTAGTTCTTGTTTACAATGAACTCCACAATATCTTCATGATTCCTTTATAAATAGTGTTTCAAACCTAAACCCTCTTTATTTTATGAATTCTTGTGTGTTAATTGGATGAGTTATAACATTTAAAATGTGAAATCTTAAATTTAAATTTCACCTTATTTAATTTATTGCATCTCATATAGAATCGACGACGCTCGACGACGGAGACTACGAGTTGGTCTTAGGACAAGACCAAGGCTTTCCTGAAGACCCAACGCAAGTCATCGAGGGACTAACTGAGACCCCGAACCCAAGTTCGGAAGCCTCTGACACTCCTGCCCCCACCCCCACTCCAGAAGGCAAGCCCCGGACATATCCCACTACTTTATTTACACTGCAATCTATGTCTATCTATATTATATCTTGCATTAAGTCTAGGAATTGAAGTGAAACCCTAGATGCATGAATCCTAGGAATCCAATGTAATGCTCCCGAGTCCTTATCGGATAGTTGCTCCGCTAATAGGACCGGTAGAAGTCGAGTGATTTCCTGTCACTCGTGCGATATAGGAGTTTTTGGCAGAACCGCTCGAATTGTTCCGGCTCAAGTGCGCTATTGATCGCCGTACAACCGCAATCAGACCAACGCACTTCAAACGGAACAATCCTTTGGTCTGTCGGGTCTCCGCCCGATACAACCACGGTTTAGCAGGATCGAAGCAGGTCTACCTCGCACGAAGGCGAGTTCACATCACAGAATAGCCCATCAACTTTTTAACTTACAACCATACATATATTATTACAAACCGAGTTCAAGATAAGTAAAATTATACAAACCATGTTCAAACTGACAAGCGTAACAGCTTGTCTAGACTCACAGCGGAAGAAAAAAAAGTTTTACGCGACTACACACGTCGCGAAGGCGAACACCAAGCTTAGCCCAGGGCCTGGTGTCACTCCGGAGGGTCAGTGCCGGCCGGGGACGGGTCCCACTCCACGGACCAGCCAAAAGGAACGGACGTTGGCCACACAAGGTTGTCCGTGGGATTTTCGAAGGTTATACCTGAAACAGATATTGGCAAGGCTGAGTATTCTAATACTCAGCAAGGCTTACCCGGGGCTGGGTATACTTAGCCCATAACTAGACTCATGAAGGCATTGTAAAGGCTCTGGGTTTATTTTCAGCTGAAAAGTAACAAAGAGTATGTACTACTTTCAAGTTTTAGCTTTCATCTTCTAGTTGAGTAATTATTCTAGATTAGCACCTACACTAAGCAAGCAAGGTAGTGATTATCATTCATCAAGATTATCCATCATTAGTTCCACTTCTTACTCAATGTGGCAGAAGGGATAAGCAATCTCAATCTTCGTGAGAGGCGGACGATTCGAGTCGAATTTTAACCTTGCAAGGTAAACCTAACTCACACGCTCGGAGTACCGACAGGGTGTTCCGAGCAACCGTTTCCCTCATATTCCGGGTTATGGATCGGGGCCACCACAAGCGACTGCAGGACCGTACGCACACCCAATGTGTACAGGACATACGTCTGTAGCGCGACTACAAAACCCGTATTCCTGTCTGCCTTGCAGAACGTACTCCCACACGTCGGTGCGTGTAAACATAAAATAAAAATCGAGTGGTGGGAGCGCGTCCATTTGCCGGGCCAATCAGGTACTAGGCTTACCGCTTACCATATTTCGCGGCATGTGGCTAGTACTTTCAAAAACTTAGCCACCACTACCACACATTTCGACCTTAAAGCTTTTATCAAAACAGACAGGGTAAACTTCCAGGTCATGATACAACACATGACCCTGTCCGTCATCCTTATAGTGGTTGCAGGAATGTAAACATGCAACTCCTATATCGCGCGAGTGACAGGAAATCACTCGACTTCTACCGATCCTATTAGCGGAGCAACTATCCGATAAGGACTCGGGAGCATTACATTGGATTCCTAGGATTCATGCATCTAGGGTTTCACTTCAACTCCTAGACTTAATGCAAGATATAATATAAATAAGCATAGATTGCAGTGTAAATAAAGTAATGGGATATGTCCGGGGCTTGCCTTCTAGAGTAGGGTTGAGGGCAGGAGTGTCAGAGATTTCCGAACTCAGGTTCGGAACTTCAGTTAGTCCCTCGACGACTTGCGTTGGATCTTCTGGAAAGCCTTGGTCTTGTCCTAAGACCAGTTCGTAGTCCCCGTCGTCGAGTGTCGTTGATTCTATATGAGATGCAATAAATTAAATAAGGTGAAATTTAAATTTAAAATTTCACATTTCAAATATTATAACTCATCCAATTAACACACAAACATGCATAAAATATAGAGGTTTTAGATTTAAAACACTATCTATAAAGATATGGTAGGGTTTATTGCAATAAGAACTAAAATGTTTAAATCAAATTTGAAATGAACTAAAATTTGGATTCAAACTTTTAAATAAAAGATTATAGAGATTTGATTATATATCAAACATTATAAAATATTACATTAGTGAATGATAAAAGATTCTGATTAAAGAAGGCTATACATTAGGTTTATTTCAAATTTGAAAGTTTCAAAATAAAAGAAGTTAAGTTTAAATCAAATTTGAGTTTGAAACTTTGCACAAAGATGCTTAGAATTTATAGATTATTTATACCAAACTTCATAAACAAAGCATGAAGTATCAAGGTTAGGCATAAACTACCCTTAATCTTAGGTTTAAAATACAGGTAGAAATATTTTGTTTCAAACTAAACTCTATTAACAAAAGTCATAGAGTTTGGAATCTAGTTCCTAACAAAACAGGCAGAGCGCCAACAGGGGAGGGGCTAGAGCGGTGGACGGGCGGGGGAACGACGCGTGGACGGGGGTGGCACAGAAGATGACCGGCGGTGGCCAGAAGCGGCGCATTACGCCGACGGCAGAAGTGCCAGAAGAGCAGAGCAGGGGGGGGGGGGCAGAGGCGCCAGGAGGAAGAAGGGGAAGAACTGAATTGTGGACTGATCTGTAAATTCAGAGAAAGGCAGGGACCTTACTGTAACGGACTTGCAACTTTTAAACCAGTGCTCAAATGAAGATGGTCCAAAAAGCAAAAGTGCATGGTTTTTCAAACTCTACAACTTCTATTTAAGGTTCATCTGCATTTGAGCAATAGTTTTAGAGATAAAATAGACTTAGTAATAATTTCACATTTTATGTAAATCCATAAGTAAGATTACTTTTACACATATACCCTATGGTAATTTCATATATCTTTTTGTAATTTAACCACAGATATCACTTTTTGCAAAATAATCCTTATGCGTTTAAACTTTTCCCCCTATGTCCACCTATTTTGCATAAAAGGACCTTTAGTTAATATTAATTACATAAACATTACTTCTTCCATAATATTGCATACATAAAATACACATTTGCCATACTTTAAACATACAAGCATACCAAAACTCTAATGTGTGACCAAGCTAATTACCTGAGTGTCACAGAGTTGCATGTTTACATTCCTGCAACCACTATAAGGATGACGGACAGGGTCATGTGTTGTATCATGACCTGAGGTTTTACCCTGTCTGTTTTGATAAAAGCTGATAAGGTCGATATGTGTGGTAGTGGTGGCTAAGCGTTTGAACAGTACTAGCCACATGCCGCGAAATATGGTAAAGCGGTAAGCCTAATAACCAATCGGCCCGGCAAGTGGACATACCTTCCACCACTCGATCTTTATATTATGTTCACACGCACCGACCTGTGGGAGTACGTTCTGCATGGCAGACAGGAATACGGGTTTTGTAGTCGCGCTACAGACGTATGTCCTGCACATATAGGGTGTGCGTACAGTCCTGCAAGTCGCTTGTGGTGGCCTGTTTCACGACCCGGAATGAAAGGTAAATGGTTGCTTCGGAACGATCATTGGATGTTCCAAGCGTGTGTGTTAGGTTTACCTTGCAAGGTTGAATCTCGATTGAGGAATCGTCCGCCTCTCACGATGCATGAGACTGCTTATCCCTTCTGCCACATTGAGTAAAAAGTGTAATTGTTGATGAGATAATCTTGGTGGATGATAATATCTATCATGCTTGTTTAGTATAGGTGCTAACCTAGAATGGCTAATCAAGCTAGAATCTGAAAGCTAAACCTTGAAAATTGTTTATACTCTCTGTTGCTTTTCAGCTGAAAATAAACCCAGAGCCTTTACAATGCCTTCATGAGTCTAGTTACGGGCTAAAGTATACCCAATCCCGGGTAAGCCTTGCTGAGTATTAGAATACTCAGCCTTGCCAATATCTGTTTCAGGTATGACCTTCGAAAATCCCACGGACAACCTTGTGTGGCCAACGTCCGTTCCTTTTGGCTGGTCCGTGGAGTGGGACCCATCCCCGGCCGGCACTGACCCTCCGGAGTGACACCAGGCCCTGGGCTAAGCTTGGTGTTCGCCTTCGCGACGTGTGTAGTCGCGTAAAACTTTTTCTTCCGCTGTGAGTTTGGACAAGCTGTTATGCTTGTCAGTTGAACATGGTTTGTATAAGTTTACTTATCTTTGAACTCGGTTTGTAATAATGTATGTATGGCTGTAAATTAAAAGTTGATGAGCTATTCTGTGATGTGAACTCGCCTTCGTGCGAGGTAAACCTGCTTCGATCCTGCTGAACTGTGGTTGCATCGGGCGGAGACCCGACAGACCAAAGGATTGTTCTGTTTGAAGTGCGTTGGGCTGATTGCAGTTGTACGGCGATCAATAGCGCACTTGAGCTGGAATAATTCGAGCGGTTCTGCCACACCCAAGCTCGAAGGTCTTCTCAAAATTAGGAAGTTGCAGCAATGGTGCTTGTGTGAGCTTTGATTTGAGAGCCTCAAAAGCTTGTTGTTGTGCTGGTCCCCATTGAAACGGCACTCCGTTCTTTGTCAACCCGTGGAGAGGTGTTGCAATGGTGCTGAAATCCCGCACGAAACGCCGGTAAAAACCTACAAGACCAAGCTGTGTGTTCCAGCTAGCTCCGTTCGTCTTTTGCTGTTGCAGGAGGCGCATGGCGGTGGTTTGATGGGACATCTTGGTGTTAAAAAGATGGAGGATGTGCTGGCCGCTCACTTCTTTTGGCCACAGATGCGGCATGATGTGGAGCGCTATGTCTCGCGTTGCTCCACATGCAACAAAGCTAAGTCCTACGTGACCGTGGTCGGAAGTGGCCAGCTTGTGATGGCAACAATCTTTGCCTCGTCCACCTCAATGCCCTGCGATGTAACAACATAACCAAGAAAAGACACACGATCGGTGCAAAAGGTGCACTGCTCAAGGTTACCAAATAAATGTGCATCGCGCAAGACATTAAAAACAGCACGCAAATGTTCAAGATGTGCCTCATATGACTTGTTGTAAACAAGGATATCATCAAATAAACCACCACAAATTTGCTAATGAAAGCATGTAAAACCTCGTGCATCAATCTCATGAAAGTGCTGGGCGCATTAGTTAAACCAAAAAGCATGACTAACCATTCATAAAGACCGAACTTGGTTTTAAAGGCAGTTTTCCATTCATCCCCTAAAGCCATACGAATCTGATGCTATCCACTACGTAAATCAATCTTGGAGAAAATAACAGAACCACTCAGCTCATCAAGCATGTCATCCAAACGAGGAATAGGATAGCGATATCGAATGGTAATGTTATTGATGGCTCAACAATCAACACACATGCACCAAGTGCTATCTTTCTTAGGAACCAAAAGAATAGGAACAAAACAAGGACTAAGGCTCTCATGAATGTACCCGCGGTCCAGAAGGGCCTAGACTTGCCGCTGAATTTCCTTAGTCTCATCGGGGTTGGTCCTGTAGGTGGCATGATTTGGCAAGCTCACCCTTGGAATCAAATCAATCTTGTGCTCAATGCCTCGCACAGGTGGTAATCCGGGGGGTAGCTCCAACGAAAAGACATCCATATACTCCTGCAAAAGGTTAGCAACAGCAGGTGGCAAAGCAATGGACGCAACCTCAATGGAATATAAAGCATGTTTGCACACTAAAGCATAGCAAGGTCCAGTAGAGGCAGATAACTAATCAAGATCGGATTTAGTTGCCAACAAAATAGGATTGTGTAACTTAATAGGCTGCTGATTTTCTAAATTGAAAACACCCTTTTGTTTAGCATTATTCTTTTTCTCAGTCTCAAATTGCACAATTTCAGTGGAAGTCATTGGCAGCAACACAATTTTCTTGCCCTTATGCATGAGAGTATACTTATTAGATCTACCATAGTGAATAGCATCAATATCAAACTCCCAAGGATGTCCCAACAAAAGAGAGCAAGCATCCATAGGCACCACATCAAAATCAGCAAAGTCATGGTAAGATCCAACTGAAAAATGTATCCTTGCTGTTTTTGTTACCTTTACCTTACCGTTGTTGTTGGACCATTGAATGTGATAAGGATGTGGATGCTCCCGCGTGGTCAAGCCAAGCTTCTTAACCACCTCAACATTCACCAAATTGTTGCAGTTACCTCCGTCAATGATTGTATGCACATGGCAGTCCTTGACGACAAGAAACATGTTGAAAAGGTTGTGATGTTGGTGTTTGTCGTCCTCTCCCACCGTGGCGCTCAAAGCTCGGTGCACAATTAAGGTCCTGTAGTTGTTGGTCGCAGATGTACCAAGAACCTCCTCAGCACCGTCATCGGAACCTAAAATGTTAGCTGCAATAATATGTTCATCTTCAATATCAGAAGCACTAGCATACCCACCGTCGGCAGTAGCAATGATGGTCCGTTTGCTAGGGCAATCTCGCTGCATATGGCCAAATCCCTGGCAGCGGTGGCACTTGATGTCGGATGTGCGACCAGTGGAAGTGTGAGCCTTTGCTGCAACACCAGGAGGCGTCTGGGATTTGCTGCTATCTTGTCCCTTTGAAGTTGAAGGTGCGGTGCCACGTACAACACCGGTGGAGGGAGGTGTGGCCGCAGAAGGCGCCGCTTTGGCTAGCGCCGGAAACTGCCGTGGCGTGAAGGTGTTGTTCCGCCGCTGCTGTTGGTGACCCTGCAGTTCATTTTCTGCCAACATAGCAAGTTGAAACAAACATTGTATAGAATGATATTCCTTATAATCAACTATGTCTTGGATCTCACGCCGTAAGCCCCCATAAAACCTAACAATCTGGTCTTCCTGATCCTCAACTACCCCACAACGAAGCATACCCTTCTGCAACTCTTGGTAGTACTCTTGGACAGACATGTTACCCTGATCAAAGCGTTGTAATTTCTTACGAAGATCACGTCTATATGATGGAGGAACAAACCTAGCGTGCATCTCTTCTTTTAACGCAGTCCATGTCTGTGGGGCATTACGTGTAGTGACAAGTTCATTCCACCAAATGATAGCGAAATCTTTAAACTCACTAGTGGCTTGTCTAACTCTATGACGCTCAGGAACTAGATGGGAGCTAAATTTCTATTCTACCGTCATCTCCCAATCCAAGTAAGTCTCAGCATCATCAGATCCATAAAATGGTGGAATAGAAAATTTAATCTTAGCATAAGGATCATTATCTTGCCCAAGAGCATGAGGACGACATCTACCATTACCTCCCATACCTTGACGATTATGCAGAAGGCGACGGCGCTGTTGTGCATCAACCTCGTCATTGTCGAACTCATCCTCTGTGTCATTGTGGGCAAGGCCGCCGGCAGCAGGGATGATGGGGGGTGGATCATGGTGTGGAAAACAAGCCTCCACCGTGTCCAGCCGTGTGGCAAGACCATCAACACTTGTATGAATCCTCTGAAAGGTGGCTGTTGTAGTGGTCTGGTACTTGTCGAAAGCATCAGTCATCGCCCGCATCATGTCTTTTAGTTCCATATGTGACACGCACTCAATATCATCCGAAAGTGTAGAAGGAGAGGTCTCGTCCATCAGCGCCTTTCCTTTCATAGTTAGAACAAAATAGAAATGAAGGCAAAAGATTATGAACCCTACGACTAAACTCTCTAAAGTGGAAGTGGAAAAATAAGTAGTAAGATGTGTCTTACCCCGCTCTTACCAGTGTCCTACCAGCACTGCAGGTGGCAAACGGTGATCAGCATGACAACACGAAGAGAGTGGGTGTGATTGCACAGGGTACCTGTTCTGCTCGGGAGAAGGTGGAGCTTGGGAAGGCTCAAGTGCAGTATATGTATGTGGCACACAAGTTAGTAACAGATAGCAATGCTGAATAAGTGTCCAAAGAACCTGACCTAGTTGCTGGCCTAAAAATGTATTAGAACAGTTGTGGCAGCAAGCAATAAACAAGGAGCGTTTGTCTTTTAGCAGGTATCAAACGATGCACATAGAAAACAGCAAATTCCCCCTATTTTGTCTTTTAGCACTAGTAGGAATCAAATTTTTGTTTTTTTTGCTTTTGCTTTTTTTATATTTTTGCTCAACCAGGGGCACAAGATAGTGAACAGCACCAAATATTAGCTCAAACCGATGAAAGATATGATCAGTACAATTTCAAGAGCGTTTAGGAAAACTGGTGCTGGAACTTCGTAGCCCGAATCAAGTGCCTTCCTGATTTTTTTAAATTTTTCTAAGAACGCCGAACCTGGCATAGCGGGGGAATTGTATGTGCAACTTTTCAAGAGCTTTCCGGGAAAAACATCACCTCAATCGGAGTTCCGAGCGAAAAGTTATGCTCGATTTAAGGAGGACTCTCCGAATTAGGGTTTGTGGTGGTGGAAACTGATTCGGATACGAGTAGGTGGATCAGTGGTGGATGGAAAAGTTTTTGTAGATTGATTTTTTTTGTGGATGGCAGCGGAAGGAATAAACAAAGCTGAACTAAAAAAATCTAAATCAGCAACCAAACTCAACCTAGGACACGAACTCAGAACTACGGACTCCGAAACTAAATTGTGTAAAAGGCTGAGCAAGGATTGTAGGTCGGAACGAGTAACAATTTTTTTGGCTTTTTGTGGACTATAGGACGAAAACAAAACAAATCTAAAGGCACACGAGTATTCCTCATGGGCAACCTGATAACTGATACCACTTGATAGGAGGTTGAATCCCGATCTTCCGAGAGGTACGGTAAACTTGATTGGTGGAGAACTCGACGTTGATGATCCAAGGCTCCGAACGAACAGAACCCCGCAATCACTACACCACCGCTCCATTGGTTATCACCCGTGTCACACGAATGACCTCGCCACGAAGGCTTATCCCTGCAAGCGCAATCAAGAACACAAGCAAGAACAAGAGATGCAATCAAACACACTTGATTATGAGGTGGAGTCTCACAAACCGATAAACGACGTCACTGTTTGAGGACAGATTGAATCTAAGCAAAATCCCCCAAACCCTAAAGTGGTGATGGCTACTGAATAAAAGGGAGTTAGGGGCATGAAAGTCCCCTGGACGCAACCCTAACGGGCTTCAACACGGTACACGGGCCAACGGCCCAACAGACGGTGACACAGCACCCTATCAGATTCTGGATACCCATTTGTGTCGATGATTCCTGTCGACTCAGAAGGAATTTTGAGGTGGGACCAGTGCTATTGGAAGCTCTATCAAATTCCAGTTCCAACCATATATAGAACGTGCAAATCCGACTCCGTATATGGCCAGGGCGTCAGTTTTGGTGAAGGTTCTGGAATCCGAGGTGGAGTCGAAGTCAAGTTGGACTTGGACTCCTCCTTGGTGTGGACGTCCTAGCTCCTCCTCCTTCAGTCCTTGACCTTCTCCAAGTCCTCGCTGGTCCTCTCCATTATTCCTGGAGATCCAACTGTCGTGCACGTGCTCTAGTGATCGGTCCTTGCATTGTATGCAAAGGAGAGATGTCCTCATCAGGGATTGAGCATCAAATTGATTTGATTCCGGATGCAACTTTGCGAAACCATGCTGCTTATAGAACCAACCCCGAGGAGACTAAGAAAATTCAGCGACAAGTCCAAGACCTTTTGGACCGCGAGTATGTACGTGAAAGCCTTAGTCCTTGTGCCGTTCCTATTCTTTTCTTTCCTAAGAAAGATGGTACTTGGCGTATGTGTGTTGATTGTAGAGCCATCAATAATATTACTATTCGGTATCATCATCTTATTCCTAGGATAGACAACATGCTTGATGAGTTATGTGGCTCTATCATTTTCACAAAAATTGACTTGCGTAGTTGCTACCACCAAATTTGAATGAAACTTGGAGATGAATGGAAAACAGCTTTTAAAACTAGATTTGGGTTGTATGAGTGGTTAGTAATGCCTTTCGGTTTAACTAATACTCATAGTACTTTCATGCGATTAATGAATGAGGTTTTGAGGGCTTTTATTGGTCGATTTGTGGTGGTTTACTTTGATGATATCTTGATTTATAGCAAGTGTTTGGATGAACATATGGATCACTTACGTGCTGTTTTTAATGCTTTACGAGATGCACGTTTATTTGCTAACCTTGAGAAGTGCATCTTTTGCACGGATCGAGTCTCTTTCCTTCGATATGTTGTAACTCTACAGGGAATTGAGGTGGATGAGACAAAAATTGAAGCCATAAAGAGCTGGCCGACTCCCCAATCCATCACACAGGTGAGGAGTTTTCTTGGTCTTGCAGGTTTCTATCACCACTTTGTCAAAGATTTTAGCACCATCGCTGCGCCGCTGCACGAGTTGACGAAGAAGGGTGTGGTGTTTCGTTGGGGCCAAACACAAGAGGAGTCCTTTGCCACTTTGAAGGACAAGCTTACGCACACGCCACTGCTGCAACTTCCAAATTTTGGTAAGACTTTTGAGCTTGAATGTGATGCTAGTGGAATTGGCATTGGTGGTGTTTTGATGCAAGATGATAAGCCTGTTGCATACTTTAGCGGAAAATTGCATGGTCCTATTCTAAATTACTCTACGTATGATAAGGAATTGTATGCTCTTGTACGTTTTTTAGAGACGTGACATCATTATTTGTGGCATAAGGAATTTGTTATATAGTCTGATCATGAATCGCTTAAGTACCTTCGTTCTCAAAACAATCTGAACCATAGACATGCTAAATGGGTTGAATTTATTAGTCTTTTCCTTACATCATCAGACATAAGAAAGGGAAGGATAATATAATTGCTGATGCTTTGTCTAGACGATATGCCTTGTTGTCCCAACTTGATTGTCGGATTTTTAGACTTGAATCAATTAAAGAACAATATGCGCTTGACCCTGCTTTTAAAGATGTCTTGCTGAATTGTAATGAGGGACGTACATGGAACAAGTTCATGGTCAATGATGGGTTTGTGTTTAGAGTTAACCGCTTGTGCATTCCAGTTGGTTCCGTTCATCTTTTGTTGATGCAGGAAGTGCATGGAGTAGGATTGATGGGACATTTTGGTGCTAAGAAGATGGAAGATGTTTTGGCCTAACCTTTCTTTTGGCCAAAGATGAGGAGAGACGTTGAGCAGTTCGTTAGTCACTGCACTACATGTCAAAAAGCTAAGTCTTGGTTGAATCCACATGGTTTGTACATACCTCTTCCAGTTCCTTCTATTCCATGGGCGGATATTTCTGTAGATTTTGTGTTGGCTTTGCCTCAGACTAAGAGGGGGAGGGATAGCATTTTTGTTGTGGTAGATCGATTTTCTAAGATGGCACATTTTATACTATGTCATAAAAGTGATGATGTTGTCCATATTGCTGACCTCTTTTTCAAAGAGACTGTACGTTTGCATGGTATGCCTTCTACTATTGTTTCAGATCGTGATGCAAAATTCTTGAGTCATTTTTTGCGAACTTTGTGGAACAAGTTGGGTACCAAATTATTATTTTCTACCACTTGTCACCCACAAACAGATGGACAAACGGAGGTGGTAAATCGCACCTTAGGCACCATGTTGAGGGATGTTTTGAAGAAGAATTTGAAAATGTGGGAAGAATGTTTGCCTCATGTGGAGTTTGCATACAATCGGGCAATACATTCTACAACCAAGGTAAGTCCTTTTCAGGTAGTGTATGGTTTCAACCCCATGCTCCTATTGATATTTTGCCTTTGCCTACTAGTGAAAGGATTCATAGTGATGCAATAGAACTTGCTGATTTTATTTTTCAAATGCATGAAACAACTAAGCATAACATTGAAAAGATGAATGAAAAGTATAGAATTGCTGGTAGTAAAGGTAGACAGGAAGTTAAGCTTGAACCGGGTGATTTATTTTGGTTGCATCTGAGAAAAGATAGATTTCCAGATTTGAGAAAGTCTAAGTTGATGCCTAGAGCTGATGGTCCTTTTAAAATAATTGAGAAGATTAATGATAATGCATATAAACTTGAGTTGCCTCCCGAGTTCGGGGTTAGTCGTACCTTTAATATTTTAGATTTGAAGACTTACTTTGGAGAAGAAGATACGCTTGAGTCGAGGACGACTCCGATTCAAGAGGGGAAGGATGATGAGGACATCACTCATTTGGATGCACACAATATTTCTCCGCTGGACATTCAAGGTCCAATCACTAGAGTCGTGCACGACAATTGAATTTAGAGGTGAGCTCATTCCTAAGCACTTCAACTTATGATTTTGAGAATAGATTGCTACCTAATGATTATATTATGATTAGGAACCAAGGAGAGGACCAGAAGATGCATGGAGAAAGGCTTGGAGGCGTGGAGGTACAGCAAGGGAGTTCAAACCAAGTTGGAGACCCAATCCAACTCGACTTCGAGTCCACCTCAGAGTCCAGCAGCAGTCTGCCTTAAATTGGACGCCCATGCCATATATGGAGTCGGATTTGGACATTCTATATATGGTTGGAACCAAAATTTCATAAGTCTTCCAATGGCACCGGCCCCATCTCAAAATTCCTTCTGAGTCGATGGAAATCATCAAAATAAGTGGACGTCCAGATCTATCAGGGTGCTGCGTCACCATCTTTTTACCCGCTGGCCCGTGTATCCTGTTGGAGCCCGTTAGGGTTGCGTCCAGGTGACTTGTACGCCCCTAACTTCTTTTTATTCAATAGCCGTCACCACTTTAGGGTTTGGGTTTTGCTTAGATTTAATCTATCATCGAACAGTGTCGCTGTTCATCGGTTTGTGAGACCCCAACTTGTGAGTTTAATCATTCATCTGCAAATTGGTTGCATTCATCCTTGTTCTTGCTTGTGTTCTTCGATTGGCAGGCAAGGATTATCCTTCTTGGCGAGGTCGACCGAGCACCGCAGGTCGATAACCAGAGGAGATGTTGTGCTGTGATTACGGGATTCGGAACGTGTTGTTCGAAATCCGGATCGACTTGTGTAGCGACTACACCAAATCGAGAGCTATCAGAACCTTTCGGAAGATTGGGAACCCTAGTCTACATCACTAGTTCTCGACTAGTACTCTATGTTACTGAAGGGGCTTTGCTCCCATGCTTCTAGTAATGCTCAGTTTACTAGTTCTCGACTAGTACTCTATGTTACTGAAGGGGCCTTGTTCCTATGACACTACGTTTACTAGTTCCCGACTAGTTTTGCGTGCTTCTGCCACTTCGACTACTCCTCTTGCCTACAAAACTAGTCGGGATCGACTCCAACTAGTCAGCTTCATCGACACTTCAAGATCTAGCCATAACTTGTCCAATGCCTAGGCTCGGGGGCTGGCGCCACCGACTACTAGGTGTATCTTGAGCGACTCATCTAGCTCCCAGGCTTGGGGCTTGATACGACATAGTTCTCAACGAACAATGTTTGATTTGAGCGATAATTGTGGACGCTTTTTGGAGAAGTTATTTGTTTAACCATCTTTTTAGGGAATTCATCCTGAACAAAGCAGTTTTTGAATTTCTGAACCAATTTGACCATCTTAACCATCAAATCTTTACCGTCATATATCGCATGCCATGATTCTTTGTATCCTTTATTCAAAACCTTGAAGATTTGGATTCAAGGCTCGGAGTCTACAAGGACACGTATCATGAACGACTTATTTTTCAAATCTTTTGGAAGATAAGGATAGAAGACTAAATTTACCCTTAGCCTGATTCTACGAGTCAACCTAAGGCTTGGGGGCTACTCCATATGGAGTGCGAGTTCAATCGCACCCCATACAAAAAAAGACTTGACAACTACTCGGGGCATGAGCACCTCAAAGCCTCAATGCAACCAAGAAAGTACTCGGAAGACACCTTCAAGATGGAGTTCGGGAGAACTTTAAGACGCCTTCAGAAGTACTCGGAAGCCTGCATTACTCGACTATGAAGAGCTCGTGGGCTTGTCAAACCCGGGCCCATGGGACTACGCACATGGCTTACATCTTATAGGATAAGGGGTGGGACATGGCCCACACCTTGCACTAGTTGTAACTACTCGTAGCTAGTAGAACTAGTCGGAACAGAAGGAAACTACCCGAAAAGTACACTGGTAGGACTCCTGTGCTCGTATCTGACTAGGACACCCATGTAACCCTATCCCCCCAAACTATATAATGGTGGGCAGGGACCCCATCCAAATAGGAGATTACTCGATCACCACCTAAGGCAATAGAAACCACACAGGACGTAGGGTATTATGCTCTCGGTGGCCCGAACCTGTCTAAACTTTATGTTCCTTGCACGTTCGAGTTTCTGATCTCGGTGACACCCTACCTACAAACTCATCACCTTAGGGGTATCCCTCGGTGGGCGTGGCGGTAAAACACCGACAATGCGCTCAGGGGCTAAGGATGGAGGTGGCGGAGATGCGCTCGGGGAAGCAGGGGCTCTCAGTGACTACTTTACATACAAGGAGGAAGTTGGGACTAATCTAGATCTAATTTCGGGAGTGGCCACGGCTCAAAGATAGAGGAAGACAAAAGGCCAAAGAAGTAAGAATGCAAGCGAAGGGGTGAGTAAAACCCTAAGTTACCAAGCGGTTAACTTACCAGCGGTGGGCCTACAATTACTATGTGGAATGCAAAGGGTTTTTTCCCTCGGGATAAGATTTGTATTGAGCAGTAATTTCAGGTTACTTTGGGAAAGTTATTTGCTTAACCATTTTTCCAGGGACGTTGTCCCAAAAAAGGGGTTTTCAAATTTCTGGACCAATTTACTCATTTTAACCATCAAATCAAATTCTTATTTTTTTCACAACATATGCGGGATTGTGCACATGGCATACATATTCTAGGATAGGGGATGGGACATGGCCCACACCCTACGTCAGTTGTAACTACTCGTATAGGAGTAGAACTAGTCGGAACAGAAGAAAACTATCCGAGTAGTACTCGGGTGGGACTCCTAAGCTAGTATCGGGGTAGGATTTTCTTGTAACCCTGTCCCCCAAGACTATATAAGGATGGGCAAGAACCCCCTCCAAGGCATCAATCAACACCTAAGGCAATACAAACCACCACACAAGACGTAGTGTATTACGCTCTCAGCAGCCTGAACCTGTATAAAGTTTCATGTTCCTTGCACCTTCAAGTTCCTAATCTCGGCAACACCCCACATACAATCTACCACCTCTGGGTATCCCTCAGTGGGCTTGGAGGTTAAACACCGATAGCTAGCAAGCCAGGTAGGGGTGTTCATCGAGCATCCACCGGAGAACTCGATGGCATCTTTCAACTTCACCAGCGCAGTGCCCGACGAGGGCACCACGTTCACCCTTAGCTCTTGGGTGCATCGTCAACGGCTTAGGTTCAACAACCACCTGGCCAACCCCAAGAAGCTGGAGGCATCCGCTCCGACATCCAGCCATGACATCGATAATCTTGCTGATGATCTCGGTGGGATCAAACTTTTCGATCTAATTTGAAGCTACGCAAGTCATATCAAGGTAAACCCTCGCCCATCAATCAGTCCTGACGATCTAATTGCTGCGATAGATTAGGTGGCAATCCATTTCTCAACCACATGTACATCCACCTTGCTTGCCATTTGAAGTAGATCAAATAATGTCTCGGCTGCAAGGTTAGTGCACAAATGCAACAACGAGCCCTGCATAGGTATTAAAATAAAGCAGAACCAAAGTACAACTATCTAAAGGGCACCGAAAGAAGGACTACCTAAGATGAGCAAAGACTCGTAGTGACTTAGCACAACAGATGGTAGATCTCAGAGATATCGAGGATGAGCATGACTTTTGTGATGGATCGGGATGAATTTTCATGCTCATGGAATGAGTGGTTTGATCTCCAGACAGAGAAAATCAAGAATGTTCATGCCCCATAGTGAAAAAGGATGTGTAACTCTGTGGGCCATAGGAACGATTCTGAGTTCAAGTCACGAGGGAAATGAGTTTCTTTCAACTCATCCCCTCCTTAGGTAGGACAGCTTCGAATTTCAAAGGAGATTATGATGGCCAAGCAAACCATCCTAAGCTTCCAATAGAAGTTTATTTGATATGAACGGTCAACATAACTTCTGTTGGGCTTCAATCAAAATCAAGGAATAAGATGTGAGTCTTGAATCACTTGATTTGATTGGCATTGATTGATAATCGAGGATGAGGGTGTGGGTTTTTTTCACTCGATTCGATCGGTATGGCGTGAGGGTGAATCTCATAGCTAGATGAGGAAAAAGGTTCCTAGAAAGCATGGCTCTAAAGACTCACCTCGAAGGGTAGAAAGGTGTGTACAAGGATAACCTTTCTTGGATAGTGGAAGTAAGGGTAGAGATAAAGAAAAGCAAAAGATAGAGTTGAAAGGTGTGTATGAGGATAACCTTCCATGGATAGCAGGGGTAAAGGTAGAGATAAAGAAAAGCAAAAGATACGGGGACCACTAGGTTCATAGCTACACAGCAACCGTTCCCTAGCAATGGCCAGAAAACTTGTTGGGTATTTTAATGACTGCAAAAGTGAATCCGCAAGTGCACGGATACCATTGTAGCTTTCCCCTTAGAGAAGAGTATTCCAAGGGTATCGAATCGAAGGGAACGAGTGTGCATACCTATGACTCTAGTTATCCAAGGACAACCAACCAGATAAGGTAGGCGAAGTGTAGAGAGGATTCCTAAGGATAGCACTTAGGTAATTTAAAGTTCGATCTCTCGGGTAAGACTCGCTTTGGGCACCGGCTTACTCCTGGCTTGCCAGGAGACTCCGGCCAACAGCTCTACACTATATTCGAATGTGGAGGATTACAAAGGACCAACAAGGCTGTCACCACCTGCGGCTTACCTCTAACAATCCATGGGATATAAGGCAAATGAAGGATAACCCTTAGCCCAGACACCACGTTTGCGCTACTGGTTACTACTGCAGTCTAACTACGTGTGTCGACCCGTAGCAAACTACATCACTCCATATATATATGGAGCAACGAACCCGCGAGTAAGAGAACTGATCTCACTTATACATGAGTACTAAGGAGTATATATCCGGAGTAGAGTGCTTAGGAACTCACCATTCCTCCGAGCTACTCCCCTCTCTCTCTCCCTATTCTAAGGATTAGCCTAGGAAGAGCTTCGCCATGGAGTTGAGAACTACATCTTCAAGTGGAGATGTTGGAGGTCTCGGTGGTGTGTGGAATGAGGGGGGTGTCCTTCTCCTTTTATAGCCCTCCAAGGGTGGTTCCTGGGTGGGGTAAATATGGAAACTCTGGGCACCGTCTTCTAGAGGATCAGGATGATCTTCCTACCAAGATTGAGCCTGCCAGGAAGGCGTCCAGGTTCGGCCAAACCTGGGGTTCGACCGACCCCAGGTGGAGCCTCCCTAGTTCTGCCTTCCTCTTGCTAGCTGGCATGTGGGCCCTGGTGATGATCCTCGATGATTCGTGCCTTGATGCACCCATTTGCTCTACTAGGTGGGCCCTTCTTTCTTAGTGTGATGCAGGATGTGATCTTCTGTGTAGTTCATCTACGTTCTTTGCATGTTTCCCTTCGTTTCCCGACATGTGTTCCTGAAATGACTTATTGAACAATACATGTTGAACTAGGTTAGTGATAGCTCCTACCACTACTATTGATAATCATTCTTTATGTGTTATTGCAGGAGTTGATGGCATAAATTTCATACTTAAGAGCTGTCAACAACACCCCCATACTTAGCCTTTGCTCGTCCTCGAGTGAAGGAGAAAGGACTAAGGTGAAACATAACTTCCAAAGGTATGAAGCGAGCATAAGAGATATTCCACACCTTATCTTGACCTTGTGAACTTTGAGATGTCTATCATGCCATCTTCGGTAGTTGAGAAATGGAACGGTTTTGAATCAAGTCACCTCAACTCTTTATGTCAAGTAGATTGGGATTTTTCAATGAGTTTTCAAAACAAACATTGCTTAGCTCCTCATTTGATTCTTTCAGATCGCTTAATGTGTATATGTCCTCGCCAAGGCATTTGACTTGCCTTTTCTTCATCCTACGTCTAATGGTGGCTATATATGGAGCTCAAGGTAGGTATGTGTCGGTGTTTTACCGTCAAGCCCACCGAGGGATACCCCCGAGGTGGTGAATTGTAGGTAGGGTGTCGCTGAGATCAGGAACTCGAAGGTGCAAGGAACACAAAATTTAGATAGATTCGGACCGCCGAGAGCGTAATACCCAACATCCTTTGTGGTGGGTTTGGTATTGCCTTAGGTGTGTATGTCTTTGGAGGGGGTGCCTGCCCGCCCATATATAGTTTGAGGGGATAGGGTTATATGGAAATCCTAGCCACATACAAGCTCAGGAGTCCTACCCAAGTACTTTTCAGGTAGTTTCCTTCTGTTCCGACTAGTCTACTACGGTACGAGTAGTTCTACTACGGTATGAGAAGTTACAATTGGTGTAGGGTGTGGGCCATATCTCACCCCTTATTCTATAATATGTATGCCATGGGCGCAGTCCCGTGGCCCCGGGTCTAACAAGCCCCCGAGCTCTTCATGGTTGAGTAATGCGGGCTTCCGAGTACTTCAGAAGGCATCCTCGAGTTCCCCCAAACTCCATCTTGAAGGTGTCTTTTGAGTACTTCCTTGGCTGCATCGAGGCTCTGAGGTGCTCATGCCCCGAGTAATTGTCAAGTCTTCTCGTATATGGGGTGCGATTAAACTCGAACTCCATATTGAGTAGCCCCTAAGCCATAGGTGGAATCGAAGGATCAGGCAAGGGTCAAATTAGCCTTGAATCTTCTATCCTTATCTTCCAAAATATTTGAGAAATAAGTCGCTAATGACACGTGTCCCGTAGCCCCCGAGCCTTGAATTCAAATCCCCAAGATTTGGAAAAAAGGATCCAAAGAATCGTGGCATGCAATATATGATGGTAAGAATTTGATGGTTAAGATAGGAAAATTGGTTGAGAAATTTGAAAACTGCTATTTTCGGAATGAATTCCCTAAAAAAATGGTTAAACAAATAACTTCTCCATAAAGCACCCTAAATTACCGCTCAAATCAAACCTTTTTCCTTGAGTCAATGGCTAGATAAGACCTCTTGGTTAAAAATTTTAAAAACCTCTTATTTCGGAATAAAATCCCTGAAATAATGGTTAAACAATTATCTTCCCGCGGTAAATCTTCAAAAGCCTCTTAAATCGGGGTCTTCTACGAATCTTTCGAGTAGTTTAACAGCGTCCACCCTTTGAGCGTGAGAGCTTAAACGATCTGCCGGAAACATGCTGAGTGCCCTGTCGGGCCCAGCCCCTGAGCATGGAGCTAGAGGAGTCAAGGTTGCTGACGGTGCATAAAACTAGTCGGGAACTAGTAAATGCAGTGTAATGGGAGCAAGGCCCCTTGAGTAAACTACTAGTATTACTAGTCGAGAACTAGTAAACAAAGTATTACTGGAAGTGTGGGAGCGAGACCCCTTCAATAAACTACGCGTAGTACTAGTCGAGAACTAGTAAACAGAGTATTACTAGAAGTATGGGAGCGAGTTCCCTTCAGTAAACTACACGTAGTACTAGTCGAGAACTAGTAAATAGAGTAGTACTGGAAGTATGGGAGCAATAACCCATCAATAAACTATGCGTAGTACTAGTCAAGAACTAGTAAACGGAGTAGTAATGCAAGTGCGGGAGCGATGCCCCTTTAGTAAACTACGTGTAGTACTAGTCGAGAACTAGTAAACGGAGTAGTACCGGAAGTATGGGAGCGATGCCCCTTCAGTAAACTACGCGTAGTACTAGTCGAGAACTAGTAAACGGAATAGTAATGGAAGTATGGGAGCGAGGCCTCTTTAGAAAACTACGCGTAGTACTAGTCAAGAACTAGTAAACAGAGTAGTACTGGAAGTATGGGAGCGAGGTCTCTTCAGTAAACTACACGTAGTACTAGTTGAGAACTAGTAAACGGAGTAGTATTGGAAGTATGGGAGCGAGGCTCCTTCAGTAAACTATTCGTAGTGCTAGTCAAGAACTAGAAAATGGTTTATTACTAGAAGTATGGGAGCGAGGCCCCTTTAGTAAACTATGCTATGCTGCAGCTGACAACTTGGGATATAAGTTAGCTAAGGGTGAAAATGGCGTAGGTGCTCGATATTCTAGGAGTTTGGGACCTCCTGGCCATTAGGGTACGGTAAGCGATACAACCCTGGTCCTGTAACTTTGAGCATGATGAAGGGTCCCTTCCATCGCGAATTAAGCTTGTGCAGCCCGGTCTCGTCTTGGATGCGGCGAAGGACCAAATCTCTAACATTGAAAGATCAGTTTTGAACGTTCCGGTCATGGTAACAACGGACGCCTCGTAAGTATCGAGGCGACTGAAGCTAGGCATTGCATCTGACTTCTTCTGCCAAGTCAAGTTCAAGATGTGTTGCGTCATTAGCCTCACCTTCTTCGTACATCTCTAGTCAAGGATATTGCCACATGACATCAATCGGTAGTATAGCTTCGGACCTGTAGCGAGAAAGAAAGGTGATTGTCCTGTGGCCTTGCTTGGTTGTGTGCAAAGCCCCTAGACTACTGATGAGATCTCATTGATCCATTTGCCTCCCTTTTTGCTGTTCTCATTGCAAAGTTTTTTCTTCAGACCATCCAGGATCATGTCGTTGGTGCGCTCAACCTGACTGTTGGCCCGCGGGTGAGCTACTAAAACATACTTGACCTTGATGGCGCTGCGCTCACAGAAATCCCAAAACTGATGCGAGTGGAAATTGGATCCCAGATCCGTGATGATAGTGTTGGGGAAGCTGAATCGGTGCAAGATGTCACAGATGAAGCTAACCACTCGATGTGCAGAAAGCTTTATAATTGGCTTGTACTGGATCCACTTCATGAACTTGTCGAAGGCTACCAACACGTGAGTAAAATCTCCTGGCGTAGTTGTCAAGGGCCCTATCATGTCCAGACCCTAGCATGCGAACGACCATGAAGATGGTATGGTAATAAGGTTGTGGGCCAGGACGTGGGGCTGCTTGCTGAAGAACTAGCAGTTTGTATACCGGCGAACGAATGCTTCGGCGTCTGCCAAAACAGTCGGCCAGTAGAACCTAGATCTGAAAGCCTTCCCAACCAGCATGCGAGAAGCAGCAAGGTTTCCGCACGCGCCTTCATGAATCTCCTGTAGTATTTCTCTGCCTTCCTCCGTGCGGACACACTTCATGAGTATGCCTGATGCTGATCGACGATTGTATACCCGACTAGAACGTACCCTTTGCTGCGCCTTAGGATGCGTGCAGCTTCAAAGCTTTTTGGGTCGACGCCGGGAGGTAGTTCGTGCTCCTTGATGAAGTCGAGAAAAGTCACCCGCCAGTCAACCTTGATCATCAAGACCTCTCGGTTGGGTTCTATTTGGACCCTGAGCGATGGTGCTTTGATCTGGTATCTTGATGGATGGGTCTTGTGGACGAAAACTCCCGGTGGGACATTAGCTCAATCGGAACCCAGTTTTGAGAGCACATCCACTCCCACGTTATTGTTGTGAATCACATGATGAATTTTCAGACCCGAGAACTTGTTCTCAAGCTTGCGTATTTCCACGACATACGCATCCATGGTTTCCTTGTTGATATCCCACTCTTTCTTGAATCAGCAGCAGGGAGTCGCCGTAAACAAGTAGTCGCTTGATGCCCAGAGAGACTACTAGGCATAGCCCATGCAGTAGTGCCTCGTACTCGGCTTCGTTGTTCGAGATCTCAAATAGTATTTGGAATACATATTTGAGTTGTTCTCCTATTGGACTGATCAAGAGTACTCCCACGCCACCACCTCCGAGCTTGAATGAGCCGTCGAAGTAAATCACCCAATGCTCTGGCTGGTTGGCTGGGACTTCCACTTGGTTTTCTCGCCATTCTGCCATAAAGTCAACTAGTGCTTGCGACTTGATGGCAGTACGGGGCTTGAAGTCAAGAGTTATTGTCCACTTGAAAATGCCCCTAGTGGCATCAAAATCAGTGACCACCGTGATCTTGTGTGCGTCAAAATAGTGGCAAAGCTTCCTGGAGGTGATGAGTATAGCGTAAAGTAATTTCTGAATTATCGGGTAACGAACCTTGGATTCAGAATGAATTTCGCTAACAAAGTAGACTGGCCGCTGCACACCAAAAGCATGGCCTTCTTTCTGGCATTCCATTACGATAGTCGTGCTGATGACGTGAGTAGTCACGGTGATGTAGAGTAACAGGTTCTCTCCTGGTTGTGGAGCTATCAAGATGGGGGGCAACTGCAGATGAAGCTTGAGATTGTCCAGCGCCTGCTTCGCCTCCTCGGTCCACTGGAACTTGTCATGTCGTTTGAGAAATTTGAAGAAGGGTAATCCCCATTCTCCAAGTCGTGAGATAAATCTATTCAGGGCCGCCATACAGCTTGTGAGCTTCTGGACGTCCTTGATCGTCCGTGGGGCGTCCATGTCTGTAATGGTTTGAAGCGGAGGAAGGTACTTAGACCATGCCAACTCAGGCGAGCACCAAGGCTAGATTGGACACACGGCTAGTGTGTAGGGACTATGGACCTTGGTGGCATGATCCGTTGGCGCAATGCTTTAGGATTGGAGGTGAAAAATACATCTCCTTTCGTGCATGCGAGCAAGTGCCAATCCGAGTGGAGCAGCAAAGGCCTGGAAAGGAAGAGGAGCATTCCTCTTGCTTTATGCACGCAGGAGCTGCTAGAGCGAAGCTATGAAAAGCTAGGAGCGGATGAGGATTATGACAAGGCTTTGCAAGCATGCGCGAGGACAAGGCTGGGTGGAGCTAGGCGGCGGAATATTTTCCGCTGAAGTATAATGCCACAGTCTTGAAGGCACGTACACATGATGGCCTTTGATTTGTGTAGAGCTTGCTGGCTCTCTCTCACTCTCTTCTTTTCTTTTTTTATAAATATATCCCTCCCTTTTTTCTTTTTTCTTCTCTTTTTTTTCTTTTTTTCTTTGTCTCTCTCTCATTTTTTCTCTTTCTTTTATTTCGCTTTTCTCTCTCTCTCTCTCTCTCTCTCTCTCTCTTTTTTGTCTTCCCCCTTTTTAGCAAGATAGAACTAACATCATCCTTGGTACAAATGGATGTTGTTGTGAGGTGCTCACCAATCTCCCCCACACTTGGACTTTTGTGTCTCACGACACTAAAAATCAAGTCTGCGTTGTTGGTGTCTCCTTCAGAGTGTGTTCGATCACCAAGAAGTACCAAATGTGTAGTTGGTGCAGCTCTCATGTTCACGGGCATTGCATGCCCGTCGTTCTTTTCAATCCCAACCTGAAATGGTTAACGACCAAAAATACACGAAGGTAAGTACTATCCTAAACATGCACCCGAACATCCAATCCAAGGCGCTTGTTTTAGTTCCCTACTCCAAAGACGTCTTGGATGTGGGCTATCTTCAGCTCTCGCATAAGATCATTCGTGTTCTGACTCCCAGTATGGCTCCAATATGGCTCCAATTTTTCATGTTCTCAGAATTTGTTTAGAAGCTATGCATGATTGTATCATATAAGCTATATGATTTGTCCTATCAGTGAAATTTTATAGATATATGGAAGTTATCATTGTTATGTTTTCTCAGATATTTTTGAAGCTATACGTTCAGGTCTCGTTATTTTACTGGAGGTAATCCCATCCTGAGTACAACTAAACCATGTTAAATAGTTCATTCTTTTGGAAGAACCTAATGGATGTCTGAGTGTTATAGTATCAGCATTTTTTTAGTATTCCTAATCTTCTAAAGATGAGCACATCATCAGTTTGGGTGGTGCAGTAACTTCTCAGGTGCGTCTGTGGCCACTTTGAACCGTCAATGAAAGTGTACTTGCACTGTAGATCAGTCCATGGTTTTACTTGATGTTTGAGATACTTTAAAAAACATAAAGTTTCTTTTTCGTACAGAAGTTTGTCTGCACAATGTACTCTTGAAATTTCTTTTGGCTGTTGCAGTTGCTAGGTAGCGGCTCCTATTTTAATTTGCAATGTTCTCAGAGATAATCTTCTTTCTGGCATGGATGGTCTGGAGTAAGAAACTTTGTTGTTTGGCAGTATCCAATTGTCTACCTTTTCTGACATGCCATGCTTATGGTAACATATTTTTCTCCATGATAGATATGGATGGCTTAGTCATGATATTATTTAATTGTTTACCGGTGAATTCTGTCCATTAGGTTCTTCCTTAAAAGTGCAGCAGGATAATCTATTTCTTCAGTGCCAGTGCCCGCTATGGCTTGATTAAAAGCATAGGTTGTGAATGTTGCATATTAAGTTACTTGATTTTATGGCGATGACAATTTTTAAAATTACAAGATGTCCAACTACTCAGAAGTGCAATTACTCTGTTCTCATGAGGTTCTACTCATGCTATGGTTACTCTCAATGTATTCCAAGACCAGAGCACATGCTGATGTGCCTATTATTTTCTTTCTTGTGCATAACTCTTGAGTTATATTGGTATATAACTATATGTTCAGTGATTGGAGGACAAGGACCTGTTCAAATGGAGGCTATGGAGCTTGGCATGAACTATTTCTGAAATCCTTTTCTTCTCTCCAAAAATATTTGAGATGCTGTTGTTTGGTTATGCTGTACTCAGAAATTGTTCTTATATAAATATTTAATATAATTATCTAGAAAACATCATTCTCCTGTAGGATATATGTCACATGATTTTGTGTTTTCAGAAATGTTGTGGAGATATCAATAATGCCATCAAAAGGGCCTTTGAGGTGTCATCATAAATTGTTGCAAGAAGGCCTCGGTTCAAGAATTCAGGTTATATTTCGACAATGATTTGAAGGTTAATTCATAAAAGAGATCATACATGTATTTAAATTGTTTTATTTTAATCTAATCATAAGCACATGGTCGCTTCACAGATTTGCCAAGATACTGTGTTTGATTTCTACCAATGTAGCTATGCTGGCATTTAGGTTGGATGTTCCTATCCAATTACTGAACTCGATTTATTTGTTTTTATCTACCACATTATACGATGGATTGTTCTTATTGTCTATTTGGAGTGTTCCGATCCAGTGTAGTCTTGGCTATAGATCAATTATAGATTTATAATTTTTATGAACCACAGCACTAGATCTTTTCACATGATTGTCAATTAATATGATGACTTAGTTTTCATCATCCACACTTTTCACATCGCTATTGGGCAAACCATGGTAGCACCTTCATGGGAAAAATTGCCAAATATAAGATTGATTTTTTTTACAGAGGGGTGATAATAGAAAATAACTGAGTAATGAATTTCTTTGTCTCTTTGCTCTTTCTATGATGGGATTGCAACCAAAAAATCTTGGCTCCATCAGCAACTCTTCATGCTTCTCTCATATGCACAAAACTTACATTTTTAAAAGTTGGAGAGGTGAACCCAATATTTTAGTTTCCAGTCTTGCTAATCTGGACCATGTACACTGTGAACCATAGCTCATAAAAGAAAAAATCTACTGACTCAAGGTTGGTTTGAGTAATATAGTTGCACTAATCCATTTCACATGTACTTTGTTCTTTATTTTCTAAGTTTTTAGATGTATGCTTGGACAAGGGTAGAAAAGGGGATGCTTGAATCTTGAGTTATGCATCATCCTCGATAGTTGAAGCAAAAGGAATTAAACAGGCAGGATCTGGCTTCAATACTGTAGCTGGGTGAGTTATTCTATACATCACAGTGGTTAGTAAATGTCTCAAACAGATTCTTGAGAGATGGGTCACAAACTCACAATAGTGAATGTACTTATTATGCATGTAGATATATATTTGGCAAGGTTGCTTAGCTTTATCTTAAAAGATTCTGATGATTACACCTATCTGGCTGTCTTCACTCAAGCTTCTGATGACACACTTTCAGATGTATCCATCCTGCCAATACGAACAAAGACTAGAACATGTATATCTATAGATTCAGATCTCAGCTCCAAATTTCCTGCCATTACTTGTTACCGTCTGGAAAAAAATTCACTGCACCCTCACTTGGAAGTCAGCAGGACCCTGCATGCCTTGATGATCGGGCATCATTAGGTCCAAATGGACACAGTGAAATCCATCCAAGTCCTTCAGAAAAAAAAGAAATGCATCCAGACCTGGACTAGATAGGGTAAACGAATAAAGTTTACTTTTTTGTATTTGTAACCAAATATGATCAGCCCTCATCGGAAGTTCTGTAAAAGTAAAGGAATTGTGGAGCTCGATTGCTTGCACTACCGGAGACGGCACCTTTGCCGAGTGCAAAAAATTTTGCCGAGAGCATTTCGTCGGGCACTCGGCGAATAAGACCTTTGCCGAGTGCCGCACTCGGCAAAAAGAAACACTCGGAGAACAATAGATTTGCCGAGTGTGATGAGGACATCTCTCCTTTGCATACAATGTAAGTACCGATCACTAGAGCACGTGCGCGATAGTTGGATCTCCAAGTACGTTCTAACCTTGTCAATTATTTTTCAGAACTTACGCTTGGTTCCATGCATGTGTTATTGATTAGTAATAATGGAGAGGACTAGCAAGGACTTCGAGAAGGCCAAGGACTCAACGAGGAGGAGCTAGGACGTCCACACCGAGGAGGAGTCCACGTCCAACTCGACTTCGACTCCACTTCGGATTCCAGAAACTTACTTCACCAAAACTGATGCCCTGGCCACATACGGAGTCGGATTTGGACGTTCTATATATGGTTGGAACCAGAATTTTATAGAGCTTACAATGGCAGTGGTCCCACCTCAAAAATTCCTTCTGAGTCGATGGGAATCATCGACACAAGTGGGCATCCAGAATCTAACAGGGTGCTGTGTCACCATCTTTTGGGCCGTTGGCCCGTGTACCATGTTGAAGCCCGTTAGGGTTGCATCCAGGGGACTTGCACGCCCCTAACTCCCTTTTATTCAGTAGCTGTCACCACCTTAGGGTTTGGGTTTTGCTTAGATTCATTCTGTCATCAAACAGTGTCGCCGTTCATCGGTTTGTGAGACCCCATCTCGTAATCAAGTGTGTTTGATTGCATCTTCTGTTCTTGCTTGTGTTCTTGATTGTGCTTGCAGGGATAAGCCTTTGTGGCGAGGTTATTTGTATGACACGAGTGATAACCAACGGAGCAGTGGAGTAGTAATTGCGGGGTTCTATTCGTTCGAGACTTGGATCATCAACGTCGAGTTCTCCACGAATCAAGTTTACCGTACCTCTCGGAAGATTGGGACTCAACCTCCTATCCACCACCGATCCATCTATTCGTATCCAAATCAGTTTCCATCGCCACAAACCCTAATTCGGAGAGTCCTCCTTAAATCGGGCATAACTTTTTGCTCGGAACTCCGATTGAGGTGAATTTTTTTCCTAGAAAGCTCTCGAAAAGTTGCACATACGATTCCCCCGCTACGCCGGGTTCGGTGTTGTCAAAAAAATTAAAAAAAATCAGGAAGGCACTTGATTCGGGCTACGAAGTTCCAGCACCAGTTTTCCCAAATGCTCCTGAAATTGTACCGATCATATCTTTCATCGGTTTGAGCTGATATATGGTGTTGTTCACTCTCTTATGCCCCTGGTTGAGAAAAAATATCAAAAAAATGAAAGCAAAAAAACAAAAATTTGATTCCTACTAGTGCTAAAAGACAAAACAGGGGGAATTTGTTGTTTTCTATGTGCATTATTGGATACCTGCTGGTACTGTCTTTGTGGCTCATCATCTTTGATCCTTGTTCCTTGCTTGCTGCCACAACTATTCTAATACATTTTTAGGCCAGCAACTAGGTCAGGTTTTTTGGACACTTATTCAGCATTGCTATCTGTTATTAACTTGTGTGCCACATACATATACTGCACTTGAGCCTTCCCAAGCTCCACCTTCTCCCGAGTAGAACAGGTACCCTATGCAATCACACCCACTCTCTTCGTGTTATCATACCGGTCACCGTTTGCCACCTGCAGTGCTCATAGGACACTGGTAAGAGCGGGTAAGACGTATCTTACTACTTATTTTTCCACTTCCACTGCAGAGAGTGTAGTCATAGGGTTCACAACCTTTTGCCTTCCGTTTCTATTTTTGTTCTAACTATGATAGGAAAGGTGCCGATGGACGAGACCTCTCCTTCTACACTTCTAGACGATACTGAGTGCGTGTCACATATAGAACTAAAAGACATGATGCGGGCGATGACTGATGCTTTCAACAAGTACCAGACCACTACAACAGCCACCTTTCAGAGGATTAATACAAGTGTTGATGGTCTTGCCGCACGGCTGGACGCGCTGGAGGCTCGTTTTCCACACCATGATCCACCCCCATCGTCCCTGCTGCCGGCTGCCTTGCCCACAACGACACAGAGGACGAGTTCGACGATGACGAGGTTGATGCACAACAGCGCCGTCGCCTTCTGCGTAATCGTCAAGGTATGGGAGGTAATGGTAGATGTCATCCTCATGCTCCTGAGCAAGATAATGATCCTTATGCTAAGATTAAGTTTTCTATTCCACCATTTTATGGATCTTATGATGCTGAGACTTACTTGGATTGGGAGATGACGGAAGAACAGAAATTTAGTTCCCATCTAGTTCCTGAGCGTCATAGAGTTAGACAAGCCACTAGTGAGTTTAAAGATTTCGCTATCATTTGGTGGAATGAACTTGTCACTGCACATAATGCCCCACAGACATGGACTGCATTAAAAGAAGTGATGCGCGCTAGGTTTGTTCCTCCATCATATAGACGTGATCTTCGTAAGAAATTACAATGCTTTGATCAGGGTAACATGTCTGTCCAAGAGTACTACCAAGAGTTGCAGAAGGGTATGCTTCGTTGTGGGGTAGTTGAGGATCAGGAAGACCAGATTGTTAGGTTTTATGGGGGCTTGCGGCATGAGATCCAGGACATAGTTGATTATAAGGAATATCATTCTATACAATGTTTGTTTCAACTTGCTATGTTGGCAGAAAAAGAATTGCAGGGTCACCAACAGCGGTGGAACAATACCTTCACGCCACGGCAGTTTTCGGCGCCAGCCAAAGCGGCGCCCTCTGCGGCCACACCTCCCTCCACCGGTGTTGTACGTGGCACCGCACCTCCAACTTCAAAGGGACAAGATAGCAGGAAGTCCCAGACGCCTCCTGGTGTTGCAGCAAAGGCTCACACTTCCACTGGTCGCACATCCGACATCAAGTGCCACCGCTGCCAGGGATTTGGCCATATGCAGCGAGATTGCCTAGCAAACGGACCATCATTGCTACTATCGACGGTGGGTATGCTAGTGCTTCTGATATTGAAGATGAACATATTATTGCAGCTAACATTTCAGGTTCCAATGATGGTGCTGAGGAGGTTCTTGGTACATCTGCGACCAATAACTACAGGACCTTAATTTTGCACCGAGCTTTGAGCGCCACGGTGGGAGAGGATGACCAACACCAATGTGACAACCTTTTCAACATGTTTCTTGTCGTCAAGGACTGCCATGTGCATACAATCATTGACGGAGGTAGCTGCAACAATTTGGTGAATGTTGAGGTGGTCAAGAAGCTTGGCTTGACCACGCGGGAGCATCCACATCCTTATCACATTCAATGGTTCAACAACAATGGTAAGATAAAGGTAACAAAAGCAGCAAGGATACATTTTTCAATTGGATCTTACCATGACTTTGCTGATTTTGATGTGGTGCCTATGGATGCATGCTCTCTTTTGTTGGGACGTCCTTGGGAGTTTGATACTGATGCTATTCACTATGGTAGATCTAATAAGTATACTCTCATGCATAAGGGCAAGAAAATTATGTTGCTGCCAATGACTCCCACTGAAATTGTGCAATTTGAGACTGAGAAAACGAATAATGCTAAATAAAAGGGTGTTTTCAATTGAGAAAATCAGCAGCCTATTAAGTTAAATAATCCTGTTTTGTTGGCAACTAAATCTGATCATGATGAGTTATCTACCTCTACTGGACCTTGCTATGCTTTAGTGTGCAAACATGCTTTCCGTTGCTAACCTTTTGCAGGAGTATATGGATGTCTTTCCGTCAGAGCTACCCCCCGAATTACCACCTGTGCGAGGCATTGAGCACAAGATTGATTTGATTCCAGGGGTGAGCTTGCCAAACCGTGCCGCCTACAGGACCAACCCCGACGAGACTAAGGAAATTCAGCGGCAAGTCTAGGCCCTTCTGGACCGCGGGTACATTCGTGAGAGCCTTAGTCCTTGCTCTGTTCCTGTTCTTTTAGTTCCTAAGAAAGATGGCACTTGGCGCATATGTGTTGATTGTCGAGCCATAAATAACATTACCATTCGATATCACTATCCTATTCTTTGTTTGGATGACATGCTTGATGAGCTGAGTGGTTCTGTTGTTTTCTCCAAGATTGATTTACGTAGTGGATATCATTAGATTCGTATGGCTTTAGGGGATGAATGGAAAACTACCTTTAAAACCAAGTTCAGTCTTCATGAATGGTTAGTCATGCCTTTTGGTTTAACTAATACGCCCAGTACTTTCATGAGATTGACGAACGAGGTTTTACGTGCTTTCATTGGCAAATTTGTGGTGGTTTATTTTGATGATATCCTTGTTTACAGCAAGTCATATGAGGCACATCTTGAACATTTGCGTGCTGTTTTTAATATTTTCAATGATGCACGTTTATTTGGTAACCTTGAGAAGTGCACCTTTTGCACCAATCGTGTGTCTTTTCTTGGTTATGTTGTTACATCGCAGGGCATTGAGGTGGATGAGGCAAAGATTGTTGCCATCACAAGCTGGCCACTTCCGACTACGGTCACGCAGGTTCATAGTTTTCTTGATCTTGCAGGTTTTTACTAGCGTTTCATGCGGGATTTCAGCACCATTGCAGCACCTCTCCATGGGTTGACAAAGCACGGAGTGCCGTTTCAATGGGGACTAGCACAACAACAAGCTTTTGGAGCTCTCAAATCGAAACTCACATAAGCACCATTGCTACAACTTCCTAATTTTGAGAAGACCTTCGAGCTTGAGTGTGATGCAAGCGGGACTGGCATTGGAGGAGTGCTCATACAAGGAGGTAAACTTGTTGCTTTCTTTAGTGAAAAATTGTATGGTCCTTCGCTGAATTATTCTACATATGACAAAGAACTTTATGCTTTAGTGTGAGTTTTACAAACTTGGCAACATTATCTATGGTCTAAAGAATTTGTCATACATTCAGATCATGAATCTTCGAAGTACCTTAAAGGGCAAGCTAATTTGAAAAAATTTCATGCTAAATGGATTGAGTTTATAGAGTCATTTCCTTACATCTCTCCTTTGCATACAATGCAAGGACCGATCACTAGGGCACGTGCACGACAGTTGGATCTCAAGGTACGTTCTAACCTTGTCAATTGTTTTTCAGAACTTACGCTTGGTTCCATGCATGTGTTATTGATTAAGAACAATGGAGAGGACCAGCAAGGACTTGGAGAAGGCCAAGGACTCAAGGAGGAGGAGCTAGGACGTCCACACCAAGGAGGAGTCCACGTCCAACTCGACTTCAACTCCACTTCGGATTCCAGAACCTTACTTCACCAAAACTGACGCCCTGGCCACATACGGAGTTGGATTTGGACGTTCTATATATGGTTGGAACTAGAATTTCATAGATCTTACAATGGCAGTGGTCTCACCTCAAAATTCCCTCTGAGTCAACGGGAATCGTCGACACAAGTGGGCATCCAGAATCTGACAGGGTGTTGTGTCACCGTCTTTTGGGCCGTTGGCCCATGTACCGTGTTGAAGCCCTTTAGGGTTGTGTCCAAAGGACTTGCACACCCCTAACTCCCTTTTATTCAGTAGCCATCACCACCTTAGGATTTGGATTTTGCTTAGATTCATTCTATCATCAAACAGTGTCGCCGTTCATCGGTTTGTGAGACCCCATCTCGTAATCAAGTCTGTTTGATTGCATCTCCTGTTCTTGCCTGTGTTCTTGATTGCGCTTGCAGGGATAAGACTTCATGGTGAGGTCATTTGTGTGACATGGGTGATAACCAACGGAGCAGTAGTGTAGTGATTGCGGGGTTCTGTTCGTTCGGAGCCTTGGATCATCAACGTCGAGTTCTCCACGAATCAAGTTTACCGTACCTCTCGGAAGATCGGGACTCAACCTCCTATCAGAGTGTCAAGCGCTCGGCAAACAATAACACTCGGCAAAATTTGTTTTGCCTAGTGCCCTACACTCGGCAAAGACAGACACTCGGCAAAGCTCCGTCAGCTGCGAACGATAGCAAACGGCCATTAGCTTTGCCGAATGTTGGTATCACGGACACTCGGCAAATGTGTGATTTGCCGAGTGCTTTTTCTAGGCACTTGGAGAAACATATTTATTTTTTTCCTTTTTCCATCCCAACGTTTTTTGTTGTGATTCTAGATTACCTTGAACTACATATATAAGTTTGGCACATTACTCAAATTGTTTGCTATATTTAGTCAATTTATTTCATTTGATTGAATTTCTTGGAATAATTCAAATTTGAATTGCAAGTCATTCAAAGAGTGGAAAAAATGAATCAAAAAATAATATTCATATTATTGAGCCTATTTTGACACCTTATCCATGAACAGACAAGAATTTCAAACATCTCATGTTCAAAAAGCATGACCACAAACTTAGGGTCTGGTTATTTTTAAATTGTATAAAAAGCAAATTTGGTTAGAAAATCATGAAACTTGCCCAGATGTCATGATATCATATGTGGAGGCTGTGATAAAAATTTGGCTAAGTTTCGTGAAAGTTTGTCAGCTACGATGCTTAACACCTAGTTGGCCTTCACATGAAATCATGAAACTTATTTGGACATGCTTCGGTTTGTAAGCATCGTATGTTACAACTTTCACGAAACTTTGTTAAATTTTTATCACAGCCTCCACATATGATATCATGACATCTGGGCAAGTTTCATGATTTTCTGACCAAATTTGCTTTTTATACAATTTAAAAACAACCGGACCCCAAGTTT
Source organism: Panicum hallii (assembly GCF_002211085.1). Lineage (NCBI taxonomy): Eukaryota > Viridiplantae > Streptophyta > Magnoliopsida > Poales > Poaceae > Panicum > Panicum hallii. The sequence continues at coordinate 36,102,082 of NC_038046.1, read as the reverse complement.
GTGGTCATGCTTCGTGAACATGAGATATTTGAAATTCTTTTCTGTTCATGGATAAGGTGTCGAAGTAGGCTCAATAATATGAATATCATTTTTTAATTCATTTGTTCCACTCTTTGAATGACTTGCAATTCAAATTTGAATTATTCCAACAAATTCAATTAAATGAAATAAATTGACTAAATATAGCATTCAAGTAATGTGCCAAACTTGCATATGTAGTTCAAGATAATCTAGAATCACAACAGAAAAAGTTCGGGTGGAAAAAAGAAAAAAATAAATATGTTTTGCTGAGTGTCACAGAATAGCGCTCGGCAAATATTGTTTTTGCCAAGTGTCCAGTTTGTGGACACTCGGCAAAGGCAGCCACATTTCAACAGTTCACGCTGATGCGTTGAAAAATAAAAAAATAGGAAACTTTGCTAAGTGCCCGTGATCTGGCACTCGGCAAAGGGTGTGACATTCAGATACTTAGAATTAAAACACACTAGATTCTAGTATAAAGTGTGTATGTTTGATCTTTTGTATGTGTGCTAAAACTTGAATGCAAAGGGAAAAGGGTATTTGTGTAATTCTGGAAAATTTAAGTCCTTTGGTGCAAAATGGGTGAGAATGGTAGGTAAAATCAAATTATGTAAAGGGTTGTTTTGCAAGAAGCAAGTACTTACTTTTAAACCTCGGTGAGAAGTGAAACTACCCTAAGGATTCAATTGGAGTGTAGATTTTAAATAGGATTTCTCCAAAGTTTAAACTTTTGCCAAGTTTTAAATTAGTTTCAAATCCTTAACTCTTTTGAAACTGGACCTTAAAGCAAAGTTGTAGATCTTGCTAAACTCTACACTTTTGCTTTTGGGCACATTTTCATTTGAGCTATGGTTTGAAAGCTGTATTGGTTTTATAGGGGAGTCCCTACATTTTTGGAAGATTGCAGATCAGTCCTCATCGTCTACCTCCAGCCCCTCCTTTCTCTGTTTCTCTCTGCGCCCGACCCCGCCGCCCTCGCCAGCAGTTTTCACGAGCTCCAGCTGCCTCGCGCCGCTCTTCTCCGCGCCACGTGCCCCTCCAGCACCGCACCCACCGCTTCCCGGCCTCTGCTGGCCCTCTCCCTGCCCCTCCACGTCTCGCCGCCGCCGCCCGAGCCGCCACGCACGCCGCCGAGCTTGCCAGCAGCAGCTCTCGCCCGTCGTGCCTCCTCTTTGACTTGAAGCACATCCCTAAGCTCCCCACGAACTCACTCTTCCACTCACACACGCCCATTTTACTTCTCTTTCTTCTTCCCGAGCGCGACGCCTTGCCGGAGCTCCACCACAGCTCCTGCTCGCCATCGTCAGCCGCCTCTACCAGCTCCCACCCTCGATCCAGTGCTCCAGTAGCACCGCCGCCATCCACTGCTGCTCACAGACCCACCCAATTTCACTCTCCCATGCTAGAGCAGCCGGACCACCGCGCTAGTGAGTTCGAGCTTCGCCGCCGCTCGGTCTTGCCATCGTCCCGACGCTCTGCCGCCTCTCAACCCCAGCCAAGCACATCATCAGCACCACATCATTGCAAGGAAGCTTCCTAGCCACTTCCCCGCCGTCCTCCGGCACTCCGGCCACCGGAACGCCATCGCCGACCCTCGGAGCCCCGCCACCCGCCTCTGTTCACCGTCGACTCGCCGCCTCAGGCCCTCTCTTCCTCAACATCGACCACCCCCGTGACCGCCGTGAGCTCCTGGATCTTTTCCCCCACTTTCCCCTCGCCGCCGGTGAGCCCCCTCGCCGAAATTTGGTCGCCACCGATCGGCTTCTCTATTTAGCCCGGCCAAGGACCCAATTGCAAAGATTCAAATCTTTCCAGGGGCCCTTCTGTGAAAAAATCAGTACCCCCATTTCAAATCAGCCAACTTTGAAAATCCATAGAAATTTGTAGAAAAATCCAAAATTTGCCAAACTAGTTTTGTTGTACTCCAGAAGTCTAGCTCTACAACTTTTGTTACTAGAGTTTAGTTGGAAACAAAATATTTTTAGAGTTATTTTAAAGTTTAACAAAAGGGTATCTTGAGTGTAACTTTTGCATGCTAGCTCTATTACCTGTAATTTTTGGTGTGTAGTCTGTTTAGGGTATGAGTGAGTTTGTGTGCAAATTTAACTTGTAGTGCTGAATCCTAGCTTGAACTAATTTAAACTTATGCAAATCAAGCTTCAAATGGTTTAAATTTATTCAAGCACGTTACTAAGGTTTTCATGCTTAGATCTTTTTACCATGTGATATTTTGTAATTATAGTAAATCTTTCAAGAATTTAGGATACTGTTTTGCCTAAGGTTTGAATTTAAACTTGAAATTTGAACTTAATTCAAATTCTTTAATCTCTGATTTCAGAAATTTATGAAAAATTCATGCTAAGCTCATCTGTTAGAAGTAAGCTTACCCACAAAAATTCAAGGCCATAGTCTTTGTGGATTTTAAAATAAAAATCAAACTTGTTAACCTAATTCAATTAATCCCATTTAATTATGATAGTGGGACTAAGATACAAATAGTAAGTTTGAATTCAAAGTTCTTGTTTTATGAAGTTTGTTTATCAATTGGTTGGATTGCAACTTTATCGTGAAGTAAAATTCTTAACTCAAGAACCACCTAATTCAAATTATTGCATATCATCTAGAGTCAACGACACTCGATTGACGGAGACTACGAACTAGTCCCAGAACACGAGCAAGGATTTTCTGAAGACCAGGTGAACATCACCGAGGATTTAACTAAAGCCCCGAACCAAGGTTCGGAAGTCCTTGACATTCCAGACCCCAGCCCCGTTCAAGAAGGCAAGCCCCGATGCATAACCCCGTATTTTAAATTACTACACTTATATAATTTTATACTTATATATCTATATTATGCATTAAGTCTAGGAGTTGAAATGGAACCCTAGATGCATGAATTCTAGGAACCTATGTATTGTGTATGAGTCCTTATCTAATAGATGCTCCGCTAATAGGACCGGCGGAAGTCAAGTGATTTCCTATCACTCGCGCGATTTAGGAGTTGAATGTTTACTATTCTGCAATCACTATAAGGATGATGGACGGGGTCATGTGCGGTATCATGACTTAAAGGTTACCCCGTCTGTGTTGATAAAAGTTGATAAAGTTGCAGTGTGTGGTAGCTGTGGTCAAGTGTTTGAAAGTACTAGCCATATGCCGTAAATATGGTATACGGTAAGACTAATACCTGATTTGCCCGGCAAATGGACTTATCGCCACCACTTGATATATTGGTTTTTGTTGCACACACGCACCAACGTGTGGGAGTATGTTCTGCGTAGCAGACAGGAGTACGATCATACAGTCACGCTGTAGACGTACGTCCTGCATATCGGATGTGCGTACGGTCCTGTAGTCGCTTGTGGTGGCCCTGATCCATAATCCGGAATATGATGGGAACGGTTGTTCGGAAAGATAAGTTTTTGAACGTGTGAGTTAGGATCCCTTGCAAGGTTATGAAACTCAATTAAGAATCGTTCGTTTCTCGCGGAGATTGAGACTGCTTGTTCCTTCTGCCACATAGAGTAAGAACAGTAATTATTGTTGGAACAATCTTGATGGATGCTAATCTCTACCTTGCTTGTCTAAAATAGGTGCTTACCTAGAATGGTTCATGCAACTAGAAGCTGAAAGCTAAAACATGAATATTAGATCATACTCTTTGTTGTTTTTCAGCTGAAATTAAACCCGGAATCATTACAAGCCTTCATAAGTCTAGTTACATGGTAAAGTATACCAAGGTATCGGTTAGTCCAGAACATCGCTACCCGAGCCCCGCCCCGAAATAATCTACCAGGCAAATTGGTAGCCAGGCCTCCCCTGCAGGCTCGATTCAATTGGCCGCCGACACCACAACCCCAGCAGCAACTGCAGCAAAGCCCGAGGCCGAGCTTTCCGCCGTCCAATCAAGGAAACAACAACAATCGTTGTTTCAACTGCGGCAGCTCATCTCATTTCATCTGAGATTGTCCTCAACCCAGGAAATCTTTCCAAGGGCAAACATCTAGCCCGAACAACAAGGGCAAGGGTAAGAAGCAAGTGGTACAAGTCTGCTAGGGGAGGGTGATCTTCACAACTCTCTCCGAACTCCCCGAGGGTGCGCCAATAATGACGGGTACTTTCTTTATAAATCATCAACCCGTGATCATACTTTTTGATTCCGGTGCAACCCATAGTTTTATCAGTTCAAAATATGGAACAAAAGTAGGCCTGGATTTCTATCCTACTAAAGGCGCCTATATGATAGCGACTCCTGGCGGTAAAATTGCATCAAATCAAATTTATAGAAAGGTGCCAATTCAGTTGGGTAGCAATCTGATAAAAACAGATTTACTGTTATTGGACCTAGAAGGAATGGATGTCCTCCTAGGCATGGATTGGATGACTAGGCACCGAGTGTCATTAGATATCTCTTCCCGAGCCGTGGAGATAGATTCACCCGATCATGAAACTACTATTCTCTATCTTCCACAACGGGAATGCAACAACTCTTATGCCTATGCTATAGAAGGGATCAAGTTAAAGGACATCCCTATTGTTTGCGAATACCTAGATGTTTTTATAGATGATTTGCCTGGAATGCCCCCGGATAGGAATATTGAGTTTGTCATAGAACTACAACCCGGCACAGCCCCCATCTCTAAGAGGCCCTATCATATGCCATCCAATGAGCTGGCAGAGTTAAAAATCCAACTCCAGGACCTCCTTGATAAAGGTTTCATTCGTCCGAGTGCTTCACCATGGGGTTGTCCAGCCCTATTTGTGAAGAAAAAGAACAATAGCTTAAGGCTATGTGTAGATTATCATCCCCTCAATAAGGTAACTATCAAAAACAAGTATCCTCTGCTCCGCATTGACATTCTGTTCGATCAGTTAGAGTTAGCCGGAGCTCGGGTATTCTCTAAGATTGACCTCCGCTCCGGATATCATCAAATCAAGATTAGGCCGAGTGACATTCCAAAAACAGCCTTTTCCACCAGATATGGACTCTATGAATATCTGGTCATGTCGTTTGGTCTTACCAATGCACCAGCATACTTCATGTATCTCATGAACTCTGTCTTCATGCAAGAACTCGACAAATTCGTAGTGGTCTTCATTGATGATATTTTAATTTATCCAAAAATCCGGAAGACCATACGAAACATCTCCATGTTGTTCTTCAGAGATTGAGAGACCACCACTTGTACGCCAAATTCTCCAAATGTGAGTTCTGGCTGGATACCGTTAAATTTCTAGGTCACACTATCTCCAGTGACAGTATATCCGTTGATCCAAGTAAAGTTCAAGAAGTGCTGGACTGGAAGTCTCCTACCTCCGTCCATCAAATCCGCAGTTTTCTTGGTCTAGCTGGCTATTATCGTCACTTCATTCCTGACTTCTCCAGAATAGCCAAGCCTATGACTAAACTACTAAAGAAAGGAGTTAAATTCTCCTAGGATCAGAAATGTAAAGATGCATTCCACACCCTCACAGCACATCTCACTACTGCCCCAGTTCAGGCTCAACCGGATGTTTCCAAACCTTTTGACATCTATTGTGATGCTTCGGGAATCGGACTTGGTTGTGTGCTTATGCAAGACAACCGAGTGATTGCTTATGCATCGCGAGCACTCAGGACTCATGAACAGAACTATCCTACTCATGATCTTGAACTCGCAGCGGTCATCCATGCACTTAAGATTTGGAGACATCATTTGATGGGTACAAAGTGACATATCTATACTGACCATAAAAGCCTCAAGTACATCTTCACCTAAGAAAATCTAAATATGAGGCAAAGACGTTGGCTAGAACTCATAAAGGACTATGATCTAGAAGTACATTATCATCCAGGCAAGGCCAATGTCGTTGCGGTTGCACTTAGCCGCAAGGCACATTGCTCTTGCTTATCTGTTGAGACTTTCAATGAGACTCTTTGTTGGGAGATGAGGAAGCTCAACCTAGAGATCATTCCTCAAGGTAGCTTGAACCATCTCTCAGTTGAAACTATGCTTAGGGATAACATCATCATAGCACAACAGCATGACAAAGGGGTCAAAATCATCAAATAGAGGTTAGCACAAAGAGAAGAAAAGTACAAGTGCTTTCGAGTAGATCACGAAGGGATTCTATGGTTCAACGAGCGTATCGTTGTACCCAAGGACCATGAGCTTCGTAAGCAGATATTGGATGAAGCCCATTTGTCCAAATTCTCTATGCACCCCAGTAGTACCAAGATGTACCAGGATTTGAAACAGAACTTTTGGTGGACTCGTATGAAGCGAGAAATTGCAAGATATATCTCGGAGTGTGATATCTGCCAAAGGATTAAGGCCAGTCATCCAAAAACTGCTGGTATTCTTCAACCTCTACCCATTCCCTCTTGGAAGTGGGAGGATATCAGCATGGATTTCATCGTTGGCTTACCCAACACCTCCCAAAGGCATGACTCTATTTGGGTAATTGTTGATCGATTAACCAAGACCGCCTATTTCCTTCCCGTGCATACTACTTACATCGCCAAAAAGTATGCTGAGATCTATCTAGATCAAATCGTTCGTCTCCATGGAGTGCCCAAGACGATCATTTCTGATCATGGAGCACAATTCATCGCTCGATTCTGGGAGCAACTTCAACATGCTCTTGGAACCAAGTTAATCCGAAGCTCCGTATACCATCCTCAGACAGACGGGCAAACAGAAAGGATAAATCAAATTCTAGAAGATATGCTTAGAGACTGCGTACTTCAGTATGATAAAAATTGGGACAAATGCTTGTCAATGGTAGAATTTTCCTACAACAACTGTTATCAGATAAGTCTCAAGATAGCTCCGTTCGAAGCATTATACGGTCGTCGGTGCCGAACTCCTTTGAGTTGGTCACAAACCGGCGAGCGTAAAATCTTTGGACCCGACCTTGTCACTGAAGCAGAGAAAAAAGTGAAGACTGTTCAAAATAACCTAAAAGCAGCCCAATCTCGACAGAAAAGCTACGCTGACATATGAAGGAGACAAATACAGTTCTAGGTTGGAGACTTCGTGTATCTTTCAGTATCTCCTACTCGAGGTATTCAATGATTCAGCGTAAAAGGAAAACTTGCCCCTCGATATATTGGACCCTTTGAAATCATCAAAATTTGTGGACCCGTAGCTTATCATCTTCAACTTCCTCCTCAATTAGCGGCCATTCATGATATCTTTCATGTATCTCAACTTAGGAAGTGCGTCAAAATTCCTACCAAGATCATCGATCCCCAAGCCATCGAAATCGAATCTGATCTAACTTATTCCGAGTATCCGATCAGAGTACTAGATACCAAAGAGAGGAGTACTAGAAGAGAAACCATCAGGATGTTTAAAATTCAGTGGGATCATCACACTGAAGAAGAACCGACATGGGAAACCGAGTCATATCTTCAGCATAATTTTCCAGACTTTCTTCAAGCCAACACCCAAATCTAATCGTCCGATTCCATCTTGTTCTGGAATCTCAGGACGAGATTCTTTTTAGGAGAGAAGGCTGTGATATTCAGGTAGTTAGGATTAAAACACACTAGATTCTAGTATAAAGTGTGTATGTTTGATCTTTTGTATGTGTGCTAAAACTTGAATGCAAAGGGAAAAGGGTATTTGTGTAATTCTGGAAAATTTAAGTCCTTTGGTGCAAAATGGGTGAGAATGGTAGGTAAAATCAAATTATGTAAAGGGTTGTTTTGCAAGAAGCAAGTACTTACTTTTAAACCTCGGTGAGAAGTGAAACTACCCTAAGGATTCAATTGGAGTGTAGATTTTAAATAGGATTTCTCCAAAGTTTAAACTTTTGCCAAGTTTTAAATTAGATTCAAATCCTTAACTCTTTTGAAACTGGACCTTAAAGCAAAGTTGTAGATCTTGCTAAACTCTACACTTTTGCTTTTGGGCACATTTTCATTTGAGCTATGGTTTGAAAGTTGTACCTGCATTTTTGGAAAATCGCAGACCCTCATCTTCTACCTCCAACCCCTCCTTTCTCTGTTTCTCTCTGCGCCTGACCCCACCGCCCTTGCTGGCCATTTTCCCGAGCTCCAGCTGCCCCGCGCCACTCTTCTCCGTGCCACGTGCCCCTCCAGCACCGCACCCACCGCTTACCGGCCTCTGCTGGCCCTCTCCCAGCCCCTCCACGTCGCGCTGCCGCCGCCCGAGCCGCCAAGCGCGCTGCCGAACATGCCAGCAGCAGCTCTCGCCCGTTGTGCCTCCTCTTCGACTTGAAGCACATCCCTGAGCTCCCCACGACCTCACTCTTGCACTCACACACGCCCATTCTACTTCTCTTTCATCTTCCCGAGCGTGACACCTTGCCGGAGCTCCGCGACAGCTCCTGCTCGCCGTCGTCAGCCGCCTCTGCCGCCTCCCACCCTCGATCCAGTGCTCCAGTAGCACTGCCACCACCCACTGATGCTCACAGACTCCACCCAATTTCACTCTACCACGCTAGAGCAGCTGGACCACCGTGTCGGTGAGCTCGAGCTCCGCCGCCGCTCGGTCTCGCTATTGTCCCGACGCTCCGCTGCCTCTCAGCCCCTGCCAAGCACATCATCAGCACCACATCATCGCAAGGAAGCTTCCTAGCCACTTCCCTGCCGTCCTCCGGCACTCTGGCCACTAGAACACCATCGCCGCCCCTTGGAGCCCCGCCGCCCGCCTCTGTTCACCGTCGACTCGCTGCCTCAGGCCCTCCATTCCTTAACACCAGCCACCCCCGTGACCGCCGTGAGCTCCTGGATCTTTTCCCCCACTTTCCCCTCGCCGCCGGTGAGCTCCCTCGCCGGAATTTGGTCGCCACCGATCGGCTTCTCTGTTTAGCCCGACCAAGGATCCAATTGCAATGATTCAAATCTTTCTAGGGGCCCTTATGTGAAAAAATCAGTGCCCCCCATTTCAAATCAGCCAACTTTGAAAATCCATAGGAATTTGTAGAAAACTCCAAAATTTGTTGTACTCCAGAAGTCTAACTCTATAACTTTTGTTACTAGAGTTCAGTTTGAAACAAAATATTTTTAGAGTTATTTTAAGTTTAACAAAAGGGTATCTTGAGTGTAACTTTTGCATGCTAGCTCTATTACCGGTGATTTTTGGTGTGTAGTCTGTTTACGGTATGAGTGAGCTTGTGTGCAAATTTCACTTGTAGTGCTGAATCCTAGCTTGAACTAATTTAAACTTATGCAAATCAAGCTTCAAATGGTTTAAATTTATTCAAGGATGTTACTAAGATTTTCATGCTTAGATCTTTTTACCATGTGATATTCTATAATTGAATAGTTCATAGTAAATCTTTCAAGAATTTAGGACACTGTTTTTCCTAAGGTTTGAATTTAAACTTGAAATTTGAACTTAATTCAAATGCTTTAATCTCTGATTTCAGAAATTTATGAAAAATTCATGGTAAGCTCATCTGTTAGAAGTAAGCTTACCCACAAAAATTCAAGGCCATAGCCTTTATGGATTTCAAAATAAAAATCAAATTTGTTAACCTAATTCAATTAATCCCATTTAATTATGATAATTGGACTAAGATACAAATAGTAAGTTTGAATTCAAAGTTCTTGTTTTATGAAGTTTGTTTATCAATTGGTTGGATTGCAACTTTATCGCGAAGTAAAATTCTTAACTCAAGAATAACCTAATTCAAATTATTGCAAATCATGTAGAGTTAGCGACACTCGACGACGGAGACTACGAACTAGTCCTAGAACATGAGCAAGGATTTTCTGAAGATCAGGTGAACGTCACCGAGGATTTAATTGAAGACCCAAACCAAGGTTCGGAAGTTCTTGACATTACAGACCCCAGCCCCGCTCAAGAAGGCAAGCCCGGATGCATAACCCGGTATTTTAAATTACTACACTTATACAATTTTATACTTATATATCTATATTATGCATTAATTATTGGAGTTGAAATGGAACCCTAGATGCATGAATCCTAGGAACCTATGTATTGTGCCTGAGTCCTTATCGAATAGATGCTCCGCTAATAGGACCGGCAGAAGTCGAGTGATTTTTCTATCACTCGCCCGATTTAGGAGTTGAATATTTACTATTCTGCAATCACTATAAGGATGGTGGACGGGGTCATGTGCGGTATCATGACTTAAAAGGGTACCCCGTTTGTGTTGATAAAAGTTGATAAGGTTACAGTGTGTGGTAGCTGTAGTCAAATGTTTGAAAGTACTAGCCACATGCCGTAAATATGGTATGCGGTAAGCCTAATACCTGATTTGCCCGGCAAATGGACTTATCCACAACACTTGATATATTGGTTTTTGTTGCACACACGCACCAACGTGTGGGAGTACGTTCTGTGTAGCAGACAGGAGTACGATCATACAGTCACGCTGTAGACGTACGTCCTGCATATCGGATGTGCGTACGGTCCTGTAGTCGCTTGTGGTGGCCCTGATCCATAATCCGGAATATGATGGGAACGGTTGTTCAGAAAGATAAGTTTTTGAACGTGTGAGTTAGGATCCCTTGCAAGGTTATGAAACTCAATTAAGAATCGTTCGTTTCTCACGGAGATTGAGACTGCTTGTTCCTTCTGCCACATAGAGTAAGAACAGTAATTATTGTTGGAATAATCTTGATGGATGCTAATCTCTACCTTGCTTGTCTAAAATAGGTGCTTACCTAGAATGGTTCATGCAACTAGAAGCTGAAAGCTAAAACATGAATATTAGATCATACTCTTTGTTGTTTTTCAGCTGAAATTAAACCCGGAATCATTACAAGCCTTCATAAGTCTAGTTACATGGTAAAGTATACCAAGGTATCGGTTGGTCCAGAACATCGCTACCCGAGCCCCGCCCCGAAATAATCTACCAGGCAAATTGGTAGCCAGGCCTCCCCTGCAGGCTCGATTCAATTGGCCGCCGACACCACAACCCCAGCAGCAACTGCAGCAAAGCCCGAGGCCGAGCTTTCTGCCGTCCAATCAAGGAAACAACAACAATCGTTGTTTCAACTGCGGCAGCTCATCTCATTTCATCTGAGATTGTCCTCAACCCAGGAAATCTTTCCAAGGGCAAACATCTAGCCCGAACAACAAGGGCAAGGGTAAGAAGCAAGTGGTACAAGTCTGCTAGGGGAGGGTGATCTTCACAACTCTCTCCGAACTCCCCGAGGGTGCGCCAATAATGACAGGTACTTTCTTTATAAATCATCAACCCGTGATCATACTTTTTGATTCCGGTGCAACCCATAGTTTTATCAGTTCAAAATGTGGAACAAAAGTAGGCCTGGATTTCTATCCTACTAAAGGCGCCTATATGATAGCGACTCCTAACGTTAAAATTGCATCAAATCAAATTTATAGAAAGGTGCCAATTCAGTTGGGTAGCAATCTGATAAAAACAGATTTACTGTTATTGGACCTAGAAGGAATGGATGTCCTCCTAGGCATGGATTGGATGACTAGGCACCGAGTGTCATTAGATATCTCTTCCCGAGCCGTGGAGATAGATTCACCCGATCATGAAACTACTATTCTCTATCTTCCACAACGGGAATGCAACAACTCTTATGCCTATGCTATAGAAGGGATCAAGTTAAAGGACATCCCTATTGTTTGCGAATACCTAGATGTTTTTATAGATGATTTGCCTGGAATGCCCCCGGATAGGAATATTGAGTTTGTCATAGAACTACAACCCGGCACAGCCCCCATCTCTAAGAGGCCCTATCATATGCCACCCAATGAGCTGGCAGAGTTAAAAATCCAACTCCAGGACCTCCTTGATAAAGGTTTCATTCGTCCGAGTGCTTCACCATGGGGTTGTCCAGCCCTATTTGTGAAGAAAAAGAACAATAGCTTAAGGCTATGTGTAGATTATCATCCCCTCAATAAGGTAACTATCAAAAACAAGTATCCTCTGCTCCGCATTGACATTCTGTTCGATCAGTTAGAGTTAGCCGGAGCTCGGGTATTCTCTAAGATTGACCTCCGCTCCGGATATCATCAAATCAAGATTAGGCCGAGTGACATTCCAAAAACAGCCTTTTCCACCAGATATGGACTCTATGAATATCTGGTCATGTCGTTTGGTCTTACCAATGCACCAGCATACTTCATGTATCTCATGAACTCTGTCTTCATGCAAGAACTCGACAAATTCATAGTGGTCTTCATTGATGATATTTTAATTTATTCCAAAAATCCGGAAGACCATACGAAACATCTCCATGTTGTTCTTCAGAGATTGAGAGACCACCACTTGTACGCCAAATTCTCCAAATGTGAGTTCTGGCTGGATACCGTTAAATTTCTAGGTCACACTATCTCCAGTGACAGTATATCCGTTGATCCAAGTAAAGTTCAAGAAGTGTTGGACTGGAAGTCTCCTACCTCCGTCCATCAAATCCGCAGTTTTCTTGGTCTAGCTGGCTATTATCGTCACTTCATTCCTGACTTCTCCAGAATAGCCAAGCCTATGACTGAACTACTAAAGAAAGGAGTTAAATTCTCCTAGGATCAGAAATGTAAAGATGCATTCCACACCCTCACAGCACATCTCACTACTGCCCCAGTTCTGGCTCAACCGGATGTTTCCAAACCTTTTGACATCTATTGTGATGCTTCGGGAATCGGACTTGGTTGTGTGCTTATGCAAGACAACCGAGTGATTGCTTATGCATCGCGAGCACTCAGAACTCATGAACAGAACTATCCTACTCATGATCTTGAACTCGCAGCGGTCATCCATGCACTTAAGATTTGGAGACATCATTTGATGGGTACAAAGTGACATATCTATACTGACCATAAAAGCCTCAAGTACATCTTCACCTAAGAAAATCTAAATATGAGGCAAAGACGTTGGCTAGAACTCATAAAGGACTATGATCTAGAAGTACATTATCATCCAGGCAAGGCCAATGTCATTGCGGATGCACTTAGCCGCAAGGCACATTGCTCTTGCTTATCTGTTGAGACTTTCAATGAGACTCTTTGTTGGGAGATGAGGAAGCTCAACCTAGAGATCATTCCTCAAGGTAGCTTGAACCATCTCTCAGTTGAAACTATGCTTAGGGATAAAATCATCATAGCACAACAGCATGACAAAGGGGTCAAAATCATCAAACAGAGGTTAGCACAAAGAGAAGAAAAGTACAAGTGCTTTCGAGTAGATCACGAAGGGATTGTATGGTTCAACGAGCGTATCGTTGTACCCAAGGACCATGAGCTTCGTAAGCAGATATTGGATGAAGCCCATTTGTCCAAATTCTCTATGCACCCCAGTAGTACCAAGATGTACCAGGATTTGAAACAGAACTTTTGGTGGACTCGTATGAAGCGAGAAATTGCAAGATATATCTCGGAGTGTGATATCTGCCAAAGGATTAAGGCCAGTCATCCAAAAACTGCTGGTATTCTTCAACCTCTACCCATTCCCTCTTCGAAGTGGGAGGATATCAGCATGGATTTCATCGTTGGCTTACCCAACACCTCCCAAAGGCATGACTCTATTTGGGTAATTGTTGATCGATTAACCAAGACCGCCTATTTTCTTCCCGTGCATACTACTTACATCGCCAAAAAGTATGCTGAGATCTTTTTACCATGTGATATTTTGTAATTATAGTAAATCTTTCAAGAATTTAGGATACTGTTTTGCCTAAGGTTTGAATTTAAACTTGAAATTTGAACTTAATTCAAGTGCTTTAATCTCTGATTTCAGAAATTTATGAAAAATTCATGCTAAGCTCATCTGTTAGAAGTAAGCTTACCCACAAAAATTCAAGGCCATAGTCTTTGTGGATTTCAAAATAAAAATCAAACTTGTTAACCTAATTCAATTAATCCCATTTAATTATGATAGTGGGACTAAGATACAAATAGTAAGTTTGAATTCAAAGTTCTTGTTTTATGAAGTTTGTTTATCAATTGGTTGGATTGCAACTTTATCGTGAAGTAAAATTCTTAACTCAAGAATGTCACACCCGATTTATAAGAACATAAATCGAGCAATCATATATGCGCCAGGATCAAGTCACGCATATATACAACAGATTATCAAGATATCACAACACATGTCACGAATAACATTAATATAAATCGTAAATAGATCATGAATAAATTGTTTCATTACAACCGAATCAAGAATCGGTTCAAGAGTTGCGGAAGCGTAAAAGAGATACATGAAAAGCTGGGCGCCACAGGGACGTCGACTGGGAGACAAACGCCTAGAAGTCGTCGAAGCCACTGACGTAGTCCTCCACGTTGCCGGGCACTGAGCAGCAGTCGAAGATATCCGAAGTAGAACAGAAGAGTAGAGAGGCAAGTGTGAGTACAAACTAGTACTCAACAAGTATAACACGAGCATGAGGCTCTAAGGTTAGCTGACTCAACTGCATTAGCTTTTAGTCTTGGCAAATTTTATTTAAGCTAATTACTACAAGTGGATGGATTACCATAACCCAAATTGCATAAGAATTAATCAATATTAATTAAGAACTACTGAGAACCACCCAAACCAAAACCACCCGGGGAATCGCCCTCGTCAAAGGTTGATAACCCCACTAATCAGACGGAGGATCTGGGCCGCTCATGACTGTGAGCACAGCTGATATATCAGTTTTACACTCTCGAGAGGTTGCACAACTTTACCCACAAGTCGTGAGCTACGCTAGTGGTTCATCACACTTCCTTAGGTGAGATGGCTAGCAAGCGCACTACGAGACCGTTACAAAGGACACGTTGGTAAGGTGTAACCGCTAAGGATTCTGGATCAGCGACGATGGGGCCCACCTCCGGGGGTACAAGACACACAGCACAGACCAAGCCGGAGGAGCAGGGACCATTGAAGCTTACCACCCCTCTTGCCCACGCAGGTAAGTTACTCCCGAACCAAAATGACCTAATTAGTAAGTCAAGACCGTCCCATACCAGTCTTGTGGTTGCGCGGTTGTCCCAGGTTGTCGCTCTATGAACCGGTCCTTATGGAGAGTGGCCAACCAAGCACTAAGCACCGTGCTGGCCCCCTAAACCATGTTTCTAACAAAAACATCTTTTAAGGACGCACAAACCACTCAAGCACACAGCACAGAGGGTCGGCTCCAGAATTAAGTTGCATAAGACCATTAGTCAAATTAATTAAAAAGGACCAAGGTTTGTTATAGCGCAGCAACCTAGCACAACTAACCAAAACTGCAACCCATAGGATATATATAAGGATATAAAAGTGGCTAGGAAGTCCTTATAGGTATACAGTATTAAAATGCAGTATGAAATTGTATTAAAAAGTGATAGGAGGTTCATGTTATACTTGCCTTCCTCGTACTCTCCCGGCTGCTGCTCGAACTGCTCGGAAGACGGCTGCTCCGGGTACTGATCCAAAGGCTCCGCGTCTACTCACGATCGTAACAGCAAGACATGGGCCACACATGCACACACATGCAAACAATAGCAAAATATAAGAAAAACAGTACACCAATACAATAAAACAACACGTGAAACTGGCCTAGATCTATTCTACGCGTTACAACGATCGCGTGGATATAAAGAACACCTAAAACGGAGCTAAAACGCGAAAACTACGCTTAAAACAGGATCCAGGGACCTATTTGTAAGAAAAACAGAGAAACCAGGAGCTTCTGGACAAAACTCGGGGACTAAAACGTAATTAAACCCTAGATACAGGGGCTAGCACGAGAAAACCCAAGATATGGACTGCGGGTACTAAATCTGGAAAGCTCAGGGGTCTAAACGAGAAAAAAAGGACCTGATCGTAAATACTTTTGAACTGTGGGTGGACGGCGGGTTGATTCCAGGGAAACCCGGGGGTTCTTTAGCAAAAGAAGCGGGCTGAAGCGGTACCTTCTGTTCTGAATCGTTGGATCATCCTCGGGCGGCTCAGATTAGATCTGCTAAACGAAGGGGTACGCGCGGATCTCACCCATCCGATCGGGATCTAACGCGCCAGAGCCGATCATAACGGGGATTCAATCCCACGCGCCGGATCCATGACGGACGGCCTGGATTTAAAATAAGGGCGAACCGGTACGGGGGAATCCCATCCACTGGATCACGATCCGACGGTCTGGATCAAGAGCCTAAGGATCTAATCCTATCTACTGATCGCGGATCGGACGGCTCAGAAGAGAGAGGGGTGCGGCTGGCGGCGCTGACCGCCGGAGAAAGGAGGGCTGCGGCGGCGCGGCTCGGAAGCTCGCCGGAGATGCGCGATCACGCATTTCCGGGGTCAGTTCACGACGAGATCACGCCCAGGATGCTCAGCACGACACGGGAAATCTATCTGGGCACTTGTAGGGGTGGATTTGGGCTCGGTTAGAGTAGAACGGCGGTGAGGGCGGCTCGGGACGGCGGCGCAACGGCGGCGCTCGCGTTCCGGGCTCGGGTGCGGCCTACGGCCTACGACAACTGGCGCAAAAGGAGCAGGGGATGGAGGAGGAGCTCACCAAGGTGTTTTAGAGACCGGGGCGGTAGCGGACGGTGGAGAACGACGACGACCGGCGGCGGAAGAGCTCGGCTCTTCGCGGGGGAGGATGGTGCCGGGGCGGCCGGGCCTTCTGAGCTGCGGAGACCGGTCCTGGAGGCTCCTGCGGAGAGGGTAGGGGGGTCAGCACGGCACGAGGAGGTACGAGAGCCGGCAATTTGGACTCACCGGCGGCGACGGCTCGGGTCCAATCCGAGGCAAGGCGGCGGCCGCTTCTAGGGTTCGGGACGGCGCTGTTGGGGGGGACGGGTTCCAGGGGTGGCGCAAGGGGATAAGAAGAGCGGGGCCAGGGGGCTCGGGGCAGGTTGCAGCGGGGGAGGGCCGGGGATCTCGGCCGTGCCTTGGCGCGGCCGTTGCGGGAGCAGGGGTGCGGGAGGAGGGGGATGACGGGTGGGGTCGTGTGGTCAGCGACAGGGAAGAGAGAGGGAGAGCGGGGAGAGCCAGCGCGCGGCTCGGGCCGGGGGAAAAGAAGATGGGCCTGCTTGGCCCACGCGGAGAGCTGAGGGGAGAGGGGAGCTGGGCCTCGGGCTGGGGAAAGAGGAGGGAGAGAAGGCTGCTGGGCTTCATTTCCTTTACTTCTTCTTTTCTTTTTCTATACTCTAAGCATTCAAACAACTATTTGAATCCAAATGCAAATTGAATTCAAACCTATGAACTCAACACAAATAAAACAATGCTGCAGCATGAATGCACAAACACTTTAACCCTATGGTAAATTTTATTTTCTTGCGTTATAAAATTACTTTAAATACGAGATAAATTAGAGAAAACCTCTGGAAAATTTATTCGAGCCCAAATAAATTAATTAAAATTTGAGGAAATTACCTTAGGGTGTTACAAACCTACCCCCCTTACAGGAATCTCGTCCCGAGATTCGGATAGGCTAGCTAGCAAAGAGATCGGGATATGTCTTCCTCAGCTCATCTTCTCGCTCCCAAGTAGCCTCATCCTCCGTATGATAACTCCACTGCACACGGCACATCTTGATCTTCTTGTTCCTGGTAACTCTCTCGGATGTCTCCAGAATTTTCACCGGATGCTCAATATAGGTCAGGTCCTCCTGCACATCTAACCCTTCTATCGGTGCTTGCTCTTCTGGCACTCTCAAGCACTTCTTCAGCTGAGACACGTGGAACACATCGTGCACTCCTGAGAGATTGATTGGCAACTCCAAACGATATGCCACCTCACCTTTCCGTTCCAGCACCTTGAACGGACCAATGTACCGAGGGGCTAGCTTCCCTCGTACATTAAACCTGCGGATTCCTCTCATCGGCGAGACCTTCAGATATACATGATCACCCACTGCAAAGGTCAAATCTCGACGACGAACATCCGCATAACTCTTCTGACGAGTCTGAGCGACCCTCAGATTCTCTCGCACCTGCTGTACCAACTGTTCTGCCTCTTCAACAATATCTGGACCAAATACCTGCCTCTCGCCAATCTGATCCCAATACAGAGGAGTCCTGCACTTCCGACCATACAGGGCCTCGAAAGGAGACTTCTTCAGACTGGCCTGATAACTGTTGTTATACGAAAACTCCGCATACGGCAGGCATTTATCCCAGCTGGTACCATACTGAATAGCACAGGCTCGGAGCATATCCTCCAACACTTGGTTGGTTCTTTCTGTCTGCCCATCTGTCTGGGGATGATAAGCGGTACTGAAGCGCAGCTTCGTATCCAACGAATCATGCAACTGCCCCCAGAACCGTGAAGTGAACTGAGATCCTCGATCAGATATGATCTTCTTAGGAACACCATGCAGACATACAATCCTGGAGATGTACAACTCTGCGAGTCTAGCACCGGAATAAGTAGTGTTCACCGGAATAAAATGAGCGACCTTCGTCAACCGATCCACTACTACCCATATGGAGTTGTACCCTTTCTGAGTACGAGGCAAGCCAACAATGAAGTCCATAGTGATCTCCTCCCATTTCCACTCTGGAATTTTCAACGGCTGCAATAACCCTGCTGGCCTCTGATGCTCTGCCTTGACACGCTGACAAGTGTCACAAATAGCCACGTACTCCGCAACGGAACGCTTCATTCCAGACCACCAGAATCGTTCCTTCAGGTCGTAATACATCTTCGTGCTGCCTGGATGGATAGAATATGCTGTATCATGGGCCTCACTCAGAATCAACTTCCTGAGATCTGCTACGTCCGGCACACATATACGACCCTTGTACCACAAGGTACCCTGATCATCCTCCCTGAAGTGAGGGGCCTTGCCAATCTTGAGCAACTCACGAATCTCCTGCAACTTCCGATCTTCCTTCTGATGCTGCCTGATCTCAGCCTCTAGAGTGGGTTCCGCCTCGAACGATGTACCCAAGGTGTGATGCAAGAAACCCAGACTCAACTGCTCAAACTCCTCGCATAACTCCTGAGGCATCTGAAAAGCCAGGGCCATGTTAACATAGCTCTTCCTGCTCAGAGCATCTGCTACAACATTAGCCTTGCCCGGATGATAGTGAATCTCCAGGTCATAATCCTTGACCAACTCTAGCCATCTTCTCTGCCGCATATTCAGCTCACTCTGAGTGAAAATATACTTGAGACTCTTGTGATCGGTGTAAATATCACACCTCTGCCCAAACAAGTAATGCCTCCATATCTTCAGAGCATGTACTACTGCGGCTAACTCCAGATCATGAGTGGGATAATTCAGCTCGTGCCGGCGCAACTGCCGCGAAGCATAAGCTATCACTCTGCCTTCCTGCATCAGAACGCAACCAAGACCATCCCTCGAAGCATCACAATACACTGTGAACCTCTTGTTCTGGTCTGGCAGAGTAAGGACTGGCGCCGTAGTCAACTTCTTCTTCAACTCCTCGAAGGCACTCTGACGTTCATCAGTCCACGAAAAACCCACATCCTTCTCCAGCAAGGAAGTCAAAGGCTTCGCAATCCTGGAGAAATTCTCGATGAATCTCCGATAATAGCCTGCTAAGCCCAGAAAAGAGCGGACTTCCTTCACCGTCTGTGGTACAACCCAGTCAAGCACATCCTTCACCTTTCCGGGGTCCACAGCAATACCTCCCTTGGAGATAACATGACCGAGGAACGGAACCTCGTCAATCCAGAACTCGCACTTGCTGAGCTTGGCATACAGCTGGTGCTCTCTGAGCCTCTGCAACACAAGCCTCAGATGCTTCTCATGCTCCGCTTCTGACTTGGAATATATCAGGATATCATCAATAAATATCACCACGAAGGTGTCCAGATAATCCATGAAAACCTTGTTCATCAGATGCATGAAGAAAGCCGGAGCATTAGTCAAGCCGAAGGACATGACCGTATACTCGTATAACCCATACTTGCAGGTGAATGCCGTCTTCTGAATATCCTCAGGATGAATCTTCAGCTGATGATAACCCGAACGCAGATCAATCTTCGAGAATACACAAGCACCCTGAAGCTGATCAAAGAGATCCTCAATACGGGGCAATGGATGCTTGTTCTTGATAGTGACTGCATTCAGATCCCGATAATCGACGCACATTCTCTTCGCACCATCCTTCTTTTCTACAAGCAATACAGGAAAAGCCCAAGGAGAGAAACTGCGACGAATATAGCCCTTGGCTAGCAACTCATCAATAGTCTTCTTAACTTCCTCATGCTCAACAGGTGCCATACGATAGGGCCTCTTAGCAATAGGAGCTGTGCCAGGCAAGAGATCAATAGAAAACTCAATGTCGCGATCAGGCGGCATACCTGGCAAATCATCCGGAAAGATATCCGGGAATTCAGACACCACGCGAATACCATCCGTGGGTCTAGCCTCCATCTGATGAAGAAATCCAGAAGGCTCTGTAGCTCCAACAGTGATCTCCTGACCATCCGGTGCTGACAGAAGAACAGTCCTCTGAGCACAATCTATCCGGACTCCCCACTTAGCGAGAGTCTCCATCCCGAGGATCACATCAATGCCCTTGGTGTCTAGCACCATCAGATTCGCACTGAAATCTACCCCCCTTATGGCCACACTGACTCTGGGACAGTAGACATGAGACCTCAACTGTCCTCCCGGTGAAGATACTAACATGCACCTCTTTAATGTGCTAGTAGGAATACCATGATGCTCAACAAAAGACTGGGTGATGAAAGAATGCGTAGCACCAGTATCAAAAAGCACTGTAGCAGGATGGGTGTTGACCATGAACGTACCAATAACCACGTTAGGAGCTTCGGCTGCTGACTCGGCCGTCACGTGGTTCACCCTGCCCTGAGCTGGGGCCTTGGGCGGTGCTGCACGTCCCTGCTGTCCTGCCTGCGCCTTCCGAGGGCAGACGTTGGCGTAGTGCCCCGGCTCGCCGCAGTGGAAGCACACTCGCGGGAATGCAGCGGTCTGCTGCCCGGCAGGAGGAGTAGGCACTCCCTGCCTCGGAGCTGGTGGAGCCGGAGGCGCTGGAAGCCTCTGAACTGGTCCTGCCTGCTGCGGAGGACGAGGTGGAAACTGCTGCCGCTGCTGGTACTGCTGGGGCGGCCTCTGCTGCTGCTGCTGTGGATGCTGATAGCGGGGACGAGTGTTGCTGCCCGAAGAGGATGGAGCCATCTTCCTCTTCTTATCCTCAATCTCCCGGCGCTTGCGCTCGGTGTTGAGTGCAGTATCAACCAGCTGGTTGAAGTTGTCGAAGCGGTGGTTCAGCAACGCATACTGGATGTGATCATCCAGTCCTTCCTTGAAATACTCCTGCTTATCGCTGTCACGGGCGACGTCAGCAGGGGCATAGCGAGCCAGCTGAAGGAAACGGTCACGGTACTCCGTCACCGTCATAGATCCCTGAAACAACGAACACAGATAACAAGGATGGAATCGCTCAATGTGTTAGGATTTTACGGAAGAGGTCAAGGATAGATCAAAAGCTCAAAAGAAATTGCAGATAATTTTATTCAGAATTACCTGCTTAAGGGCACGAAACTCCTTCTGCTTCATCTTCATGATGCCCTCAGGAATGTGATGGTTCCTGAAATGCTCACGGAACTGGTCCCACGTGAGAGCATCACGATCCCGAGCTGGGTAGGACTCCCACCAGTCAAGAGCGGAGCCTCGCAGCTGCCCTGCTGCGTAAAGGACTCGCTCCCGGTCGTCGCACTGCGCAACAACCAACTGGCGCTCCACCGAGCGAAGCCAGTCGTCCGCCTGGAGTGGGTCCGTGGCGTGAGAGAAGGTCGGAGGATGACCTCTCAGAAAATCCGCACGCCGATCACGGGGCTGAGGTGGCGGAGGAGGCGGGGGCTGAGCATGAATCTGCTGCAGAGCCTGAACAGTGTTGTTCAAGGTAGCCATCATCTGCATCTGGAGCTGGAAGAACTGCTCCGGGGTCAGTGGTGGCGGCATCGGTAATGGCGTCTGCTGGCCGGTACCCTGATTGTTCTGCTCCTGCTGGTCAGAACCGGAACCGGTACGCCTAGTGTTCACCATCTGATTGCAACAAACGACAATTATGAGGAAGGATATGGTGTAGCTGAGGAAATAAAACTTCGGGAAGATATGTCAGAAAGAAAGGAATATAGGTTTTACCCCCAACGTTCTAACTCAATTTTATTATTTCGTTCAAGTTGTGTTAGGGTCGATTTGCATGAATAAGTTTAATTACTAGGCTATGCAATCAACCAAAAATCCAAATCAAACATTTGCACAATAACAAATATTCAATGTTCACAGTTTAGTCGAGTTTATCACACCACTCGACCAACACACTCGTTCTAGCGTATTTTTATCGGGACAACCTAAACTTAGATCTTGTAAGATTAGGCGACTCAGGCCAACGTCTACGGAAAGCTCAAGTTAATTCTCAGAAAAGACGGGGAAAAGTAGCAAATCAAGGGCTTAAGACTCAAGGAATAGAAGCAGAAAATGATGCTTGAAGATTTGCGGAAGCAAGGCAAGTGAAAAGAAGTCCTAAACTCGTCCAGATTTGTCTAGGCTTCGTCCTACAGTCGACACGGCTCTGATACCAATCTGTCACACCCGATTTATAAGAACATAAATCGAGCAATCATATATGCGCCAGGATCAAGTCACGCATATATACAACAGATTATCAAGATATCACAACACATGTCACGAATAACATTAATATAAATCGTAAATAGATCATGAATAAATTGTTTCATTACAACCGAATCAAGAATCGGTTCAAGAGTTGCGGAAGCGTAAAAGAGATACATGAAAAGCTGGGCGCCACAGGGACGTCGACTGGGAGACAAACGCCTAGAAGTCGTCGAAGCCACTGACGTAGTCCTCCACGTTGCCGGGCACTGAGCAGCAGTCGAAGATATCCGAAGTAGAACAGAAGAGTAGAGAGGCAAGTGTGAGTACAAACTAGTACTCAACAAGTATAACACGAGCATGAGGCTCTAAGGTTAGCTGACTCAACTGCATTAGCTTTTAGTCTTGGCAAATTTTATTTAAGCTAATTACTACAAGTGGATGGATTACCATAACCCAAATTGCATAAGAATTAATCAATATTAATTAAGAACTACTGAGAACCACCCAAACCAAAACCACCCGGGGAATCGCCCTCGTCAAAGGTTGATAACCCCACTAATCAGACGGAGGATCTGGGCCGCTCATGACTGTGAGCACAGCTGATATATCAGTTTTACACTCTCGAGAGGTTGCACAACTTTACCCACAAGTCGTGAGCTACGCTAGTGGTTCATCACACTTCCTTAGGTGAGATGGCTAGCAAGCGCACTACGAGACCGTTACAAAGGACACGTTGGTAAGGTGTAACCGCTAAGGATTCTGGATCAGCGACGATGGGGCCCACCTCCGGGGGTACAAGACACACAGCACAGACCAAGCCGGAGGAGCAGGGACCATTGAAGCTTACCACCCCTCTTGCCCACGCAGGTAAGTTACTCCCGAACCAAAATGACCTAATTAGTAAGTCAAGACCGTCCCATACCAGTCTTGTGGTTGCGCGGTTGTCCCAGGTTGTCGCTCTATGAACCGGTCCTTATGGAGAGTGGCCAACCAAGCACTAAGCACCGTGCTGGCCCCCTAAACCATGTTTCTAACAAAAACATCTTTTAAGGACGCACAAACCACTCAAGCACACAGCACAGAGGGTCGGCTCCAGAATT
The DNA here is from genome assembly GCF_002211085.1 of Panicum hallii. Lineage (NCBI taxonomy): Eukaryota > Viridiplantae > Streptophyta > Magnoliopsida > Poales > Poaceae > Panicum > Panicum hallii. Next base: position 36,078,481 of record NC_038046.1, on the reverse strand, counting down.
AAGTTGCATAAGACCATTAGTCAAATTAATTAAAAAGGACCAAGGTTTGTTATAGCGCAGCAACCTAGCACAACTAACCAAAACTGCAACCCATAGGATATATATAAGGATATAAAAGTGGCTAGGAAGTCCTTATAGGTATACAGTATTAAAATGCAGTATGAAATTGTATTAAAAAGTGATAGGAGGTTCATGTTATACTTGCCTTCCTCGTACTCTCCCGGCTGCTGCTCGAACTGCTCGGAAGACGGCTGCTCCGGGTACTGATCCAAAGGCTCCGCGTCTACTCACGATCGTAACAGCAAGACATGGGCCACACATGCACACACATGCAAACAATAGCAAAATATAAGAAAAACAGTACACCAATACAATAAAACAACACGTGAAACTGGCCTAGATCTATTCTACGCGTTACAACGATCGCGTGGATATAAAGAACACCTAAAACGGAGCTAAAACGCGAAAACTACGCTTAAAACAGGATCCAGGGACCTATTTGTAAGAAAAACAGAGAAACCAGGAGCTTCTGGACAAAACTCGGGGACTAAAACGTAATTAAACCCTAGATACAGGGGCTAGCACGAGAAAACCCAAGATATGGACTGCGGGTACTAAATCTGGAAAGCTCAGGGGTCTAAACGAGAAAAAAAGGACCTGATCGTAAATACTTTTGAACTGTGGGTGGACGGCGGGTTGATTCCAGGGAAACCCGGGGGTTCTTTAGCAAAAGAAGCGGGCTGAAGCGGTACCTTCTGTTCTGAATCGTTGGATCATCCTCGGGCGGCTCAGATTAGATCTGCTAAACGAAGGGGTACGCGCGGATCTCACCCATCCGATCGGGATCTAACGCGCCAGAGCCGATCATAACGGGGATTCAATCCCACGCGCCGGATCCATGACGGACGGCCTGGATTTAAAATAAGGGCGAACCGGTACGGGGGAATCCCATCCACTGGATCACGATCCGACGGTCTGGATCAAGAGCCTAAGGATCTAATCCTGTCTACTGATCGCGGATCGGATGGCTCAGAAGAGAGAGGGGTGCGGCTGGCGGCGCTGACCGCCGGAGAAAGGAGGGCTGCGGCGGCGCGGCTCGGAAGCTCGCCGGAGATGCGTGATCACGCGTTTCCGGGGTCAGTTCACGACGAGATCACGCCCAGGATGCTCAGCACGACACGGGAAATCTATCTGGGCACTTGTAGGGGTGGATTTGGGCTCGGTTAGAGTAGAACGGCGGTGAGGGCGGCTCGGGACAGCGGCGCAACGGCGGCGCTCGCGTTCCGGGCTCGGGTGCGGCCTACGGCCTACGACAACTGGCGCAAAAAGGAGCAGGGGATGGAGGAGGAGCTCACCAAGGTGTTTTAGAGACCGGGGCGGCAGCGGACGGTGGAGAACGACGACGACCGGCGGCGGAAGAGCTCGGCTCTTCGCGGGGGAGGATGGTGCCGGGGCGGCCGGGCCTTCTGAGCTGCGGAGACCGGTCCTGGAGGCTCCTGCGGAGAGGGTAGGGGGGTCAGCACGGCACGAGGAGGTACGAGAGCCGGCAATTTGGACTCACCGGCGGCGACGGCTCGGGTCCAATCCGAGGCAAGGCGGCGGCCGCTTCTAGGGTTCGGGACGGCGCTGTTGGGGGGACGGGTTCCAGGGGTGGCGCAAGGGGATAAGAAGAGCGGGGCCAGGGGGCTCGGGGCAGGTTGCAGCGGGGGAGGGCCGGGGATCTCGGCCGTGCCTTGGCGCGGCCGTTGCGGGAGCAGGGGTGCGGGAGGAGGGGGATGACGGGTGGGGTCGTGTGGTCAGCGACAGGGAAGAGAGAGGGAGAGCGGGGAGAGCCAGCGCGCGGCTCGGGCCGGGGGAAAAGAAGATGGGCCTGCTTGGCCCACGCGGAGAGCTGAGGGGAGAGGGGAGCTGGGCCTCGGGCTGGGGAAAGAGGAGGGAGAGAAGGCTGCTGGGCTTCATTTCCTTTACTTCTTCTTTTCTTTTTCTATACTCTAAGCATTCAAACAACTATTTGAATCCAAATGCAAATTGAATTCAAACCTATGAACTCAACACAAATAAAACAATGCTGCAGCATGAATGCACAAACACTTTAACCCTATGGTAAATTTTATTTTCTTGCGTTATAAAATTACTTTAAATACGAGATAAATTAGAGAAAACCTCTGGAAAATTTATTCGAGCCCAAATAAGTTAATTAAAATTTGAGGAAATTACCTTAGGGTGTTACAAAGAACCACCTAATTCAAATTATTGCATATCATCTAGAGTCAACGACACTCGATTGACGGAGACTACGAACTAGTCCCAGAACACGAGCAAGGATTTTCTGAAGACCAGGTGAACATCACCGAGGATTTAACTAAAGCCCCGAACCAAGGTTCGGAAGTCCTTGACATTCCAGACCCCAGCCCCGCTCAAGAAGGCAAGCCCCGATGCATAACCCCGTATTTTAAATTACTACACTTATATAATTTTATACTTATATATCTATATTATGCATTAAGTCTAGGAGTTGAAATGGAACCCTAGATGCATGAATTCTAGGAACCTATGTATTGTGTATGAGTCCTTATCTAATAGATGCTCCGCTAATAGGACCGGCAGAAGTCGAGTGATTTCCTATCACTCGCGCGATTTAGGAGTTGAATGTTTACTATTCTGCAATCACTATAAGGATGATGGACGGGGTCATGTGCGGTATCATGACTTAAAGGTTACCCCGTCTGTGTTGATAAAAGTTGATAAGGTTGCAGTGTGTGGTAGCTGTGGTCAAGTGTTTGAAAGTACTAGCCATATGCCGTAAATATGGTATACGGTAAGACTAATACCTGATTTGCCCGGCAAATGGACTTATCGCCACCACTTGATATATTGGTTTTTGTTGCACACACGCACCAACGTGTGGGAGTATGTTCTGCGTAGCAGACAGGAGTATGATCATACAGTCGCGCTGTAGACGTACATCATGCACATTGGATGTGCGTACGGTCCTGCAGTCGCTTGTGGTGGCCCTGATCCATAACCCGTAATATGATGGGAACGGTTGTTCGGAAAGATAAGTTTCTGAACGTGTGAGTTATGATCCCTTGCAAGATTATGAAACTCGATTCAGAATCATCCGTTTCTCGCGGAGATTGAGACTGCTTGTTCTTTCTGCCACATAGAGTAAGAACAGTAATTATTGTTGGAATAATCTTGATGGATGCTAATCTCTACCTTGCTTGTCTAAAATAGGTACTTACCTAGAATGGTTAATGCAACTAGAAGCTTAAAGCTAAAACATGAACGTTAGATCATATTCTTTGTTGCTTTTCAGCTGAAATTAAATCCGGAATCATTACAAGCCTTTATAAGTCTAGTTACATGGCAAAGTATACCATGAAATGGGTAAGTCTTGCTGAGTATTAGTATACTCAGTCTTGCTAGTCTGTCTTTCAGGTATGGTCTGTGTGAACCAAACGGATAGTCTAGCCTAGCCATTCTCTGTTCCATTTGGCTGGTCCATGGAGTGGGATGCGTCCCCGGCTGGCAATGACCCTCCGGAATGACGCCATGCTTCAGGCTGAGCGTGGTGTCAACTTTCGCGACGTGTGTAGTCGCGTGTTAATTTCTTCCGCTGTGACTCTGAACAAGCTTGTTTAGCTTGTTGTTCTAAATAATGTCTGTATAAGCTACTTTAAGCTTCGAAACAGTTTTGTAATAATGTTTAATTATCCTGCGAATTAAAAGTTGGTGAGCCGTGCTGTGATTGTAAACTCGCCTTCGTGCGAGGTAAACCTACTTCGATCCTGTTGAACCGTGGTTGTATCAGGCGGAGACCCGACAGACCAATGGGTTATTCCGTTTGAAGTGCGTTGAGTTAGTATCGTCTGTATAGCGATGACTAGCGCACTTGAGCCGGAATAATTCAAGCGGATTGGTTCTGCCACAGCTGATATCAGAGCTGTAGGTTTACTCTTACAATCAGCATAAAAAACTGTAGCAGCTCTTAAAAATATTTTTAGGATAAAATTTGCTTAATAAAAGAATTTGTGAAGTGAGTTGGATTCGTTAAGGTTCGTGCTTAGATCGTAAAGCCCTAGAGGTTTATATGGGAATAATCAGGTGGCTACTAGTATGTATATGTCTATAGTTCAGCTCTAACTTGCAGCACTACTTTCTGTCAAAACTTACTTTTGAGCACAACCAACCCTAGTTATCTAGTTGTATTGTCTTGTTCCTCAACATTGAGACAAGAAGGTAAGAAGGTAAGGATCCTCAACCAACTGAGGGAGATTGGCCTTCCCTTCGGTGATGCAAACCGACTTCTCAAGTAGTGGCTTACTTGAGATGCTGCCAATATATCAACGATTAGTTGATCATATTGGGAGTATATGGTTCGGCACAGGGTATGGTGATCGCTGTTCATACCCCCATTTTATACGATACTCCTGTGAATACGTTGCAGATGTAACGTATGCTAACGTCGTCCGTACGGTGAAAATTGTACGGATACTGTTTCTATAGTGAACAGTACTGTTTGGTGACACTTTCATGTCATGCTGCCATGAAAGGTTTATGTTTTAAAAATATTGTCTTCTGCAGGTACACTAACCACGATTAAGAGGTTAAGACGGATAGGACTTATCGACTAGTTATTAGAGAGAGACGTAAATATTGTGCCACCGAAATTAACCACGTAAGTCCAAAGATATTTGGCAATTGTCTTGGTTGTGAGGTCGAATAGTACATGCATGCATAATCCATTATCAAGCAAAGTGAGTGCATTGAATATGTTGTTCTTTTAAGGACATATAGAGTATCGTCTATCTCTAGGATGGTTTCAGTAGGATTCTTGAGGTAGCCTTAGTTGAGTTTTTAGCATCCTCCAAAATCTCACCATTTGAATTCTTGCTTCAGATGGCAGCTCCTTCAAATGTCTTTTGGGATCACGCAGGGCATCTCCATACCAATGCCTTGCACTGGGAGGGTATTCCCTGTCTCTTATGGGAGTCACTTAGGTTATTCTTCTACATCAAGCCCCCACAATATGATGGAGTGGAATATAGGGAGGAAGGTGTTCCTCGGTGCAGAGTTAAGATGACCATTCCTCAGCACCCTTTTCGCTCTCAGTGACAGCCCATCGAGGTCGATATGGTTGGCTATCGTCTCGTTGATACCATTGAGACCGCAGCTCTTGAGGCCATCCACACTTTATGCAACCAGCATCCCGCAGAAGTTGCCGGGCATCCTATCGGCTTATTCCCTGCAATAGATTCCAGTGATTCCGAGTGAAATTTCTGGATAGCTCATTATGGCCACATGCTGGTAGATTTAGCTGAAGAGACGCTCTGTGGTACCATCAGGTTCATGAATGCCCAGCATCACTATCAGATCTTGCTGCGCCGCGATATGAGTCTGTTGACCGGTATAGCTCAAGGTCACTACAGAAATGCTGATGGACGGGTCACTCAGATAGAAGAGCTTCAAGCATTGATCACAGAAAAGGAGGAAATTATCGTAGAGCGAGATGAGACCATTATCCACCGGGAGGATCGGATCAATGAGAGTGATGCAATAATCACTCAACGTAACACGATTATCGAGTTCCTCCAGGAGCAAATCCGCAATCTCATCCTTGAGGTTGACGACGCCCACGCTCACATCGACGAACTTCAGCAGCAGCCAGCACCTCCTGCTGTACCTGAAGCACCTGAAGGCGAAGAAGAAGAACCGGAGGAAATCGAAGGAGTTTCTGATCTCGACTCCGAGCACGAAAACCCAGAGCCTAAACCTCAGCCAGATCACTCCTCTTCCGGCAGCCAGTCCTCCGTAGGCGAGCTCAACGATTTCTAGGCTATCCAAATTGTCGATCTTTTAGATGTAATTAATGTAGAATGTTGTGACATAGGTAGTGAGTAGTCTTCCTGGACCCAGGGCCACTTGCTGTAATATATGTGGCATGTGTACGTATGACTTGACCATGACAATCGGACCCCCCTGATGTAATATGTTAAGGACAACCAGTGTCTGCCTTGTAATCTAAGCCTTGTGTTCCATTGTTTTGTTTCAATATCCTTGCACCTGGAAAATGTTGGTTAAACAGAATATGTGAATTCCATATCTGTTCAACGGCGGTATATCTTCTGAAAATGGGAGCAAGAACATGTTGTTAATTATGGACATCTCCTTTGTTTCAGATGGTTGGAGCTACATGTGGAACCCCGGAAGGTTTTCGGCCAGACCAAGCTAGCGGTTCCCAACAACCGCCACCAGCACCGCCAAATCTAGCGGAAGTCATGGCACGACAAATGGAACTCCTTAACCAGCTAGTACAGGCCCAGATGAACCAGTTTCATCACACGTCCCGAGGTCGTGATGAACATCCATTGGCTGATTACCAAGACTTTCTCAGCACTCAGGCCCCATTGTTCCATAAAACTGATGAGCCCCTCGATGCTGACGCATGGCTTCGCACTATAGAGTCCAAATTCGCATTGTTATCTGCACCATGCTCAGACGCGAACAAGGCACTCTTCGCAGCTCAACAACTTCGCGGCACTACCCGCATATGGTGGGACCATTATTATGCCATGCAACCAGCTGGTCATGTTGTCACATGGGATGAATTCCGGATGGCTTTCAGAGCGCATCACATTCCGGAAGGACTCATTGAGCGAAAGCTCAATGAATTTTTAACTTTGACCCAAGGAACCTGCACTGTCATGCAGTATGCACAGGCTTTTAATCACCTGTGCCAGTATGCGGGCTATCATGCGGACACTGACGCCCGTAAACAGGATTGTTTCCGCCGTGGCCTGAATACAAAGCTTAAGGAACGGCTGAACCTGGTAAGGGCCGACAACTTCAATGAACTGGTCAGTATGGCTATTACTCAAGAAGACTGCATATCAGCCCATCGGGCAGAAAAGAAACGGAAAACACCCACGGGACCCTCCAATGCGCAACCGCCAAGGTATCGGTTGGTCCAGAACATCGCTACCCGAGCCCCGCCCTGAAATAATCTACCAGGCAAATTGGTAGCCAGGCCTCCCCAGCAGGCTCGATTCAATTGGCCGCCGACACCACAACCCCAGCAACAACTGCAGCAAAGCCCGAGGCCGAGCTTTCCGCCGTCCAATCAAGGAAACAACAACAATCGTTGTTTCAACTGCGGCAGCTCATCCCATTTCATCTGAGATTGTCCTCAACCCAGGAAATCTTCCCAAGGGCAAACATCTAGCCCGAACAATAAGGGCAAGGGTAAGAAGCAAGTGGTACAAGTCTGCTAGGGGAGGGTGATCTTCACAACTCTCTCCGAACTCCCCGAGGGTGCGCCAATAATGATGGGTACTTTCTTTATAAATCATCAACCCGTGATCATACTTTTTGATTCCGGTGCAACCCATAGTTTTATCAGTTCAAAATGTGGAACAAAAGTAGGCCTGGATTTCTATCCTACTAAAGGCACCTATATGATAGCGACTCCTGGCGGTAAAATTGCATCAAATCAAATTTATAGAAAGGTGCCAATTCAGTTGGGTAGCAATCTGATAAAAATAGATTTACTGTTATTGGACCTATAAGGAATGGATGTCCTCCTAGGCATGGATTGGATGACTAGGCACCGAGTGTCATTAGATATCTCTTCCCGAGCCGTGGAGATAGATTCACCCGATCATGAAACTACTATTCTCTATCTTCTACAACGGGAATGCAACAACTCTTATGCCTATGCTATAGAAGGGATCAAGTTAAAGGACATCCCTATTGTTTGCGAATACCTAGATGTTTTTATAGATGATTTGCCTGGAATGCCCCCGGATAGGAATATTGAGTTTGTCATAGAACTACAACCCGGCACAGCCCCCATCTCTAAGAGGCCCTATCATATGCCACCCAATGAGCTGGCAGAGTTAAAAATCCAACTCCAGGACCTCCTTGATAAAGGTTTCATTCGTCCGAGTGCTTCACCATGGGGTTGTCCAGCCCTATTTGTGAAGAAAAAGAACAATAGCTTAAGGCTATGTGTAGATTATCATCCCCTCAATAAGGTAACTATCAAAAACAAGTATCCTCTGCTCCGCATTGACATTCTGTTCGATCAGTTAGAGTTAGCCGGAGCTCGGGTATTCTCTAAGATTGACCTCCGCTCCGGATATCATCAAATCAAGATTAGGCCGAGTGACATTCCAAAAACAGCCTTTTCCACCAGATATGGACTCTATGAATATCTGGTCATGTCGTTTGGTCTTACCAATACACCAGCATACTTCATGTATCTCATGAACTCTGTCTTCATGCAAGAACTTGACAAATTCGTAGTGGTCTTCATTGATGATATTTTAATTTATTCCAAAAATCCGGAAGACCATACGAAACATCTCCATGTTGTTCTTCAGAGATTGAGAGACCACCACTTGTACGCCAAATTCTCCAAATGTGAGTTCTAGCTGGATACCGTTAAATTTCTAGGTCACACTATCTCCAGTGACAGTATATCCGTTGATCCAAGTAAAGTTCAAGAAGTGTTGGACTGGAAGTCTCCTACCTCCGTCCATCAAATCCGCAGTTTTCTTGGTCTAGCTGGCTATTATCGTCACTTCATTCCTGACTTCTCCAGAATAGCCAAGCCTATGACTGAACTACTAAAGAAAGGAGTTAAATTCTCCTAGGATCAGAAATGTAAAGATGCATTCCACACCCTCACAGCACATCTCACTACTGCCCCAGTTCTGGCTCAACCGGATGTTTCCAAACCTTTTGACATCTATTGTGATGCTTCGGGAATCGGACTTGGTTGTGTGCTTATGCAAGACAACCGAGTGATTGCTTATGCATCGCGAGCACTCAGGACTCATGAACAGAACTATCCTACTCATGATCTTGAACTCGCAGCGGTCATCCATGCACTTAAGATTTGGAGACATCATTTGATGGGTACAAAGTGACATATCTATACTGACCATAAAAGCCTCAAGTACATCTTCACCTAAGAAAATCTAAATATGAGGCAAAGACGTTGGCTAGAACTCATAAAGGACTATGATCTAGAAGTACATTATCATCCAGGCAAGGCCAATGTCGTTGCGGATGCACTTAGCCGCAAGGCACATTGCTCTTGCTTATCTGTTGAGACTTTCAATGAGACTCTTTGTTGGGAGATGAGGAAGCTCAACCTAGAGATCATTCCTCAAGGTAGCTTGAACCATCTCTTAGTTGAAACTATGCTTAGGGATAACATCGTCATAGCACAACAGCATGACAAAGGGGTCAAAATCATCAAACAGAGGTTAGCACAAAGAGAAGAAAAGTACAAGTGCTTTTGAGTAGATCACGAAGGGATTCTATGGTTCAACGAGCGTATCGTTGTACCCAAGGACCATGAGCTTCGTAAGCAGATATTGGATGAAGCCCATTTGTCCAAATTCTCTATGCACCCCAGTAGTACCAAGATGTATCAGGATTTGAAACAGAACTTTTGGTGGACTCGTATGAAGCGAGAAATTGCAAGATATATCTCGGAGTGTGATATCTGCCAAAGGATTAAGGCCAGTCATCCAAAAACTGCTGGTATTCTTCAACCTCGACCCATTCCCTCTTGGAAGTGGGAGGATATCAGCATGGATTTCATCGTTGGCTTACCCAACACCTCCCAAAGGCATGACTCTATTTGGGTAATTGTTGATCGATTAACCAAGACCGCCTATTTCCTTCCCGTGCATACTACTTACAACGCCAAAAAGTATGCTGAGATCTATCTAGATCAAATCGTTCGTCTCCATGGAGTGCCCAAGACGATCATTTCTGATCATGGAGCACAATTCATCGCTCGATTCTGGGAGCAACTTCAACATGCTCTTGGAACCAAGTTAATCCGAAGCTCCGTATACCATCCTCAGACAAACGGGCAAACAGAAAGGATAAATCAAATTCTAGAAGATATGCTTAGAGACTGCGTACTTCAGTATGATAAAAATTGGGACAAATGCTTGTCAATGGTAGAATTTTCCTACAACAACTGTTATCAGATAAGTCTCAAGATAGCTCCGTTCGAAGCATTATACGGTCGTCGGTGCCGAACTCCTTTGAGTTGGTCACAAACCGGCGAGCGTAAAATCTTTGGACCCGACCTTGTCACTGAAGCAGAGAAAAAAGTGAAGACTGTTCAAAATAACCTAAAAGCAGCCCAATCTCGACAGAAAAGCTACGCTGACATATGAAGGAGACAAATACAGTTCCAGGTTGGAGACTTCGTGTATCTTTCAGTATCTCCTACTCGAGGTATTCAACGATTCGGCGTAAAAGGAAAACTTGCCCCTCGATATATTGGACCCTTTGAAATCATCAAAATTTGTGGACCCGTAGCTTATCATCTTCAACTTCCTCCTCAATTAGCGGCAATTCATGATATCTTTCATGTATCTCAACTTAGGAAGTGCATCAAAATTCCTACCAAGATCATCGATCCCCAAGCCATCGAAATCGAATCTGATCTAACTTATTCCGAGTATCCGATCAGAGTACTAGATACCAAAGAGAGGAGTACTAGAAGAGAAACCATCAGGATGTTTAAAATTCAGTGGGATCATCACACTGAAGAAGAAGCGACATGGGAAACCGAGTCATATCTTCAGCATAATTTTCCAGACTTTCTTCAAGCCAACACCCAAATCTAATCGTCCGATTCCATCTTGTTCTGGAATCTCGGGACGAGATTCTTTTTAGGAGAGAAGGCTGTGATATTCAGGTACTTAGGATTAAAACACACTAGATTCTAGTATAAAGTGTGTATGTTTGATCTTTTGTATGTGTGCTAAAACTTGAATGCAAAGGGAAAAGAGTATTTGTGTAATTCTGGAAAATTTAAGTCCTTTGGTGCAAAATGGGTGAGAATGGTAGGTAAAATCAAATTATGTAAAGGGTTGTTTTGCAAGAAACAAGTACTTACTTTTAAACCTCGGTGAGAAGTGAAACTACCCTAAGGATTCAATTGGAGTGTAGATTTTAAATAGGATTTCTCCGAAGTTTAAACTTTTGCCAAGTTTTAAATTAGTTTCAAATCCTTAACTCTTATGAAACTAAACCTTAAAGCAAAGTTGTAGATCTTGCTAAACTCTACATTTTCGCTTTTGGGCACATTTTCAGTTGAGCTATGGTTAGAAAGCTGTATTGGTTTTATAGGGGAGTCCCTACATTTTTGGAAGATTGCAGATCAGTCCTCATCGTCTACCTCCAGCCCCTCCTTTCTCTGTTTCTCTCTGCACCCGACCCCGCCGCCCTCGCCGGCAGTTTTCACGAGCTCCAGCTGCCTCGCGCTACTCTTCTCCGCGCCACGTGCCCCTCCAGCACCGCACCCACCGCTTCCCGGCCTCTGCTGGCCCTCTCCCTGCCCCTCCACGTCTCGCCGCCGCCGCCCGAGCCGCCACGCACGCCGCCGAGCTTGCCAGCAGCAGCTCTCGCCCGTTGTGCCTCCTCTTCGACTTGAAGCACATCCCTAAGCTCCCCACGAACTCACTCTTCCACTCACACACGCCCATTTTACTTCTCTTTCTTCTTCCCGAGCGCGACGCCTTGCCGGAGCTCCACCACAGCTCCTGCTCGCCGTCATCAGCCGCCTCTACCACCTCCCACCCTCGATCCAGTGCTCCAGTAGCACCGCCGCCATCCACTGCTGCTCACAGACCCACCCAATTTCACTCTCCCATGCTAGAGCAGCCGGACCACCGCGCTAGTGAGTTCGAGCTTCGCCGCCGCTCGGTCTTGCAATCGTCCCGACGCTCTGCCGCCTCTCAACCCCAGCCAAGCACATCATCAGCACCACATCATCGCAAGGAAGCTTCCTAGCCACTTCCCCGCCGTCCTCCGGCACTCCGGCCACCGGAACGCCATCGCCGCCCCTCGGAGCCCCGCCACCCGCCTCTGTTCACCGTCGACTCACCGCCTCAGGCCCTCTCTTCCTCAACATCGGCCACCCCCGTGACCGCCGTGAGCTCCTGGATCTTTTCCCCCACTTTCCCCTTGCCGCCGGTGAGCCCCCTCGCCGAAATTTGGTCGCCACCGATCGGCTTCTCTATTTAGCCCAGCCAAGGACCCAATTGCAAAGATTCAAATCTTTCCAGGGGCCCTTCTGTGAAAAAATCAGTACCCCCATTTCAAATCAGCCAACTTTGAAAATCCATAGAAATTTGTAGAAAAATCCGAAATTTGCCAAACTAGTTTTGTTGTACTCCAGAAGTCTAGCTCTACAACTTTTGTTACTAGAGTTTAGTTGGAAACAAAATATTTTTAGAGTTATTTTAAAGTTTAACAAAAGGGTATCTTGAGTGTAACTTTTGCATGCTAGCTCTATTACCTGTAATTTTTGGTGTGTAGTCTGTTTAGGGTATGAGTGAGTTTGTGTGCAAATTTAACTTGTAGTGCTGAATTCTAGCTTGAACTAATTTAAACTTATGCAAATCAAGCTTCAAATGGTTTAAATTTATTCAAGCACGTTACTAAGGTTTTCATGCTTAGATCTTTTTACCATGTGATATTTTGTAATTATAGTAAATCTTTCAAGAATTTAGGATATTGTTTTCCCTAAGGTTTGAATTTAAACTTGAAATTTGAACTTAATTCAAATGCTTTAATCTCTTATTTCAGAAATTTAGGAAAAATTCATGGTAAGCTCATCTGTTAGAAGTAAGCTTACCCACAAAAATTCAAGGCCATAGCCTTTGTGGATTTCAAAATAAAAATCAAACTTGTTAACCTAATTCAATTAATCCCATTTAATTATGATAGTGGGACTAAGATACAAATAGTAAGTTTGAATTCAAAGTTCTTGTTTTATGAAGTTTGTTTATCAATTGGTTGGATTGCAACTTTATCGTGAAGTAAAATTCTTAACTCAAGAACCACCTAATTCAAATTATTGCATATCATCTAGAGTCAGCGACACTCGATTGACGGAGACTATGAACTAGTCCTAGAACACGAGCAAGGATTTTCTGAAGACCAGGTGAACATCACCGAGGATTTAACTAAAGCCCCGAACCAAGGTTCGGAAGTCCTTGACATTCCAGACCCCAGCCCCGCTCAAGAAGGCAAGCCCCGATGCATAACCCCGTATTTTAAATTACTACACTTATATAATTTTATACTTATATATCTATATTATGCATTAAGTCTAGGAGTTGAAATGGAACCCTAGATGCATGAATCCTAGGAACCTATGTATTGTGCATGAGTCCTTATCTAATAGATGCTCCGCTAATAGGACCGGCAGAAGTCGAGTGATTTCCTATCACTCGCGCGATTTAGGAGTTGAATGTTTACTATTCTGCAATCACTATAAGGATGATGGACGGGGTCATGTGCGGTATCATGACTTAAAGGTTACCCCGTCTGTGTTGATAAAAGTTGATAAGGTTGCAGTGTGTGGTAGCTGTGGTCAAGTGTTTGAAAGTACTAGCCATATGCCGTAAATATGGTATACGGTAAGACTAATACCTGATTTGCCCGGCAAATGGACTTATCGCCTCCACTTGATATATTGGTTTTTGTTGCACATACGCACCAACGTGTGGGAGTATGTTCTGCGTAGCAGACAGGCGTACGATCATACAGTCGCGCTGTAGACGTACATCATGCACATTGGATGTGCGTATGGTCCTGCAGTCGCTTGTGGTGGCCCTGATCCATAACCCGTAATATGATGGGAACGGTTGTTCGGAAAGATAAGTTTCTGAACGTGTGAGTTAGGATCCCTTGCAAGATTATGAATCTCGATTCAGAATTGTCCGTTTCTCGCGGAGATTGAGACTGCTTGTTCCTTCTGCCACATAGAGTAAGAACAGTAATTATTGTTGGAATAATCTTGATGGATGCTAATCTCTACCTTGCTTGTCTAAAATAGGTACTTACCTAGAATGGTTAATGCAACTAGAAGCTGAAAGCTAAAACATGAACGTTAGATCATATTCTTTGTTGCTTTTCAGCTGAAATTAAATCCGTGTCAGACCCGGGGCCACCGGGCTGGGCATGTTACGAAGTTTAAGAGATTAAGCCCGTCTTATCTCTTATTCATTTTGTTTATCTCTTGTTTATCCCGTTTAAATAGGAGATAGAGCTAACCAACACGGAGAGGATCTACTCGAGATATGTTCTGGTGTGATCCCTCGACGGGAGTTGGTTAGCATCTTTGTAACTCTGACCTCTCGGATATATAAGGGAGGTCAGGGACCCCCCTAAAAATAGAAGATCATTAGGACATTCTACATCAAAAGCAATACAAACCATACAGGACGTAGGGTGTTACGCTCCGTGCGGCCCGAACCTGTCTAAGTCTTGTGTTCCTTGCACCTTCGAGTTCCTGATCTCGGCGTCTCCTCACCCAAAACTTACCACCTTGGGCATATCCCTCGGTGGGTAGCCGGTTAAACACCGACAGCTGGCGCGCCAGGTAGGGGAGCGCGTCGAAGATCCATCGGCGAGCTCGATGGCATCATTCAAATTCATCAGGTCAGTTCCCTCTCAGGGCACGACATTCGTTTTTGGTTCATGGGCCTGCGTCGCAGATGGTGCGGGCAGTTTCCGGCGATTCCTCGTCGACATGAAGCCAAAGACCCCCGTTGCGGATCTCCGCAGCGACCTCGACAAGTTCGTCGACGGGCTCGACAACTTGCCGCTCCACACTTCCGCAGCATAGATCGAGATGGAGTCCGCTCCAGCCTCGACTTCTTCTGGTGTTGCGGCAATTCCCCCTGGTTTGGACTCGTTCCAATCTAGGGATCTGCATAACCGATCTCAACTCGGCTTGTGCGAATCGGCCACTGACCTTCACGAGGCCAACGCCTCTGGGTCCCTCTCCATGTTAGAGAAGGACCTGGACTTGCTACTCCAGGTCGGAAAGCTTGAAGCCACCGCGTGTCGGGGGCTTCGGGTTGTTCCGGTACCGGTGATTTGGTGGTCACCTCTCTATCGGAGGGGCACGTGGTGCACTGGAGGGGCATGCCACTCCCCAATCTACTCGAGGTAGAAGGTCGACTCGTGGCCCACCTTGAGCCCTTGCCTTTTCAAGAGGGCAGGCCTTTGGCCACCGTGGCGGAGGGGTCGACTGAACTAGTCGACGAAAGTTCTCATGAGCTTTCCTCCCGCCAGGTGCTGATGGCCGAAGAAGGCGAGGGCGATGAGGACCTCCTCATCGTCAACTTTGAAGCGATCTCTGAGGATGAGATCACAGCCGACGCCGCTGACGAGAACGATGCCGATCGTGAAGCGCGGAGGGCCAGGAACAGGGCCCGTGCGATCCGGCGGAGGAGGGCCAACGAGCGAAGGCGATCTATGCATCGCGAGCTCGATCCTGAGTTTGCCACCGTAAGTGAGCAGGGTTTCCGGACTCCGGTGGCCAACATCGCCAGGGTAACGGCCATCCTCGAGCGCAGCCATGATCCGGAAGTGCGTCAAGCGCTCCTTTATGCACAGAGGGCCTGGATCCAGTTGGATCAGCACAACCCAGCGCCCACCATCAGGGAGGAGCGCGTGGGTGAGAGCCGGAGCCAGGCTCACAGCCGAACGGCTGGTAGCCGTCCTCGACACCAGCCCAGCAACGACAACGCTCGCGGGAGCCAGACCCCTGGCGGGAGGCAGCAGCCACCGCAAGGGGGTCAGCCACGACAAGTCAATCATCGACTTCCTCCTGAGGATCTGCGCCAGCACATCAATGAAGGCCGCGATGCGCGGACCGTGATTTCTTCCAGGCGCAAGACCCGTGAAGAAGTTGAAAACGAAGGTACTGACTGTAGTGATCGATTTCCTGCTTTCTCTGCACGTTTCAGCAGCTACAAGTACCCAGAGGGTTTCAAACCCATTGGCATCACCAAGTACGACGGCAAGCAGGCTCCTCAGCAGTGGCTCCGTTGTTACTCCACGGCTATCGAGGTAGCAGGGGGCTCAAACGTTACCAAAGTCGTCTACTTCCCGATGGCTTTGGATCCTGCGCCGCTCACTTGGCTGGAGAGCCTCGGCAGCAACTCTATCGACTCCTGGGAACGACTTAAGAAGGTCTTCATCGACAATTTCCAGGGAGCGATTGCTCGTGCAGGTACTTGACATGATCTTTCCCAGTGCAAGCAAGAACACAACGAGCTCCTGCGGTCCTACACGCGTCGCTTCTTCGACGTCCGCGCCACCATCGCGAACATCTCGGAGGAGGACATCATCGACTGTTTTTATAACGGCATCACCGACCCGAGCATATACAGAGACTTCAGGCGGAACAGGCCGAAAACTGTTGCTGGCCTTCATGATATGATGCACGATTGGTCCGAGCAGGAGGAGAAGATGCGGGAGTGGTTCCCGCGGCGCCACGATAACAATCTGCGACGCCCAAACAACAACCGCAGCGATAAAGGCCAGCGGGACTTTTCCGGGCCACCCCGGAAACGAAAGCCAGATGATGTCATCGCGGCTATCGATCGTCCTTCACAGGGCAAGAAGTCGACGACACAGGAGGAGTTCGAGAAACTCCTGCAGAAGAAGTGCCCATGGCATCCGGGCGCTAGCCATGCCGCCATTGACTTCTACCACCTTCGGAGGACGTTCAGTAACGCCGGTGGTGGAAAGAAGAATAAGAAGCCTGCTGACAAAGAACCCGAGGATGATGACCACGACGACCAGGGGCGCAATCCGAAGTTCCAGGATGCCTCGAAGGTCGTCAACATTATCTTCGGAGGAGATGAGGATTTCGGTTCCAGGCGGGACCAGAAGCTGCGTCTTCGGGAGATCTTGTCCATTGAGCCGGCGGTACCACGACCACTCCGTTGGTCGGAGGTCCCCATCTCGTTCTCTTTTGATGACCAGTGGACGAGCTTTTCCGAGCCCGGTAAGTTTCCCTTGGTCCTGGATCCTGTGGTGGCGGAGGTCAAGCTTACAAAGGTCCTGATCGATGGCGGGAGTGGGCTCAATCTCATCTTCATCAGCACTTTGAAGAAGATGGGTTTGGATTTCAAGGATATGCTGGTTCCCAGCAAGTCCCCTTCTACGGCATCGTCCCAGGTAATGCGGCGCACCCGGTTGGTACGGTGGTCCTCCCAGTCACCTTCGGCACGCGGGAGAATTATCATACTGAATTCATCAAGTTCGAAGTGGCTACTTTTGACTCTTCTTACCATGCAATACTGGGTCGACCGGCACTTGCCAAGTTCATGGCAGTGCCGCATTATGTCTATCTGCTTCTTAAGATGCCAGGACTCGGTGGAGTGCTCACCCTCCGCGGTGACTTGAAGAAGTCGTACGACTGCAATCAGGAGGCGATCCAGTACGTTTCGACTACTCGCGTGCCAGATGCTTCGGGAGAAGTATTCGCGGCCGCGCAGCAGCTCTACCAGACCGGGCTGGAGATTCCTTCCAAGAAGGCCAACAAGTCGAGCATCCAGTCGACTAATGATGTGGCCCTCAAGATGATCCAGCTCCAGGAGGGAGATTCATCCAAGACGGCCATCATCGGTGCGGGCTTGGGTGACAAATAGGAACTCGCGCTCATCAGCTTTCTTCGGGCTAACCGAGACATATTCGCGTGGAAACCAGCGGATATGCCAGGGGTGCCCAGGGAGTTGATCGAGCATGCTTTGAATGTACACCCGACGGCTACGCCTAAGAAGCAACGCCTGCGGAGGTTTGCCCACGACAAGCGTGAGGCCATTAAACGGGAGATCGCTAAACTTCTCGCGGCTGGATTCATTAAAGAAGTAATCCATCCAGATTGGGTAGCGAATCCCGTCCTTGTAAAGAAAAAGAACAATGAATGGAGAATGTGTGTCGACTACACCGATCTCAACAAGCATTGCCCAAAATATCATTTTGGGCTGCCGCGCATTGACCATGTTGTCGATTCGACGGCTGGGTGTGTCCTTCTTTGTTTTCTTGATTGTTACTCAGGGTATCATCAGATTGCGCTCAAGGAGGAGGACCAAATCAAGACTGCTTTCATCACCCCGTACGGGACTTACGCTTACAAAACAATGTCCTTCGGGTTGAAAAATGCAGGAGCAACATACCAACGTGCGATCCAGATGTGTTTCGCAGATCAGCTGCACCGGAATGTTGAGGCCTATGTGGATGACGTGGTCATCAAGACCAGGGATTCCGATAACTTGATCGCAGACTTGGAAGAAACATTTAGCAGTCTACACAGATATCGGTGGAAACTCAATCCCACCAAGTGCATTTTCGGAGTACCTTCAGGGAAATTGCTCGGGTTCATCGTCAGCAACCGGGGCATCGAAGCCAACCCTGTAAAGATCATGGCCATTACTGATATGGAGGCTCCGGCCACAATCAAGGATGTGCAGAAGCTGACAGGTTGTATGGCGGCCCTGAACAGGTTCATCTCCCGACTCCCTGAACAGGACTACCTTTCTTCAAGCTCCTAAAACGCCAAGACAAGTTTCAATGGACGGAGGAGGCCGAGCGGGCTCTACAAGACTTGAAAATTCACCTCCAGTCACCTCCGATCCTTATAGCTCCGCTACCGGAAGAGGATCTACTACTCTACATCGCGGCGACAACCCACGTTGTCAGCAGTGCTATTGTAGTCGAGCGAGGCGAAGAAGGCCATGCGTTTGGAGTGCAGAGGCCTGTCTACTTCGTCAGCGAGGTCCTCTCTGAATCAAAGGTATGGTATCCAGCTGTTCAAAAGCTCTTATATGCAATTTTAATTACATCAAGAAAGTTGCACCATTACTTCAATGAATACAAGATCACTGTGATTACGGATTTCCCGCTGGCGGATATTCTCCATAATCAAGATGCCACGGGATGCATATCTAAGTGGGCAGTGGAACTGGGGGCTTTGTCAATCGACTTCAAGCCCCGCACTACAATCAAGTCACAGGCTCTAGTCGACTTCATGGCTAAATGGAGGGAGAATCAAGTCCCAACCCCAGTGGACAAGCCAGAGCACTGGACCATGTATTTTGATGGGTCCCTCAAGCTCGACGGCGGGGGCGCTGGTGTTTTGCTCATCTCCCCACGTGGCGAACAACTGAAGTACATCCTTCAGATCCTATGGAAGGTATCCAATAATGAAGCCGAGTATGAAGCCTTGCTTCACGGGCTTCGTTTGGCGATATCACTAGGGATCAAGCGACTACTCGTATATGGCGATTCTCTTCTTGTTGTTCAGCAGGTAAATAAGGAATGGGACTGCAACAAGGAGACAATGGATGCATACGTACAAGAAGTGCGCAAGCTGGAAAGCAAGTTTTCCGGCTTGGAGCTTCACCATGTGCTACAGGAGCACAATGTTGGTGCAGATATCCTTTCCAAGTTGGGGTCAACGCGCGCTCAAGTCCCGCCGGGGGTTTTCATCCAGGAGCTTGATCAGCCATCCATCAAGCCTTCTCCGCAGGTAACCATCGACTCGGGTTCCCAACAACCCGATCGAGAGGTTATGGTGCTGGGGGAGGACTGGCGAGCGGCCTTTATCGACTTCATTCAAGACCAACGGCTACCAGCGGGAATTGACACCAAGAGTGCAGAAGCGGTACGCGTCTTGCGAAGAAGCAAGGGCTTCGCCCTGGTCAACGGCAAGCTCTACCGGCGTGGCGCTCGGTCAGGAGTTCTCATGAAGTGCGTCACGAAGGAAGATGGTTACGACATACTGCGGGAGATCCACGAAGGCGTTTGCGGCAACCATGCGGCTTCAAGAACGCTGGTTGGGAAAGCATACAGGGCCGGCTTCTGGTGGCCCACTGCAGTCACCGACGCGGAGGATCTCGTGCGCAGGTGCCAAAATTGTCAATTCTTCGGCAAACAGACACATGTCCCAGCTCATAGCCTCATCACCATACCGCCATCCTGGCCTTTTGCCTGTTGGAGCCTTGACATGATCGGGCCCTTCACGACGGCACCAGGTGGCTTCACCCATGTTCTGGTGGCTATCGACAAGTTCACTAAGTGGATCGAGTACAAGCCGATAGCCAAGCTCACGCCAGACCGGGTCGTCGACTTCATCACAGATATTATGCATCGCTTCGGCTTCCCCAACTCCATCATCACGGACTTAGGGTCAAACTTCACGGCGAACCAGTTCTGGGAGTTCTGCGAGAATGCTTGCATTGAAGTTAAATATGTCTCGGTTGCACACCCCAAGGCTAACGGACAAGTCGAAAGGGCGAACGGCTTGATCATTGACGGCCTCAAGAAGAGACTTTATGATGAAAACAGCAAGAAGGGAGGCAAATGGGTGCATGAGTTGCCACATGTCATCTGGGGGCTTCGGACTCAGCCGTCCAAAGCCACAGGACAAACACCCTTTTTCCTCGTGTATGGATCCGAAGCTATTCTACCAGCCGATATCATGTGGAAGTCTCCAAGGGTCGAAATGTACAGTGAAGGCAAGGCGGACGAGGCGCGGCAGCTAGAGCTCGATTCTGTGGAAGAAGCTCGCTGTACCGCCCTTGTTCAGTCAGCCCGGTACCTGTAGGGGATCCGGCGATACCATGATCGCAACATCAGGGAGCGGTCATTCAGCGTCGGTGATTTGGTCTTGCGCCGTATTCAGGACGAGTCCGGCCTCCACAAGCTCAATTCAAGGTGGGAGGGCCCATTCGTCGTCAAGCAGGTCACAAGGCCAGGGTCTTATCGACTACAATTCCCCGAGGGTCGCAAAGTCCCAAACTCCTGGAACGTTCAGAACCTGCGCAAGTTCTACCCTTAAGTCGAGGCCCGGTGATCGCTAATTCCCCGGGGGCTCAGAAGATCTCCTTTTCCCGAATCACTTTGGAGGCCATGAGCCACACGACTCGGGTTGTACATGCCTTCTTACTCCCACGATGGCTAGTGTCACATGCAAACATATATATATCGACTTCTTGTCGCGCATGACGCGGGGGCTACGGCCACGGTCATCCCCCTTCGACTTTCGTTTCTGACAGAGCCCTCGGCTCCGGCTAACTCCTCGGCATATCGAGTTCCGCCGTGACCTTGGATGGTCGCACGCGACAGCAGTCGCACTTTTTCCAACACAGTCGATCCGCTCGACTGGCTTACACCTAGTACGTTGGAAAGGCTCGCATAAAGAGCCACATCGACTACATCCTGAGTGGCTGCACTCAGAACAGTCTTGTTTTTGCCAAAAGGAATGGCAAGCTCGTGGCGCTGCCCGCACTCGCTCCTTGCAAGCTTGATCCGTCCGTCCGGGTCTTCTCCAGCTTACGGAGCACGCTCACAGCAGGAGCGACCTTCGACTACACCCCGTCCGCCGCACTCGGGACAGTCTTATTTTTAAGCCCTATGCACGGCAACCCCGCGACGATGCTCGCGTTCTTTCCTAACAAGTTTAGACCCGCTCGATCGAGTTGTGGCTATTCTGTTAGACGAGTACTCGCTGCCCTTCGGGTCGTTGCACCCAGGGAGGCGTCTACTACTTGAGTCTCGTCAGCCTAGATCCCAATCCAGCTAAGACACGCAAACAAGTAGAGATGTCGAGTAAAGCATTTACATACAAGAATGATTAATTGTTTCATACACCCTAATCCTGTAGTACATTGTGTACAATTTGCTCCGCTACAGGTTGGGCCTCTTGCAAGTACTCTTTGAATCGCTCGTCTGTGCAGTCCGCCGCCATCCCTTGCGCAAAGATGCTCAGCTGCGCATTTGGCACGAAGGACTTTACATAGGCGAGGGCATTACTCACGCACGCAACTGGAGCTTCGGATAGGAACTTCAGCATTTTCTTCGGGGCCTCGCGGAGTCGCTCCAGCAGGGGCCGCGGGCCTGCTTCGCCTTCTTCCAGCGGATCCACCATATCCACCAGCTCCTGGGCGGCTCCCCGGAGGTCCTCCAGCTCCTGGTGCTGTTGCTCGTTCTTCTCGCCCAGCGTTTTGACCTGCTGAAGGCAGTCGACGAACTGACGTTCAGTATTGCCAACCACCTTCTGCAGCCTTTCGACTTCATCTGTACAACGATACAGCATATTCTTCACGTCATTCTTGAGCAGCTAGGTCTCTTGAGTCCTTTCTTGCTTCAGTACATCAAGCTCTCGCTGCAGATAGCAATTCTTCGTCTTCTCCTTGGAGATACGTTTGTTCAGGGCAGCTAACTCTCGCGCGTCACTCACAACCGCGCGGAGTTTCTCCGACTTCTTCTGGGACTTGGTGATTACATGCTGCACAAAAGGCGGAGATTGAGTCACAATCAACTCACCAATGAGCACATCTGGAACATTACCCGAGTATTACCATGGAGAAGTCGTATAGCTCCTTGAAGGTGCTCTTGAAAGTCTTCAGATTTTCGGCCGTCAGCAGGAGGTCGTCCACCAGGTCGGTGGTGATGATGTTCTGGTACCCTGGCTCGGTCCTCAGCACCTCACGGGGGCTCCCCGAGGGCCCGGCGGTATCTCCGGACGACGGCTGCGGGACACCTGCAAGTATACAATGTAGTCAACACATTGTGCCCAGACCTCGGTAACCAGTCGCGGGCAGGTAAGCGCGTACCTGTGCCATCGGTAGGAGCGGCATCAGGGGTCACGACTTGTTCTCCGCCACCAGGTCCGGCTCCTTCTGGTCGGGGCTCGGGAGGCGGCAAGTCAGGAAGCGCTGCATCTGTCTCAGGGGCCAACTCCGCGGGCACTTGTTCTCCAGACGCCGGGGGCTCGGAGGCCGCAGCAGCTGGGTCCGGTTCCACACCGGAGGGTTCAGCCCGGGACGCTGGCTCCAGGGCTGCAGTAGCCGCGCCCGGATCCAGCCAAAGCTGCACCGCGCTCGCAGCCCTGATAATGGCAAAGTCGTTATTACCCAAGTGGGCAAGAGCAAGATCTTCAAGCAGCCAAAGAAAAACTCACAGTGTCGACTTCTTTTTGGCGGCTTTCTTCACCCGCCAGCCCCGTCGAGGAGCATCTGTTGCCGGTGGCGAGGCTCGGTCGGCCGTTTGAGGGGCCCCTGCCACGGCAATAGTCACTGCATCGCTGGCGGATGGGCCCGTCTCCACCCTTTCGAGCTCGGTCCCGGGTGGCAGAGCAGGGAGACTATAAGTGGATGCTGTAAGTACTCAGCCTCATTGATACTTAGCAACTCGCCAAAACAACAATTCGATAACTGGAGGACTCGTCTTCTTGCGCCTTGCGTTTGCGCACTTGCCGCTGGCCCTTTGGCACCGGAGGTAGAGAGCCGGCCAACTCCACGCTCTGGTCGGAGGAGTTGTCCCGGTGCGGTTCCCCTTTGGCTCCTCCTTCCGCATGCGAGTCCACGCATTCGACGGACTCGCTGCTGCCTTGGGCCGCGGCAAGGCGAGCCTTCTTGGCCGCCGGGGCAGCAGCAGGGCGCGGTTCTCCTTCGGCTTCTCCTCCTGCCTACGAGTCCACGCGTTCGGCGGACTCGCTGCTGCCTTGAGCTGCAGCAAGGCGAGCCTTCTTGGGTGCCGTGGCTGCAGAAGGGAGGAGGTGATACGCTCGGGGGAGGTCCGGCTGTGGCGGGTAGCTGCAGTACAGCTCCGAGTGTCCCTGCAGAAAGTTCTTCAGTTCAGTATCGGTGCAGTAGTGGATTTCTTCAGTGAAAGAAGTCGAATACTTACCGGCGGGGGCGGATTTCGCGCGGAGAACAAGGTGGGCATGTACGGCACGGCGTTCACGTCCAGCAGCACCCGCTGAACTCGCTGGAGCGCGACTTCGTCTGGCACCTCCTCTGTGCACATGCGAGAAGGGTTAGCGGGGCCGGTGTACTCGAAGCCCAGGCAACAGCGCTGTTGGATGGGTTGGACGCGGCGCTTGTAAAATGAGAACATGACGGAGGCGCCGGTCACTCCCTCCTTCTTCTGTGCCTCGATGGCCTCCAGCAATTCTCTGACCTGTATCATCTCCATGCCGGAGGGTTCAAGGTTCCATTCCCCCCTCACCACAGGTGGTCTGTTCGACTTCGTCGGGAGTTGGGGAGCATGGTTTTCAATGTAAAACCACTGGTTTTTCCACCCAGGAAGGTTTGAGGGGAATTTGTAGGAAAGGTATTTCTTGCCGGCCTGCTGACGCAGTTGGATGCCGGCGCCCCCCACTACAGCAAGTTTCTTTGTGGTACGCTGGGGCTTGACGTAGAAGAGGAAACGGAATAGATCCTAGTGGGGCTCGATTCCGAGAAATGCTTCGCAGAAGTGGATGAAAATGGAAACATGGCAAATGGAATTGGGGTTGAGGTGATGGAGCTCAAGCCCGTAATAATAAAGAAGGCCACGAAAGAAGGAACAAGTGGGGAGGGCCAATCCCCGTTCGGCAAAATGGAAGAATGTCACGATTTCGTCGACATTCTCCATAGGGAAAGGTTCACGGAAAGAGGGGCGCCAGTTAACAAGGTTTTTCTCTTGCAGCAACCCCTCGGAAACTAGTTTGTTCAGATTGTTGAGGGAGCACTTACTGTGTGTCCACTCCGCGGTCGACGGCTCCGCCTCTTTCTTCTTCCCCCCAATCTCCGACTTCTTGGACGCCATCTCCGATGCGCTAAGCCACGAGATGCTCGGGGGCTGCAGGGAGAGGGGTGGGAGGTTGGAGCGGGAGGATCTCCTTGAGGGGACGGCGGCGGCGTTTGGCTCAGATTGGGGCTTTGGTGGTTTTTGGCGGAATGCGGACTGCAAACACAATTTTCCCTCCTCTTGCCGTAGGGTTAAGTAACCAGCGGGATAGGGAAAAGTTACTGTTCTGAAGTTCAAGAGTCGTTTTGTGGAATATTCCGAAGGTGAGGGGTCATTTGGTGATCTGATTGGATTAAAGATTCGATTAATCATTTTTTCAGGGCTACTTAGCCCGAAAAAAGGGGTTTTTCGAATCTTTGGTCTAATTACATCATTTGTATCATCACTTTGATCTCCCCTTAACGTGTCATTGTTTAGCCTTTATGCCACGATTTTTGGACCCTTACCTCCAATTTTGTGTGATTTGGATTTAAGGCTCGGGGGCTGTGGGGTACGTGGCATTGACTACTTATTTTTCAAATTTCTTTGAAGGATAAGGAGGATTACAGATTAATGGGACCCTCAGCCTGATTCTCCGATTCAACCTAAGGCTCGGGGGCTACTCCATATGGAGTGCGATTTTTAAATCGCACACCATCACAAAAATTCGGGGCTTGAGCACCTTATAGCTTCGATGCAGCCAGGCAAGTACTCGAAGAAGGACTTCAAGACGAAGCTTCGGAAGAAGTCGAAGACTGCTTCGAAAGTACTCGATAAGCCTGCAGTACTCAGCTACGAAGAGCTCGGGGGCTTGTCAGACCCGGGGCCACTGGGCTGGGCACGTTACGAAGTTTAAGAGATTAAGCCCGTCTTATCTCTTATTCATTTTGTTTATCTCTTTCTTATCCCGTTTAAATAGGAGATAGAGCTAACCAACACGGAGAGTATCTACGGAGAGGATCTACTCGAGATATGTTCTGGTGTGATCCCTCGACGGGAGTTGGTTAGCATCTTTGTAGCTCTGATCTCTCGGATATATAAGGGAGGTCAGGGAACCCCCCCTAAAAACAGAAGATCATTAGGTCATTCTACATCAAAGGCAATACAAACCATACAGGACGTAGGGTGTTACGCTCCGTGCGGCCCGAACCTGTCTAAGTCTTGTGTTCCTTGCACCTTCGAGTTCCTGATCTCGGCGTCTCCTCACCCAAAACTTACCACCTTGGGCATATCCCTCGGTGGGCAGCCGGTTAAACACCGACAATCCGGAATCATTACAAGCCTTCATAAGTCTAGTTACATGGCAAAGTATACCATGAAATGGGTAAGTCTTGCTGAGTATTAGTATACTCAGTCTTGCTAGTTTATCTTTCAGGTATGGTCTGTGTGAACCAAACGGATAGTCCAGCCTTGTTTAGCTTGTTGTTTTAAACTTTCGCGACGTGTGTAGTTGCGTGTTAATTTCTTCCGTTGTGACTCTGAACAAGCTTGTTTAGCTTGTTGTTTTAAACAACATCTCTATAAGCTACTTTAAGCTTCAAAACAGTTTTGTAATAATGTTTAATTATCCTGCGAATTAAAAGTTGGTGAGCTGTGGTGTGATTGTAAACTCGCCTTCGTGCGAGGTAAACCTACTTCGATTCTGTTGAACCGTGGTTGTATCGGGCGGAGACCCGACAGGCCAATGGGTTATTCCGTTTGAAGTGCGTTGAGTTAGTATCGTCTATATAGCGATGACTAGCGCACTTGAACTGAAATAATTTAAGCGGATTGATTGTGCCACAGAGGGTCACTTGTGCCCCGGCCCCCGCCCACAGAGTACTACTTCGGCTACAAGGACCGCAAGTACCCCTGCGGCACGCGCACCAACCGCGCCACCGCTGGCTTCTGGAAGGCCACCGGCAGGGACAAGCCCGTGCTCTCCTCCAGGTCCGCCGCCCTCAGCGTCATCGGCACGAGGAAGACGCTTGTCTTCTACCGCGGCCGCGCGCCCAACGGCAACCGACTGGATCATCCACGAGTACCGGCTGCAAAACAACGAGCACGCGCCAGCGCAGGTCGTACAAATTTAATTGGATTTAATTTATCTGCAAATGAATTCAAGTTTTACTAGTTGCCATCGTCGACTGAATTTATTTGCATTGGTTTTATTTGCGTGCAGGAGGAAGGATGGTTGGTCTGCCGCGCCTTCCAGAAGCCGATGCCCAACCAGCAGCAGAGACACGGCTGCTACGCCGGCAGCTTCCCGGCCGGCTACCCCTAGCGTGCCCACCTACTACTACGACTGCTCCAACGCCGCCACACACGCGCGGCTGCTGATGAGCGGCGTTGCAGCTCCGGCGCTTCATGACCACCACAGCCTCGCAGCGGAGTCCAAGCTGCAGGTGCATCTCCTCGCTGACATGCCGCCGCTCCAGAGCCCAGCCCTCGAGGACGCTGGCCAGAGCTACGAGCAGTCTGCGGCGGAGTCGTCGGCGGTCGACTGGAACCTGCTGAGCAGCCTGCTGCCGGCGGCACAGCTTAACTTCCATCAGCCGGCGGCTTCGCCTTCCTCTTCCTCGGCAAATAAGTGTCACTCCACGAGCAGTCGGCAAAGAGCATACGCTTTTCGAGTATCACTGCACCAGCACTCGGTAAAAAGCATACACTTTGCAGAGTACTTCTCTCAGGCAAAATCTTTGCCGAGTGCCCGATAAAAAACACTCGGTAAAGAGACCTTTGCTGACCCTTTCTTTGCCGTTTCCTCTTTGCCGACACTCGGCAAAGGGTTTGCCGAGTGCTTTTGTTGTTTTGCCGAGTGTGTTAGGTACTCGGCAAATGAGGCTTCTCCCGTTGGGGCTCCATTCCAAACCAATCTGATCCTTCACAACTTTTTTTTACCATATTAAAACACAGCACATGCGTGTCGTGCAATATTACTAGTAGGATTAAAACAATATGACTTACTACCTCTTATGAAGTAATAGATGAAAACAATTATTATACTTGTTTCTATTTTTCTATATAGAAGATAAGATAAATAATAAGGAATATTATATACCCGCTATTAGATCTAACTAACCTAACGTGATAATAACCACCCTAACGTGATTGTGCGTGACAAGGCAATCTAATGCAAGGTGTATGACAAACTTGGAAATTAAAAATGAATATATTGGTATGCAACACTTACATGCATTGTATAAGCTAAACCGAGACCTTTTCAAACCCTTTCATGACAGTTGACAGGTGCTTAGTTCTAACTTTCGTGTAACATGATAGATGCACATGCATATTGACATAATTTAGCTGTAGTACCTTATACGTGACAGGGTTACATATTTTGTTGACAGTGCCCTATCATGGCATGTACCTAATACTTGCATGTGAGTTGCATTATATGTACGTAACATATTTTAATGACACGTGATAGATGAAATTTATTTTAAGAAGTGGTAGTTGCATTTATATGTAATATATTTTGATGACTTTGGAAGTGATTATAATGTAACATATAATATATTATGAAGACACATGACTCTACAAGTCTTAGCTCTGAGCTATATATATCTAGATATATATTTAGGAAAAAAATGATCTTCTATTCCTATTTTTTGTATGATGGTTAAAAACCAAACAGCTGCACTCGATTCGAGAAACAAAATGCCGGGATAACCAATTATGCATTTTTTTCTTTTGATAATTGTTACTTATCTTTTTTGTCTTTCATTAATTATTTGTCCCTTCTAAAATTTAGTGTCTTGAATTTATTTTACCCCTTAACTCCTAGAGGCATTCGGAGTACCGTACCATAACACATTTGTAAATAAATACCAGGACGGCCATGGTATTCACTTCCAGTGAAGTCAGCACCTAAGTTAGGTTTAAATTTGAACAATATTTGTTCAAATTACAATGGGACAATTTTGTTAAAAATTTTGATTAGTTTTCAATTGTTTTTGGTGCGGAAAATAAGAAGCAAGGCCTACAAGAATAAGGCATAAACAAAATACAATAATAGGAGGTTATGGACGGAGCATGAAGTTTAGGAGGAATGTTTTTAATTAAGAGGTATCGTGATTACAAATCAATACTAAGGATAATGAACTGTATAGTCAAATGCCACAAGATATCAACCAAGAATTAGCATGTACCTGTACCTAGGTAAGGTGAAGAGGATACTCTATACGTACATGGAGCTCACGATACATGATTCCTTAAAAGCTCTCATGACACCACGCGTCTTTGAGGAACAGTGTGTAGTGTCATAAGGAAACCTAAAAGCATATCACATCTGCTTTGCATATGATGTGATCACAATACAAACATTCAGATATTCTGCATTGTAGAAGTGCAATTGCAAAACAAAGGATTGCATAGTGATGGAAAGCTAGCACAACTAGTAAAACATGCAGGCTCTCCCCACCTGTGTTGATCATGCAGCCGAGGGGTATGGAGTCTTATCCTAATTGGCCTAATGATAGCTGTGTCGACATTACTTCTTCGATGCACTGTTACGTAAACTATCTTTCATCCTCCTCATTTATTCCGGCTAGTTTTGGACCCGAGACTAATGAAAGCTTTAGTCCCAACTCCAACGGCTAGGGGACGGCGTAGAGGTTTAGTCCCGGTTGGAGCCATCAACTAGGACTAAAAGTCACTCTTTAGTCCCGCTTGGTGGCTCCAACCGGGACTAAAAGTCCTAACATTTAGTCCCGGGTGGTAACACCAACCGGGACTAAAGAATGACCCTTTAGCCCCGGTTGGTGGCTCCAACCCAAACTAAAAGGGTCTTTAGCCCGGGTTGGTGGCTCCAACCCGGACTAAAGGGTCCTTAACGAGTTAGTTTAAAAGGAAAGCATCCCATTCAAAGTCACATGTGATGTGTACGTGGGGTAGTAAAGAAGTTGTGCGTGAGGCAAGGGGTCTCGGATTCGAGTCTTAGGTATGGAGTAAATTTTTTTCTTTCCACAGACCTTTAGTCCCAGGTATGGGAACTGGGACTAATGGGACTAATAATCTAGGTCTTTAGCCCCATATTCGTAGTCCTAGTTCCATAACCACGACCAAAGAGGGCTGGGAACCAGAACTACTAAGGGATTCTATATTAGTGATGGTTAGAATTTGGAAATGAATGAAAAAGATCACTTTCATACGTACAGAGTCTTTTGAAATTCAGATGGTTGGTTGCTATCAGCCCATTTTGTACTAATTATGTAATTAAGAAAAAACGTACTAATTAAACTGTCATATTTACTATGCATCGATGCTCTTTTTCATTTGCTTATTCATGTGTCCTGCTTTTGCACAATGGTAGACTGATCCATCTTGTTAAGAATTCAAAACTTACAAACTAATGAGAATACAGATATATGATAATCAAAATAAATCTCGAGCGGGCTTTGCAGCCGAAGAAATAGTATTGTTAGAAGACAAATGTGGGTTCAACTAATTTTTATTATTTCTCAGTCAGTTACATATGGGTTCAAAGATTTATTTTCCCACAGCCAAATACAAAGAGGTTGGAACCATCACATCATACATAAAAACCAATGAACAAAATTAAGTGATACAGATCAAGTTTTCAAGTTTTGTGTGCAAAGCATGTGTTTGAAAACAACTACAAATTAAAGATACTAGCACAAATATGTCAGTGTGTTGCTACGGGCGCAGACCATATGTGCAATATCACATTGTAAGGTAAATATGATTTTATAAAGTATGATATGTTATACATATATGTATATTATATGCTAAATTTTTAACTAAAAATAAAAAAATCAGTTCATGACCGGAATGGCATAAATTGGAGTCCCTTTGCTCAAAGTGGTCAGAATGATGGCTGCGCCTTTCATTGCGATCGAGAGCAGGTCCAGCACCTGCGCAAGTGAGATCTACGCTCAGGTTGGTATGCAGTGATTCGCCAACACGGTACATCCGCGGTGTAATTGAAACGAGGAGGCCGGTGCTCCTGCGGAGAGTACAACATTCGGAGTTCATACAGTTGAATTCCAATCTACAATGACGATGTTGACTCTACACAAATAAAACACACATATTTCTGCGAGAAATAAAAACTTGAGGAATATGGATCATGAGTTCATGACTATATATGAGCGCTAGGCACCCGCCACCATTGGCCGAGCTCCCCGTTGACGCGCTCAGCAAGATCGCTGGCCGGCCACCAACTTCGTGCTCTCAGACTGTGTGCAGGCCGTGGCACGAGACGTTGCTGCCTCCTTGCATGCATGAGATAGAGTAAATTGCATGGTCTCCAAAATTGCCCCGCAGTTTTATCTAGATCACTAAACTCTTAAATCGTCCATTTAAATCCCTAAACTGTGTTAAGTGGTCCATCCGAGATCCCAAACGCGCCACGCGAGCAATCAAAGCCGACGTGACATACTAGTGGTGCCATTGTGACAAATATTTAAAAAAAACTCTATATCTTTTATCTTAACTCAATGTCCTCTCTCTCTTCTCCTCCCCTCCATCTCTCCTCTCCTCCCATCGGTCCTCCATTCGCCGCAAGGGACGGCCGGCGGTCTCGGTGCTCTACCCGCCGCCTCCCTCGTGCCCACCCTCTCTCCTCCCCTTCTATCTCTCTCCTCTTCTCCCCTCCTCATCTCCGCGACGCCGACCTAGCACTTGTGCCTGGTGGTGCCGGCAGGGGACGGACCTAGCGGAGCCGCCGCAGTCACACGTGCCCTGGGTTGCGGCGTCGCGGGCAAGGCAGCCGTCGCGCGGGCAAGACGGCTTCTTGCCAGGGCAGGAGGCGGGTGGACCCAGCGGGACGGCGGCGGGCACGCCGCTCTGGGTTGTGGCGGCATGGGCAAGGCGGCAGTCGCGCGCAGGCAAGGGGGCCTTCTTTGCCAGCAGCGGTATTGGCAAGGGAGCGGCAGCGGCGGCATTCGGAGGATCTTGCATCAGCTTCTAGGCGTCGGGCTGCGGGTTGACCTGGACGCCGGTGAAGAGGAACTTCCGGTCGCACTCGCTTTTCGCGACTGCCGGAGCAGGTGCTCCGGTCCCGCCGCCTACGGCACACCACCAGTGGACGTCGCCTAGGAAGAGGAGGAGGAGGAAACTTCGGCAATGGCAACGGCGGCGGCGGCGGGAGAAGCCACGGCGGGCACCGGCGGTGGTCGTTTCCCGGCCCTTACGGTCTCATGGGCGTGAGGCGGGGGCGAGCTAAGCTCAGTGCGCAAGGGGTGGGACGGGTCCACGAGGAGGGGAAGGGATGACGGCGAGTCCAGCAGGATGGGCTCAGCCACGCCGCCGCCCGCGGGCTAGCCGTGACCGCCTCCTCCGCGGCGCCAACGACGCCACCACCACCTCCGACGGCCCTGCTGCTGGGAGAGGAGGAAGGGAGGGGATGAGGGAGAGGAGTGGACCGGCCGGCCCGGCCACTGGCAGCTATGGCCTGGAGATTGGAGAGGGAGGGAGAGAGGTGAGCAATTGGGAGAAGATAAGATTATACAGGTGGGTTTTTGTAAATATTTACCACCGTGGCACCACGTGGCATGCCATGTCAGCTTTAATTACTCATATGGCGCGTTTGGATGGACCACTTAACACAGTTTAGAGATCTAAATTGACGATGTGAGAGTACAGATCTAGATGAAACTGCGAAATAAGTTTAGAGATTTGAAGTGCAATTTACTCCATGAGATACCCCTTCCAAGTCCTGTTATGCCCAGTCTTGAAGCACCGGTTGTCACGAACCGCTCCCATGCTAGCGCTGAAACACGACCTCGCTTCGCTTGCCTGTTTGGCCGCTGCCCAGGTGCCAGAGCCATATATATATAGTACGTCCTTTTGGGCGAATAGCTCCATCAGATGCCGAACCGCTAATGGCGTACACCTTGTCTATGGAATTCTTCCTGTGGAGCTGGAACATGTTCCGAACCTTCTGGACCTAAAGAGAGCCGACGGTCGAGGCCAGGACGGCATGCATGGCCCTCGCCAGTGGTGCTGCATTATTATAGTCGGATGCTAAAATACTGACAATCCTCTGGACCTACCTTTGAAGTTGGGATTGGACTCCTGATTGGCCTCCTCTTCGCCTCTCTCCCGAGACGCACTGCCTGCTGAAGCTGGTCATGGAGACTCGAAATCATGGACTTCCAAGTGGATTAGCAGCTCCAGCACCACACCTAGCCGGCAGTTGGCGCCTGTCCATGCTAGCGTCCAACCGCATCACCCGGTGCCTGCACGATGAGGAGGGATCGGCGACATGTCCGCATGCTGCCGGCATCCGTGAACAACACACTGTCAGGGGCATACGCTAGACCATGCGATTTCGCTTGACGGTAGAGGCGCTGGAACAGTTGCGGATGTGGAAGGAAGAAGAGCGGCTGCATTTTGATACTGATAACTTTATGTGCACTCCAAAGACTAGATAAAATCCTGAATCGTGATTTTTTTCCCCACGAACCAAGATCAAATAGGCCGTGCACACACACGAACCAAAACAAAGGATACTTTCTTCCTAATCCTAACGCACCCCAGAAGCTGTATAGTACACCCAAACCTGAATCTGAGTCAAACCCGATCGGGCAGGGTGCAGCTACGAGCTACAGAAGTAGATTAAAACATGTGACTATTATCCGGATTTTGATTACGATTCCAATTTACGGACCAAGAAATTATTGCTTGCTTTAAAAATAGGTAGAGATAGAAATAACAAAGTATAACCATTAGGGAAACATACACCACAAGGCACAGTTTGTTCATAAATTATTAAAAACGGAAATATAATACCCAACATATATTATGAGTTCAGTACATCAGAAGCATATATAGTGCTGAAACATGAAACATTATAGGCATTGACTATTATTTATGCTTGTTAACTCCCGAAAAGAAGATTGATGCTAACTTCTTTTACATGCCATTGCACTGAGCTCATCTCAATTTTAATCTTTGAAATATACTCATAACTCATTATGACCGATATGGCGATCAGGTTTTTGTGAGTTGAAGCGGTCTACTTAGTTCCCTTTTTCTTAGCTTTGCTATGATAGCTCTTGTGTCCACCAAACGCTTGTGCTGAGGAAAATTTAGCAGGGCAAATCTTGCACTCATATATATGGGCGCCTCTTTCATTTTTCATCATGGAGCTCGACATACTCTGCGCAATATTATCAGAAGCACCAACCGTTTCCCTCACTAGCACCTGCTGCTCCTTTGGCACCTCTGTAGGGTTCTCAAAAATCGGGCCAAGATCTAAACCTTCTATGGTGTTAAGGTGTGCATGGAGAACAGCAACAGGATCACCTTGAAGCAAGGATGTGATTGGTGGAGCCTCCATAGACATAATTGTCATATGATCAGAGAAATTGAGGTAATGACTTACAGGGGTTGTCAGAAAATTACGCTCGGATGAGAATGTTTGTTGCTGATTGATTGAGTTTGCAGTGAACCTGTCTTGGAATGGAATGGAGCTGACTGGGGTAACAGTGGTATGAACTGTGTGTGGAAAGAGCGATGACAGTGGGAGTTCCTCCGTGCAGTTTGGCAGTGTAGAATTATGATTCATTGGCATCTTGGATGGTTCTTGTGGTGCATGGAAAATAGACTGGATGGTAGGTTGGCTCTGCGATGATGGATCAACGATTGGCATTGCTGTTGTGCTTGCCAATGCTTCATGCAAGGGGGAAACTATGGGTTCATTGTTTGTTGAATTGATATCCGGAGGGGGATTCATGGTTTTTGGGAACTAGCTATGTATTGGAAATTACAGAACTATGCTAGAATATGCTTTCGATGAATACTCTGGACAGCTATTTATAGGGACCAAGAGAATCATCGTAATATTTCCCTTGTGTGCAAGCTGAATCTATAATATATATTGTCATAAACAATTGTGCCCATCAACTATATATAAGATATGCAAAATTAATGTGACTCATTGATTTACTCAATCTTTAAAGATTCTATTTGGAAATTCAAAACGTGTATGAGTTGTAGTTTGTATTGGCGGGTCTCTTAATTGAGGTTGTGCTCAAATCTTTTCGCGTCATGTAACCAATATTTTATTATTAATTTGTGATATTGAAGATACAACTATTGCTCTCATTTGGTAATTCATTAAATGCAAGATATGTTTGCCTTTAGATAATCATTCATGAATTCTTTAGCTAGAAGATATGATTTCTAAACATAAAAATGGTATCTTTCTACCATTGGTTATCGTTACTTGGACCGTGTGGCTAGCCATCCTTTTTAAATTATTATAGAATAAGAGAGAAATCATATCTTTTTCGCACACAACATTTAAATATCATATTGTCATTAACCTCTTTTTGTTGAAGCGCAGTTAGAACAGCCCCCTCCTTTCCATGACAGGTTATTTTACATGCATGGGCTAGAGGTGGGAAGCAGCGCCAAAGAAGCGAGGCTGGATAGCCAACAAATATAAGAAAACCAAAACCCAACAATTACAAGGAACCCAATAAAAAGAATATTTTGTGCCACAAAGAGAGGCATCTAAGGTTTAAGAGTGAAAACAAAATCAACAGTACAATTTCGTAAGTCCTAAAGGAAAATTAGCATAACTACGAACATAAATGTGCAACAACTTTACATTTCTTGCCATGTAACTTTAAAATGGTGTATCAGCAAATTGACATAACTGCAAATAGAAAATAAAAACATTTTCAGCTGCTAGGTAGATGTTAAGTGATAGATAGGAAATTTGTACAAAATTCAAAAGAAAGCCAAAGATTAGAGCACGACAATTGGTACAACCTGAACAATAAACTATAAAAGCAATTTGCAGGTACTTTGGTGCACCAATTCAAAACAATATAGCTCAAAAGAATGTAAAACATAATATTGTTATGAATTATTAATTTATGTGGATGTCCATAACCCCATACACCTTTAAAGCCACAACCTCCTACTTGAATGTTGTAACTCTTGTAGCATCAACTCTTCGAAGTCCATTGTTTAATTCACACTCTCATGTATGGCTATATATAGGAGAGCTTATGTATTGGAAATATAAAAACAAAAAAAAAGAGGAGACTTCATTTTATTTCCCTCTCAATTTGTTCTCCATAGTTTTGCATACCAATTCTTAATAATCAATAAACTATTTATTATATCATGTTATCAGCATGACTATCTCTAACAAAGACTATCAGGCATAAGTTTACTAAGTCGATTTTTGCCAAAGCTTGATTTTAAGGCTCTGGATATTTCTAGCAAGAATTACTTATCATGTGTGCTAGATGGTGAAACTCACTTGAAGGCTAATGGACTCGATGAAGCAATCAAAGGAAAAAAATAGTGCATCGACCCAAGATATAACACCCTACGTCCAAACTCTGCTTACAGCCCAGCACCTCACGTGGAATGATCCCACATACGCATAGCACCTATCTTACACTTTCATCCTTATTTTGTGTAAACGGGTTAATTCGGAGGTATTATGTTTGGAGCGATAAGGATTATAAGGTGCCCCCCCCCCCTAAACTTCAAACTGGTACTAAGCTACAACACCATAATCACAATTGGGCTACATGAAAAAACAGAAATTAGGTTGGGGTATTATATCCACCCCACCTTAAGGGCTTACACCCTTGGCAACTCACCACTTACCTAGTAGACACCAGGATCCCCTAGGTACATAGCCATGCCGTGGGACCAATCCACACGCACATGGTCATGTGTTGTGAAGGTTTATGCTCTAAATATCATCTGTAACACCCTGCTCAAGATCTGCTTGCGGCCATGCGCCTCACGTGAAACAAGCCCTCATACGAATACCACCTCCCTAACACATTCATCTGCTCTTCATGTAAAAGGGTTAACCTCGAGGTACTATGTTTGGAGCAATAAGCTTTATGTGATGGCCCTCACCTCCTTAATCTTCCAAGTTGGTACTAAGCCACCACACCACAACCATAACTGGACCATATGGGCTAACAACTACTACAACTAAGGGATATTGGACCCAATACAAGAAATCTGTTGATCTATGATGATAATTTTAAGATTACAAATTATAAGTTTATGATATTTTTAGCTGGAAACATTATAAAATATTGCATCCGAAAAAAATTAGTGATAAAATTATGAAACATCATAAAAAGTTGCCACCGATGGGAAACAGAAAATATCACTCACTACTATACAGAGGTTTTGTAATAAAATAAGGTATGCAAAAATGTCATAAACTGACCAAGGTCTCACATGTAAGTACATGGTGAAAAAAAAGAAGGGGATATAAAAATAAAATTGTTCCTCTGAAGGTTCGAATTTGTTAGCGATTGAATAAGAAGACTTAGTGCTAATGGGTAGTTTAGGATTGAGCTTGGTTCCCTCTACCTTGAAATATTTTATTATTGAAATAAGATAGGCTCTTCAGGGTCCCACATGTAAGTGTGAGCTGAGAAGGTGGCCATGATGGACCATTCTGGCATAGGTCCCCGTGGTGGCTCAATCCTATGGTGGCCCATGATGCTACAAATCTGGTGCTCCTCATGGCGGAGTGTCAACCCAGTTAGTAATGAGCAATTCAATATGTCTAATTTCATTCTGTCGTAAGGTATTTCAACATAAAGCAATTCCAACCTGCTTTATTTGAAACCTTAACAATGATTGTTTGGCAGATGGACATACGTTGGATAAACAATTATGCACATTTTACCCCTAAATATGATAACAGAGTCTATCTGAATCGGATTAGTCATAATCAAGGAGAGGTGTTAAAGCACACACATATAGGATTGGGATGGCAAGCACATACACTAGGTGTATCAATCATGGAGAAACATTTGATGAAGGGGTTGAGGATAATGCAATGTGCAAGATGATAGGGTTTAGGAAAATGCAATGGTGCAGGATCATGGTGTTGAGGATAATGCAATTGTGTAGGATGATGGGGTTTAGGAAAATGCAATTCCGTGGGATTGTAGGTTTGAGGAAAATGCACAACACAGTGCAGATGAAGGCATTGATGATAGACTTCCTGATATGACAGCCAATATGTGTGCTTTGAATGTGGTTGGTGAAGGAAAACTACTATAATATATAAACGTACGTTAAGGCGTAAGGTGGCTCCTGGATCTAGATATACAAAATTCATATTTATTGTGACATTACTTCATATCAAATCTGTCTATCAGATCAGCATTGTCGTATTTAATGTAATTGAGAAGGTATCATATATGTGATGCATTCTTGGAGGCATATGTCCTGGCATCTTATGATGAGGCAACGAAGTACATTAATGCTATTGTACTTGGCTATGATTCAATCCATGTTTGCAAGAGAAATTGTGTACCGTTTCACGGCAAGAAACTTTCCAAAGCTGATGTGTGCCCAGTGTATTGTGAAGCGGATTCAAGATGGAAAGATGTAGACAACATGAAGTGCATTGCGTACAAGGTATTCAGGCATTTTCTCTGATTCTAAGGCTGAAACTGATATTTATTTCACCGAGAACCACAAAGGATGCACAATGGAAAAAGTTAAAGTGAAAACCAGTGGACAATAGGCTGAGCCATCCAGCTAATGGTGCAACATGGAAAGACTCCGATAAAAACTGGCCGCAATTGCAGAAGATGCTAAGAACATTAGACTTGGCCTTGCGACCGATGGTTTCGATCCATTTGGCCACACGAGCAACTCATACAGTACATGGCCAGTATTTGTTGTGCCGTATAACATGCCACCATGGGTATATATGGAAAAATCAAACTAGGCTGAGTTCTCCATCAAAGGTTTTTGATGTGTTCTTGCAGCCTCTTGTTGATGAGCTATTGGAGCTTTGGAAGGGTGTTCATGCATTTGATTCTTCTAGTCATAAGGTCTTTGATTTGAATGTTGTAGTTATATTGTCGATACATGATTATCCAATATTGAGCACATTGGTAGGGCGAGTCATGGAAGGTTATTATTCTTATGTGAATTTGGACAAGAATCCTTGTCAAAGAGGTTCAAGAACAAGGTATCTTATATTGGGCATCATCATTTCATTCCAACTAACCATCCATGGACAAGAAACATGAAATAATTTAATGGTAACACTTCAAACCGTGAGAGCCTAGGGCAATTTACTACCAAATAGGTCCTACAACAACGGGAGAAGGTCAAGTTAAACAAGGAAAGCCTCCTCAAGGTCAGAAAAGGAAGTATGACGTGGAGCAGTGTTGGAGACGAAGGTTTTGTTTCGTTGACTTGCTGTATCGGACAAGTTTGGAGCTGCCACACAATCTGAATGTCATGCACATTGACAAAAATATATGCGAAAACCTTATTGGAACATTGCTAATAATAGCTTGGAAGACAATATACATGATTACTGCTAGGATTCATTTCGAAGAGATTGGTATAAGACCACATCTATACATGAAGAAGACTGAAGGAGAGTCATGCAAATTGCTAGAAGCTTCGTTTACAATGGGTAAATACAAACAGCAGGTGTTCCATGATTTTATATGTAAGGTGAAGTTCCCACATAGATATGCCTCTAACTTATTAAGATGTATTGCCGGATGTAAACTCAAAAGACTAAAAACTCATGATTGTCATATCCTACTCCAAGGGGTTTTATGGTTAAGGACATATATTCAGCCATTGCGGAAAGTAAGAACCTTCTTTTGGCAACTATTTTGCAAAACTCTAAAGTTAGATGTTTTGGACAAACTGAAAATAGATATCCCAATAATTTTGTGCAAGTTTGAGAAAATTTCCCTCCTACCTTCTTTGATGTTATGGTGCTCTTGGCTGTTCATTTAGCTACCTTCTTTGATGTTATGTACACTGAAGATTTTTATGAGAAACATGTCTAGTCCTGAAGGATCCATTGCAGAAGTATATGTTGCTAATGAGTACTTCACATTTTTGCGCAAGGTACTTAGTGGATGATGTTGAGACATGATTTAATCAGGAGGTCATGAAAATAGAGAATGTTGATTTGTTAGGAGAATATGATGTATCTTGTTTCTAGCATGGTGTAACTTTACTTGGAGCCCGGAAGCTTACATACATTGAAGCGGTTTACCGGAAGCTGGCTTGGCATATGCTAAACAATTATGAAGAGGTTGAGCTCATATCACATACATAATTGTGGCAGAACCAACCTGAATTATACCGGCTCAAGTACGTGAGTCCATTCCTGAGGGCTCCAACGTGCTTCAAACGGTATAATCCCTTGGCCTGTCGGGTAACGTCCCGATAAACCACCGAATACAGGATCAATAAGGTTACCTCACACGAAGGTGAGTCCAGAGATACAGTCACCATCATATTTTACATCACAGAGAATTACGTTACAAAAGTTTCCAACATTAGTGCAAAGTTTCAAATTTAGAGAAAACATTACAAACTGTTAAAGTTATGGTTTTTAGCAGCGGAAAACATACGCGATGATTTACAATACGTCATCAAGACGGATGTCATGCTAAGCCCAGGCACGACATCACTCGGTATCATCAGTGTTGGCCGGGAATGGATCCCATTCCACGGACCAATCTTCTGGAAGATCACAGGGCCAAGGCAGGGGAAGAGTAGGGTCTTCAAAGACATTACCTAAAAAACAAGTAACTAGCAAGACTGAGTATACTAGTACTCAGCAAGGCTTACCCGGGTTTGGGTATACTTTAGCCCGTAACTAGACTCATGAAGGCATTGTAGAGGCTTTGGGTTTATTTTCAGCTGAAAAGCAACAGAGAGTATAAACTATTTTCAAGTTTTAGCTTTCAGATTCTAGTTTGATTAGCCATTCTAGGTAAGCACCTATACTAAACAAGCAAGATATAGATTATCATCCATCAAGATTATTCCATCAACAGTTATACTTTTTACTCGATGTGGCAGAAGGAATAAGCAGTCTCAATCCTCGTAAGAGGCGGACGATCCGAATCGAATTTTAACCTTGCAAGGTAAACCTAACACACACGCTTGGAATACCAACAGGGCGTTCCGAAGCAACCGTTTCCCTCATATTCCGGGTTATGGATCGGGGCCACCACAAGCGACTGCAGGACCGTACGCACATCACTCGTGCAGGACATACATCTGTAGCGCGACTACAAAACCTGTATTCCTGTGTGCCATGCAGAACGTACTCCCACACGTCGGTGCGTGTAAACATAAAATAAAAGTCGAGTGGTGGAGACGCGTTCCATTCGCTGGGCCAATCGAGTACTAGGTTTACCGCTTACCATATTTTGCGGTATGTGGCTAGTACTTTCAAAATCTTAGCCACCACTACCACACATTTCGACCTTAAAGCTTTTATCAAAACAGACAAGGTAATCCTCAGGTCATGATACAGCACATGACCCTGTCCATCATCCTTATATTGGTTGCAGAATTGTAAACAAGCAACTCATATATCGCGTGAGTGACAGGAAATCACCCGACTTTTACCGGCCCTATTTAGCAGAGCATCTAAGCGATAAGGACTCAGGTACAATACATTGGATTCCTAAGATCTTATGCAACTAGGGTTTTATTTCAACTCCTAGACGTAATGCAAGATATATAATATAATAATGGAATTGTAATAGATTAAAATACTGGGATATGCACCGGGGCTTGCCTTTACTGGTGGGGCTGAAGTCAGGGATGTTAGTATTGTTGTCTTCCGAACTTTGGTTCGGGGCTTCCAATAATCCCTTGGTGACGTTCACTTGGTTTTCAGGAACATCCTCCGCAGACTTCTGGGAGATCTCGTAGGTACCGTTGCGGAAGTAGTCGTATCTACATGCAATGCAATATTACATTCAAAGTGTGCACATAAAACTATCTTACTTCACAATAAAGTTGCAATCCAACACTCATTTAACATACTACTCACATAACAACCAAAAGATCTGAGACTAAACTTAGATAGAGCTTTAAGAGGACATCTAATTAGAATCGGCTACTTGTTGAAGATTACAACAGAGCCGATTGGAAACAACAGAGGTTTATTCGATTGAAAGGTGCATCGGTTTCCTAATTGATCGATGAAAGCATCGATTACTTTAGCAGAGGGATGATTCCTAAAGCAACTATGTCTTAACTGAGATGTGCTTAAGTGTTATCCTAGGTAACTAGGTGTAGTTCTATCGGCTCGACTACGTCAGCACAACCATTGAGTGACGTACAACCGATTGGAGTGTGATTGAGGGTAGGTAACCGATAGGTATATAGCCGATCTCTCAGTCGATAAATCAACTGATAAAAGTGTGTGGATAAGGATGGGGAAACTAAGGATCAATCGGCCGTGTTTGACCGATATGGAAAAGCAACCAAAATCGGCTTGGGTCGGCCGATGGCAAGAACCTTAAGATCGTGTGTGCATCTCCGATACATCGACTATATGCAGTCGATGTAGAACAGAACAAAAGAACTGTATCGGCAGTAGCCAATACTAGAAAGGTAACAATCGTATCAGCTAACCAGCCGATGGTAGAAGTATCGACGGACAGCTGTTACACAGAAACATCATAGACTCAAAGAAAACGGATGCTAAGTGGCTCGGTTGATAACCTAACACTGAAGCATAGCAGTCGAGACGTCTTAGCTAAGCAGCAGATACATACAAACTAACAGGGATCCTTTTACGAAAAGGATCTTAAGGAGACGGCAATCAAGACAAGGACAAGGTCTGGATGGCAGGGATATGAGCGTTCGTGTGATGGATTAACTAATTATCACACTTCTCCACTTGAGACATACATCCTATAATCTATGCTCAGCTACAACGCATACATATCACAGAAGGTACAAATAAAGCATTCATTTCCTAATATTTAACCTAGATCACAAATCAAAGATTTCAATTCAAGATCATAACATAAAACTTGTAGATTTTGACCTAAGGATTCCAACAAAACTGATTTTGCATTTTTATGAACTTCTTACAAAATTCTATGAAATGTAGAAGTTCACGGATTTGAAATAAAGAAGACTCTGAAAATCTTACAGAAAACACCCTAGAACTTTCTAAATTAACACAATTAAGTCCCTAGTCCGGAAAAATAGATAACCGGAAGTTAACAATGATATTTCGGCAAAGGAGTCACCGGCATTAGGAAGATTCAGTGGATTAGGGCAAACCTTAGGGTGGCCTTGGTTATGAAGGAGAACACGCGGAAAGTAAATTCCCGCGGTGAATAGGATTGGCGACGATGAGATGTGCTCGACGATGATGAGATTCCGTAAAATAAAATACTTGCATAAAAGGACTTGTAATTTTATAAAATTACATAAATACCCTCATTTTCACCACTTTACCCAAAATTTTTACACACTTCAACACACACATTTCAAATGAAACTTTTGGATAAATAAATATATATTTTTACAAGGGATAAAATAAGAAAAACATGTTTGCAAAACCACCCTTCACTTATTTTGAAATTACCTCTTATCCAAATACATTTTGCAAAAACAACCCTAGGTTTTTCTGTAATTACAAAGATACCCCTTTTTACTTGCACTTTAAATTTTCAAAAGCTTCACATAACATACACAAGCTTTACACTAACAAACACATACTTCACACTAACAAATTATATACCTAGCTTACAGGTACATGAACTGTCACAATAATACGTTGGACACTTTAGAAATTTATATTTTAATGCTATTTTTGTCTAATTTTCATCCAACTATGGTTTTGCAGGCTATACATTGAAGAGTTAAAGTGGAAGATTTGTCCGAGACAATTATTGAGAATATTATTAAGGAAGAATTTGGCCAATGGTTTAAGTTGCATGTGAGTTTTCTTCTTTTAGCGAACAAACATTGATGAGACCACAGTCACGTGTATATAGTTGTTAACCACACATCATGGCTTGGTTGTACAGATTGAAAAGTTACCTGCTGCAGAGGTTAGAAAGACCTATATGAATTCTCAACTTTACTGACTTGTGAGGTCGAATATATTCAGGATGTCTTGTTGGCGGAGTCCGGTACCACACACTTGGCCAGTAGGAAAATCGAATGACACAAAAAAATAGAATGAAGCTTTAGGTTATCATAGTAGTGAGGCATTTTAATTTTACAATTGTCTTAAAGAGATTATTGAGCTATGGTATAAATCATTTGCAGGTGGCATGAATCGTATGTTGTTTTATTCTGTTGTGATTGGTATGATCAGGGAGGGCTGAAGAAAGAACTATGAATTAGAAAGGATGAGTACTTCACAAGCATCAAAACTGGAAGCCACGGGTACAAAAATGATCTTTTCATTTTAGTCGAATAAACAACCAAGGTGTTCCAGTTATTACCAAATACCATGCAAAAAGACACCTGTAGAGTGGTGCACAAATTTGAGCTCATGTATTCGTTGATCTTCAGTGAATCCGATGTGGTGGCACCACCCCGTGGCATGAGACTGGCAT
This sequence comes from Panicum hallii, assembly GCF_002211085.1. Lineage (NCBI taxonomy): Eukaryota > Viridiplantae > Streptophyta > Magnoliopsida > Poales > Poaceae > Panicum > Panicum hallii. Next base: position 36,034,751 of record NC_038046.1, on the reverse strand, counting down.
ACTAAAATTCTGAAATTGACGAACGTAATGATGATGGTAATGGTTCAAAGGATCCGAGTCCTATAAGGGACGAGGAGGAAACTATCTTGCAATATGTTGATGAAGATGAAAATCCTAAAAAACCATCTATTATGCTTACTAATATTTAAGAACATCTACTAGAGAAAAAGGTACACAGTAAATAGAATCAAAGTGGATGGTGAATGCAATAAATTCTTACATGCTATGGCTACAGTATCCTATACAAAAAATCTTATATCGCGAGTAGAGGATGAAGCTGGGTATGATATCTATGATCATAAGCTACTCTGATTTGGACAGAATAGGGGTCCCCTCCAACCTGGTCATCAATTATAACCTCTCGGAACTCATAAACCTGAATGTCAATCTGTATTCTCTAATACAGCCATTCACAACAGATGAGATTGATAGATCAAGCTAATGCTTGCAAACATCACACTAGGTTCTAATGGTTTAATACAACATTTCTAAAAGCCTCCTGGAGCATTGTCAAAGAAGATTTTTACCAACTTTACCAAGATTTCTTTGATGGTAATATTAACTTGGAACCTATCAACCACTCTTTCTTGACTCTGGTGCCCATTGTGAACAATCTAGAGACAAATAATGAATTTAGACCTATATCATTGCTAAATTGTAGTGCAAGATCCTGACTGAAATACAAGCAGAAACATTACAATTGGTCATCCTAGAGTTATTACATAAGTATCATTATGGTTTCCTCATGTCCGGATCCATCTAGGACTATCTAGCCTAGTGCATTGAATATATTCATCAGTGCCATCAATTTTTAAGAGAGAAATCATAATTCCCAAATTAGAACGTGCCGATGCTTTTGATATTGTTGAGCATTCATCTATGATTGCGGTCATGGAACAAATGGGCTTTCTTAGCACATGGTGCTAAATGGAGTCCCTAGTGAACAGTTCAAATGTAAAAGGACAGTGAGACAGGGTGACTCTTTATTTCCACTATTATTTGTTCTAGCACCTAAACTATTACAGGTCATCATCGATAATATTCCAAGAAAATCATCTACGAGCACCTCTGCCACAGTTCCATGCTGATTTCCCTATCATCCAGTAATGATACACTTCTCATAATGCAAGGAGATAAGGCTCAACTAGTTCACCTCAAGAGTCTGTAGCACGCTTTTGCTGAGTTAATTGGTTTGAAGGTGAATTACAATAAATCATCCATGGTACCTATAAATGTGTCCCATGACATATTGCCAGCTTAGCTATAGCTTTTGGTTGCCAGATTGGAACAATGCCCTTCATATACCTTGGACTCCCTATGAGAACAACAAAGTCCCAATTAAGGATCTCTCTCCAATCATGGATTGAGTTGAAAGAAGACTCTTTGTTGTCTTACTCTGGTAGACTGGAAATGACCAACTCGATGATCATGCCAATTGCAACCTATGCTATGTGCACCATAAAGCTCCACAAGGGAGCCATTAAGAACATTGATCGTGCTAGAAAGCAATGTATATAGCATGGTAGTGTCACACCCTAAAATATTCAATTTTAGGATGTGAATATCTTTTACAATATGTTTCTCTATCAATAGGATTTTCCAACAATTTTAAAGATTTTTCTGGCAATTATTCTATTTATTTGGAAAGCTCTAAAATTCTTTTTCATGAGTCCCAAATATTTTATTTGGAATCCTCGTGTCCCAAATTACCTCCCAAGTTTCCTCGGAAATTTTTGGAATTCTTTCGGATACAGTTTTCTTGGTTTGAAATATTTATCTGGACTTTCCTCGGAAAATGTGTTCTGCAAAATATTTCTGTTTTGATTCTCATCGTAGTCGGACCGAGCCGTATCTTTGTTGTACATCCTTTTAACCTTATCCTCTCAGAATCTTTAAGATGTCCCATCGAGCTTCCGATCCTCTAATCGTTTTCCCCGATCAAGTCATGCTCGAAAATGACGCCTCGTGGCTCATCTTCAGTGTTTTTTCGACGATGTTCGATCACCGTCAGCTCCAACGACTCGGCCTGATCCTTTCCTTCTCTTTTCCGCACTCTCAAATAACTCATTCATGTTCAACCAGCACAGTTAGCTCGTTTTCATATCCGGTCCTCACCTGAACCTGTTTCGGCCCATAACCGAACTCGCTCGGCCATTCTCGTTTCCTCTTTCCATTACCTCTTCTATCCTCTCTATGTTCGTTAAATTATGGGACCCGCTGGTCAGCCCAAATCTCGCCTCCAGTGGCCAATCCGGACTCAAGAACGAGTCTTAGCCCCATGCGCCACCACGTCCTTGTCCTCGTCCGAGTATGAGCCCAGCCCGATATCTCCAGGTCTATTTAAACATGCCCTGCACCTTTCCTTCCCCGTAGCCTGTGCATCGCGTCTCTGTTGCCCACGTAGCCGGCCCTAGCCTCCCCCATGACTCCCTGCTGCTTGCACCCTTGCGACCTCTTTCTGCATCGCCCCGAGTTCCTGTAGCCAGTCGCTTGTTTCCCCTGATCCTTCTCTATGACATCACGGCCCCACCTGTCATTTCCTTTCCCCCGTTTCGTTTTCTATTCAGGCCCAACCCGTTTCATTTTCTGTTCAGGCCCAACCCGTACACGGGGAGAACTCGGACTCCCCATACACAGCACCCCTATAAAGGGCGAGCCAAAACCCTTAGGCCGCAGCATGATCTCCTGCTCGCAATCTTTTTCCTATGCAGCGCCGTCGCCCTAGCCCCTGCTACCCCACGCATCCTCCTCCTCCGCTCGTCTCTGCATAGCCGCCGCCGTGCCCCTATAGCGTGCCTTCCTCCTCGCGTTCCTGCACCCCCCAATGCCACCACTAGACATGCCGTCGCCCAGCCCCTGCAGGCCGCCTGCGCCGCGCCCTTCCCCGTGTCGCGCCTCACCCCGTCCCCCACCAGAACAGCACTACCTCCAGCCCCCAGCCGCGGCCTTCTCCCTGCACTTCCTGCACACCCTCGCTGCGCATGAGCAGAACCACCGCCCCGCCCAGTGCTGCCCCCTCTCTCTCCCGCATGCTCTATGCCCGTGTGTGTCACCTGAACGCCCTGCGCCCCCTGCCACCCGCAGGACCTTGATGCAGGATGCCGCCACTGAGACAAACAGAACAGCTGCCCATGAACAGAGCCACAGGTGCCTTTTCCTCCACGAAATTCGATCTCTACAATGCATCTCCACTGCAAGTAAGGCATGGAATCGAACCCCCTCCCTCTCCTCTTTCTTTTCCCCCACTTCCCGCGCTCTCCCATGGTCTAAATCGCTGCAATTTCGGCCGGCAGCAAGCTCCCGTGCAGCAGCCATGGAGGAACTCGAGATTTTGCAGTCCAGTCCGTGGAGAAAGATGTAATTTTCCTGTTCTTTCCTGTGTCTTGCAGATTTCGCAGAAAACCCCCTGGATCTATTGCATCTTTTCAATCCAGCCCCACCCGTCGTATTTTTTAGATCTAACCCTAAACTTTTCTGTATTCGCAAGCACTATTTTCTGAGTCTAGTAATTCTTTTCTGCTAACCCCTGAAAGCTATAGTTAATTACGTATACGTCCCTGCAATGCTGTTTCATGCATAGTTTCCGCGTTTTAAATCCGTTTCAATCCGTTCTTTTTGCTTTAGTCTTCTAAAACCCTAAGCTATCGTGTAGTAGTATTGTTGTACCGTAATTCCTTTTTTTTAAAATTAGATATCAATTTAATTTGAATAATATCCTCTCATCTAGTTTTCCGAAATAAAATCCAATTAAGTCTTTACTCCGATTTTCATAAATAATGTTAATTTGATTAATATCAACTTAAATGTATTTGTAATTTAATTTGTTAAGTTCAACTCGAATCATAAAGTTCGATGTTTAGATGCTCTCATCGGTTTCTTTCTAATTAATTATTTAATTTGGATAAATCGTGCATAGAGAATTATATATAAAATTTGACTAAGTTCTACTTCATTTTTATAACTGCAAATATAATATTAGTTAATTATAATTAGGGATATTTCTCTTTTATATCTTTTTACATTAGTTTTCTAAATTAAAATAAATAAATAAAATCCTATAGTTCTTTTATTCTTTTATAATATAAATCTCCCGATAGCTGTATCTTTTCAACCCTAGCTCCGTTTTTCGCGTTTATTTCATTCTCGTGACCGTAGCAACGAGCCCTATCGTTTTGTATGTTCTTTTAAATGCTTTCATATTGTTTGCTGTATTTGCTCTTAGTTATTCTTGTTTGTTTATTTGCTTGTATGCTTGGGCCCGATGCTTGTGTGACGTTAGAAGGAGCACGATCGAAGAGTTTTGAAGATTTAGAGTTTCAAGAACAAGAGTTGAAGACTCTGAGTAGAGATTCTCTAAAAGAAAGGCAAGTGTTTCCTTGATCATTCTTTTGTCCTAATAAACACAATAAATATAACTTTTTCTTTATATGCCTGCATGTGTCCTAATTTTGATGGATCCCAACTAAGGATATGCCTAGTCTTTATGATCATTCCTTGTCAACCTGGGTTTTACCTTTATGTTGGGTAGCTATCACTTAGTTGCGATAACTGGTTCTGGTTTAGGAATAATATATAACCATGATGACAACAATGATGATGTTATATCTGTTTTATCCATGTTCATGCTCTTGGTGATGTTAATCACAAGATTATATGTTTAATCAGAACATGGAGAACCACCCAGGAAAATAGTGCAACCACAATACTATATGGCTCTCATCTTGGCTAATTAATTAGAAACTCTAGCTTGTGATGATCTTACCGAAAGGGCAAGAGGGGAGTGCGTTGATAGGGTATAGCCCGGTCCTCTTGAGGCATATTGATATATGTGGTCCTTGGCTAAGGCATTTCCTCATTAGGGAGGGTTATGACCACTGCGGTCTGAAACCTTAGCGGATTGTCATAAGTTAGGGAATCTTTGTAAAGGCCTCGTAGTGTTTAAGAGGCTAGCTACCTCGGGCAAATCAGGAGATACGAATTGTGGGTAAAGTGTACAACCTCTGCAGAGTGAAAACTGGTATATCAGCCGTGCTCACGGTAAAGAGCGGCTTGGACCCTCACATGATTAATGAACTTGAAGATGAATTAAATCGTGAACCATGTTTATGGTTATGGTTATCGTGTACCATGTTTATGGTTATGGTTATGATTATGCTGTATCTCTCCTATCTCTTTTAATGTGTTTTGTATGAACTTATACCTTAGTAATCAGGTGCTAGTAAAACTTGACCAACTAAAATTGCTTATCGCAGTAAGCCAGTCAGCCTTTCCTTGATTTTGGCCTTCATGTTATATAATTCCCAACATTTGCTGAGTACCAACCATAACTGTACTCACGCTTGTTATAATTGCTGCTCAGAGGAGAAAGTGATGTGAAGTTTTTGAAGATGATGCTGAGTTTTAGGACTGCTCAACCCCCGGTCGATTGCCTGTGAAGTTTGGAGTCTTCGTTTTCAGGATAAGCTGTATTACTCTGATAATATTTATAATATTTAAATTCTCTTTTCGTTATATTGTTGCTGATTATTCACTAATTAAGTCACTATATGTATGGAACTTGATCCTGGCATATATATAGTTATGCATTCGGTTTTGTCCTTAAAAACCGGGTGTGATAGAGGTGGTATCAGAGCTGTGTCGACCGTAGGACGCTAGCCTAGATAGCAATGGTCGTTTTCTAAGATCTATTTTGACATAAAAGTCATAGTTTAACATATCCTTGACCCTCTCGATGTTTATTCCTAGTCTTTCTTCATTTATCTCATCCTTGATGTTGCTTTTATCTAACTCTATATCCTTTCTTTTATTCCCTTATTTCCATTGCTTTTATATCTCACAATTTCCTTGTCTACTTGTACCCTCAATGGCATTGGTTACCTTGTATCCTTTTGTTCCAATTTACCTCCTCCTTGATTTCAAGTTTGGCCACTTTGGAAATCCCCTTATCTTCTATTCCAAGTGGATTTATTTTTCTCCTCTTCTCTTGTTACAAACGCTAGATTGTCCGACCTTGTACCCCAAAGAATGGAAGTAATCGTCTACTACAAGAAGTCAAACTAGAGCAATTGAAAACTACATTGGACTCATAGACGTTTGACTCAAGAAGTCAATGCTCCACCAGACAAGCCGAGACAGATGCTTAACTCAAGAATGCCGAAGCTTTAGGATATGACCCATACTTAGGAGGTTTTCCTTTTTGGTTGTAAAACGCTAGTTTCGGTTGTTTGATAGTTTGTTTTGGTGTGCTTGTAATGCTTGTTGTTTTGCTCTTGACTGCTTAGACTCCTTGTTTTTGCTCGTGGATGTGTTGTGGGACTTGTGCCTGCAATGACATCATTTATCCCTTAGTTTTCTCAACCACGATATCTTCACGTTCCAAAGCATAAGCGAGTAGAAAAGACCCAAACCCAAATTCCATCTTTTTGTCTCAATACCCATCTTGTCATATCATTTTTCTCCTTGTCAGAAGCTCTTTTGCCTGATCTCTCCTTTCTACCTCTAGACTTTACGAACCTCTCGTCAATGCCGTCTTCTTGCTCCCTAGCGACAGTTAGCACAGAAGATCTAAATCCATTTTCTCTCTTTCTTGATACCCATCTTGTTACCTTGTCACCTCCTTTCAACCACAAGATTTTGTAAATCTCTCGTCAACCCCATCTGCTTGGAAGCATGTGAAGAAGACCCAATCATCTTCCCTCCTTTTCTTGTTACCCATCTTGCCATCCCGCCTTACCGCTTATTAAAAAAAAACTCTATGTTCTTTCTTCCCTTCCACTCACCAGTCCTTGTGAATCTCTCGTCAACGCCTTCTGCTCAATCCAGCTGAAAACAAGTGAAGATCCAAATCCCAAATTTTCTCTTTTCTCAACACCGACCTTATTATCTTGTCGCCACCTTGATGAAATCTTATTGCCACAACTCTCGTCTTTGCCACTAGCCCTTGCGAATCTCGGGACGAGATTCTGTTTAAGGGCGGTAGTTCTGTCACACCCTAAAATATTAAATTTTAGGATGTGAATATCTTTTACAATATGTTTATCTATCAATAGGATTTTCCGACAATTTTAAAGATTTTTCTGGCAATTATTCTATTTATCCCAGAGCTAGATCCATTTTTATTTGGAAAGCTCTAAAATTCTTTTTCATGAGTCCCAAATATTTTATTTGGAATCCTCGTGTCCCAAATTACCTCCCGAGTTTCCTCAGAAATTTTTGGAATTCTTCCGAATATAGTTTTCTTGGTTTGAAATATTTATCTGGACTTTTTAAGATTTATTTTAAACTTAAAAATATGTTCTGGAAATATTTCTATTTTGATTCTCATCGTAGTCGGACCGAGCCGTATCTTTGTTGTACATCCTTTTAACCTTATCCTCTTAGAATCTTCAAGATGTCCCATCAAGCTTCCGATCCTCTAACCGTTTTCCCCGATCAAGTCATGCTCGAAAATGACGCCTTGTGGCTCGTCTTCAGTGTTTTTTCGACGATGTTCGATCACCGTCAGCTCCAACGACTCGGCCTGATCCTTTCCTTCTCTTTTCCGCACTCTCGAATAACTCGTTCATGTTCAACCAGCACAGTCAGCTCGTTTTCATATCCGGTCCTCACCTGAACCTGTTTCGGCCCATAACCGAACTCGCTCGGCCATTCTCGTTTCCTCTTTCCGTTACCTCTTCTATCCTCTCTTTGTTTATTAAATTGTGGGACCTGCTGGTCAGCCCAAATCTAGCCTCCCGTGGCCAATCTGGACTCAAGAACAAGTCCTACCCCGATGCGCCACCACGTCCTTGTCCTCGTCCGAGTTTGAGCCCAGCCCGATATCTCCAAGTCTAATTAAACGTGCCCTGCACCTTTCCTTCCCCGTAGCCTCTGCATCTCGTCTCTGCTGCCCACGTAGCCGGCCCTAGCCTCCCCCACGACTCCCTGCTGCTTGCACCCTTGCGACCTCTTTCTGCATTGCCCTGAGTTCCTGCAGCTAGTCGCTCCTTTCCCCTAATCCTTCTCTATGACATCACAGCCCCACCTATCATTTCCTTTCCCCCTTTTCGTTTTCTGTTCAGGCCCAACCCGTTTTGTTCTCTATTCAGGCCCAACCCATGCACGGGGAGAACTCGGACTCCCCGCAGACAGCACCCCTATAAAGGGCGAGCCAAAACCCTCAGGCTGCAGCATGATGTCATGCTCGCAATCTTTTTCCTATGCAGCATCGTCGCCCTAGCCCCTGCTGCCCCACGCATCCTCCTCCTCTGCTCGTCTCTGCACAGCCACCGCCATGCCCCTGCAGCGTGCCTTCCTCCTCGTGTTCCTGCACCGCCCAGCGCCACCACCAGACGTGCCGTTGCCCAGCCCCTGCAGTCCGCCCTGCGCCGTACCCTTCCCCGTGTCGTGCCTCACCCCGTCCCCCACCAGAACAGCACTACCGCCTGCCCCTAGCCGCGGCCTTCTCCCTGCACTTCCTGCACGCCCTCGCTGCGCATGAGTAGAACCACCGCCCTGCCCAGTCCTGCCCGCTCTCTCTCCCGCATGCTCTGTGCCCATGTGCGTCACCTGAATGCCCTGCACCCCCTGCCGCTCGCAGGACCTTGCTGCAGGATGCCGCCAATGAGACTAAGAGAACAGCTGCCCATGAACAGAGCCGCAGGTGCCTTTTCCTCCACGAAATTCGATCTCTACAATGCATCTCCACTGCAGGTAAGGCAAGGAATCGAACCCCCTCCCTCTCCTCTTTCTTTTCCCCCACTTCCCACGCTCTCCCATGGTCTAAATCGCTGCAATTTCAGCTGGCAGCAAGCTTCCGTGCAGCAGCCGTGGAGGAACTCGAGATTTTGCAGTCCAGTCCCTGGAGAAAGATGTAATTTTCTTGTTCTTTCCTGTGTCTTGCAGATTTCATAGAAAACCCCTTGGAGTTCAATCCAGCCCCACCCGTGGTATTTTTCAGATCTAACCCTAAACTTTTCTGTATTCGCAAGCACTATTTTCTGAGTCTAGTAATTCTTTTCTGCTAACCCCTGAAAGCTATAGTTAATTGCGTATACGTCCCTGCAATGCTGATTCATGCATAGTTTCCTCGTTTTAAATCCGTTTTGATCCGTTCTTTTTGCGTTAGTCTTGTAAAACCCTAAGCTATCGTCTAGTAGTGTTGTTGTACAGTAATTTCTATTTTTAAAATTAGATATCAATTTAATTTGAATAATATCCTCTCATCTAGTTTTCCGAAATAAAATCCAATTAAGTCTTTACTCCGATTTTCATAACACTACAAGAATTCCTTTAATCTATGACAGATTTCCAATGACGTTTATCGGAAACGTCACAATCGGAGTAACATCTATGATGATTTATGAATTTTGTCACAGATTTACAAATAGCCCATACAACCTTCTATTTAGGCCCAGTTTTTATGACAAATTCTAAAAATTGTCACAGATTGCTAGTAAGGAAACGTCCCTCCCGCCGGCCCCTACTCCCCCCACCCCCCCCCCGCGCCGCCCCGCCTCCCCTGCTCCCCCCGCATTTTGCCACCCCCTGCTCCCCCCACCCCGCGCCGCCCCTGCTCCCCCCACCCCCGCGCCGCCGGCCCCTGCCCCTGCTCCCCCACCCCCGCGCCGCCCCGCCGCCCCCTGCTCCGCCCCCCCTGCGCCGCCCCGCCGCCCCCTGCTCCCCCCCCCCCCCACGTTTTGCCGCCCCCTGCTCCCCCCACCCCGCGCGCCGCCGCCCCCTGCTCCCCCACCTCGCGCCGCCCCGCCGCCCCCTACTCCCCCCGCGCGCCGCCGCCCCCTGCTCCCCACCTCCGCCGCCGTCGACAACTGCGGCTCTGCTCGCCGGTGGAGGAAGGTGATTAAGTCGCCATTGCCCCCTTCCCCCCATTGGTAAGCCGCACCGCGGCCGTCATCGAGTACCGGCCGCCAGTGGCGACGCTTCTGCCACCGATGGCCACGCTTCTGCTGCCGGTGGCCACGGTGCTGCAATTTGGCCCTACTAGTACTCCTGTTCCCCACGCTGCTGCCGCCATCCATAGCATATATCCGCAGCCACGCTGCGGCGGCGCATAGCACGGTCGGCTGCACTACCAGTGCTCCTGTCCCCCACGCAAAGGCACACCTTCTTCCCTACCTCAGCATCGGTGAACAGCCCCAAGGTACGTTTCTGTAGCATATTAGATTCAGTTTTTATCTATGGGCAAAATGTTGATTTGAGGTACTCGGCAATGTTTCATCAGATGAATAGAAGTTGGGTGCATGCTAGGCTATTTTCCCGTGAATTCATCAATGGTGTCAAAGAATTTATGAACTTTGTTCACGGAAAATTTGGTGAGGATGAACAAATTTTGTGCCCATGTAGTAGATGCCTTAATCAGATTTACCTGCATCAAGTTCTTGTGGAGAGGCATATATTGATGAACGGCATGGAAGCTACATATACTCGATGGATTCATCACGGAGAGAATTGCAATGCATATGTTGGTGAGCATCATGTCGATGTGCATGACCCTGCTGATAGTTGGATACATGGGGCAGGTGTGACCGAGGATGACAGTTATGGTTCATTACATGGGTTAGGTGTGACTGAGGATGACAACTACGATGATGGTCATTTGAATGGGTTATTACAGGACCTGCACACCGCGGAGAAAGAAGGGGAACAAGATGGTGAAAATCAAGATAGAACTGGTGACAACGAGTCATTTTACAAAATAGTGATTGAAGAGGCAAAACGTCAGCTCTATCCAGGTTGTACCAAATATTCAAGGTTGTCCTTTGTGGTAAAGCTTCTTCATATGAAGTCATTATATAAGATACCCAATTCTGCATTTTCTGCAATATTAAAGCTATTAGCTGATGCTTTCCTAGAGTGCAATACACTTCCAAAATCATATTATGAAGCGAAGAGTCTTCTAAAGGAATCAGGACTTGGATATGAATCAATACATGTGTGCTACAATAATTGCGTGCTCTTCAGTAAGAAATATGCCAACCTTGACAATTGCCCTGTTTGTGGTCAGTCAAGATGGGCTGATGCCGAAAGAAAGAAGATTCCTATGAAAGTGTTACGACATTTTCCGTTGGTACCTAGGCTACAGAGGATGAACTTGTGAACGCAAATTCCATTCTTAATAACAAGAAGAAGCCAACTTTTAGAAATAGTGAAGATTCAGAATCTGAGTATCTCCCTAGTGAAGAAGATTTGGTTGATGATGACAGTGTTAAGGTGCAGATTCCTCCATCTATTAACATGATGTTTGCTTGTTAAATGTATCTGCCACTTTATTAATTCACCCATGCTTTCATTTCTATCAGTGCTCGAAGGGTAGTAACATGAGGACTACAAACATGCGTAGTGCTGGAATCATGCAGCGCTCTAAGAGAGTTTTTGCAGAGCAAGAATCTATTAGAATTACAAGGTCAAAGAAAACCACTTCCCAACCTGATGCAACTCTTTCACCAACTGATATCCATGTGCCATCTCCAACTCTATCTCGTGTCAACCAAGCCTCAGAAGTGTTTGGCAACATTGATGGCCACACCCAAGCTATAGTTGAAGGCTAGTTCAGCTGTTATGCTTCTTTCTATCTTTCTATTGTTGTTAATTGCATGATGACTGCACTCTTACAAACTGCATTTTTTTCCAGCTGATGGTCCTGCTCAGTTTGTTGAGAACACCGACATTGCTAATAGAGGTCATGCCACTGCTCAGCCTGATGGGCACAACCTGATGGGAAATCAAGGTGATGATTTCTAACTATCGTTCTATTACCCTTCATTGAATGATGCATGCATTCTTATGTCTGTCGTTTTTTAGATATTGAGAGCACCCAAGTTGATGACAGCATGGCCAATCGAGGTGAAGCTATTACTGAGCCTAGTGTAGATGTACAACTAGGTGAAAATGATCGATGGGAAAGGGGAGTAAATATGGGACATGGTCTCCATAGGATGAATCGAGCTATGCGTGGAAAACTACCAGTTGTCATTCCTGAGGGGAGGATAAGGCCTGTGGCACCTCTTGCTGCTGCTAAGTTTGCAACTGAATGCAACATTGCAGTCAGGAACCATGTGCCGGTGTACAAGCATTGGAAGGATTACAAGGACCAGGCTAGCCTCTTTAACCTATTTACAGATAAACTTAGTGTAAGTGCATTATCCTGATCTTCCCTTCCCGTAAACTTGGACTTTCCAACACTATGCTTACTAGCTTTCATTGTTTGCTTGCATGATTCTGAACTTTACGTACATGTTTACCCCTATTTTAATAATGTATCATGATTCTGAATTTTACCTACATGTTTACCCCTGCTTTTATGTAGGCAAAGTTTGATATCAACACAAATGATGAACCAGTCAAAAAGGCTTGTTCCCAAATGATGAAAATTGCAGTTCGGCAACAACGATACAAACTTAAGAAAAAATACTTTGATCCTTTTCCACTTCATTTGGTGACAAAAACGTCGCCAATCAGATCGATGACAGATAAACAGTGGAATGGCCTTGTGGAATATTGGAAGAGCCCAAAAAAGATGGTACGTTTCTTCCTAATATCTGAACTCTTGCCTCATACATAGCTTGACACTTACCTTACATGTATTTTCTAATTGATGTAGGAGATATCTCAAAAGAACAAAGACAACCGCTCCAAAGTTAAATTTCATCAAACAACTGGATCTCGTAGCTATATGGTTCATGTAGAAAATTTGGTAAGCTACACTTATCAACTTGCACCCTTATGATTGATCAAAGAGAGTAGTACTAGAATATTGTAATAAAGTCAACTAGCTGATGCCTATTGTCTACACAAAGGTTGGACAGTTTGGAAGAATAATTGCCTAGTCATGAGAAACACATGATTTTTCATTTCCTTCACTTGTTATCAACTATTTCTTGCTGCACATATATGGTACCGACCAGCTGCACTTATTGTTGCTGCAGCTGCGGCTGTGCACAGCTCAAGTGACTTGGTAGGGCTGCAGCCACAGCGGCAGCAACAGCCACAGCAATCTCTTCCAATTGTGTCTTATGTCAACAGAAGTTATTTCTTTCTTATTGCTGCATCTTTTATACTATCAAGTGGTGATCATTTAAGTAATAATATTGCTAACTGTTGTTTCTAGGAAGATAAGGACAACAGTCAAAAGTTTGATGCATTAGATTTGTTTAAAGAGTGTCACTACAGCAGAAAGAAGAAATGCTACACACCTAACGTGCAGCAAGCTATAGTAAGACATCTTCATTTAAAAAATGATCTTTTTAATGTTTATTTCCAGGTCTCTTATTATCAGTAACCATTGCTGTTTCTTATATGCTAGACTCAGATGGAAAACAAGTGCTCTACACTAACAGAAGGTGAAGAATCTATGTCTGTTACAGAAGTTGTAGCTAATGTGCTTGCTGAAAATACAAAGAAGAATATGTTCCTTCAAAATGTGGGGATACAAAATGTTGGTTGTAGGTCCAGTTTAAGAAATATTGAAGCACAACTAGAAGTGGAGAAGAGGGCAAATAGTGATCTTAGATCTGTTGTTACTGCTCAGCGTGTACAATTGGATGTGCTGTTGAAGCAAATGCAAGAAACCGAAGAATCTAGGATCAGGGAGCAAGAGGAGGTGAAGAAGAGGCAAGCTGAGATGGAAGCAAAGCTTCAACTTCTGCTGAGTCAGGTTCATCCAAGTTAGGAGAATGAAATGATATTTGTGTTGACCTCTCTTTTGTTGCTAAGTCTTATTCATACAAGTTGATCGGGATAGTATGTGATGTGCTAGTCAGATTGTAATATTTTGCTATTTATGTGTTGGAATGTCAACGTGACAGCTTGAGAGTGTAAGTGATGTGTTAGTTGAATATTTGAATTTAAATATTAACATTTTGTCATATATTTGTTATGTATTGTATGTGCTTTCATTGTGCAGAAATAAAAGTATTGAAAATTATATATTGGGCTGTAATAGTAAATGGGCTAGATATCAAATGGGTGACAAGTGGACTAGATATTAAACTAGGCTAAAATATACGCCTCTATAAAATAAATGGGCTTGTTTTCGTGACGAATTTTATCCTATGTGACGACAATTTGTGATGGTATTTTTCGTCACTAACTGCGGGCTTGGACTGGGTTGAGTGGGCTCTGGGCCATTCTGTGACAGATATAAAACGTCATTGATTATCATAAACTAAAACATCACGAATTACAACCTGTGACCCCCAATACATGACGTTATAGAAATCCGTCACAATTATGGCTTTGTGATGTTTTTTTTACTAATTCATGACAGAATTTGTCCGTCATAGATTGCTGGAATTCTTGTAGTGTAAATAATGTTTATTTGATTAATATCAACTTAAATGTATTTGTAATTTAATTTGTTTAGTTCAACTCGAATCATAAAGTTCGACGTTTAGATGCTCTCATCGGTTTCTTTCTAATTAATTGTTTAATTCGGATAATTCGTGCATAGAGAATTATATATAAAATTTGACTAAGTTCTACTTCATTTTTATAAATGCAAATATAATATGAATTAATTATAATTAGAGATATTTCTATTTTATATCTTTTACATTAGTTTTCTAAATTAAAATAAATGAAATCCTATAGTTCTTTTATTCTTTAATAATATAAATCTCCCGATAGCTGTATCTTTTCAACCCTAGCTCCGTTTTTCGCGTTTCTTTCATTCTCGTGACCGTAGCAATGAGCCCTATCATTTGGTCCATTCTTTTAAATGCTTTCATATTGTTTGCTGTATTTGCTCTTAGTTATTCTTGTTTGTTTATTTGCTTGTATGGTTGGGGCCGATGCTTGTGTGACGTTAGAAGGAGCGCGATCGAAGAGTTTTGAAGATTTAGAGTTTCAAGAACAAGAGTTGAAGTCTCTGAGCAACTATTCTCTAAATGAAAGGCAAGTGTTTCCTTGATCATTCGTTTGTCCTAATAAACACAATAATATAATTTTCTTCTTTATATGCATGCATGTGTCCTAATTTTGATGGATCCCAACTAAGGATATGCCTAGTCTTTATGATTATTCCTTGTCAACCTGGGTTTTACCTTTATGTTGGGTAGCTATTGCTTAGTTGCTATAGCTGGCTCTAGTTTGGGAATAATATATAACCATGATGACAACAATGATGATGTTATACCTGTTTTATCCATGTTCATGCTCTTGGTGATGTTAATCACAAGATTTTAATCGGAACATGGAGAACCACCCAGGAAAACAGTGCAACCACGATACTATATGGCTCTGGTCTTGGCTAATTAATTAGAAACTCTAGCTTCTGATGATCTTACCGAAAGGGCAAGAGGGGAGTGCGTTGATGGGGTATAGCCTGGTCCTCTTGAGGCATATTGATATATGTGGTCCTTGGCTAAGTCATTTCCTCATTAGGGAGGGTTATGACCACTGCGGCCTGAAACCTTAGCGCATTGTCATAAGTTAAGGAATCTTTGTAAAGACCTCGTAGTGAATCCCTTGCCACTGAACTCGGAAGTGTTTAAGAGGCTAGCTATCTCGGGCAAATCCGGAGACACGAATTGTGGGTAAAGTGTACAACCTCTGCAGAGTGAAAACTGATATATCAGCCATGCTCACGGTTAAGAGTGGCTTGGACCCTCACATGATTAATGAACTTGAAGATGAATTAAATCATGGACCATGTTTATGGTTATGGTTTTCGTGGACCATGTTTATGGTTATGGCTATGATTATGCTGTATCTCTCCTATCTCTTTTAATGTGGGTTTTGTATGAACTTATACCATAGTAATCAGGTGCTAGTAAAACTTGACCAACTAAAATTGCTTATCGCAGTAAGCCAGTCAGCCTTTCCTTGAATTTGGCCTTCATGTCATACAATTCCCAACACTTGCTGAGTACCAACCATAAGTGTACTCACGCTTGTTATAATTGCTGCTCAGAGGAGAAAGTGATGTGAAGTCTTTTGAAGATGATGCTGAGTTCTAGGCCTGCGCAACCTCCGGTCGATTGCATGTGAAGTTTGGAGTCTTCATTTCTAGGATAAGCTATATAACTCTGATAATCTTTATAGTGTTTAAATTCTCTTTTCGTGATACTGTTGCTGATTATTCACTAATGAAGTCACTATATGTATGAAACTTGATCCTAGCATACATATAGTTATGCATTCGGTTTTGTCCTTAAAAACCGGGTGTGACAGGTAGTGACAACTCATGAGAAGGAGGCAATCTTGCTGATTGGACCATGGTGACAAAACAAAAAGGCAAGGAGGAACTTGGGGTCCTAAACTTAAGGTTACATAATGATTTGCTATTGCTCAAACGCTTGTATAAATTTTATGCTAAGCAAAACATTCCTTCGGTCAATCTCATCTTGACTATATAGTACTATTACAACATCCCTCATGCATCGAAGGAAGTGGGCTCCTTTTAGTGGAAAGACATACTTAGACTAAATGTAATGTTAAAAGGTGTTGCTAATTGCCAATTGGGAGATGGATCTATAGTCTCGTTCTAGGAAGATTTGTCAAGCTCTCTTCTGGTAGTTGTGGCAGAACCGCCTGAATTAATCCGGCTTAAGTACGCTAATCATCACCATAGAGGAAATCTAGGCTAACACGCACTTAAAACAGAGTAAAACAACAGTCTATCGTGTAACATCAAGATGCAACCACTGGAATTTTGATCGAAACAATGCTTACATACGACCCACGCGAATGTGAGCCCAGAGATTGCAACAATCTACAAATTTTACATCACAGAGTTTAATAGGAATTATTATTGCAAACCAAGTTCGAGTTCATAAAACAAGGTACTTTCAGAGTTTAATAGTGCAGCGGAAAATAAGCGAAAGTTCTAACGATGATACAAGATATCATGATGAAGCCCGTACATGACATCATTCAGCATTATCATCGTTGGCTAGGGATGCATCCCATTCCACCGACCAAGCAAGAGGAAGAGTACATGGCCAAGTCAAACTAGCAACCATATCCTCAAAGGTCTCACCTGAAAACAAAACCACAAGCAAAGCTGAGTATACTAATACTCAGCAAGGCTTACCCAACTATTGGTATATACTTAGCCGACTCCTAGACATGCAAGACTTTTGGCTGAGGGGTTGTTTTTGCCAAAAAGCATCTAAGAGTGAGTCATTGCTTCCAAGTTTTAGCATCAAGTTCTAATTGATTAACCATTTTAGATAAGCGACTATCCAAATCACGCATGGTGGAAAAAATAATTAATTGAGCATCCAACAAGATTAATCATCATCATTCTTCCTCTTCTTACTCTATGTGGTAAAAGGGTTAAGCAGTCTTAATGGCCGCGAGAAACAGATGATTTGAATCAAATTTCTTAACCTTGCAAGGGGAAACCTAAACACACGCATGGGGTCCAGACGAGTCACCTATACAACTTTTCCCCTTTCTTTCCAGGTTGTGGATCAGGGCCACCCCCTTGAGTGTACAGAGGTCCACGAACTACGGAACGAAGCCGGACCATGGCTACTCTTGCACTCACCATGTGCCTATGGAAACAAATTCAATAGGGTGAGGGTAAAGTCCACTCGTCGGTCCAATCAGGTACTTAAGCTTACCGATTATCATATTCTTGGCATGTGGCTAGTTCGTTCAAAAACGTAACCACCACTACCACATACCGCGACCTTATCATTTTCGCTAAATAGACGAGGCCTCCATCATCAACAGGAATAGCGTAACATAGCCTTGTCCGTCAACCTTATGATTCCAACGTAAGTAAACAAACAACTCATATATCTCGCAAGTGATAGGAAATCACTCGACTTTTACTGGAGTCCTATTAGCATGGCAATCTAGCGACCGACACATACTAGTGTTCATATCATAGGTACCTAGGAGCATGCATCTAGGGTTTCAATCCACTCCTACAAACTTAATGCACAATACCTGTAACACCCTAATTTTCAAATTAGAATCCATAAGATTTTTATTCCATCATTTTGATTTTAGAGCATTTATCGTGAATTAATAGTAATTTACTTAACTGTAAAAAGAAATATAAGGAAATATAGGTTTTGTGCATTTCATGCGATATTGCATTGTTTTATTGTTTGTCTTCCATTTGAATTTAAATTTCAAATTCAAATATTTCTCCCTCTTTTTCTAATTGGGCCCGGCCCACTCTCTCTTTTTCTTTTTCCTCTCTCTTTTCTTCCTTGCGGCCCGGCCCAACCTGGCCTGGCTCGATACCGGTCAACCTCTGCCGCCGCCATTGCGTCGCCTCTCGGTCGCTGCCGCAGCCGTCGCCTCGCCGTTCCGCTGCCGCCGCAACTCCGCGTTGCCGTGAGGATCCTCGCCGGCCCCTTCTCCCCCTCTCCCCTGCCTTCCCGCGTGCGTGATCGCCGTCGCTGCCCTGCCACACGTCGCCACCGTGCGTCCCTCTCTGGCCCCCGCCTAGCCAACTCGAGCCCTTAGATGAGTTTCCCGTAGCGCCCGCGTCCTTCCTATGCAGCCCGCGCTCAAAACTATGCATGGACGGCCGTTTTCAGTCAAGTCCGGCGAGCCCGCCGCCGTCCGCTGCCGCCTACTCCCACCGTCGGCGCCTAGCGTCGCCGCACCGCGCCGTCAGCCACCCCCGGCCGTTGGATCCAATCTAACTTGAGTCAAGTAAACCCGATACCCATCAACCCTAGATTTTTTTGCGCATAAGCCCCTGAGTTTCATAGAAATCAACCCGCAGTCCACGGCAGTTCAAAAGTATTCTCGAATAGATTCTTTTTTTCTGAATAGGCCCCTATCCTTTTCTAAAACAGTTCCCGCCATCCCTAGCCTCTCTGTTTTGCAATCTAAACCTTAGACCTAAGGTTTAATTATGTTCTTGCCCTTGATTTCTTTGTTCAGAGCCCTTCTAGGTTCAAATCTTTCACAAATAAGCTCCTGGAATCATGTTTTAGCCATAACTTCTCCGTTTTAACTCCGTTTTCATCGATTCTCACGCTCACACGACCCTTGCAACATATACAGTAGCTTTATAATATTGTTTTGCTCTATTTATATTGTTTGATGTACTATTTCTTATTTATTGTATTTGTTTGCTTGTATGTACTTGTGTGTTATGATAGACGGTGCGCAGTTTGAGGGTCCGCAAGAGCCAAGCTTTGAAGACATTCCCGAGCAGCAGCAGTTCATTAACGAAGGCAAGTGGTCCTTGATCATATTTCAGTCCCAATAACTTTATAAATACATACATTTACTTTATATGCATGCATGCATCTAAAATATGATGGATCCCAAACTAAGGATGTGCCTAGTTTCTTTTGAACTTCCTTGATTAAACCTGGGTTATTATATTTATGTTGTAGCTACGCTAGTCGCTATTACTTAGACTTTGGTTGGATAATCTGAAAATCATGCTACCCTGGTTTAGTCATGTTCTGGATTACTTTTATGGTGATAATTAAGATCATTGCATTAATTGGAACATGGAGAATATCCCAGGAAAACAATGCAATCACAATAACACATGGCTCTAGTCTTGGCTAATTAATTAGAAACTTTAGCTTGTAATGGTCTTACCGAAAGGGCAAGAGGGGAGTGCGTTGATGGGGTATAGCTCGGTCCTCTTGGAGGCTTTATTTATGGTCCTTGGCTAAGGTACGCCTCATTAGGGAGGGTTATGACCACTGCGGCCTGAAACCTTAGTGGACTGTTGCAAGTTAGGGAATCTTTATAAAGGCCTCATAGTGAATCCCTGCCACTCACCTTGGAAGTGTTTAAGGGCCTTGCAAACCCGGGCATCAAGGGAAACATGAATTGTGGGTAAAGTGTACATCCTTTGCACAGTGAAAACTGATATATCAGCTGTGCTCATGGTTAAGAGCGGCTTGGACCCTCACATGATAATTGAACTTAAAGATGATCTAAATTGAGGTTCTTTGTTCATAAGGTTGTTATCTTATCTTTTTATTTATTTAAGGGTTGGTATATACTTACATTTAGTTAATGCTTGCTAAATAAAACTTGATCAACTAAAAATGGTTACCATGTTAGCTTATCCTTGATTTTGGCCTTGCATGTCATATAATTTACTCCACTTGCTGAGTACCAACCATAAGTGTACTCATGCTTAGTTTATTAAAACCAATGCTAGTCACAACAAGATAATTATCCGGAGTTCCCTGAACATTTTGAAGAGTATTAGGCGTATGTCTCCCAGTTATCTACCTGTGAAGTTGAAGTCCGCTGCTAGTTATAAACATTTATTTATTCACTTAAGATTAAGACTTTCAGTCATGTAATAAAGTACTATGATACTCTCTTTTGTTATGACATTGTTTCGGATATACACTTATATTGTCTATCATATGTGTGGAACTTGATCCTAGCGCACATATGAGATGCATTCGGTTCCCTTTTCAAAACTGGGTGTGACAATACCATATATAAGTAAAAGTTGCATAAGTTTAAAAAATAGAGGTTATGCTCTGGGGCTTGCTGTGGCAGAACCGCCTGAATTATTCCGGTTCAAGTGCGCTAGCTATCGCCATACAGCCGATAACGACTCAACGCACTTCAAACGGAACAACCCGTTGGTCTGTCGGGTCTCCGCCCGATACAACCACGGTTCAACAAGATCGAGGTAGGTTTACCTCGCACGAAGGCGAGTTTACAATCACAGAATAGCTCATCAACTTTTAATTTACAGATAGTCAAACATTATTACAAACTAGGTTTAAACTTTAAGTAAAACTTATACAAACCATGCTTAAACTGACAAGCCGAACAGCTTGTCCAAACTCACAGCGGAAAGAAAAGAACACGCGACTACAGACGTCGCGAAAGTGGACACCATGCTCAGCCCAAGGTCTGGTGTCACTCAGGAGGGTCACTGCCAGCCGAGGACGGATCCCACTCCACAGACCAGCCAAAGGGAACAGACATTGGCCATGCAGGGTTGTCCGTGGGATTCTCGAAGGTTATACCTGAAACAGATACTAGCAAGGCTGAGCCTTCTAATACTCAGCAAGGCTTACCCGGGTTTGGGTATACTTTAGCCCGTAACTAGACTCATGAAGGCATTGTAAAGGTTCTGGGTTTATTTTCAGCTGAAAAGCAACAAAGAGTATGATCTATTTTAAAATTTTAGCTATCATATTCTAGTTGATTATCCATTCTAGGTTAGCACCTACACTAAGCAAGCAAGGTAGAGTTTATCATTCATCAAGATTGTTCCATCATTAGTTTCACTCCTTACTCTATGTGGCAGAAGGAATAAACAGTCTCAATCTCCGCGAGAAACGGACGATTCTGAATTGAATTTCAACCTTGCAAGGGTAAACCTAACTCACACGCTTGGAACATCCAAAGATCGTTCCGAAGCAACCGTTTGCCTTTCATTCCGGGTCGTGGAACAGGGCCACCACAAGCGACTGTAGGACCGTACGCACACCAATTGTGCAGGACGTACGCCTGTAGCGCGACTACATGACCGTACTCCTGTCCGCAGTGCGGAACGTACTCCTGCACGTCGGTGCGTGAGAAAAACCAAATTACGAGTGGTGGGAGGTATGTCCACTTGCCGGGCCGATTGGTTACTAGGCTTACCGCTTTACCATATTTCGCGGCATGTGGCTAGTACTTTCAAATGCTTAGCCACCACTATCACACGCTGCGACCTTATCAACTTTTATCCGAAACAGATAGGGTAAAAATTCCAGGTCATGACATCGCACATGACCCTGTCCATAATCCTTATAGTGATTGCAGAATTGTAATCATGCAACTCCTATATCGCGCGAGTGACAGGAAATCACCCGACTTTTACCGGTCCTATTTAGCAGAGCATCTAAGCGATAAGGACTCGGGGTACAATACATTGGATTCCTAAGATCTTATGCAACTAGGGTTTCATTTCAACTCCTAGACGTAATGCAAGATATATATAATGTATAAGTGAAATGGTAATAAATTGAAATACTGGGGTATGCATCGGGGCTTGCCTTCTTGAGTGGGGTTGGAGGCAGGAGTGTCAGAGAGTTCCGAACTTTGGTTCGGGGCTTCAGTTAGATCCTCGGCGACGTTTATGGGCCTTCGGAAAATCCTTGGTCTTGTCCCAAGACCAACTCGTAGTCTCCGTTGTCGAGTGTCGCTGATTCTACATGAAATGCAACAATTTAATTGAAATGGTGTTTGAGTTAAAGATTTTATTTCACGATAAAGTTGCAATCCAACAAAGTCAACACACATGAATTCATGAAACAAAGGGGTTTAGGCTTGAATTACCATTTATAATTGAGTCATGATTATAGTACTGGATTTATTGCAAACAGGAACTAGAACATTTGAATTTGAATTCAAATTCCAAGTTTAAATTCAAAACTTAGGTAAATAGGATCATAAAGTCTTGAAAATTTAATTATATACTAATTATCAACACCTTAGGTTATGATAAAAAGATCTAATTAAATAAGCCTAAGGAACATGCTTAACTAATTTTAAATTATTTCAAATTTGAATTGCCCAAATGCAAAAGAACTTAAATTACAAAACAGAGTTAAGTTTGAAACTTCAACATAAGTTCACACATGACCTATAGCAATTACATATAAAAAATTATAAGAAACAAATCTAATATGCAGAAGTTATGTATAAACTACCTCTTAACCTTAGATTTAAAATAGATGCAAAAATATTTAGTTTCAAAAAATTAATTAATAAAAGTTATAGGGTTTGAAATCTAGTTTCCAACAAAATTAGTTTTGCAATTTTTGGATTTTTCTACAGTTTTCTACGAATTTTATAAGACAGCAACATCAATCACATGAAATAACAAACACTTAGGGGGGTCCTCGGTATTTTGCGTTTGGGTCCCTTGAACATGGTTTCTTCTCACAGGTATACCCCTGTCCGGCCTCGACAGCGGCTGGCCGTTCAGCCCCGGCACGTTCTCGCCGGTGGCGAGGTCGCCGGCGGGGAGGGACTGGTCGGACAGGGCCTACGGGACCCAGGGAGTTGTTTGGGAGGGGAGGTGCACGACAGGCGAGGGTGGAACATGATCAGCGACGGGGAGGTGCGGCGGCCATGGCGGCGCGTCGCCGTTCCCGGTGAAGGGCCGGCGAACAGGGGGATCGAACGCGTGCGCGAGCACCAGGGGAGGTTGGGGATGCGATTCCCGTACTTGGATTGGCCGAGGAGGTGGCGGAGGGGTGCTGTCGATGGTGAGGTCGAGCTTAGGTGGCTTCGGTAAGGGGCGGCTCGGGGTGGAGGCGATTCCGGCGAGGGAGGGCCGGAGGTTGGACCGGATCAGGTCGGGGGGCTAGGGGAGGAGGTGAGGGAGCGGTGTGCGGCGGGAATTTGGGTGGGGTGGAGTGATCGCTGTGAATGCCGGCGAGGAGCACGAGCGAAATTCGGTGGCGCAAGGAAGAAGAAATGGGGAAACAAGCGAGGGCGGTGGGGTTCGGGTCGATTTTATAGGGCAAGTACGGCTCAGCTGATGGGAGAGAGAGGGAGGGAGAGAGAGGGCGGTCATGGGCGGAGCTCAAGATGGCGGGCGGCGCCGGCGTGCTCGACGGGGTGGCATGGCGGCCGCTCGGGGTCGACTGCTCGACGTGGAGCGGCAAGGGGAGGACAGCGGAAGCGGCGTGGCGGTCGGAGGAAGGATAGGGCGACGCGTGGAACAGGTTCAGGGTGGTGCAGAGCTGCAGGTGTGCGGGAAGCGGCCGGCAGCAGCCGTCACGCGCGCGCGCAGAGGAGCAGAGGAGATCGGGGCTCAGGGAAGACGATGGAGGACCCGGTTGCAAAACGCAGAAAATACAGGGACCTTACTGTAATGTATAGATAACTTTCCAACCAGTGCTCAAATGAAGATGGGCCCAAAAGCAAATGTGTAGTGTTTTTCAAGATCTACAACTTTTCTTTAGGGTTCATCTGCAGAAGGGCAACAGTTTTGAAATTAATATGAAACTTAGCAAAGTTTTCAAACTTTATGTAAATCCTATAGATAAAACTACTCTACACATATATCCAAAAGGTAGTTTCACTTACTTTTGCGATTTAAACACAAGTTTTGGGACTTTTGCAAAATAACCCTCATACATTTGAATTCTACCCTCCATATTCACCCATTTAGCACGAAAGGACCTCTATTAAAATATAATTATATAAACAACCACTTTTCCTTAACATTAAAATTTTTAAACCCACTTTTGCCACATTTTGTACACAATAACACACTAAAGATCTAGGGTGTGACCATGCTATTTACCTGAGTGTCACAGCCTTTCCCCCTAAAAAGAATCTCGTCCTGAGATTCCGGAACAGAAGAATTTGGATCATCAATTTCGGAGGTTGGTTTGGAAGAAGTCTGGGAAATTATG
This sequence comes from Panicum hallii, assembly GCF_002211085.1. Classification (NCBI taxonomy): domain Eukaryota; kingdom Viridiplantae; phylum Streptophyta; class Magnoliopsida; order Poales; family Poaceae; genus Panicum; species Panicum hallii. The sequence goes on along the minus strand of NC_038046.1, from coordinate 36,010,428 downwards.
CTGAAGATAAGATTCGATTTCCCATGTTGCTTCTTCTTTTGTGTGATGGTTCCACTGAATCTTGTACATCCTGATGGTTTCTCTTCTAGTGCTCCTTTCTTTAGTGTCTAGCACTTTAAGGGGGTGTTCTGTATAAGTCAGATCAGGTTCGATTTCGATGGCTTGGGAATCGATGATTTCTGTAGGAATCTTAACACACTTCCTGAGTTGGGATACATGGAAGATATTATGGATGGCCGCTAATTGAGAATGAAGTTGAAGACGGTAAGCTACGGGTCCACAGATTTCAAGGATTTCAAAGGGTCCGATGTATCGAGGAGCAAGTTTCCCTTTCACGCTGAACCTTTGAATACCTCGAGTAGGAGATACTCGAAGATATACGAAGTCTCCATTTTGAAACTGTAATGGTCTTCTTCGTATATCAGCGTAACTTTTCTATCGAGATTGGGCTACCTTTAAATTGTTCTGGATAATCTTTACTTTATCCTCTGCTTCCAAAAACTTTACGTTCGCCGGTTTGGGACCAATTTAAAGGAGTTCGGCATTGGCGACCGTACAATGCTTCGAACGGGGCCATTTTGAGACTAGTCTGATAACTGTTGTTGTATGAAAACTCTGCTAATGATAGACATTTGTCCCAGTTCTTGTCATATTGAAGGACGCAGGCTCTGAGCATATCTTCCAAAATCTGATTTACCCTTTCGGTCTGTCCATCTGTCTGAGGATGATATGCAAAGCTTCGAATTAACTTAGTTCCAAGAGCATCATGGAGTTGCTCCTAGAACCGAGCGACGAATTGTGCTCCACGATCGGAAATGATTGTCTTAGGTATGCCATGAAGACGAACAATCTGATCCAAGTAAATCTCGGCATACTTCTTGGCATTATATGTAGTGTGTACGGGAAGGAAATGTGCAGTTTTGGTTAATCGATCAACGATTACCCAAATGGAGTCATGCCTTAGAGATGTATTGGGCAAACCAACAATAAAGTCTATACTGATATCCTCCCACTTCCAAGAGGGAATAGGTAGAGGTTGAAGAATACCAGCAGTTTTCAGATGACTGGCTTTGACTCTTTGGCAGATATCACATTCTGAGACATACTTGGCGATTTCTCGTTTCATACGAGTCCACCAAAAGTTTTGTTTCAGATCTTGGTACATCTTCGTACTGCCAGGGTGCATAGAAAATTTGGATAGGTGGGCTTCGTCCATTATCTGTTTACGAAGCTTATGGTCCTTGGGTATAACAATACGTTCGTTGAACCATAAGACTCCTTCTGGATCTTCTCAGAAGTATTTATACTTTCCTTCTCCTTGGGTCCTCTTCTATTTAATGATTCTAACTCCCTTACTGCGCTGCTGAGCTAGAACAATGTCATCCCTAAGGGTGGCTTCAACTGAGAGATGGTTCAAGTCACCTTGGGGCACGATTTCTAGATTAAGCTTTCTCATTTCCCAGCAAAGAGTCTTGTTGAAAGCTTCAACAGCTAAGCAATAACAATGTGCCTTGCGACTGAGTGCATCAGCAACGATATTGGCCTTACCTGGATGATAGTGTACTTCCAAGTCATAATCTTTGATAAGTTCTAGCCAGCGTTTTTGCCTCATATTCAGGTCTGACTGCGTAAAGATGTACTTGAGGCTTTTATGATCAGTATATATGTGACATTTTGTACCCATCAAATGATGCCTCCAGATCTTCAAGGCATGAATGACTTCTGCAATTTCAAGATCATGAGTAGGATAGTTCTGTTCATGAACTCTGAGTGCTCGTGATGCATATGCAATTACTCGATTGTCTTGCATAAGCACACAACCAAGTCCAGTTCCTGATGCACCACAATAGATGTCAAAGGGTTTTGACACATTTGGTTGGGCCAAGACTGGACAGTAGTAAGATGATCTCTGAGGATGTGGAATGCATCATCGCATTTTTGATCCCAAGTGAATTTAACACCTTTCTTTAGTAGTTCGGTCATAGGTTTGGCTATTCTGGAAAAGTCAGGAATGAAACGGCGATAATAGCCAGCTAGACCAAGAAAGCTTCAAATTTGATGGACTGTTGCAGGAGGTTTCCAATCCATCACTTCTTGCACTTTGCTGGGGTCAACGGATATACCGTCACCAGAAATGGTATGGCCTAGAAATTTCACAGTATTTAACCAAAACTCGCACTTGGAGAATTTGGCGTACAGGTGGTGGTCTCTTAATCATTGACGGATGACATGGAGATGTTTGGCATGATCTTCTGAATTTTTAGAATAGATCAAGATGTAATCAATGAAGACCACAACAAATTTGTTGAGTTCTTGCATGAAGACAGAATTCATGAGATACATGAAATATGCTGGAGCATTGGTAAGACCAAACGACATGACCAGATACTCGTATAGACCATATCAAGTGGAGAAAGCTGTTTTTGGAATATCACTGGGGTGGATCTTAATTTGATGATAGCTGGAACGAAGATCGATCTTAGAAAATACCTTAGCTCCGGCTAGCTGATCGAAGAGAATATCAATTCGGGGTAGGGGATACTTATTTTTGATAGTTACCGCATTGAGAGGACGGTAATCAACACATAGCCTTAAGCTATTGTCTTTCTTTTTCACAAACAGGGCTGGACAACCCACGGTGAAGCACTTGGACGTATGAAACCTTTGTCTAAGAGGTCTTGGAGTTGGATTTTCAACTCGGCCAATTCATTAGGAGGCATACGGTAAGATCTCTTAGAAATAGGGGCTGTACCAGGTTGCAGTTCTATGATATTCACAAACAATAGGAATATCCTTTAACTTAATCCCAGATGCAACATAGGTGCAAGAGTTGAGGTACTTTGGCTGTGGAAGATAGAGAATGGTAGGGTCGTGTTCAGGTGAATCTATCTCCACAGTTCGAAAAGAGATATCTAAAGACACATGATGCTGGGTCATCCAATTCATACCTAAAAGAACATCCATTCCTTCTAGATCTACGACAACATTTTTGGTGGACTAGAATGAAAAGAGAAATTGCCAAATATGTATCGGAGTGTGATACGTGCCAGAGAGTTAAAGCTAGCCATTTAAAAACCTCTGGTACACTTCAACCACTACCTATTCCGTCATGGAAATAGGAAGACATTAGTATGGATTTCATTGTCGGTCTTCCCAACACGTCCCAAAAGCACGATTCCATATGGGTAATCATTGATAGACTCACAAAAACAGCTCATTTTCTTCCTGTGCATACCACTTACTCAACTAAAAAGTATGCCGAAGTCTATCTGGATCAAATTGTTTGGTTGCATGGTGTTCCAAAGACCATCATCTCTGATCGAAGGCCCCAATTTATTGCACGTTTTTGGGAACAATTGCAATCAGCTCTAGGAACTAAACTGATTCAAAGCTCTGTATATCATCCCCAGACTGATGGACAAACTGAGCGAGTTAACCAAATCCTTGAAGACATGCTCCGAGCTTGTATTATTCACTATGGTACAAGCTGGGACAAGTGCCTTGCTCTGGCTGAATTCTCTTAGAACAACAGTTATCAAGCTAGTCTTCAAATGGCTCCCTTTGAAGCATTATACGGTCGAAGATGTCGAACTCCTTTGAGTTGGTCTGAGACCGGTGAACGCAAAATCTTCGGACCAGACTTAGTCATTGAAGCTGAAGATAAGGTTAAGGTTATTCAATCCAATCTTAAAACAGCTCAGTCCAGACAAAACAGCTACGCAGATAAGAGAAGAAAACCTCTGCAATTTCAAGTAGGAGATTTTGTCTATCTCCGAGTATCTCCTACCAAAGGTGTCCAACGTTTCGGCATAAAATGGAAATTAGCACCCCGGTATGTCGGACCTTTTGAAATCCTTAATGTTTGTGGCCCAGTGGCTTACAAAATTCGCCTTCCATCTCAATTAGCTGCTATTCACGATGTCTTCCATATCTCTCAACTTAAGAAATGTGTCAAAGTACCCACGGAAATCGTTGAGACCTGTGCCATTGAGATTGAACCCGATCTATCTTACATCGAACAACCTATCCGAATCTTGGATACCAAGGAAAGACTCACTAGAAGAAGGACAGTTAAGATGTATAAAATCTTATGGAATCATCACACCGAAGAAGAAGCGACTTGGGAGACAGAATCCTATCTTCAACGAAATTTCCCAAACTTCCTTCAAAGCTAATTCCCAAATCTAATCGTCTGATTCTATTCTGCTTTGGAATCTCGGGACGAGATTCTTTTTAGGGGGGAAGGCTGTAACATTCAGGTAATTAGAAACATAGACACTAAGTTTTAACATAATATATGCATGCTTGTTATGGTGTATGAGAGTAGTACAGAGAACCAGGGGTATAATTGTAATTTTGAAACATACAAATCCTTGAGTGTAATTGGGTAAAATAGGAGATAACATTAAAACCCAGGAAAAATATAATATTAAGTGTCAAATCTAAATGACCATAGAGAAGAAAAGTGTAAAAGGTAAGTTAAAACCTAAGAAAAATAGGCCTTTGTATGAAACTAGGGACCTATGTGTGATTAAGATAAAAATTGAAGGGCCTATATGCAAAATAGTTGAAGTGTAATAGTAATATTCAGGTTTATTTAAGGACTAATATGTAAGAATACAAGTCATCATGACATTCCATGAAAAATTGTAATCATACCCAAAATTTGATCAAATTTAATTGGATAAAGACAAAAGTAATTCAAATTCCACCTTTACTCAAAAATTTAATATAAAAAGCTGTAAACTTTGAGATTCTGAACTTGAGCCCTAAAGCAATGTGTCTGCGCGAGGAGGAGCCAGCAAGGTTGGTTAAGCGGCGGGCGGGCGAGCTGGGGGCCAGGTGGCGCAGGGAGAGTGGTGAAGGGGCAGCTGGCGACTGGGGAAAACACCGACAATGGGCGGTGGGCGGCGCTGCAGAGAAACAGAGAGGGGGGAGCAGGAGGAAGAAGACGAGAACCTGTTCGTAAATTTTGCAAAAATCCAAGGAGTTCACTGAAAAATAAAATTTCCTTCCAAACTATAGCTCTAATGAAAATATGCCCGAAATCAAAAGTGTAGAGCTTAAAAAGATCTACCACTTTTCTTTATGATCTAACTTCAAAAGAATTAGGGTTTTGAAATTATTTTTAAAAGCCAACAATTCATTCAATTTCAAATAAATCCAAAAATAAGTTTTACCCTTTCAATGAAACCTTTGAGCATTTACACTTCTTACAGTGGTTAAAAAGTGAAAACTCATGTTTGCAAATTAACCCTTCATATTTTTGAAATTACCTCCATTTATACACAATTTACAAAAAGAACCCTAATTTTTCCCATTATTATAAAATACCCTTTAACGTGTATTTAAGTTTTTAAAGGCATTTATCAAAACAAACATAAACTTCACACAAACAAGAACAACTTCATACTAGAAATTAACGTGCCTAGCTCCTAAGTACCTGAAATGTCACACTAGGATTAATGAAGATTATAAGGCGATCGATCTTAACGATCGGCCGAAACTCTTTTCATCACATTCTTTGTCCATTTGCAGCGTTGACTCGACATATGAAGCAAGGATACGGGTATACATCGGATGATGAGCTCGAAGAGGTTGATATTGGTCCTAGGGATAAGCCACGACCAACGTTTATCAGCAAAAAGTTAAGCCCGTGTCTACGAGAGCCGATGACAGCTTTGCTGAAGGAGTACGCAAATTGTTTCGCCTGGGATTACACGGAGATGCTTGGGTTGGACAGGAGCATCGTCAAGCATTGGCTCCCTCTCAAGAAAGGATTTCGGCTATTTCAGCAGCGAGCACAACAAATGAAGGCTGAAGTTCCACAAGAAGTCAAGAAAGAAGTAGAGAAAATGCTAGAAGCAGGATTCATCAGGCCGTGCAGGTATGCCGAGTGGATTTCAAGTGCTGTACCTGTGCAAAAGAAGGATGGCTGATGGCGAGTCTGCATGGACTTCAGAGACCTCAACAGAGCTACTCTGAAGGACGAATACCCGATGCCTGTCGTGGGGACATTGATCAACGCAGCTGCAGGTCACAAGATTTTGAGTTTCATGGATGGCAACGCCGGCTATAACTAGATTTTCATGGCTCCGGAGGATATACACAAGACTGCGTTCAGAGTACCCAGGGCAGTAGGATTGTTCAAGTATGTGGTCATGACCTTCCGGTTGAAGAATGTCGGCACCACGTATCAACGTGCCATGAACTACATCTTTCATGATCTGATCAGCAAGTTGGTGGAGATATATATTGATGACGTCATGGTTAAATCTGCATCGGTTGAAGGACACTTGGGAGACGTACGGCAAGTTCTAGAATGAACCAAAAGGTTCAGGCTTAAGATGAATCTGAAGAAGTGCGCTTTCAGTGTATCAGCCGGTCAGTTCCTGGATTTCTTGGTTCATGAAAGAGAAATTGAGATCGGCCTAAAGAGTCAAAAAGCTGTAAAAATTATGGTGCCACCTACTACAAAGAAGGAGCTCCAGCAGCTCATTGGAAAAATCAACTTTGTCAGAAGGTTTATTTCCAATCTCTCCGGGCGGATTGAGCCTTTTATAGAGTTGGTGAAGATTAAAGCCAATGATGAGTTTCGCTGGGGGGCAGAGCAACAACGGGCATTTGAAGAGATCAAGGAATATTTGTCAAAACCACCCGTGTTAGTTCCACCCCAAAAGGATAAGCCATTCTACATCTATTTATCAGTAGGCGACACCTCCATCGCTTCGGTGGTGATCCAAGTGCATGACGGCAACAAGAGGGTTGTGTTCTACCTCAGCAGAAGGATGCTAGATGCGGAGACCAAGTACCCTGAGATTGAAAAGTTATGCCTGTGTTTGTTCTTTACCTGTACAAAGCTTCATCATATCTTGCTATGTGCCAAAACGGTCGTCATCTGCAAATCGGATGTTATCAAGCACATGCTATCGGCTCCTGTGTTGAAAGGCCGACTCGGAAAGTGGATATTTGCATTGTCAGAGTTTGATATCTGATACCAACCCGCGAAGGCAGTCAAAGGGCAAGCGCTGATGGATCTTATTGCAGAAAGGATCAATATTGACATAGCAGCACACTCCGTGCGTGCATCGGCCATGTACTTCGAGGGATCGGCTTGTGGAGATGGATGTGGCATAGGTATCCTGCTTGTGTCGCCTCGGGGGGCCACATATTCTTTTTCAATTAGATTACCTACCACTTGCACCAACAATCTAGCAGAATATGAAGTGATACGTAAGAGTATGGAGTTGTTTCTTGAGACCGGAGCTGAAGCTGTGGAAATTTTCGGGGATTCAAAGTTGGTGATTTCTCAGCTCACAGAGAAGTACAGGTGTGAGAGCAAGTTGCTCTTCCCATTATGGGTACAATGTCAGGAGCTTATGGCCCAATTTAGGTACATAAATTTCTATTGTATACCTTGGATACAAAATTCAGAGGCCAATGATCTTGCACAGAGGCTTCAGGTGTGGCAGATAGAGCCGATCTTCAGGTACACCTGCAGGAACAAGGAGACTGGAGAGCTGATATCTTCAATTACTTTAAGGATTTGGCTCGGGGGGGGGGGGCACCTAAGAGGATACGTTACAAGGCCATGAAGTACGTCCTGATAGGGGACAACATGGTCTACAGTACTTTAGAAGGATTGTTGCTCAAATGCTTGGGGCCGATTGAATCCAATCGGCTCTTACATGAGGTCCACGAAGGCACTTGTGGGACTCACCATGTGACACCCTAGGTGTCAAAATTGTAACACATTAGGAAAGAATGTGTAATGTAGGTAGTGAATTGAGTGACATTGAGTGAATGTGTGGAAATAAGGACTTATGTGTAATTTTTCAAAAATATGAGTCCATTTATGCAAAATATTTGAATTACAAAGCCAACTTTTAAATTCTACTAGGGGTTGAAGTGTAAGAATAATAGTCATCATTGCAGTACATAAAATTTGCAATTAAGTCCAAACTACATGAAATTTAGCCTAATAAGGACAAAAACTATATAAAGTTTGAATTAAGTCCAAGGTTTTAAAATAAAACTCTATCCTTTGAGTTTTTGAATTTGAACCCTAAATAAAAGTTGTAGGTTTTGAAAAGTTCTACAATTCTTGTTTTGGCCATTTTCTAATTTGGGATAGAAAACAGTGAGAAAATCTTGTTTCACATCGAGGACCCTGGAATTTTTGAAATTTTACATCAGCCCCTCGCGCCCCCCCCCCTCCTTTCTTCTTCCTCTACTTCCCCCTCTGCCGCGCAGCAGCGTTGCCGCTGGCCGCCGCTGCAGCTCTGCCGGCGCCACCTCCTGCCTCTGGCAGCTCCCACGCGGCGCCCCCAGGCCGGCCGCCGCCCTAGCCCTCTCCTCTGGCCTTCTCCCGCGCGCGCCACGCCGCCCCGCCTCTGCCCGAGCATCGCCCGCAGCCGCCACGCAGCTGCTACTACTCGCCGTGCCCTCTCCTGGTCTTGAAGCACGCTTCAGGATGCTCCTCGACTTCTTCTACCCCCTCACGCGCCCGCTGTTGCCTTCTTCTTTCCTTTGCTCGACTACTTTCACCGGACCTCCGCCGCCCGACCGAGCCGCCACCTCGCCGTCACCGTGGCCAGCACCCCAGCAGCCTATAAATCCCTCTCTTTTCTTGCCCCGGCGCTTCCTGAGCTCACTCTTGTGCTATTTAACCATTTCATAAGCGCAGAGCAAGATCGCAGCCCCGGATCCACCATCGCCACCTGTTCTTCATCTTCGGCGAGCTCTGCTCCGCGTGGGCAACCGCCATCAGCCTGCCCCTGCTCAAATTGATCCCCGAGCAAGCTTCCTCATTGCCTACCGGTGCTCCCCGAACCTACCCCGACGCCAATCCCCCACTAGATTGCCCTACTGACGCTCGCCGTCGAGGTTCTTCTCCGCCGCCGTTTGGCTCACCGTAGATCCGCCACTCCAGTCGTTCCCCGCCCTCGACAAGTGTACCACCCGAACCACATCACCCCGGCGCAGCTCATAGACCACACCCCCACCCCTCTCCGATCTCCAGCACACCGGAACACCGCCGCCGTAGTCGAGCTCTATCGCCGCCAGCTCGGGTCATCGTCGTTCCACCCCCTCCGGTCGACCCCGACCTTCACATCACCCCAGCAAGGTCCGCTCTAACCTCCCGATCATTCCTGGCCGGTTCCCCTCGCCGCCAGGGACCGCCGTCGCCAAAATTCGACCGGCGAGTCTCGGCTCTTCTTCCCCAGCAAGCTAGGGACTTGATTGCAACAATCTAAATCTTTCTGAGGGCCTGGATGCAAGATTCCGACCCCTCCCTTCAATTCAAATCCCTGATCTTTAAAAATTGGTAGGAAATGGTAGAAAACTCAGAAAAATGCCAAACTAGTTTTGTTTGAATCATTGAAGTAAACTCTACAAATTTTGTGTTCTATCCTTGAGCTGAATGAGTGAATATTTCGAATTAGAATAAATATTAGGAAATGGGTGTGCTAATTAGATCTCTTGATCCATAGCTATGCTGTTGTTGAAATTTGAAACCTAGGATGTGTGTCTCATGTATAGCTTTATGTAAAATTTGTAGACTCAGAACTGTTCCGTAGCTATGATGTTTAAGTGTCTTTGTTTTATATTGATGAAAGCTTTAGGATTTATTCAAGGGTGAATCTGCGAGTGTTTGTAGCTGAAAATTTTACTCTAACTTTCTTTCAGCATGTGCAATCCATGATAAAATTTTGGATACCAGTAGCATAGGTTAGACTAAGATATAAATTTAAGCTTAGATTCAAAGATAAATCATGAATAATAGTTATGGTTTATGAAAATTTATGAAATTAAATTAGAGTGTTACTTTTAAGTAGAGTAATATGTTCACCAAATTTCCACACAAGATCTTGTGTAGAACTTCTGATATAAATAGATCTTAATATCACAATGCTATTTTTGTTTATTTTATAGCGTAATTGCTATAAGGATAAAAATCTTGATAAAATCACAGTAGCTTAGATTCAGATTAACTTTTCTCTAGTAAAATTTTTATCCTTAGGTTTGCAGTAGATCAAACTAGAAAAATAGTTTATGATCTAAATATTGTTTGATTAATGAAATAGTGCATGATCTAAATAGTTCAGATCACATGTCATTTAATGCAATTAGGTAATTATGTTTATACTCGATAAATGATTGCCCAGTATGAGAATAGATGATATGTTTGCTAAATAGGATGTTTGTTTATTAGATTGCAACTTTATCGTGAAAAGAAATGGAAGTGTATGCATTTCCTCAACTGTGATGTTTGCATATCATATAGACTCGACAACTCTCGCTGACGGAGATTACCAGCTAATCCCGAAACCAGAAGAAGGAATTTCTGAAGACCTCGGGAACGTCACCAGAGATCTAACAGAAGCCCCGAACCCCGGTTCGGAAACTTTTAGTAGTAACATCTCTGACCCCAGCCCCACCAGCGAAGGCAAGCCCCGGACATAAACCGCTATTTTTACTACACTGCAAATTATATATTCGTGTATATCTACTTGTGCATTTAAGTTTCCAGGAATTGTATTGAAACCTTAGTTGCATATTGCTAGGAACCTATGTATTGAATACTAGAACCTGAGTCTGACTAGCTGCTAAGCTAATAAGACTGGTAGAAGTCGAGTGATTCCCTATCACTCGCGAGCTTTATAGGAGTTGCAATGTTTACATTCCTGCAACCACTATAAGGATGACGGATGGGGTTGTGATTATGATTCATGACCTTGGCAAAAACCCCATCTGTGTTGATAAAAATTTGATAAGGTCGTAGTGTGTGGTAGTGGTGGTTAAGCATTTGAAAGTACTAGCCACATGCCGCGAAATATGGTAAGCGGTAAGCCTAGTAACCGATCGGCCCGAGGAGTGGACATACCCTCCACCACTCGTAATTTTGTTTTTTGCACACGCACCGACGTGCGGGAGTACATTCTGCAGCGGATGAGAGTACGTCCTACAGTCACACACACTGTAGGAGTACGTTTCGCACAGCGGATAGGAGTACGGTCATGTAGTCGCGCTACAGGCGTACGTCTTGCACATTGGATGTGCTTATGGTCCTACAGTCGCTTGTGGTGGCACTGATCCATGAGTCGAAATGAAAGGCAAACGGTTGCTTTGGAACGATCATTGGATGTTCCAAGCGTGTGAGTTAGGTTTACCCTTGCAAGGTTTGAAATTTTATTCAGAATCATCCGTTTCTCGCGGAGATTGAGACTGCTTGATCCCTTTGCCACATAGAGTAATAAGAGCAACCTTATGATGATCAAAGATGATGATTGTTTAAAAAGTTCTACCATGCTTGATTAGCTTTAGTTGCTTACATAGAATGGATAACCAGCTAGAACATGAAAGCTAAAATTGAAATTAAGGATCTACTCTTTGTTGCTTTTCAGCTGAAACTATACCCAGAACCATTATAAGCCTTCATAGTCTAGCTACATGGCTAAGTATACCATGAAACGGGTAAGCCTTGCTGAGTATTAGAATACTCAGACTTGCAATTTAACTATATTTTTGGTAATCCCCCTGAGGACTCTGCTCTGCCTGTGCCCTGGCCCTATGCCCTTTCTGATGGTTGGTCCGTGGAGTGGGACCCATCCCCGGCAAACACAGGTCCCTTCGAGTGATGTTGAGCTTGGGCTTAGCTCAATATCCGTTCCACGACGTCTGGTAGTGTCGTGTTTTATTTTCCGCTGCAGATACTCTAACTTTGAATAGTTTTGTATAAATTCATACTAGTTAGTCATGCTACTATATATGTATGCATACTAATGTAATATTATGCCTGCGATGTAAAATTTTCGGTGATTGTATCTCTGGACTCGCCTTAGTGCGGGGTACCTTGTTTTGGTCCTGAGTTAGGTGGTTTTATCGGGACTTTACCCGACAAACCATGGGGTTACACCGTTTGAAGTGCAGTTGAGTCCTTACTGCCTTCCGAGAATGGAATCAGCGCACTTGAGCCGGTGTAATTCAGGTTGGTTCTGCTACAGCTGGTATCAGAGCTAACAAGAGTACCCCGGAGATATGATTGACCCTAAGAATGTTTTTAGTATAAAATTTGATCAACAATGTATTTTGCAAAACTACGTCGGTTTCGTTAAGGACTATGCTTAGTACGTGAAAGCCCTAGGGTAATGTTTAATAAGGGAAGTAAAGGTGGCTATAGTATATATGTACATAAACTCTAACTTCCAGCATTACCTTTCTGTTAAAACTTAAATTCATGCACAACCAAACCTTACATTCTGTAACGACGTCTTCGACGATGAGGTAAGAAGGTAAGGATCCTCAGCTAACTAGGGAGTTAGCCTTCTCGTCGGTGATGCGAACCGAACGCTATTTCTCAAGCAGTGACCTACTTGAGATGCTGCCAATATACCAACTTAGGTTGACTATATTGGGAGTATATGGTTAGGCGCAGGGTATGGTGATCTTTGTTCATACCCCCGCATTTTGCGGTACCCTCGCAAATATGTTGTTTCGATAACGTATGTTAACATTGTCTGTACAGCGATAATTGTACAGATGCTGTTTCTATAGTGAACAGTAATGTTTGGGAACGCTTTCATGACATGCTGGCATGAATGGTTCATTATATATGTATATATTATGGTTTTCTGCAGGTACGCTAACCTCGAATCGATAGGTTTGAACGGATAGGACTTGTCGACTAGATACTACAGGGATAGACGCATTTATAATTATGCCACCATAACTAATTACGTAAGTCCAAAATTATTTGGCAGTTGTTTGGTTTGTGAGGATGTTAGTGCATGCATGCATCTTTACATTGTTTGTAAATCAGAACTTGTGCTTATGTTGTTATGGGGATACCTAGAGTATGGTTATCCACAAGTGCAGCCTAGAAATGGTCACCGAGACAGCCATAGGGTTTAGTATCTCGGCATCTTTATTTCATCTGCCAGATCTATCGTAATTATCTAATCTCCATTCTTTGCTATGACCAGAATCAAATATCTTGTTCCATTTACCTTGTGAGTTCTTAGTTGGATGTATATCTTGGTGCATTCCAACATTTTCTTGAGCTTAACTCACATTTTTCCGCAGCCTTCTTCAAACTTTCGGAAATTTATATCCTATCTAACATTTGATTCCTTTTGATTCAGATGGCATATGTTCAGCAGATCTATTGGGATGCTGAGGGATATGCTCACACCGCTTGTTTACATTGGGAGGTGTTTCCGAGAATTTTGTGGGATACACTTCGTATATTTCACTACCGGTACCCACCCCAATATAAAGGTCGTGAGTTTACCGAAGTCGGTGTTCCTCGATGCAGAGTTACTGTTACTATTCCTCTGCACCCTATTCTTGGGTGGCAATGTATTGAGATAGAGGTTGTCGGATATCGTCTCGTGGATGCTTTTGAAGCAGCAGCCCTCAAGGCTATCACCACCTTTTGTGAACAGCATCCGAATGAGGTAGCAGCTTACCCTATTAGACTGTTTCTGGCAGTTTTTGCACATGATGCTGAGTGGATCTTCAGAACAAACCATCTTGGACATCCCGTGGCCCCGGGTCTGACAAGCCCCCAAGCTCTTCGTAGCTGAGTACTGTAGGCTTATCAAGTACTTTTTGAAGTAATCTTCGGCTTCTTTGAAGCTCCGTCTTGAAGTCCTTCTTCGAGTACTCACTTGGCTGCATCAAAGCTATGAGGTGCTCATGCCCCGAATTATATTTTTGCTATGGTGTGTGATTGAAAAATCACACTCCATATGGAGTAGCCCCCGAGCCTTAGGTTGAATCGGAGAATCAGGCTAAGCGACGCATTAGTCTTGAATCTTCCTTACTTACTTTTTCAAATAAATTAAAAAAATAAGTAGTCGATGCCACATATCCCGCAGCCTCCGAGCCTTGAATCCAAATCTCTAAGGTTTGGAAATAAGGATCCAAAAGTCGTGGCATGCAATGTAAAAATATCCATATGGTAAAGAACTGGTGTGATGGCACAAATGATGGAAGTTAGATCTGGAATTCGAAAAACCCCTTTGTTGGGACGATTAACCCTAAAAAATGATTAATCGAATATTTTATCTAAACAATCCATCAAATGACCCCTCAACTTCCAAACATTCCTTGGAACGACTCTTCAGCTTCAAAACAGTAAAACTGCACCCAACCGCTGGTTATTTAACCCCGCAGTAACATTGAGTAAAAACTGTGCTTCCAATCTGCAATTTGCCAAGAGCCGCCAAAATCCCCCAAACAGAACCATGCTCCGCCTTCATCCTCTTGAAGAACCCCAATCCTCCCAAATCTCCCCGCCCCTCTCCCCGCAGCCCCCGAGCAACTCGTGGCGAGCAGATCCAGAGATGGCGCCCAAGAAATCGGAGAAGGATGGGAAGAAGAAGGAGGCGCAGCCGCCGTTCAGGGAGTGGACACACAGTAAGTGCTCCTTCAACGATCTTAATAGGCTTATTTCCCAAGAATCTTGTCAATTAGCGCCCCTCATTCCGCGAACCTTTCCCAATGGAAAATGTTACGAAATCGTCACATTTTACCATTTTGCCGAACGGGGTCTGGCCCTCCCCTCTTGCTCTTTTTTTTCATGGCCTTCTTTACTATTACGGGCTTGAGCTCCATCACCTCAACCTGAACTCCATTTGCCACATCTCAATCTTCATTCATTTCTATGAAGCCTTCCTCGGAATCGAACCCCTTTGGGATCTTTTCTGCTTCGTCTTCCGAGTCAAACCACAACCCACCTCCAAGAGTCCCTCTGTTGTAGGGGGCGCCAGCATCCAACTGAGACAACAAGCCGGCAACAAGTACCTATCGTACAAATTCCCCTCCAACATTACTGGGTGGAAAAATCATTGGTTTTATATCGAAAATCATGTCCCCCAACTCCCAGAAAAATCAAATAGTCCACCTGTTGTGAGGCTGGAGTGGAATATCGAGCTTTCCAGGGGGGACATGGATCAAGTTGAGGAACTGCTAGACACCATAGCTGTGCATAAGCTGATGGGAGTGACCGGCGCGTCTGTTATGTTCTCCTTCTTCAAACGCTGAGTCCAGCCAATTTAGCAATGCCACATACTAGGATTCGAGTACAAGGGCACTGAAGATCCATCTCGCATGTGTGCAGAGGAGCTGTCAGACGAAGCCGCGCTCCTCCGAGTCAAGTGGGTGCTGTTAGACGTGGATGCAGTCCCCTACGTCCCGCAGCTGTTCGCGTCACAGAATCCTCCAAAACCAGTAAGTATTCGACTAGTTTTGTTGAAAATGAACTCTATTTTGCCGCTGCTAACTGAAAATCTTCTGTAGGGACACATAGAATTGTACCGGAGCTACCCGCCGCAACCCGACATCCCTCGGCCGGACCACCTCCTCCCCAGCGCCGCAGCTGAAGCCAAGAGGGCTCGAGTAGCTGAGACAATGACCGGAAGCGAGTCCACCAAAGGTGGAAGCCCCCTGGTGGAGAAAGGAGCCGAGAGGAAGGCGAGTGCCCAGCAGCCACCTTCTGAAGAAGCCGCAGGGACCTCAAGGGGTCCCGAAGATCTGCTGGTGATTGGGCCCAGGTACCAGAACCTCATTGCCAAGATCTGGTGGATGACCCAATGCTGATGGCTAATAACATCAAAACCTTCAAGAAAGCTTACAAGGAGTTGTACGATTATGCCATGGTAAGATGTGACAACTCTTCTGCTTGTATGCGCTGTCGAATGGCTTGTCTTAATCTCCTCCTCTTTGTAGAACGTGATCACACACTCACAGAAGAAATCCGAGAAGCTGAAAGCCATTGTGAGTGGTCACCAGGAGCTTGCTGCCAAGGACGAGCGCATCTCCGAGGAGCTAACAAAGAACATCTATCTCCGGAGAGAAATTGACAAGCTAAAGCAAGAGCAGACTCGAGAGACATGGCTCCTCAAGAACGACCTGCGTAACCTCAAGAAAGCCAACTCCGAGCTCCAAGAACAACTCGAGGAACAGAAGAAGGCGCACCAGGAGCAGCTCAAAGAGCAGAGGAAAGCGCACCAAGGTAAGCCCTTTCTGCCCTCGAGTACTTTCACTTAACAATTTATCTTGGATTCTGAAAAAACCTTCACCGCAGAACTTAGGAAAATCTTAACGTATAAAGAAGAGCTACTTACTGACGTGAAGAATATGCTGTATCGCCGTACAGATGATGTTGAGAGGCTGCAGAAGGTGATCACCGATACTAAACAACAGTTCACCGACTGCCTTCAGCAGATCAAGACGCTGGGCGAGGAGAAGTGGCGGCGGGAAAAGGAATTGGAGATTCTCAGGAGGGCTGCCTAGACGCTCATGGATATGGTGGATCCACTAGAAGAAGGCAAAGCAGGTGAGCAGCCCTTGCTGGAGCGACTTCTCGGAGCGCCGGAAAGAGTCGTCAAGTTCCTCAAGGAGGCCCCAGTTGCTTGTGTCAGCCATGCCCTTGCATTTGTAAAATCCTTTTGGCCAGAAGCTCCGCTGGGAATGTTCGTGCAGGGAGTGGCTGTGGAATGTACTGAAGAACAATTCAAAAAGTACCTCCAAGAAGCCCAACCTGTAGCAGAACAAATAGTATAAAGTGTGCTGAAAGAGTAAGGTGTAAAAAACAAGTACTTATTGCCTTGTATATGTGTTTATTTGGTATCTCTACTTGTGTATGCCTTAGCTGAATTGTCATCCAGATTTAAAGGCTAAGTAGTAGACACTACCCCAGGTGCAGCGACCCTGGTAGTAGCCATAGCTCCGAGTAGGAAACCATCCCAAAAGTTAGATACAACCCGATCACGCGGGCCTAACTAGTTGGGAAAAAAACGAGCGTCATCACGGGATTGCCGTACATATGGCAGGGAGAAACGAAGCTACCCCGAGTGCAACGACTCTGGGTGTAGTCAAAATCGCTCCTCATGAGCGCGCGTCCAACAAGTTAGGTAGAAACCAATCGAGCGGATCGAATTTGTTGGGAAAGAACGCAAGCATAGTCGCACAGCTGCCATGCTTCTGGCAAGGAGTCGAAATTGCCATGAGTGCAATGACTCTGGGCGTAGTTGACATAGCTCCTTATGCGAGCCCATCCAACAAGTTAGGTATAAACCAATCGAACGGATTGATCTTGTTGGGAAAGACGCGATCATCATCGCAAACGACCATCAAAGGTCATGGCGAGAAGCCGATAAAGCATGGTCGTGGCCGTAGCCTCCATCAAACTTGCGACAAGAAGCCGATAAAGCGTGGATGTGGCCGCAGCCTCCGTCAAACTCATGACGAGAAGTCGATGTATCATGAATGTGGCCGTAGCCTCTATAAAACTCATGACAAGAAGTCGATGGATCATGAACGTGGCCGTAGCCTCCGTAAAACTCATGACAAGAAGTCGTTTTATATAAAACATGCACGTGGCCGTAGCCTCCATGTGTTCACAGAGAAATTTACAATCCGAATCTTGTGGCACGTAGCCTCCAAATTGATTTTGAAGAAAAAGACCACCTGAGCGCCCGGAGATCAACTATCTCCGAACATTTTCTCATGGGTAGAACATGCGCAGGTTCTGAATGTTCCAAGAGTTTAGAACCTCTTGGCCCTCGGGATATTGTAGTCGATACGACCCCGGTTTTGTAACCTGCTTGACGACGAACGGACCTTCCCACCTTGAGTTGAGCTTGTGTAGGCCGGACTCATCTTGGATGCGACGTAGGACCAAGTCGCCTTTGCTGAATGACCGTTCCCTCATGTTGCGATCGTGATATCACCGAATCCCCTGCAGGTATCGGGCTGACTGAACAAGAGCGGTGCAGCGAGCCTCTTTGACAGAATCGATGTATCCACTTTCCTCCTTTCTTGCTGTTTTCATCATAAAGTCTTTTCTTGAGGCCCTCAATTATCATGTCGTTCGCCCTTTCGACTTGACCATTGGCCCTTGGGTGTGCAACAGAGACATATTTGACCTCGATGCACGCATTTTCACAGAACTCCCAGAACTGGTTAGCTGTGAAGTTTGATCCCAGGTTCGTGATGATGGTATTCGGGAAGCTGAAGCGATGCAAGATATCAGAGATGAAATCAACAATCTGATCTGGCGTGAGCTTGGCTATCGGCTTGTACTCGATCCACTTGGTAAACTTGTCGATAGCCACCAATACATGGGTGAAACCGCCTAGCGCTGTTGTGAAGGCCCCAATCATGTCTAGGCTCCAGCAAGCAAATGGCCAAGATGGCGGTATGGTGATGAGACTGTGAGCCGGGACATGAGATTGCTTTCCAAAGAATTGGCAGTTTTGGCATCTCCGTACGAGGTCTTCAGCATCGGTCACTATAGTGGGCCACCAGAAACCAGCTCTGTATGCTTTCCCCACCAGTGTTCTCGAAGCTGCGTGGTTGTTGCAAACACCCTCATGTATCTCCCGCAATATGTCATAGCCGTCTTCTTTCATGACGCACTTCATGAGCACCCCTGATCGTGCGCCACGCCTATAGAGCTTGCTGTCGACCAGAACGAAACCCTTGCTTCTGCGCATGACACGAGCTGCCTCTGCACTTCTTGCGTCCACCCTTGCTGGAAGTTTTTGATCCTGGATGAAGTCGATGTAAGCCTCTATCCAGTCCTCCCCAAGCATCATAACCTCCCGATCAGGCTGTTGAAGGCCATCATTAGTGGTTACCTGAGGTGAGGACTTAATGGATGGCTGCTTCAGCTCCTGGATAAAAACTCCCACTGGAACCTGTGCACGGGTGGATCCTAGCTTGGACAGTATGTCCGTGCCAACATTATGCTCCCGTACCACATGATGAACCTCCAGGCCAGAAAATTTATTTTCCAGCTTGCGCACTTCTTGTACATATGCATCCATCGTCTACTTGTTGCAGTCCCACTCTTTGTTGACTTGCTGAACGACAAGAAGAGAATCGCCATATACAAGTAGTCGCTTGATCCCTAGTGATATCGCCAAACGTAGCCCGTGAAGCAAGGCTTCATACTCGTCTTCATTATTGGATACCTCCCAAAGGATCTGAAGGACATATTTCAACTGTTCGCCCCATGGAGAAATAAATAGGACTCCGGCGCCGCCACCGTCGAGCTTGAGAGATCCATCGAAGTACATGGTCCAATGCTCTAGCTTGTCAACTGGAGTTGGAATTTGATTCTCTCTCCACTCAGCCATAAAATCAACTAGAGCTTGAGACTTGATTGCAGTGCGTGGCTTGAAGTCGATAGACAAAGCCCCTAGTTCCACTGCCCACTTTGATATACACCCCGTGGTATCTTGATTATGAAGAATATCCGCCAAAGGAAAATCGTAATCACAGTGATCTTGTACTCGTCAAAATAATGGCGCAACTTCCTTGAGGCAATCAGAATTGCATATAAAAGTTTCTGAACTACCGGGTACCGTACCTTGGATTCGGAGAGTACCTCGCTGACGAAATATACAGGCCTCTGCACTCCAAATGCATGGCCTTCCTCACCTCGCTCGACTACAATAGCACTGCTGACAACATGAGTTGTTGCCATGATGTAGAGTAGTAGATCTTCCCCCGGCAATGATGCTGTAAGGACCGGTGGGGACTGAAGGTGATGTTTCAGATCTTGCAGGGCCCGCTCGGCCTCCTCCATCCATTGGAACTTATTTTGGTGTTTCAGGAGCTTGAAAAAGGGTAGTCCTCTCTCCCCGAGTCGGGAGATGAACCTGTTCACGGCTACCATACATCCTGTTAGCTTCTACACATCTTTGATTGTGGCCGGAGCCTCCATATCAGTGATGGCCGTGATCTTCATAGGATTGGCTTCAATTGCCCAGTTGCTGACGATGAACCCGAGCAATTTCCCTGATGGTACTCTGAAAACGCATTTGGTAGGGTTGAGCTTCCACTGAAATCTGCGCAGGCTGCTGAACGTTTCTTCCAAGTCTGCAATCAAGTCTACAATCATCCACGTAGGCTTCAACGTTCTGATGCAGCTGATCAGCAAAGCACATCTGGATCACACGCTGGTAGGTAGGTCCTGCTTTTTTCAACCCGAAGGATATAGTTTTGTAGGCATATGTCCCGTACGGGGTGATGAACGCGGTCTTGATTTGATCTTCCTCCTTTAGCGCAATCTGGTGATAACTTGAATAACAATCAAGGAAACAGAGGAGCACACATCCCGCCGTCGAGTCGACGACTTGATCAATGCGTGGTAGCCCGAAGTGATCCTTCGGGAAATGCTTGTTGAGATCGGTGTAATCAACGCAAATTCTCCATTCATTATTCTTTTTCTTTACAAGAACGGGATTAGCTACCCACTCTGGGAGGATTACTTCTTTAATGAATCCAGCCGCAAGGAGTTTAGCTATTTCCCGTTTAATTGCCTCACGCTTGTCGTGAGCAAAACTTCACATGCATTGCTTTTTGGGCACGGCCTGTGGGTGTACATTTAGACTATGCTCGATCAGTTACCTAGGCACCCCTGGCATGTCCGCTGGTTTCCACGCGAATATGTCTCGGTTAGCCTGAAGAAAACTGACGAGCGCGAGTTCCTATTTCTCACCTAAGCCCATGCCGATGACGGCGGTCTTAGATGAGTCACCCTCCTGGAGCTGGATCGACTTGAGGGCCACGTCGTCAGTCGATTGGATGCTCGACTTGCTAGCCTTTCTCGAAGGGATCTCCAGCCCGGACTGGGAGAGCTGCTGCGCGGCCGCGAGTACTTCCCCTGAAGCATCTGGCATGCGAGTAGTCGAAGCATACTGGATCGCCTCCTGATTGCAATCATACGACTTCTTCAAGTCGCCTTGGAGAGTGAGAACTCCACTTAGTCCTGGCATCTTGAAAAGTAGATAAACATAATGCGGCACTGCCATGAATTTGGCAAGTGCCGGATGGCCCAGTATGGCATGATAAGAAGATTCGAAGTTAGCCACTTCGAATTTAATGAACTCGGTGTGGTAGTTCTCCCTCGTGCCGAAGGTGACTGGAAGAACTACCGTACCAAGTGGATGCACCGCGTTACCTGGGACGATGCCATAGAAAGGAGACTTGCTTGGAACCAGCATGTCCATGAAGTCCAGGCCCATCTTCCTCAGAGTGCTGGCGAAGATGAGGTTGAGACCACTCCCACCGTCGATGAGCACCTTGGTGAGCCTGACTTCTGCCAACACTGGATCCAGGACCAGGGGGAACTTACTAGGCTCTGAGAAGCTCGTCCATTGATCATCACGGGAGAACAAGATGGGGACCTCCGACCAACGGAGTGGTCATGGTACCGCTGGCTCGATGGACATGATCTCCCGGAGAAGCAGCTTCTGGTCCCGCCTAGAGCAGAAGTCTCCATCGTCCCCGAAGATGACGTTGATGGTCTTCAAAGCATCCTGGAACTTTGCATTACGCCCTTGATCCTCTTGGTCGTCGTCCTCGGGTTCCTTGTCTACTGGCTTCTTGTTCTTCTTGCCACCACCAGAGTTGCTGAATGTCCTCCGGAGGTGGTAACAGTCGATGGCCGCGTGATTGGCACCTGGATGCCATGGGCATTTCTTCTGCAGGAGCTTCTCGAACTCCTCCTACGTCGTCAACTTCTTGCCGCGCGAGGGATGATCCACAGCCATGATGAGATCATCTAGCTTGCATTTTTGGTGTGGACCCGAATAGTCCCGCTGGTTTTTGTCGTTGCGGTTGTTGTTTGGATGCCTCAGATTGCTATCTTAGTGCCGCGGGAACCGCTCCCACATCTTCTCCTCCTGTTTGGACCAGTCGTGCATCATATCACGAAGGCCTGCAACAGTTTTCGGCCTATTCTGCCCGAAGTCTCTGTAGATGCCTGGGTCGGTGATGCCGTTGTAGAAGTAGTCGATGATGTTGTCCTCTGAGATGTTCGCGATGGTAGCGCGAACATCAAAGAAGCGACGTGTGTAGGACCGTAGGAGCTTGTTATGTTCCTATTTACACTGAGCAAGATCGTGACGAGTACCGCGCGAGCGATCGCCCCCTGGAAGTTGTCGATGAAGACCTTCTTGAGCCGCTCTCAGGAGTCGATCGAGTTGTTGCTGAGGCTCTTCAGCCACGTGAGCGGCGCAGGGTCCAAAGCCATCGGGAAGTAGATGACCTTGGTAATGTTGGAGCCCCCTACGACTTCAATGGCCATGGAGTAGCAACGTAGCCACTGCTGAGGAGCTTGCTTGCCATCGTACTTGGTGATGCCGATCGGCTTGAAGCCCTCAGGGTACTTGTAGCTGCTGAACCGTGCAGAGAAAGCTGGGAAACGGTCGCTACAGTTAGTACCTTCGGTCTCGACTTCTTCGCGAACCTTGCGCCTGGAGTCGATCACGGACCCTGCATCGCGGCCTTCATTGATGTGCTGGCGTAGGTCTTCTGAAGGAGGCCGATGATTGGCCTATCGCGGGTTACCCCCTGGAGGTGGCTGCTGCCTCCCGCCAAGGGCCTTGCTCCCGCGAGCGTTGTCGTTGTTGTGGCTGGGCTGAGGTCGAGGACGACCGCCGGCCGTTTGGCTGTGAACCTGGCTCCGGCTCTCGCCCACATGCTCCTCCCTGACGGTAGACGGTTTTGCTGATCCAGTTGGATCCAGGCCCTTTGACATAAAGAAGTGCTTGATGCACATTCGGATTGTTACTGCGCTTGAGTATAGCCGTAACCCTGGCAATGTTGGCCACCGGAGTCCTGAAGCCCCGTTCACTTACGGCGGTGAATTCAGGGTCAAGCGCGTGCTGCATAGATCGCCTGCGCTCATTGACCCTCCTCCACCAGATTGTGCAGGCTCTATTCCTAGCCCTCCGTGCCTCACGATCGGCGTCATTTTCGGTGCCGGCATTGGCTGTGACCTCATCTTCAGATACATCATCAAATTCGGCAATGGGCAAATCGCCATCGTCCTCGCCTTCTTGCGCCACTAGCACCTGGCGAGAGACGAGCTCATCAGAGCTTGCGTCGACTAGTTCAGTGAACTCCTCTGCCACGGTGGCCAATGGCTGGCCCTCCTGGAAAGGCAAAGGCTCGAGGTGTGCCACAAGTCGATCATCGGCTTCGAGTAGATCAAAAAGGCTCATGCCCTTCTAATGCACGAAGCGCCCCTCCGGAGTGGAGGTGATCATCAGACTGTTGGCGCCAAAACAACCCGAAGCCCCTCGACATACGGTGGCTTCAGGCTTTTGGAGTATAGAATCCAAGTCCTCCTCCAATATGGAGAGGGACTTGGAGGCATTGGCCTCCTGAAGATCAGTGGCCAAATCGCGTTGGTCGAATCATGATCGCCTACGCGAGTCCTCAGATTGGAACAAGTCCAACCCAAGGAAAGTTGTTACAGCGCCGGATGAAGTCGCGCTGGAAGCAGACTCCTCCTTGATCCTCGCGCGCGGACCCATGAATTCACAAATCATCGAGATCATCGACGAACTTGTCGAGGTCGCTTTGAGAGAACGCCGTGGGGGTTTTCAGCTTCATGTTGACGAGGAAATGATGGAAATCGCCCTCGCCATCTGTGATGCAGACCCACGAGCCAAAAACCAAAGTTGTACCCTAAGAAGGTTTTGACCTGGTGAACTGGAAAGATGCCATCGAGTTCGCCAGTGGATCTTCGATGCGCTCCCCTACCTAGCGCGCCACTGTCGCTGTTTTACCGGTTGCTCATCGAGGGATATGCCCACAGTGGTAAGTTTTAGGTGAGGAGACGCCAAGATCGGGAACTCGAAGGTGCAAGGAACACAAAACTTAGACAGGTTCGGGCCGCAAGGTGCGTAGTACCCTACGTCCTGTATGGTGGTCTGTATTGCCTTGGGTGTAGAATGATCTGATGATCTTGTTTTGAGTGGGTCCCTGTCCCCCATTATATATCTGGGAAGCCAGGGTTACATGGATCCTAACCAACACTAGCCAAGGAATCGTATCAGAATATATCTCGAGTAGATTCCTTCTGTATCGGTTAGCTTTATCTCCTATTTAACGGGATAAATAAGAGATAATTGAGATGAATAAGAGATAAGACGGACTTAATCTCTTAAACCTATTTAAACTATGTTATGTATACAGTCCCGTGGCCCCGAGTCTGACAGTACCCTCTTCCCCGCATTGACATCTTATTTGATCAACTAGCTGGAGCCAAAGTCATCTCTAAGATTGATCTACGCTCTGGTTACCATCAAATCAAAATCAAGCCAAGTGATGTTCCAAAAACGGCTTTCTCGACCAGATATGGACTTTATGAATATCTGGTTATGTCTTTTGGACTCACTAATGCACCGGCATACTTCATGTATCTTATGAATTCAGTCTTTATGCCAGAGCTTGATAAATTCGTTGTAGTTTTCATCGATGATATTCTGATATATTCTAAGACTGAAGAAGATCATGCTGATCATTTACGTGTCGTTCTTCAACGACTATGGGATCATCGTCTATATGCCAAATTCTCTAAATGTGAGTTCTGGCTTGATAGTGTGAAATTTCTGGGACATACTATCTCCAGTAAGGGCATATCGGTTGATCCAACCAAAGTTCAGGAAGTTATGGAATTGGAAGTCTCCAACTTCAGACCATCAAATCCGTAGTTTCCTTAGACTAGTAGGATATTATCATTGATTTATTCCAGACTTCTCTAAGATAGCCAAGACAATGACTGAGTTACTTAAGAAGGAGGTTAAATTCCATTGGGATGATAAGAGTGAAAAAGCATTTCATACACTGAGAAAACTTCTAACCACTGCTCCAGTATTGGCCCAGCCAGATAATACCAAGCCTTTTGATGTCTATTGTGATGCTTCCGGAACTGGACTTGGTTGTGTGCTTATGCAAAACAACCGGGTCATTGCTTATGCTTCCAGAGCACTCCGGAATCATGAACAAAATTATCCAACTCATGATCTTGAGTTAGCAGCTGTTATTCATGCTCTCAAGATATGAAGACATCATCTTATGGGAACTAAGTGTAACATTTACACTGAGGCAAAGGCGATGGTTAGGATTGATCAAGGGTTACGATCTTGAGGTTCACTACCATCCCGGCAAGGCCAATGTAGTTGCGGATGCACTAAGCCGCAAGGTACATTGTCATTGCTTATCCATAGAAATCTTCAGTGAAACTCTCTGTTATCAGATAAGGAAACTCAATCTGATGATTATTCCTCAAGGTAGCCTGAATCTCATATCTATTGAATCTACTCTTCAAGATAATATCATCATGTCGCAATTGCATGATGAAGGTATCAAAATTATCAAGCAGAAACTATCTCAGGGAGAAACAAAATATAGGTGTTTCCACACTGATCATCAAGGAGTTCTACGGTTCAACAATTGTATTGTTGTACCTAAGAACCGTCAACTTCGTAAACAAATCCTTGATGAAGCACATCTATCCAAATTTTCCATTCATCCCGGTAGTACTAAAATGTCTCAAGACCTTAGGCGAAACCTTTGGTGGACCAGGATGAAGAGAGAAATTGCTAAGTATGTATCTGAATGTGATACCTGCCAGAGAGTCAAGGCCAGTCATCTAAAGGTATCAGGTACACTCCAACCACTGCCTATTCCATCTTGGAAGTGGGAAGACATCAGTATGGATTTCATTGTTGGTCTTCCCCAAACATCTCAGAAGCATGATTCCATTTGGGTAATCATTGATACACTCACCAAAATAGCACACTTCCTTCCTATACATACAACTTATACTGCTAAGAAGTATGCCGAAATCTATCTCGAGCAAATTATTCGACTGCATGGTGTCCCTAAGACAATCATTTCTGATCGAGGGGCACAGTTTGTTGCACGCTTCTGGGAGCAATTGCAGTCTTCTCTCGGAACCAAGCTAATTCAAAGCTCTGCTTATCATCCGCAAACTGATGGACAGACTAAGCGAGTTAATCAGATCCTTGAGGACATGCTCCGAGCTTGTATCACTCACTATGGTACAAACTGGGACAAATGTCTAGCCTTGGCCGAATTTTCTTATAACAACAGCTATCAGTCCAGTCTTCAAATGGCCCCCTTTGAGGCATTGTACGGTCAAAGATGTCAAACTCCTTTGAGTTGGTCTGAGACCGGTGAACGCAAAATCTTAGGACCAGACTTAGTTACCGAAGCTGAAAATAAAGTCAAGCTTATCCAAGCCAACCTTAAGGCAGCCCAGTCTAGACAAAAAAGTTATGAAGACCAAAGGAGAAAACCATTACAATTCCAAGTAGGAGATTATGTCTGTCTTCGAGTATCTCCTACTAAGGGAGTTCAACGTTTCGGCATAAAAGGAAAGTTAGCACCTCGATATATCGGATCTTTTGAGATCACCGAAACCTATGGCCCAGTGGCTTACAGACTTCATCTTCCTTCTCAGTTGGTCGCCATTCACGATGTCTTCTGTGGCAGAACCAACTCGAATTACACCGGCTCAAGTACGTGAGTCCACTTTTGCGGGCTCCGACGTGCTTCAAACGGTATAATCCCTTGGCCTGTCGATTAGAGCCCGATAAACCACCTATTGCAGGATCAAACAAGGTACCCCGCATGAAGGCGAGTCCAGAGATACAAAGGCCGTCACATTTTGCATCACAGGCAGGTATATTACATGAGTGTTTAAAAGTAACATAATTTTCCCAACCGGGGAAATTATTACAAAACCGACATAAGTTTTAGGTCAAACAGCGGAACGTAAAGTACGGCATTATACACGTCGTCAGTGTAGATGTCATGCTTGCCCTTGCATGACATCACTCGGAAGAGTCTGCGTTGGCCGGGGACGAGTCCCACTCCACGGACCAACCATCAGGCAGAGGATAGGGCCACGGTACAGGCAGAGCTGAGTCATCAGGAGGATTACCTGAACAAAAGTTACAAGGCAAGGCTGAGTATTCCAATACTCAACAAGGCTTACCCGGTGATGGTATACATAGCCTTATAACTAGACTCATGAAGACTTGTAATGGATATGGGTTCATTTCTCAGCGGAGAAGCAACTAAGAGTAGATCCTTATTTTCAACTTTTATCTTTCAAGTTCTAATTGAATATCCATTCTAGGTAAGCTCCTAAGTCTATTCAAGCATGGTATAATTTTTGATCAATCGGCATTTTTGATAATAATATGATTGCTCTTGTTACTCAATGTGGCAAAGGGATTAAGCAGTCTCAACCATCGTGAGAAGCGGACGATTCTGAATCGAATTTAACCTTGCAAGGTAAACCTAACTCACACGCTTGGAACACCAAAGGGTCGTTCCGAAGCAACCGTTTGCCTTTCATTCCGACTCGTGGATCAGAGCCACCACAAGCGACTGCAGGACCATACGCACTTCCAAAGTGCAGGATATACGTCTGTAGCGTGACTACAAAACCCGTATTCCTAGTTGCCCTTGCAACACGTATTCCCACACGTCGAACTAAGTAACCAGAAGAAGCAAGACTAGTGGTGGGAGGTATGTGCACTCCTCGGGCCGATTGGTTACTAGGCTTACCGCTTACCATATTTCGCGGCATGTGGTTAGTACTTTCAAACGCTTAACCCGCACTACCACACGCTGCGACCTTATCAAGTTCAACAACACAGACGGGGTATCATCTGTGACACTCAGGTAATTAGCTGGGTCACACATTAGAGTTTTGGTATGCTTGTATGTTTTAAGTATGGTAAATGTGTATATTATGTATGCAATGCTATGGAAGAAGGGATGTTTATGTAATTAATATTAACTAAAGGTCCTTTTATGCAAAATAGATGGAGATGGGGTAAGAGTTTAAAAAGCATAAGGGTTAGTGTGCAAAAAGTGATATCTGTGGTTAAATTACAAAAATATATATGAAATTACCATAGGGCATATGTGTAAAAGTAATTTTACTTAGAGATTTACATAAAATATGAAATTATTACTAAGTCTATTTTATCTCTAAAACTATTGCTCAAATGCAGATGAACCTTAAAGAGAAGTTGTAGAGTTTGAAAAACCATGCACTTTTGCTTTTTGAACCATCTTCATTTGAGCATTGGTTTGAAAGTTGCAAGTCCTTTACAGTAAGGTCCCTGCCTTTCTCTGAATTTACAGATCAGTCCACAATTCAGTTCATCCCCTTTCTTCCTCAGGCGCCTCTGCTCCCTCTGCTCTGCCTCCCCTGGTTCCTCTGCCGCCGGAGTAACGCGCCGCTCTGGCTCACCGCCGGCCATCTCCTGAGCCTCCCCGTCCACGCGTTGCTTTCCTGCTCCTCACCGCCCTAGCCCTCTGCTGCTGGCGCCCCACCCGAGCGCCACGTTCTCCCCGGCTGCCAGCACTGCACGCCGGAGTGTCTGCCGCCGCCGCAATTTCTCCACCGGCTTGCCTTATCCTTCCCTCTCTTCTACTCAGTGGGATTCGCAACTCTACATTGCTTTGTTTCCCTCGCTCAATCGCTTACCAAACCCCGACCCACGGCTGTCTCTCCCCTTTTCTTCTTCCCTGCGTCACCGGAGCCGCCCGCTTTCCTCACCGGCATACGCCGCAAACACTCCACCTCGCCCAAATCCCGCTGACCCAGAGACTCCCCACCTCCTCCCCTTGCCCTACATCCTGATCCCGTCCAGCCCCGACCCCTTCTCCCACCGGATTTGCTCCACCCCGAGCCGCCCCTCCATTGGCGCCGCCGAGCTCGGCTCTACCGTCGGCAGCCCGTCTCGCCGCCTCTCCGATCAAGCCATGTATGGAAATAGTTTCCCCGTGCTCCAGTGTTGCTCGTGCGTGCTTTAAGTCTCCATGTTCGCCGGCCGTTCGCCGGGAACGGCGTCGCGCCGCCACGGCCGCCGCCTCTCCTCGCCGTCGGTGGGAATTTCTTTCTACCAGAGGGGTTCTTCTTGGCTCTTTGCATTCCTCACCCCCGAATGGTCGTGCTTGACCGGCCCCTTACCGCCGGCGACCTCGCCGCCGGTGGGAACACACCGGAGGCCGAGCCTCCAGCCATGTCGAAGCCGGGCAAGGGCCCTTTTGCAATTAGGCATTTTAGTCTAAGGGCCCTAATGCAATTTTACCGAGACCCCCCCCCCTTAAAGCTTCTATTATTTCATGTGTATGTATGTTCTGTCTTGTAAAATCCGTAACAATTCATAGAAAAATCCAAAAATAGTAAAACTAGTTCTGTTAGAAAATAGATTTCAAACTCTATGACTTTTGTTAATAGAGTTTAGTTTGAAACAAAATAATTCTACCTGTATTGTAAATCCAAGATTAAGGGGTAATGTACACTTAACATGGTCATTTCATGTTTGGTTACTTATGAAATTTTGCATAAAATATTCTATGAACTCTGAATAGCTTTGTGCAAATTACAAACTTAACTTTGATTTAAACATAACCTCTTTTATTTTGAAACATTTAAATTTAAAATAAACCCAATATATAACCTTTCTCTAATTGGAATCTTTCATCATCCACTAATGTGATATTTTATAATGCTTAAGGTATAATCAAATTTCTATGATCTTTTATTTAAAGTTTTGAATTCAAATTTAGTTCATTTCAAATTTAATACAAATATTTAATTTGTATTACAATAAACTCTACCATATCTATATAAATAGTGTTTAAATCTAAAACCTCTTTATTTTATGTAGGTTTGTGTGTTAATTGGATGAGTTATAATATTTGAAATATGAAATTCTAAATTTAAATCTCACCTTGTTTACTTTATTGCATCTCATATAGAATCAACGACACTCAATGACGGGGACTACGAATTGGTCTTAGGACAAGACCAAGGCTTCTCTGAAGACCCAGCACAAGTCGTCGAGGAATTGACTGAAGCTCCGAACCCGAGTTCGGAAATCTCTGACACTCCTGCCCTCAACCCTACTCTAGAAGGCAAGCCCCGGACATATCCCACTACTTTATTTACACTGCAATCTATGTCTATTTATCTATATTTCTGCATTAAGTCTAGGAGTTGGAGTGAAACCCTAGATGCATAAATCCTAGGAATCCAATGTAATGCTCCCGAGTCCTTATCGGATAGATGCTCCGCTAATAGGACCGGTCCCCGGCCGGCACTGACCCTCCGGAGTGACACCAAGCCCTGGGCTAAGCTTGGCGTCCGTCTTCACGACGTGTGTATTCGCGTAAAACTTTTTCTTCCGCTGTGAGTTTAGACAAGCTGTTACGCTTGTCAGTTTGAACATGGTTGTATAAATTTACTTCTCTTTGAACTCGTTTTGTAATAATGTATATATATGGCTGTAAATTAAAGTTGATGAGCTATTCTGTGATGTGAACTCGCCTTCGTGCGAGGTAAACCTGCTTCGATCCTGCTGAACCGTGGTTGAATCGGGCGGAGACCCGACAGACCAAAGGATTGTTCCGTTTGAAGTGCGTTAAGCTGATTGCAGTTGTACGGCGATCAATAGCGCACTTGAGCTGGAATAATTCGAGCGGTTCTGCCACAGCTGGTATCAGAGCTGTAGGTTTATCTTTACATCTAGAATAGCTCTTAAAAAGTGTTTTCTGGATAAAAGTTTGCCAACAAATGAATTTATAAAGTACGTTGGATCCGTTAAGGTTGGTGATTAGAACGTAAAGCCCTAAGGGTTTATATGGGAAAGTATCAGGTGGCTAATAGTATCTATATATGTATAGATAGTTCTGACTTGCAGCACTACTTTCCGTCAAAACTTAAATTCCTGCACAATCCAACCTTACTTCCTGTAACGACATCTACGTACGGAAGTAAGAAGGTAAGGATCCTCAGCAAACTGAGGGAGCTTGGCCTTCCCGTCGGTGATGCGAACCGAACGCTGTTTCTCAAGCAGTGGCCTACTTGAGATGCTGCCAATATACCAACTTAGGTTGATTATATTGGGAGTATATGGTTCGGCGCAGGGTATGGCGATCGCTGTTCATACCCCCGCATTTTGCGGTACCCCCCGTGAATACGTTGTTTCGATAACGTATGCTAACGTTGTCTGTATGGCAGTAATTGTACAGATGATGTTTCTATAGTGAACAGTAATGTTTGGGGACGCTTTCATGTCGTGCTGCCATGAAAGGTTCATGAGATATATATATATCTGTGTATTCTTCTGCAGGTACACTAACCACGTTTACGCTATTAGGATGCGTAGGGTTTATCGATTAGTTATATATAGTGAGAGACGTATGGTTATGTGAAACGCCCCGGTCTAAACAACCGGAGCTAAACATGTATTTAAGCACCAGAAAACAGTCTCTGGTGAAAATACATTACACAAGTGGTGCCACAGTTATACATAGCTTTATTTAATACGTTCGATTACAATAATAACATAAACTAGGAATACAACAATAGCGGTGATAAACGCGAGGGTAAACTCTTCATCTGACATGGTGGCTTCTACTACGATGGCACCACTCCAGACTTGGGTATAGGGCACGAACTACTCGCCTTCCTCAGGCACAAAATCAGGATCCTCTGCAACAAGTCATAAACGGGTGAGTACAAAAGTACTCAGCAAGTTCCACCTCACCCTACGGGAGGGGAATGATATGCACGATGCACATTAATCACAATGCATTAGTAATGCAACTTAAGTTATACAACTCTTCCCGACACAACCCACAGTAGGTAGCTCACTAGTTGTCAGGACCACACCGTAGCCTGTCCATTCCGTGGACACGGACCATTCGAATGGATTCTACACTCTGCAGAGGTCGTACACTGTACCCACAAGCTCGACTGCCCGAACGGACAACCGACATAGCCGACACCCAGCCGTGGTCACGCCCCAGCCCGGCCGCACAACCCTCGGGTCCTGACCCCAATGGTCTATACCCGTGAACCATCCCTGCGACCGCCAGGCTAACCAGTGGGATTAGGCTAAGTCCGGCCCATAACGGAACCTGTGGTCGTACTAAAGTAAGCTAGGTGAGATGTCAAAACAACTCGGTCCTTATGGTTCACTAGGGCAGCAACCATTCCTCAACATGTCAACTCGAGCCTACCTCCACGGTAGCACTCACCTGCTAGTCTACCACCACGGTAGCGCCGGCTCCAACATACCCAGCTGCCCTAGCCTCAACCAAATCCCTTCATATCCTAGTCTCAACTCTGGATATGCATAACTACTCACATGCATGTATGAGCACACTCAATCACTCAAGCATCGGTATATGTAATCGATCCTAAACCAGAGCTACAACTAGACGTCCTCACATGGATGCAACCGCTCACGTAGGGGTCGATGAAACTTGCCTTCGCTTATGTACGCGTCGGCGGCGGCGGCTTCCTGCTCGTGGTACGGGTCTTCTAGCTCCGGCCCGCTGTACTGGCCTTCGTACTCCTTGGACGGCTCCTCCTCGGTCACTCCGTGATCTACGGGCGGAAACGGCACAACCGGCAACAAACACAAGCAAGCTTTAAAATAAGCTCAAATAGAGATGAAAATAGGAGAAATAGATAGTACATGATTTGAGGAGAGGGTCAACTGTTGGAGCTTCGTCTCGTGAGTGAACTGGGCTCGGGAGAAGTGGTTCAGCTAGCAAAGTGAAGCGGCTCGGTGTGTTAGGGCTGATGGTTGAGTTCATCACGGCCTCGCTCCTTTTATAGGCAAGGAGAGCAGCAGCGGCGTCGCACAGGGACGAGCGGCGGCGTGGGCTGCGGCAGCTCGCCGTCAGCTCAAACAGTGGCAGCACTGAAGACGCGAGCGTCGAGGCGGCAAAGCCGGCGAGGACGCTGCAGCGGCGTGGGCAAGGTGGGGGCGGAGGTGGGCGGCACGGCGCGGTGCCGGCGGCAGTGCACGGTCCCGTCGTGGGGCCGGTGTGTCGCGCGTGCACGAGCGAAAGCGAGCGTGGGTGGGGACGGCAGGGAGGTGCGTCGGCTTCCTTTTTAAATGAGGTGAGGTGGTTCGCGCGGCGGAAAAATATCTCGGCCGGCGCTGTGTGCGACGACCCTGATTTATGGCGAGGTGGAGCCTACCAACAGATGAATCACAACCTATATACTAAGTACTCAAGCTTAACCAGGAGACTAACACGTACCTTATTGGAGCGACAAAGTCACGAAGGAACGCACAACCTTAAGTGACTAGTCCAACACTAAGCTTACCACAACTTATCTGACTTGCTCATGGGTGGATGGCAAAATAAAGGAGGGGTCCTATTTATAGATCAAGGGGATGGTGTTGCTAGTGAAGATAAGGAAAGCACCGGAGAAGGAAAACATAGGGGAAAGGGAAATCGAATTCCCCAAGGACTTATGCGCAATTTCAGAAAACTGCAGGGGCTCATCTGTAAGGCAAAATTTCCCATCAATCCAAAACTCAAATGAAGAAATGCCCAAAACGAAAGTTGAAGAGTTTTTCGAACTCTACAACATTGCTTTAGGGCTCAAATTCAAAAACTCAAAACTTATGTTTTTACACATGAATTTTTGGAACAAAAGTCGGATTTGAATTGCTTTTGTCCTAAAGAGTAAAACTTTATGAAATTCAGGACCTAAATGCAAGCATTTATGACACGTCATGATGACGGGATAGACTCGTCATAAATGTTGGATAGACATGTCTTTATGACGGGATAGACTCGTCATAAATGTTGGATAGACATGTCATTATGACTCGTATTTTTACTTTAGTCCTGAGTAGATTTAAAAGTTACTTTTTGTAAATCAATATCTTTTATAAAATTACGCAAACACCCTTACTTTGCATTTCTTTCAATAGTGATGAAAATTGGGATGTTACAAACCTACCCCACTTAGGTTGAATCTCGTCCCCGAGATTCAGCTTCACCACTAAAGAGACTGGGGAACTCGGCTCGGAGCGCATCTTCTCTCTCCCAAGTTGCTTCTGCTTCAGAATGCCCACTCCACTGGACTCGACAAATTTTGACTGCTGAGTTGCGGGTTCTTCGCGTCACAATATCTAGAATTTTTACTGGTATTTCTTGATATCTGAGATCATCCTGCAGGTCGATTGTTTCTGGGGCCACTTGTTCTTCTGGCACTCGCAGACACTTTCTGAGTTGGGACACGTGGAATACATCGTGTACATCTGACATCTCTGCTGGCAACTGAAGTTTATAGGCTACCGCTCCCACTTTCTTGATAATTGGGAAAGGTCCAATGTAACGTGGGGCCAACTTTCCCTGTACCTGGAATCTGCGTGTGCCGCGGATTGGTGAAACTTTAAGGTACACATAGTCCCCAACTTCGAAGCTGAGAGTACGTCTTCTTTTATCAGCATAACTTTTCTGGCGGGACTGAGCTGCCTTTATATTCTCTCTGATTTCCGCTATCTTTTCTTCTGCTTCCTTAATAAAATCCGGGCCCTCAATAATGCGGTCACCGACTTCAGTCCACATGAGAGGTGTGCGGCACTTCCTCCCGTAGAGGGCTTCAAATGGCGACATCTTTAAACTGGACTGGTAGCTGTTGTTGTAAGAGAACTCCGCATATGGCAAACTGTCTTCCCAATTTTTACCATAAGTAAGAACACAAGCTCTTAGCATGTCTTCAAGGATCTGATTAATTCTTTCGGTCTGGCCATCAGTCTGGGGATGATAGGCTGAACTGAAATCCAACTTTGTACCAAGTGCTTCATGTAACCTGCCCCAGAATCTCGAAGTGAACTGGGTGCCTCTATCTGACACAATCCTCTTAGGTACTCCATGCAACTTCACAATACGCTCAATATATAATTTGGCTAATTTATCCCCTCCATAACTGGTACGTACTGGGATGAAGTGTGCCACCTTAGTAAGTCGATCGACAATTACCCAAACCGAGTCATGGCCGCTCTGGGTTCTTGGTAGACCGGTGATAAAATCCATACTAACTTCATCCCACTTCCATACTGGAATTGGTAGCGGTTGGAGTAATCCACTGGGTTTCTGGTGCTCTGCCTTAACCCTTTTGCACACATCACAATGGGCTACGAATCGGGCAATATCCCCCTTCATACCATTCCACCAATACTTCTCCTTAAGGTCCAGGTACATTTTCGTAGTGCCGGGGTGAATGGAATAAGTGGAGTTATGGGCTTCATCCAAGATGGTCCTGCGAAAATGACCTTGCTTAGGCACACATAATCTTTTCTTGAACCACAAGACTCCATCCTTATCTATCCGGAAATCTGGCGCTTTGCCTTCACTGTTGCGATCTTTAATCCATACCAATCTTTCATCCTCCATCTGAGCTTCCTTGATCTGGTCATCCAGGATGGGATGAACACTAAGATTATGGTTGCAGGAGTGGCGTATAACCCTTAGGTTCAACTTCCTTATTTCTTCACTCAGCTCTAGGGCTTGCGTAACTAGGTGATGGCAATATGCTTTACGACTGAGCGCATCAGCCACCACATTAGCTTTTCCGGGGTGATAATGAATTTCCAAATCATAGTCTTTGATCAACTCCAACCATCTTCTCTGTCTAAGGTTGAGATCTGACTGGGTGAAAATGTACTTCAGGCTCTTATGATCTGTGTAGATCTCACACTTGTTCCCGATTAGATAATGTCTCCAAATTTTGAGGGAATGCACCACCGCGGCTAATTCCAAGTCATGGGTGGGGTAGTTCTGCTCATGTGTTCTCAACTGTCTTGAGGCATAAGCTACAACTCTTCCTTCTTGCATAAGCACACAACCCAATCCTTGTCGGGATGCGTCGCAATAAATGACAAAGCTCTTCTGATTATCTGGCAAGACTAACACCGGGGCAGAGGTTAGTCGCCTCTTCAACTCTTGAAAACTTCCCTCGCAAGCTTCAGACCAGACAAACTTTGTGTCCTTTCGGAGCAACTCGGTCATAGGCCGGGCTATCTTAGAGAAACTTTCTATAAATCTCCGGTAATAGCCGGCTAATCCCAAGAAACTTCTAATCTCCGAGGCTGAGGTTGGTTGCTTCCATTCTGATACTGCCTTGACCTTTTCTGGATCCACTTCAACACCTTCGGCTGTTAAGACATGACCCAGAAAACTGACTCTCTGCATCCAGAATTCACACTTACTAAACTTGGCATACAACTGGTGTTTTCTGAGCTTTCCCAGCACAACTCTAAGGTGTTGTCCATGCTCCTCGGCACTCTTAGAGTAGACCAGTATGTCGTCTATGAATACCACGACAAACCGGTCTAACTCCTCCATAAACACCTTATTCATGAGGGTCATGAAAAAGGCGGGGGCGTTAGTTAGACCAAAAGGCATCACTGTGAACTCATACTGGCCATAACGGGTCCTGAAGGCTGTCTTAGGGATGTCCTCTGGTCGTACTCTGAGCTGATGATAGCCTGATCTCAGATCTATTTTGGAGAAGAACTTAGCTCCCTTCAACTGATCAAACAGATCATCAATCCGAGGCAGAGGGTACTTGTTCTTGATGGTGACTGCATTCAGGTCACGGTAGTCCACACAAAGTCTCATGCTTCCATCTTTCTTCTTCACAAAGAGCACTGGGGCTCCCCACGGAGAAGCAGCAGGTCTAATAAATCCCTTTTGTTGGAGCTCCTCAAGCTGCTTCTTCAACTCGGCAAGCTCTGGGGCTGCTAACCGATAGGCATTCTTTGCAATAGGCTTGGTTCCAGGGACTAAGTCAATAGTGAACTCTACATCTCTTTCTGGAGGCATACCGGGTAGTTCATCCGGAAATACATCTGCGAATTCCTGAACTACTGGCACATCTTCTGGGGATTCTGCTTGAATGTGGTTCACCATGGAGTCTGATAGGCTAGACCGGATTAGGCATGTGACTGTTGACCCTTGGTGGTTGGTGACTGTCACTGCTCTCTCAGCACAGGCTATGTTTCCTCGGTGCTTGGTGAGCCAGTCCATACCGAGTATGACATCTATCCCTTTGGAAGCAAGGACTACTAGGTTGGCAAGGAATACTACCCCACTTAGGTTTATAGGGATATCTAAGACGCCTAAGTGGCAAGGTATATGACCTCCAGGCGAACGTGTCATTAACGGCCTCTTAAGGGCTATAGTAGGTATATCATGCTTTTCCACAAAGTGGGAGGATATAAAGGAATGTGATGCTCCAGAATCAAAGAGTACTGAGGCTAGAGCTGATTGGACCAGAAACTCACCGAAAATCACTCCTGGTGCATCCTCTGCTTCTTCAGCATGCACATGGTTCACCTTTGCCTTGCCGAAGGACTGCTGCTGGCTTTTAGCTGGTGCTGTACGGTTGGTTCCCATTGGCTGCTTTGGTCCCTGAACAGAGTTGGAGAAAATAGAAGGGGCCGGCTGATTGAGATACGGACAGTTGGCCCTGTAGTGTCCGACTTCACGGCAGTTGAAACAGGCCTTCGGATTGGTCACTTGACTTCCGCCAGTCGGTTGGGTGCGGGAGGTGTTCTGGGTCTGCAAAACCGGAGCTGACTGGGCTGGCTTCTGGAAAGAACCGGGGTGCATTTTGAATGAATTTGCACCCTGGCTCCTCTGGCCTGAGTGAGCCGGATACTGAGTCTTCTGGAACTTCTCCATCTGCTGGGGTTTCTTGCTTTCAAATCGTCGTTTGCACTCACTAAGTTCTGACTTCCTATTTTTCTCAGTGGTGATAGCCCTGTTGATCATGGCATTAAAGTCACTGTGGGTGGTGACTTCAACCAAGGTCCTGATTTCAGGGTTAAGTCCACCAAGAAAAGCTTCTTGCTTCTTCTCGTCATCATTGATATCCTCTGGTGCATAACGAGACAATTCTGTGAACTTATGAAGATACTCCGTCACATTCATACCACCTTGACGAAGCTTTCTGAACTCATCCCTCTTGAGCTTCATGACACTGCTGGGAATGTGATGTTCTCTGAAGCTCTTGACAAAGTCAGCCCATACCATCTCGTTAGCGTTTTCATTTATTTCCCGATAACTCTGCCACCAAGCAAGGGCTGGTCCCCTTAACTGTTGTACTGCGAGCAAAACTTTGTCTCTGTCATCTGCATGAACCACCTCGAGCTTCATTTCAATCTCTCGCAGCCAATCATCTGCCTCAATAGGGTTATCAGATCCTCCAAACTTAGGTGGCTGCAAGCGGTTGAAATCTGCAATTCTGCTGCCATTGCCATGATGCATTGCAGGTCTATTGTTGCCAGGATTGCCTTGAGCTTGAGCTGTGAGAGTCGTCACAAGAACTTGAAGGAGTTGGTTCTGCTGCTGCAGTATGGCTGCCAGATCAATGGGTGCTGGGGCACGGGGAGGTGGCGGTGGTGGGTGTCCATTTTCTGGTGCTCCTGGGGCTACGTTCAAAGGGGCCTGGTTTCTCGGGTTGACCTCGTCACCGTCTTCCTGAGCATGGAGTCCCTGGACTCGACTCGAACGACGGGACATCTGCGGTAAAGATGGGATAAGGTACGATTAGGTGGCTCTCCTAATTTATTACTAGGGTAGATTTGCATATATATATATATATATATAATAGCACACAACACAAACAAATCATTCAAGCACCAAGCATTTATTCAAACAAGCAGGGATACATGACACGACGGATTACAATAACGCGGCTCGACTTTTAAGGGTTGGCCGGGACGACTCGACTACTGAGCCCTACCACACGGTCTTCGGGGTCACTGTTTCCGGGATCTCGGGGAGACGCGGGAGGCGTGGGCGGCACTGATTCGCAAATCCTCCTGCGCGGTTGGGACAAAGGGTACAGTGGGATCCCCTCCAGGATTGGTGGCTCCGCGGCGGTCCTGGGATGGCGTTCCTTGCGCTTGGCACGGTCCACTAGGTAGACACCCCTAAGGAGTTGACTGTGGCGATCTGCCTGTTCCCTAAGGTTATCTTCAGCCACGGCGAGGCAGCTTTCAGCTTCAGCCGCTCGGGCTTCTGCCTGAGCTAAGGCCAGCTTAGCCTTATGCCAACGGGACTCCGCTCCCTCAGCACGCTGGATTAAATCTCTCACACGCTGATGCAGTTGGTCGCACAAATCGTCGAGGCTAAGCAAATAGCCAGACATAGCGACAACTGTGGGGTTCTTCTCTGTCCCTGCGGGACTTTCCAGGTTGCGGATCCTCGCTGCCCAAGCAGGACGGCTACGGTCCAACGGTGGGAAGTACTTCATGGGAGTGGAACCCAAGTGCCATTCGAACATCTGGCACAGGTACCGCAGTGCCTTGCGAGCTGCAAGTTGAATGGTGTCAGGCATACGGACTCCAGTGGCGGTGATGCTCCAGGGTTGCATCTCCAAGTATTTATCACTAGCGCCAATATGGACGGTGACCTCACAGCTTTCGGTGCCATGCTCCATGAACTCGCGACCCACGTACTCCGGTCGTTCCGGAATACCTAGTCGCACCGTGGCAGCATAAAGCACCCTGGGGAATCCATCTTCGTTGATGCAGTAGGTGGTGGTCCAATCATCCGCCATCTAACTTACAAAGGTAGGGTTAGCATAATAAGGATAAAGTTTTAAGGAGTAATAGGGCTTCAAGGATTGACCATCCTAGGGCTCCTACGGTCATCGTTCCTACCGGTTCGTGTCCTACAGCCAAGCATGGCTCTGATACCACTTGAAACGCCCCGGTCTAAACAACCGGAGCTAAACATGTATTTAAGCACCAGAAAACAGTCTCTGGTGAAAATACATTACACAAGTGGTGCCACAGTCATACATAGCTTTATTTAATACGTTCGATTACAATAATAACATAAACTAGGAATACAACAATAGCGGTGATAAACGCGAGGGTAAACTCTTCATCTGACATGGTGGCTTCTACTGCGATGGCACCACTCCAGACTTGGGTATAGGGCACGAACTACTCGCCTTCCTCAGGCACAAAAATCAGGATCCTCTGCAACAAGTCATAAACGGGTGAGTACAAAAGTACTCAGCAAGTTCCACCTCACCCTACGGGAGGGGAATGATATGCACGATGCACATTAATCACAATGCATTAGTAATGCAACTTAAGTTATACAACTCTTCCCGACACAACCCACAGTAGGTAGCTCACTAGTTGTCAGGACCACACCGTAGCCTGTCCATTCCGTGGACACGGACCATTCGAATGGATTCTACACTCTGCAGAGGTCGTACACTGTACCCACAAGCTCGACTGCCCGAACGGACAACCGACATAGCCGACACCCAGCCGTGGTCACGCCCCAGCCCGGCCGCACAACCCTCGGGTCCTGACCCCAATGGTCTATACCCGTGAACCATCCCTGCAACCGCCAGGCTAACCAGTGGGATTAGGCTAAGTCCGGCCCATAACGGAACCTGTGGTCGTACTAAAGTAAGCTAGGTGAGATGTCAAAACAACTCGGTCCTTATGGTTCACTAGGGCAGCAACCATTCCTCAACATGTCAACTCGAGCCTACCTCCACGGTAGCACTCACCTGCTAGTCTACCACCACGGTAGCGCCGGCTCCAACATACCCAGCTGCCCTAGCCTCAACCAAATCCCTTCATATCCTAGTCTCAACTCTGGATATGCATAACTACTCACATGCATGTATGAGCACACTCAATCACTCAAGCATCGGTATATGTAATCGATCCTAAACCAGAGCTACAACTAGACGTCCTCACATGGATGCAACCGCTCACGTAGGGGTCGATGAAACTTGCCTTCGCTTATGTACGCGTCGGCGGCGGCGGCTTCCTGCTCGTGGTACGGGTCTTCTGGCTCCGGCCCGCTGTACTGGCCTTCGTACTCCTTGGACGGCTTCCTCCTCGGTCACTCCATGATCTACGGGCGGAAACGGCACAACCGGCAACAAACACAAGCAAGCTTTAAAATAAGCTCAAATAGAGATGAAAATAGGAGAAATAGATAGTACATGATTTGAGGAGAGGGTCAACTGTTGGAGCTTCGTCTCGTGAGTGAACTGGGCTCGGGAGAAGTGGTTCAGCTAGCAAAGTGAAGCGGCTCGGTGTGTTAGGGCTGATGGTTGAGTTCATCACGGCCTCGCTCCTTTTATAGGCAAGGAGAGCAGCAGCGGCGTCGCACAGGGACGAGCGTGGCGTGGGCTGCGGCAGCTCGCCGTCAGCTCAAACAGTGGCAGCACTGAAGACGCGAGCGTCGAGGCGGCAAAGCCGGCGAGGACGCTGCAGCGGCGTGGCAAGGTGGGGGCGGAGGTGGGCGGCACGGCGCGGTGCCGGCGGCAGTGCACGGTCCCGTCGTGGGGCCGGTGTGTCGCGCGTGCACGAGCGAAAGCGAGCATGGGTGGGGACGGCAGGGAGGTGCGTCGGCTTCCTTTTTAAATGAGGTGAGGTGTTCGCGCGGCGGAAAAATATCTCGGCCGGCGCTGTGTGCGACGACCCTGATTTATGGCGAGGTGGAGCCTACCAACAGATGAATCACAACCTATATACTAAGTACTCAAGCTTAACCAGGAGACTAACACGTACCTTATTGGAGCCGACAAAGTCACGAAGGAACGCACAACCTTAAGTGACTAGTCCAACACTAAGCTTACCACAACTTATCTGACTTGCTCATGGGTGGATGGCAAAATAAAGGAGGGGTCCTATTTATAGATCAAGGGGGGATGGTGTTGCTAGTGAAGATAAGGAAAGCACCGGAGAAGGAAAACATAGGGGAAGGGAAATCGAATTCCCCAAGGACTTATGGCGCAATTTCAGAAAACTGCAGGGGCTCATCTGTAAGGCAAAATTTCCCATCAATCCAAAACTCAAATGAAGAAATGCCCAAAACGAAAGTTGAAGAGTTTTTCGAACTCTACAACATTGCTTTAGGGCTCAAATTCAAAAACTCAAAACTTATGTTTTTACACATGAATTTTTGGAACAAAAGTCGGATTTGAATTGCTTTTGTCCTAAAGAGTAAACTTTATGAAATTCAGGACCTAAATGCAAGCATTTATGACACGTCATGATGACGGGATAGACTCGTCATAAATGTTGGATAGACATGTCTTTATGACGGGATAGACTCGTCATAAATGTTGGATAGACATGTCATTATGACTCGTATTTTTACTTTAGTCCTGAGTAGATTTAAAAGTTACTTTTTGTAAATCAATATCTTTTATAAAATTACGCAAACACCCTTACTTTGCATTTCTTTCAATAGTGATGAAAATTGGGATGTTACATTATGCCACCGGAATTAACCACGTAAGTCCGAGGATACTCGGCAGTTGTTTTGGTTGTGAGGGCGAGTAGTGCGTGCATGCATAATCTGTTAACAAAAGGAATTTTCATATATGAAGGATATGTTGTTTGTCTTTGGAATGGGCTAATGGAGTTCTAAGGACAATATTAGGTTGGGTATCTTATGTGAAATCTTAGTTTTCCATCTGTTTTCCAGCCTTTGCTGTTACCAGAATCGGTTATCTCAAGTAAAGTTATCTTGTAAGTCTTCTGTAAAATAATTGCATTTTAGCCATTCAATGCAATTGTGTCCTCAATCCTTTGGGCTCCTGTTCTGTGTTGCTGTACCTCTGTATCTTACCATCCGAAATCTTGCTTCAGATGGCTGAGGACCCAAATATTCGTTGGGATCGTGAAGGACACGCTCATACCAACGCCTTGCATTGGGAGGGCTTTCCCCGTCTTTTGTGGGAGTCACTTCAGATTTTTGGTTATGATGCACCCCCACTCTATGATGGATATGAATTTGTTGAAGCAGGCGTTCCTCGGTGTAGGGTGAAGATGACCATTCCGCAGCATCCATCTCGTTACTTGTGGCAACCTGTCACAATTTGCACGGTTGGCCACCGCCTTGTGGATACCTTTGAGTCTACAGCACTTGAAGCTATTCACATTTTCTGTGACAAGCACCCTGAAGAAGTGGCTGCCTATCCGATTGGTTTATTCCCAGCCACAGATCCTCGTGACTCTGAGTGGACCTTCAGGATCTCTTATTATAGTCATCTATTGGGAGATCTGTCTCATGAGACACTGCAAGCTCTAATCCGATTCATGAACGTGCAGCATCAATATCAGCTGCTGCAACGTCGGAGCATAAATCAGTTGTCTAACTTAGCTCAAGCTCACCATGAAACTATCATTCAGCAGTTTGATGAGCTAAATGAGCTTCACACTGTCACAAATGCCCAAGTTGACCTGTTGGCCCAGCGCGATATGATTATCAATAACCAAGAGAACCAAATCCAGGAGAGGGAGATAGTTATTGCCCAGCGCAATACCATTATTGAGTTTCTCCAGGATCAGGTTCAAGATCTCACCATTGAGCTTGATGATGCTGTCAACCATATCAACGACCTCCATGAGCAACCCGCACCACCTGTAATGTCGGACGAAAGTGAGAGTGAGGAAGAAGAAGAAGAAGAGCCAGAAGAAATAGAAGGAGAATCGGGTCTTGACTCCGAACACGGTGATCCTACCCCAAAATCCCCAATCTAACCACTCTTCTTCTGGAAGAGTATCGTCAATGGGAAAATCTTGACGACTTTTAGCCTGTCGCTCTCCTTGTTGTAGCTGGATGTAACCTAGGTGGTGTGTAGTTTACCTAGTTATAAAGCCACTTGTTGTATGTGTGGCATGTACTATTAGGTAAGAGTTTGTAACAGTTTGAGTGTGTTGATGTAAGATGTAAGGATATTAATATCTATGTAGCAATCCAAATCTTGAGTTTTGGTTATCCTATTCAATATCGGTGCATCTGTTACAAGTGGATTGAATGGGACATATGCGTTAAAATTTTGTTTGATAATTGCATATTATCTGAAATTGGAGCAAGATTATGGTTGACAACGGATGTCTCCTTCATTTCAGATGGTTGGAGCTACTCGTGGAACCCCGGAAGGATTCCAGGCAGGACAATCTGGTAGTTCTCAGTAACCACCACCGCCACCTCCAAACCTGGCCGAGGTTATGGCCCGGCAAACCGAGCTTCTAAATCAACTTGTACAAGCTCAGATGGGCCATTTCCAGCAGCAACCTCGAGGCCGAGGAGAACCTCTATCGGCCACTTATCAGGACTTTCTCAGCACCCAACCTCCTATATTCCATAAGGCCGATGAGCCTCTGGACGCAGATGCCTGGTTGCGGACTATCGAGTCTAAGTTCGCTTTACTGTCAGCTCCATGTTCAGAGGAGAACAAGGTGCTCTTCGCAGCCCAGCAACTCCGAGGCCATGCACGTCTTTGGTGGGATCAGTTTCACGCAATGCAACCCGCCGGACACGTGGTCATTTGGGATGAGTTTCGGACTGCCTTTCGAGCACATCATATACCAGCAGGACTCATTGAGCGGAAGCTCAATGAATTTTTGAATTTGACTCAGGGTACCCGTACTGTCACCCAGTATGCGCAAGTTTTTAATCACTTGTGCCAGTATGCGGGATCACATGCGGACACTGATGCCCGCAAATGTGATCGCTTCCGTCGAGGCCTAAACACCAAGCTCAAAGAATGGTTAAATTTAGTGAAGGCCAACGATTTCAATGAGTTGGTCAACATGGCCATTACTCAGGAAGATTGCATCGCCGCCCATAGAGCGGAAAAGAAACGAAAAGCACCCACAGGGCCTGCAACTCCACAGTCGCCACGGTATCGGTTGGTTCCAAGCAACGTTCCTCGAGCTCCGCCTCGAGGCAATTTACCTGGCAGATGGGTAGCCCGACCTCCCCAGCAAGCACAATTCAACCGACTACCTCT
The DNA here is from genome assembly GCF_002211085.1 of Panicum hallii. Classification (NCBI taxonomy): domain Eukaryota; kingdom Viridiplantae; phylum Streptophyta; class Magnoliopsida; order Poales; family Poaceae; genus Panicum; species Panicum hallii. Next base: position 35,965,952 of record NC_038046.1, on the reverse strand, counting down.
GCCCCAAACTCAACAACAACCCCAACAAGGTCTGCGGCCGAGCTTTCCGCCAGCTACTCCAGGAAACAACAATAATCGTTGTTTCAATTGCGGAAGCCCGTCCCACTTCATTAAGGATTGCCCTCAACCTAGGAAATCATTCCAAGGGCAAACATCTAATCCAAACTACAAGGGCAAGGGTAAGAGACAAGTGGTGCAGGTCCGACAAGGGAGGGTGAATCTCACTACACTCTCCGAACTCCATGAAGGGGCACCAATACTGACGGGTACATTTTCTATCAACCATTACCCCGTTACTGTTCTTTTTGATACTGGTGCCACCCATAGTTTTATTAGTATGGATTGCGGGACCAAAGTGGGCATGGATATTGGTTATATAAATGAAGCCTATAGGATTATAACTCCTGGTGGTAAGATTTTGTCCAATCAAATCTGTAGAATGGTACCAATTCAGCTGGTTGGTCATCTGATCAAAACAGATCTGCTGGTATTAGACCTAAAAGGAATAGATGTCCTTTTGGGTATGAATTGGATGACCCAGCATCATGTGTCCTTAGATATTCCTTCCCGAACTATAGAAATAAATTCACCTGAGAGTGAGTCAACCATTCTCTATCTTCCACAACAGCAACACTTCACCCCTTGTACTTATGCTACCACTGGAGTCCAGTTAAAAGATATCCCTGTCGTCTGCGAGTATCCTGATGTTTTTCCAGACGATTTGCCTGGAATGCCTCCAGACAGAGATATCGAGTTCATTATAGAACTCCAACCTGGTACAGCCCCTATCTCTAAGAGACCTTACCGTATGCCTCTTAATGAGTTGGCTGAATTAAAAACCCAACTCCAAGATCTCTTAGATAAAGGCTTCATTCGTCCTAGTGCATCACCCTGGGGTTGTCCAGCCCTATTTGTGAAAAAGAAAGACAATAGCTTAAGGCTGTGTGTCGATTACCGTCCTCTCAATGCGGTGACCATTAAAAATAAGTATCCTCTACCCCGTATTGATATCCTCTTTGATCAGTTAGCCGGAGCCAAGGTGTTTTCAAAAATAGATCTTCGTTCCGGCTACCACCAAATTAAGATTCGGCCCAGTGATATTCCAAAAACAGCCTTCTCCACTCGGTATGGTCTATACGAGTATTTTGTCATGTCGTTTGGTCTCACCAATGCCCCAGCATATTTCATGTACCTTATGAACTCTGTCTTCATGCAAGAACTTGACAAATTTGTCGTAGTTTTTATTGATGACATCTTGATCTACTCTAAAAACTCAGAAAATCATGCTCAACATCTCCATGTCATCCTTCAGCGATTAAGAGACCACCACCTATATGCCAAATTCTCTAAATGTGAATTTTGGTTAGATACAGTTAAATTCCTGGGCCATACCATTTCTGGTGACGGAATATCCGTCGATCCCAGTAAAGTACAAGAAGTGATGGATTGGAAACCCCCGACCTCCGTCCATCAAATTCGTAGTTTTCTCGGTCTAGCTGGCTATTATCGCCGTTTTATTCCTGACTTTTCCAGAATAGCCAAACCTATGACCGAACTACTAAAGAAAAATGTGAAATTCTCCTGGGATCAAAAATGCGAAGATGCATTTCATATCCTTAGAAATCATCTTACGACTGCTCCAGTCTTAGCTCAACCAGATGTCTCAAAACCTTTTGACATCTACTGTGATGCATCGGGAACTGGACTTGGTTGTGTACTTATGCAAGACAACCGAGTAATTGCTTATGCATCACGAGCACTTAGAGTTCATGAACAAAATTACCCCACCCATGATCTCGAACTCGCAGCTGTTATTCATGCCCTAAAGATCTGGAGACACCATCTAATGGGTACGAAATGTCATATCTACACTGATCATAAAAGCCTCAAGTATATCTTTACCCAGGCAGATCTGAATATGAGGCAAAGGCGCTGGCTAGAACTTATCAAGGATTATGATTTGGAAGTACATTATCATCCGGGCAAGGCCAATGTCGTTGCAGATGCCCTTAGTCGCAAAGCGCATTGTTCCTGCCTATCCATTGAAGCATTCAACGAAACTCTTTGTTGGGAAATGAGTAAACTCAACCTAGAGATCATTCCCCAAGGTGACTTAAACCATCTTTCGGTTGAAGCCACACTCAGAGATAGCATTGTTCTAGCGCAACAGCATAATAAAGGAATTAGAATCATTAAACAGAAGCTGATGCAAGGAGAAGGGAAGTATAAATGCTTCCGAGTAGATCCTGAAGGAGTATTATGGTTCAACGAGCGTATTGTTGTACCAAAGGACCATAAACTCCGAAAACAAATAATGGATGAGGCCCATCTATCCAAATTCTCTATACATCCTGGCAGTACGAAGATGTATCAGGATCTGAAACAGAACTTTTGGTGGACTCGTATGAGACGAGAGATTGCCAAATATGTGTCAGAATGTGATATCTGCCAAAGAGTCAAAGCCAGTCATTTGAAGACTGCTGGTATCCTTCAACCTCTACCCATTCCCTCGTGGAAGTGGGAGGATATCAGTATGGACTTTATTGTTGGCTTGCCCAACACTTCTCGGAGGCATGACTCTATTTGGGTAATCGTTGATCGATTAACCAAGACTGCACATTTCCTTCCCGTGCATACTACGTATATTGCCAAGAAGTATGCCGAGATCTATTTAGATCAAATTGTTCGTCTTCATGGAGTACCTAAAACAATCATTTCTGATCGTGGAGCACAATTTGTCGCTAGGTTCTAGGAGCAACTTCATGATGCTCTTGGGACTAAGTTAATTCGAAGCTCTGCCTATCATCCTCAGACAGATGGGCAAACTGAGCGAATAAACCAGATTCTGGAAGATATGCTCCGAGCTTGTGTACTCCAATTTGACAAAAACTGGGATAAATACTTGTCATTAGCAGAATTCTCTTACAATAATAGCTATCAGACAAGTATTAAGATGGCCCCATTTGAAGCATTATACGGTCGCCGATGCCGAACTCCTTTGAGTTGGTCACAAACCGGCGAACGTAAGATTTTTGGACCCGATCTAGTTGTGGAAGCAGAGGATAAAGTCAGGCTTATCCAAAATAATCTAAAGGCCGCCCAATCTCGACAGAAAAGCTACGCGGATATACGAAGAAGACCATTGCAGTTTCAAGTCGGAGACTTCGTATATCTTCGAGTATCTCCTATCCGAGGTGTTCAAAGATTCGGTGTAAAAGGGAAACTTGCTCCTCGATACATCGGACCCTTTGAAATTCTTGAAATCTGTGGACCTGTAGCTTACCGTCTCCAACTTCCACCTCAACTAGCGGCCATCCATAACATCTTTCATGTATCCCAACTCAGAAAGTGTGCTAAAATCCCCACCGAGATTATCGATTCCCAAGCTATCGAAATCGAACCAGATCTGACCTATACAGAACATCCCATCAGAATCCTTGACACGAAAGAAAGAAGTACCAGAAGAGAGACCACCAAAATGTACAAGATTCAATGGAACCATCACCCGGAGGAAGAGGCAACATGGGAAACCGTATCTTATCTTCAGCACAACTTTCCCGATTTCTTTCAAATCAATCTTCAAGCTTGATCTTCTTGTCCTATCTTGCTTCGGAATCTCGGGACGAGATTCTTTTTAGGGGGGAAGGTTGTGACACTCAGGTAATTAGCTGGGTCACACATTAGAGTTTTGGTATGCTTGTATGTTTTAAGTATGGTAAATGTGTATATTATGTATGCAATGCTATGGAAGAAGGGATGTTTATGTAATTAATATTAACTAAAGGTCCTTTTATGCAAAATAGATGGAGATGGGGTAAGAGTTTAAAAAGCATAAGGGTTAGTGTGCAAAAAGTGATATCTGTGGTTAAATTACAAAAATATATATGAAATTACCATAGGGCATATGTGTAAAAGTAATTTTACTTAGAGATTTACATAAAATATGAAATTATTACTAAGTCTATTTTATCTCTAAAACTATTGCTCAAATGCAGATGAACCTTAAAGAGAAGTTGTAGAGTTTGAAAAACCATGCACTTTTGCTTTTTGAACCATCTTCATTTGAGCATTGGTTTGAAAGTTGCAAGTCCTTTACAGTAAGGTCCCTGCCTTTCTCTGAATTTACAGATCAGTCCACAATTCAGTTCATCCCCTTTCTTCCTCAGGCGCCTCTGCTCCCTCTGCTCTGCCTCCCCTGGTTCCTCTGCCGCCGGAGTAACGCGCCGCTCTGGCTCACCGCCGGCCATCTCCTGAGCCTCCCCGTCCACGCGTTGCTTTCCTGCTCCTCACCGCCCTAGCCCTCTGCTGCTGGCGCCCCACCCGAGCGCCACGTTCTCCCCGGCTGCCAGCACTGCACGCCGGAGTGTCTGCCGCCGCCACAATTTCTCCACCGGCTTGCCTTATCCTTCCCTCTCTTCTACTCAGTGGGATTCGCAACTCTACATTGCTTTGTTTCCCTCGCTCAATCGCTTACCAAACCCCGGCCCACGGCTGTCTCTCCCCTTTTCTTCTTCCCTGCGTCACCGGAGCCGCCTGCTTTCCTCACCGGCATACGCCGCAAACACTCCACCTCGCCCAAATCCCGCTGACCCAGAGACTCCCCACCTCCTCCCCTTGCCCTACATCCTGATCCCGTCCAGCCCCGACCCCTTCTCCCACCGGATTTGCTCCACCCCGAGCCGCCCCTCCATTGGCGCCGCCGAGCTCGGCTCTACCGTCGGCAGCCCGTCTCGCCGCCTCTCCGATCAAGCCATGTATGGAAATAGTTTCCCCGTGCTCCAGTGTTACTCGTGCGTGCTTTAAGTCTCCATGTTCGCCGGCCGTTCGCCGGGAACGGCGTCGCGCCGCCACGGCCGCCGCCTCTCCTCGCCGTCGGTGGGAATTTCTTTCTACCAGAGGGGTTCTTCTTGGCTCTTTGCGTTCCTCACCCCCGAATGGTCGTGCTTGACCGGCCCCTTACCGCCGGCGACCTCGCCGCCGGTGGGAACACACCGGAGGCCGAGCCTCCAGCCATGTCGAGGCCGGGCAAGGGCCCTTTTGCAATTAGGCATTTTAGTCTAAGGGCCCTAATGCAATTTTACCGAGACCCCCCCCCCCCTTAAAGCTTCTATTATTTCATGTGTATGTATGTTCTGTCTTGTAAAATCCGTAACAATTCATAGAAAAATCCAAAAATAGTAAAACTAGTTCTGTTAGAAAATAGATTTCAAACTCTATGACTTTTGTTAATAGAGTTTAGTTTGAAACAAAATAATTCTACCTGTATTGTAAATCCAAGATTAAGGGGTAATGTACACTTAACATGGTCATTTCATGTTTGGTTACTTATGAAATTTTGCATAAAATATTCTATGAACTCTGAATAGCTTTGTGCAAATTACAAACTTAACTTTGATTTAAACATAACCTCTTTTATTTTGAAACATTTAAATTTAAAATAAACCCAATATATAACCTTTCTCTAATTGGAATCTTTCATCATCCACTAATGTGATATTTTATAATGCTTAAGGTATAATCAAATTTCTATGATCTTTTATTTAATGTTTTGAATTCAAATTTAGTTCATTTCAAATTTAATACAAATATTTAATTTGTATTACAATAAACTCTACCATATCTATATAAATAGTGTTTAAATCTAAAACCTCTTTATTTTATGTAGGTTTGTGTGTTAATTGGATGAGTTATAATATTTGAAATATGAAATTCTAAATTTAAATCTCACCTTGTTTACTTTATTGCATCTCATATAGAATCAACGACACTCGACGACGGGAACTACGAATTGATCTTAGGACAAGACCAAGGCTTCTCTGAAGACCCAGCACAAGTCGTCGAGGAATTGACTGAAGCTCCGAACCCGAGTTCGGAAATCTCTGACACTCCTGCCCTCAACCCTACTCTAGAAGGCAAGCCCCGGACATATCCCACTACTTTATTTACACTGCAATCTATGTCTATTTATCTATATTTCTGCATTAAGTCTAGGAGTTGGAGTGAAACCCTAGATGCATAAATCCTAGGAATCCAATGTAATGCTCCCGAGTCCTTATCGGATAGATGCTCCGCTAATAGGACCGGTAGAAGTCGGGTGATTTCCTGTCACTCGCGCGATATAGGAATTGCATGTTTATATTCCTGCAACCACTATAAGGATGACGGACAGGGTCATGTGTTGTATCATGACCTGAGGTTTTACCCTGTCTGTTTTGATAAAAGTCTTAAGGTCGGAATGTGTGGTAGTGGTGGCTAAGTTTTTGAAAGTACTAGCCACATGCCGCGAAATATGGTAAGCGGTAAGCCTAGTAACCAATCGGCCCGGTAAGTGGACATACCTCCCACCACTCGATTAATTTGGTTCTTTTCACGCACCGACCTGTGGGAGTACGTTCTGCAAGGCAGACAGGAATACGGGTTTTGTAGTCGTGCTACAGACGTATGTCCTGTACACATTGGGTGTGCGTACGGTCCTGCAAGTCGCTTGTGGTGGCCTGTCCACGAGCCGGAAAGAAAGGTAAACGGTTGCTTCGGAACGCCCTGTTGGTATTCCAAGCGTGTGTGTTAGGTTTACCTTGCAAGGTTAAATTCGATTCGAATCGTCCGCCTCTCACGAGGATTGAGACTACTTATCCCTTTTACCACATTGAGTAAAAAGTGGAACTAATGATGGATAATCTTGATGGATGATAATCACTACCTTGCTTGCTTAGTGTAGGTGCTAATCTAGAACAAATACTCAACTAGAAAATGAAAGCTAAAACTTGAAAATAGTTCATACTCTTTGTTACTTTTCAGCTGAAAATAAACCCAGAGCCTTTGCAATGCCTTCATGAGTCTAGTTATGGGCTAAGTATACCCAGCCCCGGGTAAGCCTTGCTGAGTATTAGAATACTCAGCCTTGCCAATATCTGTTTCAGGTATAACCTACGAGAATCCCACGGACAACCTTGTGTGGCCAACGTCCGTTCCTTTTGGCTGGTCCGTGGAGTGGGACCCGTCCCCGGCCGGCACTGACCCTCCGGAGTGACACCAAGCCCTGGGCTAAGCTTGGCGTCCGTCTTCACGACGTGTGTAGTCGCGTAAAACTTTTTCTTCCGCTGTGAGTTTAGACAAGCTGTTACGCTTGTCAGTTTGAACATGGTTGTATAAATTTACTTCTCTTTGAACTCGTTTTGTAATAATGTATATATATGGCTATAAATTAAAGTTGATGAGCTATTCTGTGATGTGAACTCGCCTTCGTGCGAGGTAAACCTGCTTCGATCCTGCTGAACCGTGGTTGAATCGGGCGGAGACCCGACAGACCAAAGGATTGTTCCGTTTGAAGTGCGTTAAGCTGATTGCAGTTGTACGGCGATCAATAGCGCACTTGAGCTGGAATAATTCGAGCGGTTCTGCCACATCATCACAATCATGATACATCATATAACTCCCGTCCTTCATCCTTATAGTGATAACAGGAATGTAAACATTACAACTCCTATATCGCGCGAGTGACAGGCAATCACCCGACTTCTACCGGTCCTATTAGCATAGCAGCTAGTCGGACTCAAGTGCTACTACTCAATACATTGGTTCCTAGGGAAATGCAACTAGGGCTTCAAGCAATTTCCTAAGAACTTAATGCATAGAATACGTAAATAGATATAGATTGCAGTGTAATTAAAATAGTGGGTTATGTCCGGGGCTTGCCTTCTTGTGTAGGGTTGGGGGCAGTAGGATCAAGGTTTTCCGAACTTTGGTTCGGAGCTTCAGTTAGGTTTTCAACGGTGTCTCTGGGATCTGTAGGAATTTCCTCGGCTTGGTCCACGATCAGCTCATAATCACCGTCGACGAGAGTAAACGGTTCTACATGATATGCAAAAATATAACATTAGGGAATGTACATTCTTTCATTTAATTCACATCAAAAATTATACTTTAAAAGGTTAACACTCAAGAGTTGCCAAAACAAAGAAAATTTTAGCCTAAACTTATACTTTATGCTTAACTTATGACTACATCATTGAATTGACTAAAAACAAGCATTAAAACATATTTTAGGGTTAAATTCAAATTTAAATTTGAATCTAAACTTTGGTAAAGAATGTTATAAAGTTTTGAGCATCTAAATATAGATCACTTGCATACTTAATAAATTATGACCAAAAGATCTAATTAGTTATGTTTTAAAGGGTATGCTTAGCTAATTTTATTTCAAATTAATTTGAAATGGTTAACTTAAAAGAATTTAAATTATAAAATAAATTTAGATTTGCAAATTCTACATCACTTCATACATCATTTATAGAAATTGTATATCAAAAGTCACACTCAACAAGGTCAACATGTAGGAGTTAAGGGTGTTATATTCCTTTGTCTTAAGTTTAAAATAGATTCAAAAATATTTCGTTTCATATCAAACTCACTTAATAGAAGTTGTAGAGTTTATAATCTAATTTCCAACAAAACAGGTTTTGCCAATTTTGCAATTTGCTACGGTTTGTTATGAATTTTACAAGGCAGCAAAAGCATCACATGAAATAATACAGCACTTAGGGGGGGGGGTCTTCGGTAACTTTGCACTGGGACCCCTGAAACAGAAAATCTAATTGCAGATGGGTCTTTGCCCGACCATGGCGACGGCCGGCCGGTCGGCCTTGATGGCGTTCTCGCCGGCGGCGAGCGTCCCGGCCAGGAGGAAGGGCCTAAGACGATCTACGAGACCTGGTGAACATACGGGGAGGGGGTACGCTCAAGGGGTAGCCGTGGAACTTCGCCATCGACGAGAGGGTGCGGCGGCCGTGGCGGCGCAGTGCCATTCCCGGCGAAGGACCGACGAACACCGGCAAAGGAAACGCGCATGAGCACCGGTGTGTTACGTGGGAAATGATCTGTGTACCTGGGAGAGTTGGAGATCAGGCGGAGAGGGCTACCGACGGTGAGGTCGGGCTCAGTGGCTCCGGTGAAGGACAGCTCGGAATGGGAGGTGGCGGAGCGATTGACTAAAGGAATTGGGACGGGGTGGAGGGAGCACGACGAATTTCGGCAAACGACGCACGGTAGCGGCTCGGTGCTTGGTGACCGCGAAGAGGAAGACAGAGCAATGCAACTGAAGAAAAGAAGAGTGTAGCTGGGTTTATGGCAGTGCTTGCATTGTAGAAGCAAGGGAAGAGAGAGTGGAAAAGATTGGGCACGGCTGTGCCCAGAACGGCGGATGGCGAGGTGGCGATCGGCGAGCGCTTCGGGAGCACCGTGGCTCGCGCGCGGGACGACACGGGGGAAGGCTACGGTGGCGACAGAAGTAGGGGGGGACGCGTGGGGAGAGAAGGAAAGGGAGCTGAATGGCGGCGAGGGCAGGACAGTGCCCAGGGGGGAGGATCTGCGCCGGCGACAGAGCTGAAGCAGAGGGAGCAGAGGGTGCGCAGAGGAAGAAGAAGGAGAAAAGAAACCAGGGACTGATTTGGAAATCTTGGAAGGTTCAAGGGTTTTTTAGAAAACTAAAAATTCTCACTGATCCAAAGATCAAATGAGAAAAGGTCCAACATGAAAGTTGTAGAGTTTTTCAAGCTCTACATTTTCTCTTTAAGGCTCAAATTCAAAAACTCAAAGTTTGCAACCATATAAGTTGAATTTTAAGCAAGCTAAAATTTAAATCACCTCTGTCCTTACCTAACGAGATTTTGACCAAAGTTTTGATATGTTTGCAAATATTCATGAAATGTCATGATGACAAGTAATTTTACAAGTAAACCCTCAAGTAAACATAATAGTTACTTCTATTCCACAACCATTTGCACAAAAGACCCTATAGCTTATATTTATTTACACATAGGCCCTTTTCCTTACTTAAGGGCTTATTTTTCCTTATGATCACATCAATTCAACACTTAACATTATATTCCCCCTAGATTTCAAAGCTACCTTCCAAAACACACGCCTTGCACTTAAAGAGCTATAGTGCATGGAAATTTACAAATACACCCCTAGCTCTTATTACAACCCTTAACAACCATGTCTATTTCACCCAAAGTTTAGTATTTATATCTCTTATTACCTGGGTGTCACATCTTCCATATATCACAACTCAAGAAATGCATCAAAGCGCCTACTGAGGTCATTGAACAACAAGCTATCAAAATCGAACCTGATCTATCTTATGCCGAACGACCCATTCAAATTCTTGATGCCAAGGAGAGAATCACTAGGAGGAAGAACATCAAGATGTACAAAATATTGTGGGACCACCATACTGTAGAAGAAGCCACCTGGGAAACTAAAGATTATCTTCGGAAGAACTTCCCCGATTTTCTTAAAATTCCTTAGGTATCTACTTTCCAAATCTACCATTCTTGTAATCTCGGGACGAGATTCTTTTTAGGGGGGAAGGTTGTGACACCCTAGGTGTCAAAATTGTAACACATTAGGAAATAATGTGTAATGTAGGTATTGAATTGAGTGACATTGAGTGAATGTGTGGAAATAAGGACTTATGTATAATTTTTCAAAAATATGAGTCCTTTTATGCAAAATATTTGAATTACAAAGGTAACTTTTAAATTCTACTAGTGGTTAAAGTGTAAGAATAATAGTCATCATTGCAGTACATAAAATTTGCAATTAAGTCCAAAAATACATGAAATTTACCCTAATAAGGACAAAAATTTTATAAAGTTTGAATTAAGTCCAAGGTTTTAAAATAAAACTCTATCCTTTGAGTTTTTGAATTTGAACCCTAAATAAAAGTTGTAGGTTTTGAAAAGTTCTACAATTCTTGTTTTGACCATTTTCTTATTTGGGATATAAAACAGTGAGAAAATCTTGTTTCACATTGAGGACCCTGGAATTTTTGAAGTTTCACATCAGCCCCTTGTGCCCCCCCCCCTTCTTCTTCCTCTGCTCCCCCTCTGCCGCGCAGCAACACTGCCGCTGGCCGCCGTTGCAGCTCCGCCGGTGCCACCTCCTGCCTCTGGCAGCTCCCACGCGGCGCCCCCAGGCCGGCCGCCGCCCTAGCCCTCTCCTCTGGCCTTCTCCCGCTCGCACCACGTCGCCCCGCCTCTGCCCGAGCATCGCCCGCAGCCACCACGCACACCGTCAGCCGCCAGCAGCTGCTACTGCTCGACATGCCCTCTCCTGGTCTTGAAGCACGCTCCAGGACGCTCCTCGACTTCTTCTACCCCCTCACGCGCCCGCTGTTGCCTTCTTCTTTCCTCTGCTCGACTACTTTCACCGGACCTCCGCCGCCCGACTGAGCCGCCACCTCGCCGTCGCCGTGGCCAGCACCCCAGTAGCCTATAAAGCCCTTTCTTTTCTTGCCCCGGTGCTTCCTGAGCTCACTCTTGTGCTATTTCACCATTTCATAAGCGCAGAGCAAGATCGCAGCCCCAGATCCACCATCGCCGCCCGTTCTTCGTCTCCGGTGAGCTCTGCTCACCGTGGGCAGCCGCCATCAGCCTACCCCTGCTCAAATTGATCCCCGAGCAAGCTTCCTCATTGCCTACCGGTGCTCCCCGAACCTACCCCGATGCCAATCCCCCACTAGATCGCCCTACCGACGCTCGCTGTCGAGGTTCTTCTCCGCCGCCGTTCGGCTCACCGTAGATCAGCCACTCCAGTCATTCCCCACCCTCAACAAGTGTACCACCCGAACCACATCACCCCGGCGCAGCTCATAGACCACACCCCCACGCCTCTCCGATCTCCTGCACACCGGAACACCGCCGCCGTAGTCGAGCTCTATCGCCGCCACCTCGGGTCATCGTCGTTCCACCCCCTCCGGTCGACCCCGACCTTCACATCACCCCAGCAAGGTCCGCTCTAACCTCCTGATCATTCCTGGCCGGTTTCCCCTCGCCGTCGGCGACCGCCGTCGCCAGAATTCGGCCGGCAAGTCTCGGCTTTTCTTCCTCGGCGAGCCAGGGACTCGATTGCAACAATCTAAATCTTTCTGAGGGCCTGGCTGCAAGATTCCGGCCCCTTCCTTCAATTCAAATCCCTGATCTTTGAAAATTGGTAGGAAATGGTAGAAAATTCAGAAAAATGCCAAACTTGTTTTGTTTGAATCATTGAAGTAAACTCTACAACTTTTGCGTTATAGCCTTGAGCTGAATGAGTGAATATTTCGAATTAGAATAAATATTAGGAAATGGGTGTGCTAATTAGATCTCTTGATCCATAGCTATGCTATTGTTGAAATTTGAAACCTAGGGTGTTTGTCTCATGTATAGCTTTATGTAAAATTTGTAGACTCAGAACTATTCCTTAGCTATGATGTTTAAGTGTCTTTGTTTTATATTGATGAAAGTTTTAGGATTTATTCAAGGGTGAATCTGTTTGTGTTTGTAGCTGAAACTTTTACTCTTACTTTCTTTCAGCATGTGTAATCCATGATAAAATTTTGGACACCAGTAGCATAGGTTAGACTAAGATATAAAGTTAAGCTTAGATTCAAAGATAAATCATGAATAATAGTTCTGGTTTATGAAAATTTATGAAATTAAATTAGAGTGTTACTTTTAAGTAGAGTAATATGTTCACCAAATTTCAGCACAAGATCTTGTGTAGAACTTCTGATATAAATAGATCTTAATATCACAATGCTATTTTTGTTTATTTTATAGCATAATTGCTATAAGGATAAAAATCTTGATAAAATCATAGTCGCTTAGATTCAGATTAACCTTTCTCCAGTAAAATTTTTATCCTTAGGTTTGCAGTAGATCAATCTAGAAAATAGTTCATGATCTAAATGTTGTTTGATTAATGAAATAGTACATGATCTAAATAGTTCAGATCACATGTCATTTAATGCAATTAGGTAATTATGTTTATACTCGATAAATGATTGCCCAGTATGAGAATAGATGATATGTTTGCTAAATAGGATGTTTGTTTATTAGATTGCAATTTTATCGTGAAAAGAAATGGAAGTGTATGCATTTCCTCAACTGTGATGTTTGCATATCATATAGACTCGACAACTCTCGCTGATGGAGATTACCAGCTGATCCAAGAACCAGAAGGAATTTCTGAAGACATCGGGAACGTCACGAGAGATCTAACAGAAGCCCCGAACCCCGGTTCGGAAACTTTTAGTAGTGACATCTCTGACCCCAACCCCACCAGCGAAGGCAAGCCCCGGACATAAACCGCTATTTTTACTATACTGCAAATTATATATTTGTTTATATCTACTTGTGCATTTAAGTTTCCAAGAATTATATTCAAACCTTAGTTGCATATTCCTAGGAACCTAGGTATTGAATACGAGAACCTGAGTCCGACTAGCTGCTAAGCTAATAAGATCGGTAGAAGTTGAGTGATTCCCTGTCACTCGCGAGCTTTATAGGAGTTGCAATATTTACATTCCTACAACCACTATAAGGATGACGGACAGGGTTATGATTATGATTCATGACCTTGGCAAAAACCCCGTCTATGTTGATAAAAATTTGATAAGGTCGCAGTGTGTGGTAGAGGTGGTTAAGCATTTGAAAGTACTAGCCACATGCCGCGAAATATGGTAAGCGGTAAGCCTAGTAACCGATCGGCCCGAGGAGTGGACATACCCCCCACGACTCATAATTTAGTTTTTAGCACACGCACCGACATGCGGGAGTATGTTCCGCAAAGGATGAGAGTACGTCCTACAGTCACACACACTGTAGGAGTACGTTTCGCACAGTGGAAAGGAGTAAGGTCATGTAGTCGCGCTACAGGCGTACGTCCTGCACATTGGATGTGCGTATGGTCCTACAGTCACATGTGGTGGCACTGATCCATGAGTCGGAATGAAAGGCAAACGGTTGCTTCGGAATGATCATTGGATGTTCCAAGCGTGTGAGTTAGGTTTACCCTTGCAAGGTTTGAAATTCGATTTAGAATCATCCGTTTCTCACGGAGATTGAGACTGCTTGATCCCTTTGCCACATAGAGTAATAAGAGCAACCTTATGATGATCAAAGATGATGATTGTTTAAAAAGTTCTACCATGCTTGATTAGCTTTAGTTGCTTACATAGAATGGATAACCAACTAGAACCTGAAAGCTAAAAGTTGAAATTAAGGATCTACTCTTTGTTGCTTTTCAGCTGAAACTATACCCAGAACCATTATAAGCCTTCATAGTCTAGCTACATGGCTAAGTATACCATGAAACAGATAAGCCATGCTGAGTATTAGAATACTCAGACTTGCAATTTAACTATATTTCAGGTAATCCCCCTGAGGACTCTGCTCTGCCTGTGCCCTGGCCCTATGCCCTTTCTGATGGTTGGTCCGTGGAGTGGGACCCATCCCCGGCCAACACAGGTCCCTCTGAGTGATGTTGAGCTTGGGCTTAGCTCATTATCCGTTCCGTGATGTCTGGTAGTGTCATGTTTTATTTTCCACTGCAGATACTCTAACTTTGAATAGTTTTGTATAAATTCATACTAGTTAGTCTTGCTACTATATATGTATGAATACTAATGTAATATTATGCCTGCGATGTAAAATTTTCGGTGATTGTATCTCTGGACTCGCCTTCGTGTGAGGTACCTTGTTTTGATCCGACAGACCACGGGGTTACACCATTTGAAGGATGTCAGGCATGTTCGACGTTTGGGAAGATACAGACTATTTTACCAAGTGGGTGGAGGCCGTCCCTATGAAGTCAGTAGCATCTAAGGATGTCATTAATTTTGTTAAAGAACATGCCATTCACAGGTTCGGGATTCCTCAGACCATCACAACAGATGGAGGGTCGATCTTCATATCAGAGGAGTTCAAAAAGTTCGCTACTGACATGGGCATCAAGCTTTTCAGGTCATCTCCATACTATGCTCAAGCGAATGGACAAGCTGAAGTGTCCAATCAGAGCCTTATCAAGTTAATCAAGAGTAAGATCGATGAGCATCCTAAGCGTTGGCATGAAGTCTTATCAGAGGCATTATGGGCATACCGTATTTTGTGCCACAAAGCAACAAAAACTTCACCTTATCACCTGGTGTATGGACAGGAGGCTGAATTATCATGGGAGATTACGGCTAGCTCGAGACGCATAGAGTTCCAAAATGACCTAACAGCTGAAGAATATGTTGCTCTGATGAACGACAATATTGAGGACCTTACGGAGCTCAGACTTTGGTCACTTGAGAAGATCAAAGAAAATAAGGCCAAAGTACCCCGCGCGTACAATAAGAAAGTCAAGCCAAAAGAATTCCAAGTTGGAGATCTGGTTTGGGAAGCGGTGTTACCATTGGGGACTAAAGATGCAGTGTATGGCAAATGGTCTCCAAATTAGCATGGGTCTTATAGGGTTGATCAAGTCCTACCTGGGAACGCGTATATGCTTGAGGAGTTAGATGGCGTGAAGTTTCCGGTGGTGGTCAATGGTCAACATCTCAAGAAATACTTCCCAAGTATGTGGGATGATGGGCAATAAAGCCGATGCTATGCATCACGTTGTGAGCTGATACATTCAATTGGCCTGTACAAGTGAAAGCCGATACGTTCAGATTGCCCGTACAAGTGAAATCCGATGTTATGCATCAGGCTGGACACAAAAAAAAGGCGTCCGACATGTTCAGTCGGCTATATATAAAAAAAACACATATTTTGTACCCAACGCACTGAGTTGGTCAAATAGCCGATGTATAACCATCGACTTTAGAATTTTAATTTGAGTACATGCAGGTTTTGAATGACAATGGGCTACAAGAGGTGATTACAAAGTAGTCTACTGAAGGAACTCGTCGATGGCTGCGATAGCCTCAAGGCGGACGCGATCAGTTTTAGCAACCACTGCTTCATCGTGCTTGTCCTCACCTAACACTATCTACCAACTCAAAGCTCTGCGAGTTCTATCTTTAGCTGGGCAGTCAGGTCCTCTGCTTCTTGTTTGGAGCTGGCTATGAGGTTCTTCTCTTCCTAGTTGCGCTGCTCGGCTGCCCGGACCTTTGCCTTGAGGTCTTTAACTCCTTCTCCAGAAGTTGAAGCCTTTGAGAATGTGCAGAAGTGTCAGTCTTGGCGTCCAAAGCCGCCTTCTTCTTGTTAAGCAGTCGACACATCTCGGCAATATCGGCTTTCAAGGGGGCTTGTGAAAGACGGGCTTCAATCCTCTACCGAGCCTTTTCTACCTTTACCCGAAAGAAAGCGAGATGTCCGGTTGGCCAGAGCTTGATCTGAAGGTCTTCCAGGAGTTGGGGCTTGATCTCCTCAAGAATTTGCCTCACTCCATCGGAATCCTTGACCAAAGCATCAATTGGAGCCGATAGCAGGCCCTTTATGCGGAGGAGTTGGCTAGCGACACCGGTCGGCTATGGCTGATGATCATCCACTTCAAGTATGGCCAAGCCGACGGATGTAGGGTCAAATAAGAGCAACTCCGAGAGGTTTAGACCCTGAAAGAAGATAGAAAATTAGTACGGCGTAGGGGAAAGGAAGATGCAAACGCCTCAGAGATATAACGCACCTTTTCTGGAGAAGGATTGATAGCCGATGAGGTTACGATCAGCTCCTGCAGACGCACCTGTTCTGGAGAAGTATTGATAGCCGATGAGGTGATAATCGGCTCCTGCAGCTCCTAAAGGTTGACCAGAGTATTGACTGTTGTTGCAAGATTCTCTGGAGTTTCTAGGATCGGATCGTGGAGGTTGACCAAGAGGTTGACTGCTGTCACAGGATTCTCTGGAGCCTCTAGGGTTGGGTCTTCTTGGCGCGCTTGCTCTTCCCCACGACGGATGTAGGGTCAAATAAGAGCAACTCCGAGAGGTTTAGACCCTGAAAGAAGATAGAAAATTAGTACGGCGTAGGGGAAAGGAAGATGCAAACGCCTCAGAGATATAACGCACCTTTTCTGGAGAAGGATTGATAGCCGATGAGGTTACGATCAGCTCCTGCAGACGCACCTGTTCTGGAGAAGTATTGATAGCCGATGAGGTGATAATCGGCTCCTGCAGCTCCTAAAGGTTGACCAGAGTATTGACTGTTGTTGCAAGATTCTCTGGAGTTTCTAGGATCGGATCGTGGAGGTTGACCAAGAGGTTGACTGCTGTCACAGGATTCTCTGGAGCCTCTAGGGTTGGGTCTTCTTGGCGCGCTTGCTCTTCCCCACAGGAAATATCCACGATATCAACCTGCAAGCAAGGAAAGAGCAACTGAGTCGAAGTGTCCATGTTCAGAGGAACAATTATAAAGGGACAATCCAAACCTGGTTGACGTTCGGAGCTTCTTGATCCATAGAAGATGGTCCGGCCTCCTTCCAAATCTTCCTAACAGTCATCTTCTTCGCCTTCATCTGGGCTCGGGGGCAACAACATCGGAGACTCATTTTCGCTTGGAAGCCATTTTGTAGAATCAGGCTGGATCCGCATTATGTCCTTTGATGGGGGAGGTGCGTTCTTGCTAAAGAGGGCTACGGGAGCAACCAGTAAGAACTTGAAAGTGGAGCCATCATTGTTCTAGGGCTCCGGACCATCCTCCTGGTATAGAGAAAACAAACGGAATTAGAGAAGGGGTTAAGCAGAGTCATGAAGAAGTACTAAACTGATGGTAATACCTCTTCCTCAGGGGCTTCATACTCAGCGTTAATCTGCTGCAGCATTGGCCCCAAGGCTTTCCGAAAGACATGAGTCTTCCACATTGACCACCAGTTCTTGAAGTCGATGGCTGAAGAAGTGAATGATAAGTCAATAGGGAATGTGAAGATCAGCAAACAGGCTATAGCATCTCTGCCTGGTGAGAATATCGGGCAGATCAGCTCTACTTATTGTTAGATAGTGAAGGAAGAAGTGGGGAGGAACTTGCACAAGACCAAATTGCCAGGCTGCTACGACCGGCTGGTAAAACTCATAACCTGGCTTGATGATTCTGTTGGAGGTGCTCATGCCAACTGGAAGGAAGTAAGGGCGAATCATGATAGAGTATAAATGCTGAGTGTTATCGTCATCGGCAAAGTCAGCCAATCTGAAGGCGATTGGGTTCTCAAAGATTTCAGAATCTATATAAGAGAGGAAGATTGGGTTGTCCAGGCCTTGGTAGAATATCCTAAACTAGCTTGAGGCATCTGTGGGATTCAACTTGCTACCGGGAAGACTGTACAAGGCTTGGCCGAAGCTGGTACACCTGATTCGTCTCCCACTCCCACTCTGATCTGGAAAAGAGTTATTGGCCAGAACAGGGAAGTTTGGTATGTGGTTCTAAAAGTATAGGTGAGCCCATAACTGGATGAACCACCAGGGACCAACGATTCTGAGTTTCTTTTGGGTAAGCAGGCTCGAAAACATCAGGTGAAGATATCTATAGACTTTCCCAAGGAACAATTTACCAAGGCCAACAGTATTACCTTTGGCCAGTTCGTATGCTAGGGAGAGGTAGTTTTTGGTTGGGGCAAGGGAATGACCGTAGAATATGAAGTGTTCCAACCAGAGATTTAGAATGTTCTTTTTCAGTTGCAGGGCCTTTGGTTTTGATGTGCTAGTTTAGGTAGGCACCCTAGTTTGTGCACTCTGTTTTGGAGGACAATTTAAAGGGGACCTCAGGCAGTCTGAAGGCAGAGGGGCTGGGTGATGCAATCTCCAAGCCAGTAATTATCATGACATCCATGAGGGTAGGAGTCATCGGCCCATGGCCAAATAAGAAGCAGTTCAGGGCATCAGATCAAAAATAGCAAATGGTCATCAGAAGGTTCTCATTCTTCTCAAGGGGGGACAATGATAGAGACAGAGCATTGGCTATTCCTATGGTCTCCCATGTGGATTGGTAGGTTTTCGCTACTCTATTGTACCAGGATACCCAGCACTTGGGAGGATTCGGCCAGGTACGCAGGCTCTCGGCCCAGGAATCTAAATCTATGTCTTGGCTTACAAATGGGATCCTGTTAGCCTCATAAGAAATCAAATCTACTGGACTCTCATTGTAACATTACTGTAATTGGAATATAGACACTAGGTATTAGTGTGCTGTATTAAGGTTTGTACAGAGAGCTAGGGCTGTAATTGTAAATAATGAATTTTATAAGACCCTATGTACAAGTGTGTGAAAATGTTCTTTAATGTCAAATTAAAATGGCTATAGAAAAGAAAAGAGCAAAAGTTATATAAACCTAAGGCAAATAGACTTTATATGAGACTAAGGACCTTTATGTGATTAATACAAAGATATAAGGACTTACATGTGAAATGGTAAAAAGATAAAAATAAAACTTAGTTTTACCTAAGGACTAAAGTGCAAAAAGAGCTAGTCATGATTACAGCAGAAAAATTTACAAAAAGACCCCAAACATTAGGGCATTTTATTTTAATTAACACATAAAGTCTAAAATTTGAATTGTGTTCAAAAGTTCAAAATAAAATAGTACCCTTTGAGATTTTGAACTCAAGTTCTAAAGCATTCTTGTAGAATTTGAAATTCCCTACAACTTTGCTTTAGACATTTTCCTCATTAGGATTTTCTATCAATAGGAAATCTTAGTTTACAGAAGGGTCCCTGGACTTTTTGGGATTTACAAACGAGTCCTTCTGACTCCAATCTGCTTCTTCCTCCTCTGACCACCGCCGCTTCCCTTCTGCTCCGCCCTGCCACCGCCGCTCACTGCCGGCGCAGACCTCCAGAGCTCCACCTCCAGCTGCTACACCCTCCACGCGTCATCTCCCCTCCGTTCCGGCCGCTTCCCTCTCCCTTCCTGGCTCCCCGAGCTTCCTCCGGCCGCCACCTCCTCGCCGCCGTGGAACGCTCACCACAGAGCCTTAACCTTCTCCCTCTCGCGCGCAACAGCACCACTTTAACACACACGGCCTATTCAGTTACTTCCAGAGCCCAATTTCGAGCGCCAGAGCTGCATTCCGCCGCCGCCGTCTTCCTCCGCTCCGGCCGCGCACTGTACGCCCGTGGGCAGCCCTCACCAGCTCACCCCCGCCCCAATCAACACCTGCACAAGCTTCCCCGTGACTTGCTCGTGCTCGACGACCCACTGTTCTTCCCCAGTTTCCACTGAAGCTTTGTTTCCGACGAAGCGCCGCCACCGCCACTTTCGGTCTCACCGTGGACAGCCCGCTCGGAGCCTCTCCAAGCCACCACGATACCCTAGCCAGCACCACATCATCGTCCTGAAGCTGTTCGACCCATTTATTGGCTTTCTAGTCCACCACGGTGCCTCCCCGACGCTCGCCGGCATTCTTCCTCGCCGCCGCCGCATCGGTCTCCGTCGATCCCCCTTGATCCAACGTGTTTTCATTCAATTAGTTGCACGTACACGTTCCCCAGGACTCACTGGTTCTCGTGCGCAGGATCTTGGCCAACATTCACCACCGGAGCTCCGCCGTCGACGGTGACCCCTCCGCCGTCACTTCGGGCTCGAGTCGAACTCCACTGTTCCGGCCATCCCCGTCCACGACAAGTAGCGCAACGAGACCACAGTAAGACCCTGAGCCTTTCCCTGCCCTTGGACCTCACCGACGGTGATCACCGTTGCCGGAACACGGCCGCCCCCGCGTTGCTCTGTTCTGGTTCACAGCCAAGGACCTCGGGATAGAAGGAAAAGAAACCCAGGGGGTTAAGTGCATAGCCTAAGACTCAGAGAAATAGTGACCGAAGGACCTTTTGTGTAAATTAGGCTATCAACTTAAAAATTCTGTATCTATTCAAGGAAAAATCATAAAAATGCAAACTAAATTTTGTTGAAATTCTTAAGTCAAATTCGACTACTTTTATTTAGGAAGTTTGAGCTGTAGATGTATATTTTCTGATG
This sequence comes from Panicum hallii, assembly GCF_002211085.1. NCBI lineage: Eukaryota > Viridiplantae > Streptophyta > Magnoliopsida > Poales > Poaceae > Panicum > Panicum hallii. Next base: position 35,945,243 of record NC_038046.1, on the reverse strand, counting down.
TAGATTAAATATTAGAAAATAAGTGTTTTAATTATATCTCATGTTGTAGGCATGTGTTAAAGCTGAAATTTGGATCACAGATTGTAGGTGCTATGTATAGCTCTGTGTAAAAAGTTTGAATACTTTACTGTTCATTTGCTTAGGTTTCGAGTACCTTTTGTTATATGTTGATAAAAGTTACTTAATTTAATTCCAAATGTGATCATTCACATTTAGGGCTGAAAAATTTATCTTAGCCTTGTTACAACAGGAGTAATTTAAGATAAAAATTTGAGAAACAGAAACCTAATATAACTTGAGTTATAAATTTCCAACTTAAATTGAAAGGTAATTCATAAATAATAATTGTTATGCATGAAAAATTATGAAACTTTTCTGGACTATTAATCTTGAGTAATTCATGATGTTCTTAAATTCTGAACCCTAGTTTTAGTGTAAAACCCCAATTATAATTATATCTTGAAAATTCCAATTATAATCTTGTTTAATTTTGTGGCTTAGTTCCTTTAGAGTAAAATTTCCATAAAACCCACCTATGATAATTTTCATAAGTACTAATTATTTTTCTTAATTCAAGATTTGGTTAATTAATCCAAGTTAGCCATAATTAAGTAATAACCTAAGATTAATTACAATATTTAGCTAATAAAATAAATAGAGTTTGTTAAGTGTATTTAGTGTTGCTTATAGTAAACTGATATACTACTTATTATAGTTAATCGGATGTTTAGGGTAACCACCCTGTTGCCTAACGAGACTAGTTAGTTTAGTTAATACTTGATAAATGACTGCCCAGTACAGGGTAGTTAAGTTGTTTGTTGAAATATAATGTTCCTTTAATTGGATTGCAACTTTATCGTGAATTGAAATGAAAATGGATACATCCATTAAACTACAACTTGCATATCATGTAGACTCGACCACTCTCGCTGACGGGGATTATCAGCTGATCCCAGAACAAGAAGGAGGTTATTCTGAAGACCCCGGAACTCTCGTCGCGGATTTCTCTGAAGCCCCGAACCAAGGTTCGGAAGAAAATATTTTGACTAACCCCAACCCTACCAACGAAGGCAAGCCCCGGACATAACCCTACTTTATTACACTGCAACCTATATTATATATATATCTTTATGCATTAAGTTCTTAGGAGTTGTTTGAAAACTTTAGTTGCATAATTCCAGGAACCAATGTATTGTACATTAGAACTTGAGTCCGACTAGCTGCTATGCTTATAGAACCGGTAGAAGTCGAGTGATTTCCTGTCACTCGCGCGATATAGGAATTGTGATGTTTACATTCTTGTTATCACTATAAGGATGACGGATGGGAGTTTTATGAGGTATCATGGTCAAGATGATACCCCGTCTGTTTTGATGAATTTGGTAAGGTCGCAGTGTGTGGTAGCGGTGATTAAGCATTTGAAAGTACTAGCCACATGCCGTGAAATATGGTAAGCGGTAAGCCTAGTAACCGATTGGCCCGAGGAGTGGACATACCCCCCACCACATGTATTTGCTTCTTTTGGTTACTTTGTTCGACGTGTAGGCGTACGTGTTGCTGGGCAACCAGGAGTACGGGTTTTGTAGTCGCGCTACAGACGTACGTCCTGCACTTTGGAAGTGCGTATGACCTGCAGTCGCTTGTGGTGGCACTGATCCACGAGTCGGAATGAAAGGCAAACGGTTGCTTCAGAATGACCCTGTGGTGTTCCAAGCGTGTGAGTTAGGTTTACCTTGCAAGGGTTGAATCTCGATTCAGAATCGTCCGCCTCTCACGATGTATGAGACTGCTTATTCCCTTTACCACATAGAGTAACAAGAGTAATTATGTGATTATCTAAGATGATGTTTGAGTAAAGATTCTACCATGTTTGACTAGTTATAGGTGCTTACCTAGAATGGTTAATCAACTAGAACCTGAAAGTTAAAAGTTGAAAATAAGGATCTACTCTTTGTTGCTTTTCAGCTGAAAACCCTACCCAAAGCTAAAAGCCATCATGAGTCTAGTTATGGGCTAAGGTATACCCAATTCCGGGTAAGTCTTGCTGAGTATTAGTATACTCAGCCTTGCTTTTGTTGATTTAATCCAGGTAATCTCCCTGATGAGCCAGCTTTCATTACACCGTGGCCCTACCCTTTGCCTGATGGTTGGTCCGTGGAATGGGATCCGTCCCCGGCCAACACCGATTCCGCCGAGTGATATTATGCCAGGGCTAGCATAATATCTGTAAAGACGACGTGTATAATGGCTACGCTTTTCAAATTCCGCTGCTTTGACTAAAAACTTAAACCTGTCTTGTAATAATCTCTCCTCTGTGGGAGCTAATGATGTTTTGTACATTGTTGTAATGTAACTGCCTGTGGTGTAAGATATTTTGGCATTGTATCTCTGGACTCACCTTCGTGTGAGGTACCTTGTTGGATCCTGAGTTCGGTGGTTTATCGGGACGTTACCCGACAGACCAATGGTTTTATACCGTTTGAAGTACGAGGTAGCCCTTCGGTGAGGACTCGCGTACTTGAGTCGGTATAATTCAGGTTGGTTCTGCCACAGCTGGTATCAGAGCTAACAAGTGTACTCTGGAGATATAATTAGCCTTAAAAAGTAATTTTTAGTATAAAAATTGATTAATCAAGTATTTGCGAACTACGGTGGTTCGTTAAGGATTATGTATAGTACGTAAACCCTAGGGTAATGTTATTATGGGAATTAGAGGTGGCTGTAATATATATATATATGACTAACTTCCAGCATTACTTTTCAGTTAAAACTTAATTTCTTGCACAATTCAACTTTACTTTATGTAACGACATCTTCGATCATGAGGTAAGAAGGTAAGGATCCTCAGCCAACTGAGGGAGCTTGGCCTTCCTGTCGGTGATGCGAACCGAACGCTGTTTCTCAAGCAGTGGCCTACTTGAGATGCTGCCAATGTGTCAACTTTGGTTGACTACATTGGGAGTATATGGTTCGGCGCAGGGTATGGCGATCGCTGTTCATACCCCCGCATTTTGCGGTACCCCCGTGAATACGTTATTCAAATAACGTATGTTAACGTTGTCTGTACGGCGGTAATTGTACAGATGCTGTTTCTATAGTGAGCAGTAATGAATGGGGACGCTTTCATGACATGCTGGCATGAAAGGTTCATTGGATATATATATATATGCATTGTGGTTTTCTGCAGGTACACTAACCACGATTACGAAACTAGGACGGATAGGGCTTATCGACTAGTTATTAAGGAGAGACGTATGTATTATGCCATCGAAACTAACCACGTAAGACCAAGATTACTTGGCAGTTACTTTTGGTTGTGAGATCGATTAGTACGTGCATGCATAATCCATTAATCAACTAAATTGAATGTTTAAATTGATGCTTCCTAAGAAATAGACAACATGTTGGTATTTCTTAATTTGGGTAAGTAAGAATCTTTAGTTGAGTATCTTAGGCATCCATCTGATTTCCAGCCTTTGCTGTTATCAGAATCATCTATCTTAATCCATTTACCTTGTGAGCTTTCCGCAGGGTAAATATATCTTACCATTTGCATTGTTATCGCAGATGGCTGCTCCTGCTAATACCTTTTGGGATCAGGAGGGGCACTTTCACACCAATGGTTTACATTGGGAAGGGTTTCCTCGTCTTTTGTGGGAATCCTTGAGTATGTTCCATTATACAGAGCCTCCTCTGTATGATGGGGTAGAGTATCGTGAAGAAGGAGTTCCCCGCTGTAGGGTTAAGATGAAAATTCCTCAACACCCTTTCCGCTCCTTATGGCCTCCCATAGAAGTGGAAATGGTTGGATATCGTCTAGTGGATACTCTTGAAACTGCTGCTTTAGAAGCTATCAAACTCTTTTGCAATCAGCATCCAATTGAAGTTGCCGCATATCCTATTGGGTTATTTCCTACCATAGACCCGGGTAATTCGGACTGGGATTTTCGGACACACCATCATGGTCATCTGCTAGGAGATCTGGCTGAAGAAACCGTCCGTAGCGTTACCAGGTTTATGGATGTGCAATATCATTACCAGATGCTACTGCGTCATGGGGTGAGTCAGATAACTGGTGTGGCTCAAAGCCACTATCGGAACGCTGACCATCAAGTAACCCAAATAGAAGAATTACAAGCTTTGGTGACTCAGAAGGATGAAATTATTGCAGCAAGGGATGAGACAATCCTCCATCGTGAAGATCAGATCAATGAGAGTGATCATATTATCACTCAGCGTGACACTGTTATTGAGTTCCTACAGGCACAAATTCATGATCTGATACTTGTGGCTGATGATGCCCAAGCTCACATTGAGGAATTGCAGCAGCAACCGATATTTCCCGCTATACCCATAGTACCTGAAGAAGAAGAAGAAGACCCAGAGGAAATTGAGGGTATTTCAAAGATGGATTCTGAGCATGGGGATCCTGTTCTTAGTCCCCATCACTCTCTGTCTGGCAGTCAATCTTCTGTAGGCAACTTCGACGATTTTTAGTTTAGTAAATCGTCGACTATCTAGATATAACCTATGGGGAGTGTAATAACTTAAGGAGTGTGTAACTTAGCTAGATCTCATGCCAATTGTTGTAACATAGATGGCCTGCGTAGAGATCTTTCGGATGTACGATGTGGAAAACAAAAGAACCAATATTGTAATATAAGTTTCCTGTTTTATCATCCTGTTCATTATCCTTATGATTCTGAAATGAGATGATTGAATGGAGTATGTGCTTTGTTTATATCTTCTGAAATTGGGAGTAAGGCTATATGGTTAATGATGGACATCTCCTTTATTTCAGATGGTTGGAGCCACACGTGGAACACCGGAAGGTTTCCGGGCTGATCAGGCCAGCGGTTCTCAACAACCGCCACCACCTCCTCCCAACCTTGCCGAAGTCATGGCTCGGCAAACGGAGTTGCTTAATTTGCTGGTTCAAGCACAGCAGCATCAATTCCGAGGAGGCCGGGATGATCGAAATCCTCCTGTGGCTAGTTACCAAGATTTCCTCAGTACCCAGCCGCCTTTCTTCAGTAAGGCGGAAGAACCATTGGATGCCGATGCCTGGCTCCATATTATTGAATCGAAGTTCGCTCTCCTGACCATACCTTGTGCGGACTCTAGCAAAGCTTCCTTTGCTGCTCAACAACTTCGTGGTGCTGCTCGAATCTGGTGGGACAATTTCCATGCCATGCAACCTGCCGGGCATGTCATCACATGGGATGAATTCCGGGTCGCCTTTCGAGCGCATTATATTCCAGCCGGATTATTGGAGCGAAAGCTTAATGAATTCCTGGCTCTTACTCAAGGTGCCAATACAGTTCTGCAGTATGCACAAAATTTCAATCATCTGTGCCAGTATGCAGGGTATCATGCCGATAATGATGCCAAGAAACAAGACCGTTTCCGCCGAGGCCTTAACACCAAACTCAAGGAATGCCTGAACCTTGTGAGGGCTAATACTTTCAGTGAGTTGGTCAATATGGCATTAACTCAAGAAGACTGTATTGTGGCGCATTATGCCGAGAAGAAGCGGAAGAACCCTGCTGGACCCTCGAGTGCTCAACCACCGAGGTATCGGGTTGTTTCCAATACGCCGCCTAGAGCACCACAGCGCAATGCTCCAACGGGAAGATTGGTTTTTAGGCCGCCTTAGCAACAAGGAAGGTACAGACCTCCTGTGCCCCCGCAACAAGCACAACAATCTGGCCAACGGCCAAATATTCCGCAAGTGCCACAGAAAGGCAGCAATTATCGCTGCTACAATTGCGGAAGTGCGGACCATTTCATCCGAGATTGTCCGCGGCCCAAGAAGCCTAATCCAGGGCAAAGCTCTACTCAGGGGAACCAGAACAAGGGCAAGAAGCCGGTGATGCAAGTCCGTCAAGGATGGATTAACTTCACCACTCTGGCAGAACTTCCAGATGGAGCTCCCGTTATGTCGGGTATATTTTCTATTTACCATAAACCAGTTGTTACTTTATTTGATTCTGGAGCAACACATAGCTTTATTAGTAATAACTGTGGTACCCGACTAGGACTTGAATCTTGTTCTATCCAGGGGTCATATATGATCTCTACCCCTGGAGGAAATGTTACCTCCAACCAAGTGAGTAGATATGTGCCAATTCAATTAGGTAGTATAGAAATCAAAACTGATTTGGTTTTAATAAGTTTGGAGGGTATTGATATTATACTTGGGACAGACTGGATGACTAAACATCGAGTCCGGTTAGATATTGCTTCCCGAGTTGTTGAAGTTGATTCACCATACTATGGGGTTACTACCCTTTATCTGCCTCAGCCAGAGTGTCTGCACCCCTGCACTTATGCTATCACAGATATCAAAGTCAAGGATATTCCTATAGTATGTGAATACCCTGATGTCTTTCCAGACGATTTGCCTAAAATGCCCCCAGATAGAGACATCGAGTTCATCATTGAACTCCAACCTGGCACTGCTCCTATTTCAAAAAGGCCGTATCGTATGCCTCCAAATGAATTAGCAGAATTGAAAATCCAGCTCCAAGATCTTCTTGACAAGGGATATATACGTCCAAGTGCTTCACCTTGGGGTTGTTCTGCTCTCTTTGTCAAGAAGAAAGACGATAGTCTGAGACTATGTGTCGACTACCGTCCACTCAATGCGGTTACTATCAAAAATAAGTATCCTCTTCCCCGCATTGATATCTTGTTCGATCAACTAGCTGGAGCAAAGGTCCTTTCCAAGATTGACTTACGCTCTGGTTATCATCAGATCAAGATCAGGCCTAGTGACATTCCAAAAACGGCCTTCTCAACCAGATATGGACTTTATGAATATCTGGTTATGTCATTCGGACTTACCAATGCACCGGCATATTTCATGTATCTCATGAATTCTGTATTTATGCCGGAGCTTGATAAATTTGTTGTGGTCTTCATCGATGATATTCTGATCTACTCCAAAACCAAAGAAGACCATGCTAATCATTTACGTGTCGTTCTTCAACGACTACGGGATCATCGCCTTTATGCCAAATTTTTGAAATGTGAATTCTGGCTGGATAGTGTGAAATTTTTGGGACATACTATTTCTAGTCAAGGCATATCGGTTGATCTAACCAAAGTTCAAGAGGTTATGGACTGGAACCCTCCCACTTCAGTCCATCAAATACGAAGTTTCCTTGGATTGGCAGGATATTATCGCCGATTCGTTTCAGACTTCTCCAAGATAGCTAAACCCATGACTGAGCTACTTAAGAAAGAAGTTAAGTTCCGTTGGGATGATAAGTGTGAGAAAGCATTTCACACTTTGAGAAAACTTTTGACGACTGCTCCCGTACTGGCTCAGCCAAATAGTACCCAGCCTTTTGATGTCTACTGTGACGCTTCTGGAATTGGCCTTGGTTGTGTCCTTATGCAAAACAACCAGGTTATTGCTTATGCTTCCCGAGCCCTTCGGACTCATGAGCAAAATTATCCAACACATGATCTTGAATTGGCAGCAGTTATCCACGCTCTCAAGATCTGGAGACATCATCTTATGGGTGCTAAGTGTAACATTTACACAGACCATAAGAGCCTCAAGTATATTTTCACTCAAGCTGATCTAAATATGAGGCAAAGGTGTTGGTTGGAGTTAATCAAAGATTATGACCTTGAGGTACACTATCATCCGGGCAAAGCTAATGTGGTTGCGGATGCACTTAGCCGCAAGTCACATTGTCATTGCTTAACCATATCCACCTTTAATGACACTCTTTGCCATCAAATGAGAAGACTCAATCTTGAGATTATTCCTCAAGGTAGTTTAAACTTAATCTCCATTGAGTCTACTCTGCGTGATAAAATCGTCATGTCACAACTACATGATGAGGGTGTCAAAATTATCAAATCCCAGCTATCCCAGGGAGAAGCTAAATATCAGTGTTTTCACACTGATCATCAAGGAGTCCTATGGTTCAACGATCGGATTGTTGTGCCTAAGGATCATCAACTTCGTAAGCAAATCCTCGACGAAGCACATTTGTCCAAATTCTCTATTCATCCTGGTAGCACCAAGATGTATCAAGATCTTCGGCAACATTTTTGGTGGACCAGAATGAAGAGAGAAATTGCCAAATATGTATCTGAATGTGATACGTGCCAGCGAGTCAAAGCCAGTCATCTCAAGGCTTCTGGTACACTTCAGCCATTACCCATTCCATCATGGAAATGGGAAGACATTAGTATGGATTTCATTGTTGGTCTTCCCAATACATCTCAAAAGCATGATTCTATATGGGTAATTATAGATAGACTTACCAAAACGGCACATTTTCTTCCTGTGCATACCACTTACTCTGCTAAGAAGTATGCCGAAGTCTATCTGGAACAAATCGTTCGATTACATGGGGTTCCAAAAACTATCATCTCTGATCGAGGACCCCAATTTATCGCACGATTTTGGGAACAATTGCAATCAGCTCTAGGGACTAAATTGATTCGAAGCTCTTCATATCACCCCCAAACTGATGGGCAGACTGAGCGAGTTAACCAAGTTCTTGAAGACATGCTCCGAGCTTGTATTATTCACTATGGTACAAGTTGGGACAAGTGCCTTGCTCTAGCTGAATTTGCTTACAACAACAGTTATCAGGCTAGTCTTCAAATGGCTCCTTTCGAAGCGCTATATGGTCGCCGATGTCAAACTCCTTTGAGTTGGTCAGAGACCGGTGAACGTAAAATCTTCGGACCAGACCTAGTCGTTGAAGCCGAAGATAAGGTTAAGATTATTCAATCTAATCTTAAAACCGCTCAGTCCCGACAGAAGAGCTATGTAGATAAGAGGAGAAAACCTCTCCAATTCCAAATAGGAGATTTTGTCTATCTTCGAGTATCTCCTACCAAAGGTGTCCAACGTTTTGGCATAAAGGGGAAGTTAGCACCTCGATATGTCGGACCCTTCGAAATTCTCAATGATTGTGGCCCAGTGGCTTACAAGCTTCGTCTTCCGTCTCCATTGGCTGCTATTCACGATGTTTTCCATGTCTCTCAACTGAAGAAGTGTGTCAAAGTACCCACGGAAATCGTTGAGACATGTGCCATTGAGATTGAACCCGATTTATCGTACATCGAACAACCTCTTCAAATCCTGGATACCAAGGAAAGACTCACCAGAAGAAGGGCAGTTAAGATGTATAAGATCTTATGGGATCATCATACCGAAGAAGAAGCGACTTGGGAAACAGAGTCCTATCTCCAACGGAATTTCCCAGACTTCCTGCAAGCCAATTTCCAAATCTAGTCATCCATTTCTGCTTAGCTTCGGAATCTCGGGGCGAGATTCTTTTTAAGGGGGGAAGGCTGTAACATTACTGTAATTGGAATATAGACACTAGGTATTAGTGTGCTGTATTAAGGTTTGTACAGAGAACTAGGGGTGTAATTGTAAATAATGAATTTTATAAGACCCTATGTACAAGTGTGTGAAAATGTTCTTTAATGTCAAATTAAAATGGCTATAGAAAAGAAAAGAGCAAAAGTTATATAAACCTAAGGCAAATAGACTTTATATGAGACTAAGGACCTTTATGTGATTAATACAAAGATATAAGGACTTACATGTGAAATGGTAAAAAGATAAAAGTAAAACTTAGTTTTACCTAAGGACTAAAGTGCAAAAAGAGCTAGTCATGATTACTGCAGAAAAATTTACAAAAAGACCCCAAACATTAGGGCATTTTATTTTAATTAACACATAAAGTCTAAAATTTGAATTGTGTTCAAAAGTTCAAAATAAAATAGTACCCTTTGAGATTTTGAACTCAAGTTCTAAAGCATTCTTGTAGAATTTGAAATTCCCTACAACTTTGCTTTAGACATTTTCCTCATTAGGATTTTCTATCAATAGGAAATCTTAGTTTACAGAAGGGTCCCTGGACTTTTTGGGATTTACAAACGAGTCCTTCTGACTCCAGTCTGCTTCTTCCTCCTCTGACCACCGCCGCTTCCCTTCTGCTCCGCCCTGCCACCGCCGCTCACTGCCGGCGCAGACCTCCAGAGCTCCACCTCCAGCTGCTACACCCTCCACGCATCATCTCCCCTCCGTTCCGGCCGCTTCCCTCTCCCTTCCTGGCTGCACGCGCGCGCGCCACGACATCCCCGAGCTTCCTCCGGCCGCCACCTCCTCGCCGACGTGGAACGCTCACCACAGAGCCTTAACCTTCTCCCTCTCGCACGCAACAGCACCACTTCAACACACACGGCCTATTCTGTTACTTCCAGAGCCCAATTTCGAGCGCCAGAGCTGCATTCCGCCGCCGCCGTCTTCCTCCTCTCCGGCCGCGCACTGTACGCCCGTGGGCAGCCCTCACCAGCTCACCCCCGCCCCAATCAACACCTGCACAAGCTTCCCCGTGACTTGCTCGTGCTCGACGACCCACTGTTCTTCCCCAGTTTCCACTGAAGCTTTGTTTCCGACGAAGCGCCACCGCCGCCACTTTCGGTCTCACCGTGGACAGCCCGCTCGGAGCCTCTCCAAGCCACCACGATACCCTAGCCAGCACCACATCATCGTCCTGAAGCTGTTCGACCCATTTATTGGCTTTCTAGTCCACCACGGTGCCTCCCCGACGCTCGCCGGCATTCTTCCTCGCCGCCGCCGCATCGGTCTCCGTCGATCCCCCTTGATCCAACGTGTTTTCATTCAATTAGTTGCACGTACACGTTCCCTAGGACTCACTGGTTCTCGTGCGCAGGATCTTGGCCAACATTCACCACCGGAGCTCCGCCGTCGATGGTGACCCCTCCGCCGTCACTTCGGGCTCGAGTCGAACTCCACTGTTCCGGCCATCCCCGTCCACGACAAGTAGCGCAACGAGACCACAGTAAGACCCTGAGCCTTTCCCTGCCCTTGGACCTCACCGCCGGTGATCACCGTTGCCGGAACACGGCTGCCCCCGCGTTGCTCTGTTCTGGTTCACAGCCAAGGACCTCGGGATAGAAGGAAAAGAAACCCAGGGGGTTAAGTGCATAGCCTAAGACTCAGAGAAATAGTGACCGAAGGACCTTTTGTGTAAATTAGGCTGTCAACTTAGAAATTCTGTATCTATTCAAGGAAAAATCATAAAAATGCAAACTAAATTTTGTTGAAATCCTTAAGTCAAATTCGACTACTTTTATTTAGGAAGTTTGAGCTGTAGGTGTATATTTTCTGATGTAGATTAAATATTAGAAAATAAGTGTTTTAATTATATCTCATGTTGTAGGCATGTGTTAAAGCTGAAATTTGGATCACAGATTGTAGGTGCTATGTATAGCTCTGTGTAAAAAGTTTGAATACTTTACTGTTCATTTGCTTAGGTTTCGAGTACCTTTTGTTATATGTTGATAAAAGTTACTTAATTTAATTCCAAATGTGATCATTCACATTTAGGGCTGAAAAATTTATCTTAGCCTTGTTACAACAGGAGTAATTTAAGATAAAAATTTGAGAAACAGAAACCTAATATAACTTGAGTTATAAATTTCCAACTTAAATTGAAAGGTAATTCATAAATAATAATTGTTATGCATGAAAAATTATGAAACTTTTCTGGACTATTAATCTTGAGTAATTCATGATGTTCTTTAATTCTGAACCCTAGTTTTAGTGTAAAACCCCAATTATAATTATATCTTGAAAATTCCAATTATAATCTTGTTTAATTTTGTGGCTTAGTTCCTTTAGAGTAAAATTTCCATAAAACCCACCTATGATAATTTTCATAAGTACTAATTATTTTTCTTAATTCAAGATTTGGTTAATTAATCCAAGTTAGCCATAATTAAGTAATAACCTAAGATTAATTACAATATTTAGCTAATAAAATAAATAGAGTTTGTTAAGTGTATTTAGTGTTGCTTATAGTAAACTGATATACTACTTATTATAGTTAATCGGATGTTTAGGGTAACCACCCTGTTGCCTAACGAGACTAGTTAGTTTAGTTAATACTTGATAAATGACTGCCCAGTACAGGGTAGTTAAGTTGTTTGTTGAAATATAATGTTCCTTTAATTGGATTGCAACTTTATCGTGAATTGAAATGAAAATGGATACATCCATTAAACTACAACTTGCATATCATGTAGACTCGACCACTCTCGCTGACGGGGATTATCAGCTGATCCCAGAACAAGAAGGAGGTTATTCTGAAGACCCCGGAACTCTCGTCGCGGATTTCTCTGAAGCCCCGAACCAAGGTTCGGAAGAAAATATTTTGACTAACCCCAACCCTACCAACGAAGGCAAGCCCCGGACATAACCCTACTTTATTACACTGCAACCTATATTATATATATATCTTTATGCATTAAGTTCTTAGGAGTTGTTTGAAAACTTTAGTTGCATAATTCCAGGAACCAATGTATTGTACATTAGAACTTGAGTCCGACTAGCTGCTATGCTTATAGAACCGGTAGAAGTCGAGTGATTTCCTGTCACTCGCGCGATATAGGAATTGTGATGTTTACATTCTTGTTATCACTATAATGATGACGGACGGGAGTTTTATGAGGTATCATGGCCAAGATGATACCCCGTCTGTTTTGATGAATTTGGTAAGGTCGCAGTGTGTGGTAGCGGTGATTAAGCATTTGAAAGTACTAGCCACATGCCGTGAAATATGGTAAGCGGTAAGCCTAGTAACTGATCGGCCCGAGGAGTGGACATACCCCCCACCACATGTATTTGCTTCTTTTGGTTACTTTGTTCGACGTGTAGGCGTACGTGTTGCTGGGCAACCAGGAGTACGGGTTTTGTAGTCGCGCTACAGACGTACGTCCTGCACTTTGGAAGTGCGTATGACCTGCAGTCGCTTGTGGTGGCACTGATCCATGAGTCGGAATGAAAGGCAAACGGTTGCTTCGGAACGACCCTGTGGTGTTCCAAGCGTGTGAGTTAGGTTTACCTTGCAAGGGTTGAATCTCGATTCAGAATCGTCCGCCTCTCACGATGTATGAGACTGCTTATTCCCTTTACCACATAGAGTAACAAGAGTAATTATGTGATTATCTAAGATGATGTTTGAGTAAAGATTCTACCATGTTTGACTATTTATAGGTGCTTACCTAGAATGGTTAATCAACTAGAACCTGAAAGTTAAAAGTTGAAAATAAGGATCTACTCTTTGTTGCTTTTCAGCTGAAAACCCTACCCAAAGCTAAAAGCCATCATGAGTCTAGTTATGGGCTAAGGTATACCCAATTCCGGGTAAGTCTTGCTGAGTATTAGTATACTCAGCCTTGCTTTTGTTGATTTAATCCAGGTAATCTCCCTGATGAGCCAGCTTTCATTACACCGTGGCCCTACCCTTTGCCTGATGGTTGGTCCGTGGAATGGGATCCGTCCCCGGCCAACACCGATTCCGCCGAGTGATATTATGCCAGGGCTAGCATAATATCTGTAAAGACGACGTGTATAATGGCTACGCTTTTCAAATTCCGCTGCTTTGACTAAAAACTAAAACCTGTCTTGTAATAATCTCTCCTCTGTGGGAGCTAATGATGTTTTGTACATTGTTGTAATGTAACTGCCTGTGGTGTAAGATATTTTGGCATTGTATCTCTGGACTCACCTTCGTGTGAGGTACCTTGTTGGATCCTGAGTTCGGTGGTTTATCGGGACGTTACCCGACAGACCAATGGTTTTATACCGTTTGAAGTACGAGGTAGCCCTTCGGTGAGGACTCGCGTACTTGAGTCGGTATAATTCAGGTTGGTTCTGCCACACTCATAAGAATGAGGCCTAAGGCAAAAGGAATTGGGGGAAGAAGGATGCGGCAAAAGAATATTTGACTCCTGAAAGATCGATAAGAGCCAAATAACAGGAAGGGATCATTTAATGCTTCAAGGGTTCGAATAATTACTTCATTAAATTAGTGAAAGGTCGGAGTTTTACCTTCAGACCAAGGATGCCCGCATTGGCATTCGAGGGTTCCACCATCTGAAACTCCAATGGTGATCGAAGACTTGGAAACTGGATCTAGGGTTTGCTTCACGAGTTTCGAGTTCGCGCTCTGAGGTTTTGGTTTGGGTATTGCGATTAGATTTATGAGCAAGGGTTTTGGAGCGCAACTTGGATTCGAGGAATCTATGGAGATCTGTTTCGGGAAGGTTCCAGATTTAAGAAGATGGTATTACGTCAGGGATCGACTCAGATCCGGATTGGCACTTTGAGGGAAAGGACCGATGCATTGCCATCGGCTCCCGGTAAATCGGCTTTTGACAGTTGCTGACTAAAACGAAAGGATTTGATTCATAAGGGAAAATCATTACAAAAGGGGAGCTGATTGCTCCTAAAGCCGATCTATCGGCTTGATCCTACAACCTACCACCAGTAGGTGCCTAAGACTTTGCGGCGCTTGATCGGAGGGGCCGCGCTGTCGTCGCTGTCATCGTCGCTGCGCCATCGTCTCCGCAGCTGTCGCCGCTGTAGCCGCTGCTGTCTTCGGCTTCTTCATCATCATCATCATTGTCGGCCTCCGACGACCCGCCAAGCAGGAAGCCTCCTGCCGCCGAGTCCTCCTCGGTTGATGGGGTATCGACTTCTTCCTCCGAGGTGGAGAAGTCCCCCTCCCAGGACATGTCATCGTCATCGTCTTCATCTAGCTCCCCGCTGAGGAGGAGCTGGAGATCTTCACCGTCAGTCAGGGATTCATCATCCTCTGACCAAGCCTGGAAATCCCACTCCTCTGCATCCCAGTGTAGAGGAGCGCAGGCCTCGTAGGCAGCAATGGGGTCGAACTCCGGGGTCATCTCCCGGGTCATCTCAGATTCAAAGGTGATGATGGAGGAAGCAGAGGAAGAGGAAGCCATTGCGAGAGAAGGAAGGGCATATTGGCTCGGTTGCTAATGGCTGAAGGAAAAAGATGAGTGAAAAATAAATCTACCAGGGGCAGGCTTTAAAGGCAGGAGTGGAATATGAATCGGCACCGTGACAGTTTCCAAGGAGTTAGATGCAGAGTAGTCACATCCCGTGGAAGTGGAAGCGGCGCGTGTGTACGGATTTTGGAAGACAAAGATGTGAGGCAAGAGAAAAAAATGGTTTCAGAATAATTATTGCCAAAAACAAGGGGGCACGTGTTATCGCTAGAAGGTGGGCTGCGAGCAAGATGGGCTCAAAGGATAATTGTAATGGGCTTGCGAATTGGCCCCTACGCGGGCGGTTTAAGGCCAGATTGGCCATGTATCTAGATAGGTGTGTGCGTTTAAGTTATTTTAGATAGAGATAGCCAGGATTCATGTCGTAATTAGTTAGGATTGGTTAGGAGAAGCAAGTCTCCAGACTATAAATATGTACCCTAGACTACGAATGAAGAAAAACAGAAACAACAACCATTCGCGAACAACTCTTGGCGCATCGCCACCCCTGTTTTAGGGTTTCCTTCGGGTAAGTGCCATGCAGCCCCGATCACGCTTCGCTTGATCGGGGTAGCATCATCCCTACCTCTTCATCTTTGTGTTCCTCGTACTGAAGTGTTGTTCTTGGTGAGTAACACTAGTTATCTTAACGTTTATACATCGGCTTTTCATACTGTATCTTTGCCTTGTTCATCATCTGTAAACGTTTAGCTGTCTTTGTGCCTGACCTCGAGCGTAAAGGCAGCACCTTGCTCTGTTTCGACTAGAAGATCCAATCTGTTATGGTTAGTCTTTGTTCATCAAAGATTTAGCTTAATATCCGCATAGTTAGGCCCTTCAAATGAGTTAAATGATCCGGCAGTACGTTTGATGCTTTATATTAATCTAAAGAGGGATTGTTTCGGGAATTGGCTTTCTGTTGGTTTTTAGGCCTCTGTTTAGGTTGCTATTCTATTATCTTTCTTGTTTGTTAGGCTTAACTACACGTAGGGTGTTCCGGTTATGTGGTGAAAGCTTTAACCGTCGTAGATTGAATTAGCTTATTGATTACAGAGCAAGTTTTCATTAGTATCAGATATACGCGCTTTGTTTAGATATATATAGATCCAATCTGACACTGGGAGACAATCGGCTCTTTACAGCCGATATCGAGGATCACTCGATGAGCCGATCACGGCTCGAACTAATGTTTGAACGTGTCTGTGCATGCAGGAAACTAACCGAAATCACTTCTACACCTTCCTGATCAGGTACAAGGTCAGGTGGCACGCCTAGCAACCCAGACGCCAGGTTGTGTGCTGGATCCTGGGCCGTTGACTGAGGGACCGGGGCCCACCAGCAGTCCCGGAAGCCTCCCGGCTCCTCGTGTTGCCAGTCGCTGCTCGCCAATGGGTTTTGACCGAAAATAGGTACAACTGTTGGAACAAGGAGACTAGAGAGCCGATATCTTCAATTACTTAAAGGATCCAGCTCGGGGGGCAACTAAGAAGATACGTTACAAGGCCATGAAGTACGTCCCGATAGGGGGCGACATGTTCTACAGGACTTTAGAAGGATTGTTGCTCAAATGCTTGGGGCTGATTGAATCGAATCGGCTCTTACACGAGGTTCATGAAGGCACTTGTGGAACTCACCAATCGGCTCATAAGATGAAGTGGCTGATTAGGCGATCAGGGTATTACTGGCCCACCATGCTTGAAGATTGTTTTAAATATTATAAAGGATGTCACGCATGTCAGAGGTTTGGGACGATACAGATGGTACCAGCATCAGTAATGAACCCTATCGTCAAACCCCTGGCCATTCAGAGGTTGGGGTATGGACATGATCGGCAAAATTAATCCTCCATCTAGCAAAGACCACCAGTTCACTTTGGCCATCACGGACTATTTTACCAAGTGGGTGGAGGCCATCCCTATGAAGTCAGTGGCGTCAAAGGATGTTATCAATTTTGTTAAAGAACATGCCATTCAGAGGTTCGGGATTCCTCAGACCATCACAATAGATGGAGGGTCGGTTTTCATATCAGAGGAGTTTAGAAAATTCGCTACTGACATGTGCATCAAGCTGATCAGGTCGTCCCATACTATGCTCAAGCAAATGGGCAAGCTGAGGCGTCTAATCAGAGCCTTATCAAGTTGATCAACAGAAGGATCAATGAGCATCCTAGGCGTTGGCATGAAGTCTTATTAGAGGCATTGTGGGCATACCGTGTTTCGTGCCTCAGAGCAACAAAAACTTCACCTTATCACCTGGTGTATGGACAGGAGGCTGTATTACCGTGGAAGATTACGGCCGGTTCGAGACGCGTAGAGTTCCAAAATGACCTAACATCTAAAGAATATGTTGCTCTGATGAACGACAACATTAAGGATCTTACGGAGCTCAAACTTTGGTCACTCAAGAAGATCAAAGAAAATAAGGCCAAGATAGCCCGAGCGTACAACAAGAAAGTCAAGCCAAAACAATTCCAAGTCGGAGATCTGGTTTGGGAAGCGGTGTTACCATTGGGGACTAAGGATGCAGCGTATGGCAAATGGTCTCTAAATTGGCATAGGCCTTATAGAGTTGACCAAGTCCAACCTGGGAACGCATATATGCTTGAGGGGTTAGATGGCGTCAAGTTTCCGGTGGCTGTCAATGGTCAACATCTCAAGAAATACTTCTCAAATATGTGGGATGATGGGCAATAAAGCCGATGCTACGCATTAGGCTGTGAGCCAATACGTTCAGTTGGCCCGTACAAGTGAAAGCCGATGTTACGCATCGGGCTGCACACAAGAAAAGGGGCCGACATGTTCAGTCAGCCCATAAAAAAATAATTTGTACCAACACACTGAGTTGGTCAAATAGCCGATGTATAACCATCAACTTTAGAAGTGTAATTGGAATACATGCAAGTTCTGGGCGACAACAGGATACACGAGATGAGTACAAAGCATTCTACTGAAGAAATTCATCAATGGCCGTGATAGCTTCAAGACAGATGCGATCGGCTTCTGTGATCACTGCCTCATCATCCTTGTCCTCGCCTGACACTATCTGCCAACTCAAAACACTCAACTCTGTGAGCTCTTTCTTTAGCTGGGCAATTAGATTCTCTGCTTCTTGTTGGGAGCGGGCTATGAGGTCCTTCTCATCCTGGATGCACTGCTCGGTTGCCCGGACTTTTGCCTTGAGGTCTTCCAACTCCTTCTCCAAAGATTGAAGTCTTTCGGAATGTGCAGAAGTGTCAGCTTTAACATCTAGAGCCACCTTCTTCTTGTTGAGTAGCCGGCACCTCTCGGCAATATCGGCTTTTAAGGGGGCTTGTGAGCGACGGGCTTCAATCCTTTGCCGAGCCTTTTCTACCTTCGCCCGAAAGAAGGGAAGATGTCCGGTTGGCCAGAGTTTGAGTTGAAGGATTTCCGGGAGTTGGGGCTTGATCTCCTCAAGAATTTTCCTCACTTCGTCGGAGTCTTGGACCAAAGTATCAATTGGGGCCGAGAGCAGGTCCTTTATGCTGAAAAGTTGGCTAGCGACACCAGTCGGCTGGGTTGATGATCATCTACTTCGAGTATGGCCGAGCCAATAGATGCAGGGTCAAATGAGAGCAGCTCCGAGAGGTTCAAGCCCTGAAAGAAGGCAGAAAATTAGTACGATATAGGGAAAGGAAGATGCAAACGGCTCAGAGATATAACATACCTTTTCTTGAGAAGGATTGATAGCCAACGAGGCGACAATCGGCTCCTACAGATCCTGAAGGTTGACCAAAGTATCAACTATCATTGCAAGATTCTCTAGAGTTTTCAGGATCGGATCCTGGAGGTTGATCAAGGTGTCGACTGTCGTTGCAAGATTCTCTGGAGCCTCTAGGGTTGGGTTTTCTTGGCGTGCTTGCTCTTCCCCGGTGGAAATATCCACGATATCAACCTGCAAGCAAGGAAAGAGCAATTGAGTCGAAATATACCTATTTGGAGGACCAATTCTAAAGGGACAATCCGAACCTGATTGATGTTGGGAGCTTCTTGATCTGTAGAAGATGGTCCGGCCTCCTTCCGAATCTTCCTAACAATCATCTTCTTCGCCTTATTCTGGGCTCGGGGGGCAGCAACGTCGGAGGTGCGTTCTTGCCAAAGAGAACTATGGGAGCAACCGGTGAGAACTTGAAAGTGGAGCCATCATCGTTCTTGGGCTCTGGACCATCCTCCTGCTGCAGAGAAAATAAACGGAATTAGAGAAGGGGTCAAGCAGAATCATGAAGAAGTACCAAATTGATGGTGATACCTCTTCCTCAGGGGCATCATACTCAGCGTTAATCTGCTGCAACATTGGCCCCAAGGCTTTCCGAAAGACGCGAGTCTTCCACATTGACCACCAATTCTCGAAGCCAATGGCCAAAAAGGTAAATGATATGTCAATAGGGATTAGGATGTCAAGATCAGTGAACATGCTGTAGCATCTGTTGCTAGTGAGGGAGTCGGGCAGATCAGTTCTACTTACTGTCAGATGATGAAGGAAGAAGTGGGGAGGAATTTGCCCAAGACCAAGTTGCCAGGCTGCTACGACCGGTTGGTAAGATTCATAGCCTGGTTTGATAATCCTGTTGGAGGTGCTTATACCGACAGGAAGGAAGCAAGGATGGATCATGATGGAGTACAAATATCGAGTGCTTTCATCATCGGCAAAGTCATCCAATCTAAAGGCACTTGGATTTTTAAAGATTTCAGAATCTGTGTAAGGAAGGTAGATTGGATTGTTCGAACCTTGGTAGAATACTCTAAACCAGCTTGAGGCGTCTTTGGGGTTCAACTTGCTAACGGGAAGACTGTACAAAGCTTGGCCAAAGCTGGTACATCTAATGCGTCTCCCACTCTGATTTGGGAAGGAGTTATCAGCCAGAACAGGGAAGTTTGGTATGTGGTTCTGAAAATACAAGTGAGCCCATAACTAAATGAACCACCAGGGATCACCAGTTCTAAGTTTCTTTTGGGAGAGCAAGTTCAAAGACATCAGGTGAAGATATCTATAAACTTCCCCAAGAAACAGTTTGCCAAGGCCAATAGTATTACCTCTGGCCAGTTCATATGCTAGAGAAAGGTAGTTTTTGGTTGGAGCAAGGGAAGGACCGTAAAATATGAAGTGCCCCAACCAGAGGTTCAGAAAGGCCGAATGTTCTTTCTTAGTTACAGGGCCTTTGGTTTTGATGTACTGGTTCAGGTAGACACTCCAATTTATGCATTCTGTTTTGGAGGACAACTTAAAGGGAACCTCAGGCATTCTGTAAGCAGAGGGGCTGGGTGATGCAAATGTCCAAAACAGTAATCATCACCACATCCATGAGGGTTGGAGTCAGCCCATGGCCAAATAAAAAGCAGTTCAGGGCATCAGACCAAACATAGGCGATGGTTTTCAGAATGTTTTCATTATTCTCGAGGGGGGATAATGACAAAGATAGAGTGTCGGCTATTCCTATGGTTTCCCATGTGGGCTGGCATGCTTTTGCTACTCTGTTATAACAAGATACCCAGGCCTCGGGAGGATTTGGCCAGGCATGCAGGCTGTTAGCCTAGGAATCTAAGTTTATATCTTAGCTTACGAATGGGATTCGATTGGCCTCACAAGAATCAAATCTATTGGACGCCCATAAAAATGAGGCCCAAGACAAAAGGAATTAGGGAAAGAAAGATGCGGTAAAAGAATGTCTGAAACCTAAACAATCAATAAGAGCCAAATAATAGGAAAGGATCATTTAATGCTTCAAGGGTTTGATTAATTACTTCATTAAATTGAGCTTCAAGATGCATCATCTTCATCTTCCTCCAGCTCGGCTCCGAAGAGGAGTGCAAGATCCTCGCCGTCAGTCAGAGATTCGTCATCCTCCGACTGGAAATGGAAATCCCATTCTTCCGCATCCCAGTGTGGGGG
The DNA here is from genome assembly GCF_002211085.1 of Panicum hallii. Taxonomy (NCBI): domain Eukaryota; kingdom Viridiplantae; phylum Streptophyta; class Magnoliopsida; order Poales; family Poaceae; genus Panicum; species Panicum hallii. Next base: position 35,924,471 of record NC_038046.1, on the reverse strand, counting down.
AGCACGAACTTCGTAAGCAGTTATCGAATCATATTCTGGAGTTGGCTCTCGGGAGGTTTCGGATTCAAAAGAGATGACGGAGGAAGCAGAAGAAGAAGAAGAGGCCATAACAAGAGAGAATAGAAAAGCGTAATGGCTAATGGCTGTGAGAGAAAGATGATTGGGGAGATGCCGGGGGTAAGTTTATAAAGGTAAACGGAGAGTTGAAATGAATCGGCAGCGTGACGGTTCCGTAGGAGACTGATACAGAGCAGTCACATCCATTGGAAGTTGAAAGGGCGTGGCTGTACGGATCGGAAGCCGAAGGGTCGTGGCGATTTTAAAATAGGTGATTTTGGAATTACCATTGCCGAAACCAGGGGGCATGTGTTATCGCCATAATCTGACCGGGCCAGAAGTGGGCCATGGAGCAAGATGGGCTTGGAAGGCAGTTACGGTAAACTAGCGAATCGGACCCTGTGCAGGAGAATGGGGTTAGAAAGGCCGTGTGATTTGGATATAGGCAGTTAAGATTCGTGTCGTGTTTAGTTAGGGTTAGTTAAAAAGGACAAGTCTACGGACTATAATTATGTACCATGAATAAACAAGAAAGACAGAATCATTCATCAATAACTCTCGGCGCATCGCCTCCCCTGTTTTAGGGTTTTTCACCGGGTAAGTGCCATGCGGCCCCGATCACGCTTTGCGTGATCGAGGTAGCATTATCCTTGCTCGTCTGTTCATGTGTTGCTCGTTCTGAAGCCTTGTAGATGGCGAGTAGCATTAGTTATCTTAGCACACGTGGAGTATTTTTATCCCTTTTGCATCTTGATCATGCTTTGCTCATTGCTCTCGTGCGCTTAATTATCATGTTCAATCACGAATGCGATGGTTGTGTCTTGTTTTGTCTTTATCAGTAGATCCGATTTGTTATGGTTAGTTTCTGTTCATTTAGAGGCTTGGTTCGATATGTGCATGATTAGGCCTTGCAAACGAGTTGAACGTTCTAGCTGTATGCTTTTGTATTGGCTTGTAGCTTGAGAGGGGGTTGCTATAGGAATCGGCTTTTCCGGTCATTTATATGATCTCTGTTTGAGTCGTATGATCCGATACTCTTGTATATTTGTTAGGCTCAATCACGTGTAGGATGTTCCGATCGTGCAGTGAGGGCTTAGTCGTCGTAGATTGGATTGGATTGATATTTATGAAGCAGGATTATTTTATTACCAAATATATGCATATAGTGCCTGTCCTAGAGATCCGATCCGGTATTGATGCAATCGGCTCTTCATAGCCGATACCGGGGAGGAGTGATGAGCCGATCACGGCTCGGACTAACCTTTACGAATGTCTGTGCTTGCAAGAGCTTAGTATACCACACCTTCCTGATCAGGTGCAGGATCAGGTGGCATGCCTAGCAATTCTAAGCCAGGGTGTGCGCCAGATCGCTAGGCCGTTGACCGAGTGACCGGGGCCCACCAGCCGTCCCGGAAGCCTCCCGGCTCCTCGTGTTGCCTGTCGTTGCTCGCCGGTGGGTTTTGACCGACAACACCGTCGTGGCAGCGACATTCTAGCTCACTTGGGCGAAGCGCGGGGCACCCTAGTCATCCTCGAGGATCCTCCGATTTACGTCACGGGCGGCGTTTGATATCTCGCTCGAGTTCAGAATGCTCCTGCTTAGTTGGAGGCGTGCCTCCTCGATCGATTTTTGCCACTCCCACAGTTGCTCGAGCTGCACATGCGGTGGGGCTTGGTTTCTCACCCGGGCTCCGGCGTCGGGGCCGTTTGAGGGAGTATTTCCATCGCGGGTACTTTCAGCGTGCCCTTTGGAGTGGTCCGCCATGAAACACTCTAGCGAGGGGTGATGGCTTCCCATGCTGGAGTTAGAGTCGGAGATCGTCTCTGACTCCCCCGCGAGGAGGTCATGGAATGACTCCGAGACGTAGTCTGCCATCCTCACATATTCGTGATCCACGGGGGGCGAACCAAAGCACAATGCTATGAGGTGATGTACATCCTCTGCCGTGTTGCGCAAGCCAAAGGGAAACACCATCGAGACGCTCCAGGCCATGATCTCTAGGGAGAGCGGTTCTCCTCCAGAGAGCTGCACCATGACATTGGCGAGCGAGAAGAAAAACCTGATGCAAGTCCTCCTGGGTGTGGAGCTGACGCCCCAACCTCTAGTAATCGAAATCGGGGAGCCGGCTGCCTCGGAGGCACGATCCTCCGGGGAGCGCAGCCGCAACCCCTCAAAAGCCTCAACGACGGGATCGAGGTCGGTGGCGCGAGGGGGTTGGACCGGACCGTGAACCTGCTTGTAACACCCTAATGTAAAATTTCAAATCTTATAATGAATTTAAGTTGGCTCTAGTAATTTTCTAAGGATTTATTTTGCCTAGCTTGCATTTAATTCAATTAAATTACGCAAGTAATTAAAAATTATTTTAGGTTCAACATGTTTGTGCATTCATGCTGGTGCATAAGTGTTATTTGAGTGAGTGCATAGGAGTTTGAATCCAAATTTGATTTGAATTCAAATAGATTTGAGTTGGTTTGAAAAGAAAAGGAAAAGGAAATAGGAAAGCAACCTTAGCTTCTAGCCTAGCCCGGCCTGCTCCTTTCTTTTCTCCTCCTCAGGCCGGCTCCCTCTCCCGCACGTGGCCCAGCTCTTCTCTTCCCCCCCCCCCCCGTGGCTTGCTTCGCTCGGCCCATCACCTCCTTTCCCCGCTGGCCCGCTTCCTCCAATCGTGCGCTCCCTCTCTCTTTCTCTGACGCACCGACCCCACCTGGCAGCGCCTCCTTCTTCTTTCCTTTCTTCCTCCTCGCATCATCGGCCGCGCAACGGCCGCCATGATCCTCGCCTGCCTTCCCCGAGTGCGCCCCCTGAGATCCCCGGCCTTCCCCTTTAAACGCGCCCGTAAACCCCCTGCACCCTTATCCCCACCGTAGCCGCCGCCCCGAAGCCCTAGCACCACCGCCGCCTTGCTCTGCCGCACCGAGCTTTCTGCCCCATCGTGGACCGGCCGTCTCGCTACACCCCAGCCCCGGCCAAGGCCCGCAGCAGCTTCGCCGCTCCACCAGGAAGCTTCTCGAGCTGGATATCCTCGACCTCAGTCCTTGCCATGGCCGGAATTGAGCCCGACGCCGCTGTAGGTGAAATCCATCCACCGCCTTGATTCCTCGCCGCCGGTGACTCTCCGACCTTCCTAACCCCCGTGGCACTTCCGCAGGAGCACCACGAGCCGACCCGTGGGGATCAGAAGCCTGGAGATGCCCTGCATCGACCTCCCCAACGAGCGCCGCCCATCCCCGCCGCTCATACCTCGCCGCCGACCACCCTGCGCTGCCTCTCCGGTCGATCCGAGCCCTCGGTGAGCACCCCGTGGTCCTGCTCTTCCTGTTGCGATAGGTCTGGTAGGCCGTAGCCCACCCTTGAGGCTAGACCACGCACGCCGGCATTCTGCCACCGCTGCTCCACCGGGGCGAGCCCTCTGCAGCTCTGCACCGCCGCCTCATCGCCCTGTTTTGGCTTGCCCTTGCACCACGCACGCGCTTGGCCCCGTTTGCGCCCTCCCCTGTGCCCAGATCCGCATGCACGCGCGCACGCCGGTGGGCTCCACCATGCAGACCCACCTCCGTGGTCGCAACCGTGTCCCCGAGCCTCACCGAGCCCCGCTAAGGCCCTAGGTGGATTACACACGTCGCGCTGACCCTCTCTGACGCAAACCCGAGCCTTGTTGGCCACCGGAGCACTGGAATCGGTGAAGTCCGGCGAGCCCGAGCCGCGCGCCGCCGCGGGAAACCGCTCCAGCAACCTAGCGCCGCCGCCCCTCGCTTGCATTAAGTGTTGGCCGTCCGATCCAGAGCCCGCGTCGAGATTAGATCCCGCGTACCCCTTCAATCCCGGCCCTCCGATCTAGATCCAACGGACCAGGTCCCATCGTCCAGATCGGACCGTCCGATCCAGATCGGGTCCGAACCGTTCGATCCAGATCTGACGGCCCAGATTAGAAGGTACCGCTTTAGCCGTGCGGTTTTGCTAAAGAGCCCCTGAGTTTCCTTGAAATCAACCCGCAGTCCACGTGAGTTCAAAAGTAATTCCAGTTAAGCCCCTGTCTTTCCACCGAAGCCCCTGAGCTTTCCAGAAATAGGGTCCGCCGTCCCTGGATGCGTAGTTTTGCATGTCTAACCCCAAAGTCTATAGGTTAATTGTGTATAAGTCCCTAGTTTTCACGCAGAACCCCTGGAACTTCGGTTTTTCTCGCAGCTAAGCCCCTAGAGCTTGTTTTAGCCCCAGTTTTCGCGTCTTAGCTCCGTTTTAGGTGGTTTTCACGCTCACGTGATCGTTGTAACGCGTAGAATAGTTTTAGATTAGTGTTATGTGCTGTTTTATTGTATTGTTGTACTGTTTCTTATCTTTTATCCTTGTTTGCATGTATGTGCCTGTGTGGACCATGTTTTGGAGTTGCGATCGTGAGTAGACGTTGAGCCACCGGAGGAGTACCAGGAGCCACCTTCTTTAGAGCCCTCTGAGCAGCAGCAGGAGAACTTTGAGGAAGGCAAGTATAACATGAACATCCTATCACTTTTAAATACAATTTCATACTGCATTTTAATATTGTATGCCTATAAGGATTTCCTAGCCACTTTTATCCTTTATATGAATACCTTGGGTTGCATTTTGGTTAGTTGTGCTAGGTACTGCGCTCTCACATTATGGTCCTTTTAATTAAATTTGATTAATGGTATATGCAACTTGATTCTGAGAGTGGCCCTCTGTGCTGTGTGCTTGAGCGGCTCACGTCTCGTTAAAATATGTTTTTTTAGAAACATGGTTTAGGGGGTCAGCACAGTGCTTAGTGCTTGGTTGGCCACTCTCCCTAAGGACCGGTTCATAGAGCGACAACCTGGGACAACCGGGCAACCACAAGACTGGAATGGGATGGTCTTGACTTACTAATTAGGTCATTTTGGTTTGGGAGTAACTTACCTGCGGGGCAAGGGGGGTGGTAAGCTTCAATGGTCCCTGCTCCTCTGGCCTGGTCTGTGCTGTGTGCTTGTACCCCCGTGAGGTGGGCCCTATCGTCGCCGATCCAGAAATCTTAGCGGTTACACCTTACTAGCGTGATCCTTTGTAACGGTCTCGTAGTGCGCTTGCTAGTCATCTCACCTAAGGAAGTGTGATGAACAACTAGCGTAGCTCATGACTTGTGGGTAAAGTTGTGCAACCTCTCGAGAGTGTAAAACTAGTATACTAGCCGTGCTCACGGTCATGAGCGGCCCAGATCCTCCGTCTGATTAGTGGGGTTTATCTTTGGTGGTTTGGTTTGAATTTCAGTAGACTTATGAGTAATTTTAAATAATTATTCAGTAACTTGGGTTATGGTAATTCATCCACTTGTAGTAAATAGCTTTAATAAAATTTGCCCAGATTAAAAGCTAACGCAGTTGAGTCAGCTAACCGTAGAGCCTCATAGTTTGTGTTATACTTGTTGAGTACAAGTTGTGTACTCGCACTTGCTTTCTCTACTCTTCTGTTCTCTTTGGGATATCTTCGACTGCTGCTCAGTGCCAGGCGACGTGGAGGACTACATCAGCGGACTTGATGACTTCTAGACGTTTGTCTCCCAGCTGATGTCCCTGTGGCGCCCTGTTCTTCATGTATTCATTTTACGCTTCCGCACTTCTTGAACCGATACTTGATTCGGTTGTAATAAAGATATTCATTTATAATTTATATGCTTTTATTTCGTGATATGTGTTGTGATATCTTGATGATTCTGTTGTATATATGCGTGACTTGATCCTGGCGCATATATGATTGCTCGGTTTAAATCTTTATAAATCGGGTGTGACACTGCTCCAGCCCTTCCTCCATGGTGACAATGAAGTCCTGGCTCTCGAAAAGCACGAGCATGCCCGGGTACCATTCTTCAGCATGGTTGACCATCTGCAGCCTGGTGGAATCGACGAGACACACAAAAGGCCCCTACCTGGCGCGCCAACTGTTGGTGTTTTGGACCGCCGACTAGTAAATTTGTGCTTGCGCGTCTAGCTCGGATGGTGTGCAAAAAAGACACACGAGTTTATACTGGTTCGAGTAGAACGTCCCTACGTCCAGTTCAAGCTACTGGTGTTCTTGCACTGGTTTGCAGTAGGGGTTACAAATAGTCGAGAGAGGGAACGGGCTCCCAAGTCTCTGGTGGCAAAGTGCTATGCGAGTGCCTGAGTATCTCCCAATCCGGTCCCCCCTACGGGGGTCCTCCCCTTCCCTTTAATAAGACAAGGGGCAGGGGTCGGATACATAAGAGAGATATAAGGAGTAGAAAAAGGAGGGTCGCCGGGATCCCGCTACTCTCCTTCCCTTTACGTGGGCCCCATTGGCCCTATAGATGATGACGGGGTCTCCATGCGCCGCTCCCTAGCATGATGTGCGATGTGCGCCTCAACAAGACAGGCGGCGTGGCCCCCGGCGTGTCTGGTGGGCGATGTTCACTCTGGCAAGATGGGCGGCGTGACCCCCGGCCTATTTTGCAGCTGAACCCCAGCACAGCGGGCGATGGGGACTCGCCGTGATGACCGGTCACCTCCGGAGGTCACGTTGAGCCGTGCCCTCGCCTATTCTCGCATCAGAGGCTTGACCTCCGACGTGAGCTTTCACTCCCACGTGACCCTGAGGGTCCCACGTCCCTGAGACGGTTACAGCCACGTCCGTACACTCGGGATCGAGCCCGCACCCTTGCGATCGGGCGAGGCGGAGCCCTTCCCATAGGGGTCGGATGAGGCCGAGCCCGCACCCTTGCGGTTGGGCGAGGTGAAGCCCACATCCTCAGGGTCGGGCGAGGCGGCTCACACCCCACGTATGGGCTTGATGCTAGGCCGTCGAAGTTCCTTCAGCCAGTGGGCCGTCTGCGGCCGCGTGGCTGCCCTGTCAGGCCGAGCTGCATAGTTTGGGAGGGCTAATCCATGATTAGCTCCCTACAGACCACACTTTCGGGGATCCATGATGTTTACCCCTATCACGGGACGTTCACCCGACACGGCCCAAACTGGATGACGCAGCACGTTATCATGGTCACACAGGATGAGTGGCAGAGGAGCGGGTAGCAGCCGCTATAGAGGAACAAGCGGCGGAGGAGTGCGCAGCGGCTACTACAGCGACGTGGAGGCGCGCATGAGACGGTGGAGGCGTGGCTGCAGGTGGCCGAGGCACGGCGCCAGTTGGCCGACGTCGTGGCGGCACTTCGCGCGTTGGTGGCTGATCCAGACGTGGTGCCGGTGCGGGCTGCAGGCCAGCCCCCGGCCTTCTTCTCGGCACCCACTCCACCTCCATCCATGGCTGGCTCCAGGAGTGGCACGACGGGCGAAGGGCTTGTGGCCTGCGCGGCTCAGGCGCCCAGCGTGGAGCGTGCGGCCTACACAGGGCGTGCGGCCGGTGCAGCCAACGCGAGGTGCTCGCACGTCTCCTCCCACGTGTCTAAGCGTGCAGTGCCACAGGGCAGCGGCCGAGGAGGAGGCAGCAGCGCACAGTGCGGCATGTGGATGCTGCGCGTGAGAGGAGACGGCGCATGCGGTGTGCGGGCTCGGCAGGACGCCGAGGCCTGGGAGGAGACTGCGACTCGAGCGGCACGTGTGGCAGCCACGGAGGCAGCCGCAACACGCGCGGCCGAGGTTGAGCTCCTGGCCGCGGTGGTGGCAGCTACTGCCGCTCAGCGGCATGCTGCAGCGGAGGCCACGCGCGAGGCGCTGGAGGCTATGGAGGCGGAGGCCGCGCGCACAGCCGAGAGGGAGCGGCAGGCTGCAGTTGTGGCGGAGGCCACGGCAGCTGCCGCTGCCACTCTGCGGCTGGAGGCGATCGACTCGGAGGCCGATGCGCAGATGGCGCTGCAGACCCCCAACGTGCAGGCAGTGCTGCAGGCGTGCGAGCGTGGGTGGCGCTCGCGAGGCTCGGCAAGCTCCCCGAGGACGACTGGAGCCTGGAGATGGAGCGCGACCGGCAGCGGCGGTTGCACTGCGCTGGCCGTCACCGGCGGTTGGACCGCGACCGCGACTCCAACCTCGACTCCATCCTCGACTGCGACCTCAACTCTGCACGGGACCGCGGACGCGAGCAGGCACAGCGCAAGGCAGTTGCTGCTTGGGACCATGAAGCTGAGCACGGGGGAGATCGTACTCGGGACCACGGAGGCTTTGGTCGAGGTTTCTGCCGTCGCTGCCGGAGAAAGGCACATCAGTGCCGGTCACAGGGAGCTTTAGTGCCGGTTCCTGTGACCGGCACTAAATGGCCGGTTAGTGCCGGCTATACTGACCGGCACTAAAGAGCTAGTGTTAGTGCCGGTCCGTAATTCCAGCCGGCACTAACGTTTCAAACAATTGTTCAGCATGCTGCATTGCTGCTAGAAACCATTGTTCAGCATGCTGCATTGTTGCTAGCTTCCTAGTCATTGCAAGTCTCAGCACTTAGCAACTTTTCAAACAAAAATTACATGAGAATGGTAGGAGACAGTATAATTTTATCAAAACTTAGCAGACCAGACATGGAAATAAGTACAGAAGCATCACTATCAAGTAAAAAAAATGTACATTATGTCAGAGGTGCACTTGGAAACAGAACACAAAAGGATGAGAGAAGATTCGTGGTCCCACCTGCTTGCAAGAAACCCCTTTAAGTGCTTCTACTTGCGTTGGTTGAAATATCGTCCTCCAAATTAACCAGATGCTTTTGCAATTAGTCAGGGCAAGACTAAGAAGCAGGATATCACGTAACTCAAAACATTGTTGATGTGCAATTAACCAGATGCTTTTGCAAGTTGATGTGCTCACCTCGAATCCGTTTTTGCAATCGGAGGGCGAGGAGGAGGTCCGGAGGGAGGGGTCGACGGTGGGGGCCGGAGCTTCGGGCGGCGGCAGCAATGGGGCGCGAGGACGCGGAGCAGTGGCGCGAGGACCTCGAGGCGGCAAGGGCAGCCGGGCGGCCGGGCTGCGCGGAACGGGCCGCGCGCGAGGACGACGAGGTGCGCCACGGCCGGAGCTTCGGGCGGCGGCAGCAATGGGGCGCGAGGACGCGGAGCAGTGGCACGAGGACCCCGAGGCGGCAGGGGCAGCCGGGCGGCCAGGCTGCGCGGAAGGGGCCGCGCGCGAGGACGACGACGTGCGCGGCGGCCGGAGCTTTGGATGGCGGCAGCAATGGCGCGAGGATGGACATAGGGGCAGCAGGTAAGTTGGGGCGACGTCGTCGATCTGAATGAGCGAAGGGGCTAATAATTTGTTGGGGGGATGGCGCGGTTAGTGCCGGCTAGTGTTACCAGCCGGCACTAACGCGCCCACGTGACGTCAGATGGACAAGTTAGTGCCGGCTAGTGTTACCAGCCGGCACTAACGTGTACCATCCGCGCGGGAATTGGCACGTTAGTGCCGGCTGGTATTTCTAGCCGGGACTAACGTGCCCGCCTTACACTGTTGAGGCACGTTAGTGCCAGCTCGTTCTTGACCGGCGCTAACGTGCTGGTACCGATAGACCGTTTTCTAGTAGTGCGTGTTGGACACGGTAACCACGGCGGGTTCCACGGCAGCAAGGAGGAGTGGGTACCCCTCACCAAGTTCGGACAATTGGGGAAGACCGGCAAGCTCCGCAAGGTCGAGGAGGTGTACCTTCACTCGCTTGCCATCAAGGAGCACCAGGTCTTGGAGACTCTGGTCCCGGGGCTCATGGCGGTGCTTCGTGAGTCGCTCGAAGAAGAGCACCGTGAGCTGGAGGTCGAACAGCAGCACTTGGAGGTGGATCGCGCTTGGTAGCGGCAATTGGATTGCGCTAACCGACGGTTGGACTGCGACCGCAACTCCGACCTTGACCCCGACTTTCACTCCAAGCTAGAGGCACAGACAAGACACGTACGGACCACTCCCAGGTACCGTCGCGCCTTGCCCTCTCCAAAGACGGAGGCCTGCGACGCGCGGGATCACCAGGCGGACGACGAGCTCGGGCTCGTATGGCCTGGACTCCGTCAAGACCGAGTTCTCACTCGCACCCGAGCCGAGTCGATCGGCCCCCAGGCCGAGTCACCACTCAGCGCACTCGGCATCCACTCTGGAGCCGACCCAGGGCCTCACCGCTTGGAGCAGCACCCTGGCCAACACCACGCCCCTCTCGTCCAAGCTGTGTTCAAGGACTGCCCGCAGGCAATGAGCTATGGCCAAGTTCACGACGCGTCGTGCGAAGAGGTCGAGCTGGCTCTATTCCTATTGGACTAGAACATCGAGCTTCGCCCAGTGGCGGCAAAAGGGGGGGAGAAAGGATCAGACTTCTCTCCTCCCACGATGACCAAGACAACTCCCTTCCACTTCAACGACCCGATGCTTCGTCGTCGACTACATCCACCTTGAAGCATCTCGGGGAATCGACATCGACACCACCGAGTTCTTCACCAGCTCCGGCAGGTTCTCCACCAACTCCGGCCCACGACGACCTCCGCATGACTCGGACCACTATGTGAGACTTAGGGCGAGAATGTTAGATAAGTCTCACATTAGTGCGTCCATGTATCTATCTATATTAGTAGATAGGGTTAGGTATAGCGTCCCCCCGGTTGATCTCGACCATCGATGGGATCATACGGTGGTTTTACTGCGGCCGCCTACGTAGAACCAGGGTTAAAGAGGTGACTTGGCCGCCAAGTTGCTAGGGAATCTTAATGGCCAAATCTTTCACCCTTATATATGTAACCAATGCCCCTTGGGCCAAGTGTGGAGTTGAGAGAGAAATAGAATCATTTGGGCCAACAGATTCTGTTCATGGTCATCTGCTAAATCCAAACCGAACGCGGAGTCTAAGTTGATGACGACTTGTAACTTGGCGAAGGGCATAGCTCGTGCGTATTCACATTGGTGATATCCTCGTCACTTGCTAAGCAATTTTATTCCTGCAATAGGTGTGACGTTGAGGGTAGGGCAAATTTAGTGGAACCTCCAAAATCCAAGTGTCCTCCCAGAAACAGAATACTCTCTGTTATTAACTTTGAAAACAGACCCCCATTTGAAATTATGTTTGACCTTGTGTACCCCTTGCCAGAATTGCGACCACCGGTCCCTTTACTTTGAGAAAAACATTTCCTTGACAGATATTTGGTTTTCGGAAAGGTTGCAGCACCCCCCCCCCCCCACAACTATTGTAATTTGTAAATGCTCCACAGCCACTTAATTAGCAAAGATTTAGGTATGCAAAGATTTTTCTCATTTCATCATATGGTATTTAAAATTTTATTACTAGCGCCCCTTCAAAAGAACCCAGACCTATGGTCCTCTCAAACAGGTGAAACATGCCCCTCAGATATACAGGCAAGCTAAAGAGAAGTGGTTAATCAGGATATGTCTGCCTCCAGGAGGCAGATTTTTTTCCCTTTCCAATATTGAAGCTTATTCATTTTCTCAACCATCCCATCGAAAGCATGTATCCCAACACTTGTGTCACTAATTGGAATCCCCAGATATTTCATCAGCAAGGACCCAACCTGGCAATAAAGCATGTTTCCAATTCTAATCTGTTCTTCCTTTTCAACCCCCAAAGACAACCGCTTCACTTTTATGACAAGTGATCTTGTCTTCTCACCACTCAAAGCAATACAGCAGAAACTTGATGTTTGAGATCGATTGATTGTCACAGCCCATCATGATAACAGTATCGTCAGCATACTGCAAATATGTTAGCCCGCCCGGGACTAAGTATGCAACTATCCCCTTAAAATGACCGACCCACCCCCCCCCCCCCCCCCCCCACCACCACACCCACCCAAACACAAGTTTAACTTTATCTAAGGTGTGTGCCAAAAGCGTTAGGAGGAAGGTTAAACAACAGTGATGATAGCAGATCCCCTTGTCTCAAACCTCTCTGTATTTTGAAGCAAGGCCCGTTTCCTCCATGAAGATCTGCATTTCAAAAGTTTGACGGCCTAGATTAGTGTATTCTTTACTTATTCTTCCATTTGTGGTTCTCAGCTGCCTTGCTAAACAAACTTCTTTTATGGACAAGGCATCAGTGACAGCTTCTGCAAAAGCGACAATTCTGTTTATTAGCAATCTAGGTCAACTAATTCAATCAAATATATTTGATTATAAGTATTTGATCCAGTCTCTCCTACTTAAACAACTTGTTTATACCCGTCATTTTTTCCTTCCATATATATAACTGGTACAAGTTTGAAAAACTCGATTCTTTTATTTTGCTCTTTCAGAGGAGAAATATCGAGCATCCATGAAAAAGTTATTGCACTGAAAGAGAGGATCCAGAAGAGCAGGCTTCAACCAGCCCTGGTTTCCACTAGCTCCTCAGTTGCTTCTTCCCTAGTGCCTGGCTGCAACTGCATTACCCGACGGGCACCTGCCATTGGAGAACTGGAACAATAGTGATCTTCTTAAACAGGAGATCACGAGTTTTCAGACGAAGAATGGGAGATGCTGGAGACAATTCAGGCAAAGAATTAGCTTAACTTAGTTCTCTTTATTCGTACTAAAGTTGCATCCGGCCAGCAGCGAAGTGTGCCTACCAGCCTACCGATGGAACCTTGTGTCTTGTAAATATGCATACATTTCAGTGCAGTGCTCACGACCGTAATTAAACTTAGTTGCAATTATGTTATGAATGCTTAGTTGACAAACACATGATACTATGTATAAAGTCAAATAAATATATTAAAATATAATCTAATGAATAGTATGTATAGTTAATGTAATGCTCTTCTTTCCTGATTTGTATTTACTTTTCAATAATGTTTGACTATTTGTACTATTTCACTTATTAATTTAATAGGGTCACCGTTTCTGGTAAGTTTTTTTTGGGTAAAGGATAAAGAAATTTGCTAATGCATTTTTAGCCACTTTCTAACCGACATTCTCAAACCTGAAGTTATGCATTCATTCTCATTAGCGACCATCAGAGACTATTTTGATCAAACTTAGCCAGGCACTTGGGTTTTCTTATCAAGGAGTTATAATCATGAATGTTTACTTAGAAATGTACTCCCTCGGTCCCAAATTAGTAGTCATTTTAGCTTTTCTACATATATAGATTTAGTTATACACGAGACATAACATATATTTAGATGTATAGGAAAAAAAAACTATGTAGCTAGAAAAGGCAAAACGGCTTATTATTTGGAACGGAGGTTGATGGGTCCAGGCATTCAGGGTCTCCAGCGGGCCCACTTTCCACTAACCTTCTAGCTAGCTCAAGACCGCGCCTGGAATGGACGACCGTCCTTGTAGACCGTAACTTCGTCCATACCGCCTGGGCCCGTAATCCCGACCGGCCGCCCGGTCGGAGAAAACCTTGCTTGCGTCCCCGACCGAGGGGATGCTCAGGGACTAGGTCTATACCACGGCTCCGACTCAAATCTCCGACCAGGCTCCACCTTACACGTGTCACTATCCCCGACCGGCGAGGCCGAGGCCAGCCGGACCTTGAGTACTGGCGGGCCCCAGGAGCAGGTGCGGCGGATAAGGATGCACGCCGAAGTCAACTTGCCGGGGCCAACCACTCTCTCCACGGGGTCACAGTCCCCCTTGCTACCACAGCAGGGGGACACTATTCCACCTACCCGTCCTCGCAAAGGGACGGGGAGCGACGTCATCATGATACGGAGAATACACCTCCATCACGATGGAGTGACAGAGCGTAGCGCCGAGGATGGGGCGTGACTGCCATACCGTACTTATCGGCGCACACCCACCCCTCGACTAACGGAGCACGACGTACAGGGACAGAACAAAATGGCACGACACAGGAATTGGGTGGTGGCCGCACAAGGACTCCGACTGACAGAGTTGGTGGTCCTGATTGACAGAGCTGACGACTCAGACCGACAGGGCAATGAAACTCTCTCTTTCTCTCAACATACCAGTCCCCCTGTAAGGAGGGCCCCTCTTGGATTATAAAAGGGAGGGTTAGGCGCCTAGGAAAGAAGAGAAGATCGAAATCTAACAGATTTATTCTCCACTCGAAAACTCGTAACTCCCCAAACTCTCACAATCACCCGGGTTCAAGCAATACATCCGACCGAACCCCAACTGGATGTAGGGCAAGGTGCCTGAACTAGTATACATCTTGAGTCATTGCGTGCTAGGCCATCTTTGATCATAATGTGCGGCAGATACTTTGAGTAGATTAGCTGCCGGCCATTTCTGGAATGGACAGAGGGAGTAGAACGAAGTCGCTTCCAGTGATTTATTATTTCCAACGGAAATCTGAATGAACTTATTTCAGATCTTGTTGTCTCAGCGCCTATACTAAGGACAAAAGAGATGCGAATGGGGAAAGGTGTAGGTCTTATATATGAGACAATCAAACCATGCGAATTAAAGAGAAATATGGCAACATGATGGCAAATTCGTCACATTCGCTTCTTGCTTCATGATGAATTATGAAGTTTTAATACTGTAAACTCTCTCAATTTGCTTTGCCTCCCTCGCATTCCTTCGACAAACTTGAGTAAAGTGTCCTTCGACATGTTGTTGCTCTCTCCGACTCGAGAGTGTCCACACCGAGAAACTTGGCCGGCATAAACGAGCTCAAGAAACAAAATATTGGCACTATGAAATGACCTACCCGCTCCACCTTATCTCTTCGCATGGATAAAATGGAACTTTTTTATCTCAAACAGGATATGATTTTATTTTAGTCACCTAATTTTTAGACATATAAAGGATTAAACTTTAATTATAGATGATCCAAATAGGTCTTAAAGTCGTAGCAAGCAGAAGAGAACCTCCCTCCCTTCCGCCTAAAGTGCCTAAAGTGGTAGCGAGGAGGAAAGAGAAGGGAGGAAGAGAGCCACATAGATGCCTTGTCAGCACTAGAAGCCCAGATGAATGCGTATGGACCTAAATGACACTGTAAAAGATCTAGATCTGCAATTCAAAATTGAGGACCTAAATGATCCCCGAAATAATTTAGGGAGTGTCCACGTAATTTACTCTTTGAAATAATATATCAACGCAGAACAGAGGATGGCAATAAACAATGGGGACTCAGGAATAACCATTCCAATTTACAAACATGATTAATGCCGACTAGCTCTACAAGACTACAACCCATTCCAACAAATTCCGGACATCAGGATTCCAATGAACTAGCAAGCACCTACAACGAAAGTTTTTTTTCCTACTGCTGGTTGAGTACAGTTGCAAGCGTATGACATCAGCCATGGACTGCATCTTTGGGCGGGGCAGCAGCTTTTCTCAGATTGGTGTACATGTCATGGCAAAAGTAAGAAAAATCAGCCATGTTCCTGAAGAGCTCTGGCAGGTGTGTCCGGAGGTTTGCAAGTGATTTCTCCCTCACCTGCCGGGCGTGCCTAAGGTGGTGTCCCTCCTCCTCACTCAGCCTAATCTCTAATTCCTCGATGGCACGTTTCCTGTCCTCAACAGGATCTACGTTTTGAACTTCCGCTGCTTCAGGGTTCACATCCTCACCTAAGGCTGCCCGTCTTTCCTTGTACTTTTGATGCCAGTCTTCAAACTGTGCCCTCTTTCGGCTCAGATCCCTGCGAGTTTCGTCACATCTCCTCCTTAGGTTTACTTCCTCCTCCTGAAGGTGCACAATGTTGCTTATGACTTCAGCAAAGGTTTTGATGGCAGTTTTTGCAAGCTCAATTGGAAGCCTTTCAAGTTCATCATGCCAGGCATGCAGCAGGTTCTTGATAGGTGGATCTACCAGCCTTGGAGGGGACGAGACCTTCTCCTTTATGTTGCTCTCGATAGGGATGAGATTAAGCTTCAGCCATGCATTGAGTGCTCTGATGTATGCTTTCTGATTGTCCATCAATTTCTCAAACTGCATGTGCCACTCCCTAACAATGTCCCGTAGTTCGCAAGTCTGGTTGTAATGCAAATCAGTTGTCTCTCTTGGAACAGGAGGAATCTCAAAACCTCTGATACCTGAAATGATCATGAACTGATTTCTATGATGACGGTGCATAGCACTCCACATTTTGGCCATTCTGCAATAGGTAAATATGGGGAAATGGTAAGAAAAAAGTTCCAAACATTGCCAGTAGTCTAGAACAGCAACCAATAATACAGCACACTTTGTCTCAATAAGATGAATCTTTACAAAAGAGGCAAAGCCATTTTATTGTTTATTGTGGCCATAATAAGGATCATGAATTTACTAGTTTGTGATCACCTGCTGATTAAAAGCATAATACTAAAGTCTAAAGAGACGCATCTGCTTTTTTGTAGGATTACACATTTTCTATCCGCAGACACCAATAATACACATAATATGGAATACAAACTGACTTTCTGGGTAAGCAGAAATTTTTATCATACCATACAAACCAAAGAAATCAAATGGTTGACTAGTATGCTTGAAATATTCAAACACTTAATAGAAAAACCCCTGTTGAGTAGTGACCAGTTTGCACATGACAAACATAAAAACAATCAAAGTTCAAAACATGACTGGCATGTCCAAAATGAAAAGGATTGATATCCTTTTCGGACAGTATGGTTAATGCTTTATCTACCAGAAAAAAAAAATGATATTGTAAGACATCTGTAAGTAGTGCATTTTACAATATAACAAAAAGTGTACGTGAAGGCACATCTTCAGTTGTTTAATACTTCGAAAACACAAAAGTACTACAGAAAGGTATAGCTCAATGTCACTGCAGTAACAAATATACCCCCTATGTTCTTTTTTTCCTTGTCCTATAATCGATGCAGTCAGTTCTTTTCTCAAAATGGTATTAAGCAGAAATATGCGTGGAAGTATTTAGGGTTGTCACGTTAAATAATAAAGGAAAATTTCCATCTGAAGTCACTAAATTATTTCAATAAGTTTGCCAACATCTGTATAGAAAGCAATGTCAGAAGTGTTTATTGGAGATCCTGACAGCCTCCCAAAAGGAAAGTAAAAAAGAATGGAGGTGCAGGTGGTGCCTAAAAAACAATCAATGGCAGCCACCCGCTCCTGGATGACTTTAAAGTTTCATGGTGTGTTTTTTTTTTTCTTTTCGCTGCACAGTTCAATTAATCACAATAAAACTGTAGCACCACCTCTATCCAGCAATAACGAAACATGCTAGGTTTCAGTAGGCTAGAGATAAGATCTAGGTATAGCAGACACTAATCACAGCATGTTGACACAAAGAACACAAGGTAACAGACAAACAGGCAGGTCCATATCATTTATACAATCCATTGCAAGTAAATGAAATGTACACCAGAGGTATGCTACAACAAAATTTATAGAAGAAGCACTTGCTGCAAAGAATACTCACCCATCAACAAGCTCCACTAACTTTGGGAATAGCTGTCTATCCCGAAGCCGATTTATTTCTGAAACCGTTGAATCCATGGACTGCATATCTACGATGTACCTTGTGTGTAAGTGGCTAACAGCAGCTTTTGTCTTCTCCAGAGTTTCAAGTTTAACACCCCGTTTCTTTTGCTTCTGCAATAGAGTCACCTTCTTCTGATAATCGATTTTCATAAGTTCCCCAGCCTAATTCGACATATGCAGGAATGGCAAAGCAGAAAACACAGGGTCATTATTAATTGAAGAAACAATAATACTAATAAGCATTGAAAATGAGCCATAGCTAAACCTGTTTGAATGTTAGGGGATACAAAAAGAAACAAAAAGCCTAAACTTTGTATTAGCTAGTTTGATTTACACTCTGCTTAACTTGCCAAATGACTTCTCACTCGGTATGTACCCTTTTAGCAATAGGATTTCAAATAATTGCAATTTGAATAATAATTGCAAGCAACCCAGCAATCACTAGCTCATTTTCTTGGGAAACCACAGACTGTGATGCATTATTAGCAATACTTGAATAATTCAAAATATGAGTTGCAACAGGTGTATTACAGTAACAGCTAGTTTATGTTACAGAAGTTCAAGGTTAGGCTAACAGTAGGGATGTAACTGCACAGGTGTTTTCATTAATGGTTACCATTTTTTCTCGAACACGCAGGAGAGCTGTGTATCATTGTATTAATAGAAGAAGAAAGGAGTCGTACATAGACCCGAACACACCCCACACACACCCTAGAATTAATGGTGACTATTGATTAGACAAATATTTTAAATTATGAGAGTGAAATGAATAAATCTGAAACAAATAAAAGTGCTCCAAAGTACTGTGTTTACATGTAAAACAAAAGAGGCCAGACACAGAGACAATTCCAAAGCAATAGCACCAGAACTCATGTTAACAAATTAATTGCACATATATTACCTTCACTTCATCATACAGTTTTTTCTCCCAAGCAAGCATTCTATCTAGAACCGCAGCATGAGTTTCAAATCTATCATCAATCTCAAAATTATCATTCAGGTCATCGTGGTCGGGTAAATTCTTGAAGGAGCGGTTCCATGTGATAACATGCATAATTTTTGTAGAGTGATCGATATGACCTGAAAACATCAAGAAAAAAATGTTAGGAAAGCGCAAAATCAACATGACATTGTACATGCATTAGAAAGAAAGTTAAATGGCAATTCATAACAAGAATCTAAAGCTCAATCGAAAATGGAGGGCAACAAAGGGGGGAAAGGAAGCTACATGATGTACTGACTTCTTGAACACATTCCCTCCAGATGCTTCAGATAGCTGATTCTTAATTGTACCGATAATGGCAGCTGTCGCATAAAGTTTCTAAAATCTGACAGTATGATGTGGCAGTATTTAAAATCTAACTTGGAAGCCCAAAAGGCAAGTAAAAGTTTGAAAATGCAACATATAGTTTTCATATTTTACAGTACATCTGCTATAGAAATAAATGATATCTTAGCAAAAAGATACATGCAATTTGCAAATCTAATCAACAAACTTATCCGATTTCTAATCAGCGGTGTCGATGGCAGCAGCCAGAGATGGAATGGGCATTGTACCAGTAAGAACCATTTGCCATTTTATAACATTATTAAGGTGGTTCGACACAATGCTTAGGCCAAAAGACCAAGGGTTGACTACCACTAGTCCATGCACTACCCGATCTGGGCTTTCTGAAACATTTTATCAGAGTTATTGTGGGTATATATTGTTGGTTCATAATGAAAAGAAACCTACATATTGATATGTCACAGGAATTTATGTTGAAAGCAAAAAAAAACCAGGGAAAAGCCTTCGGTGATATTATTGTAATCAAACAGTACTAATGACTAAGTTACGAGCAAAATAACCAACCTCTACTTATAGTTCCCTTATTACATTGTGCAATGAACTAATTATGAACCTTGCAGCACACACTCTACAAAACAAACAGAGGCTTTTTACCCAAACCAAAAGTTAGCGGTAGAGTACCCGCATGATATAAAAAACACCTTTAAAAGGAAATATAGCAAATATAAATGGAACATGAGAACATTGCCCCAACATGTAAACATGGTATAACAGCAAAATATTACACTCAAACAGAGTGTTGCCACTTCAAATGAGTAAATGTGTCCGCACAATCTTAAACCATTAATTCAAATTGAATTGGTGACCACCATAGCTCTCTCATACAGAGAGTTTCAGTTCACTAATTATTTCAAGGTGTAATAATACGACAACCCGAAATAGATGAATATGTTCAATCTTCAATGAGGTGGCTGTAACACCTTACAGCCACCAGACTTCAGAAACATTTTAGACAGTGTTGCACACTAAGCAAGCAAGTCGATTACATCACAAAATCTTCAGACAAATTTTTTATTCATAAACCCAATAAAGCTTTAAGTAAAAGTAATCAGCTTGGACAAAAGACGTAGATGATATTATTGGTGAACTTGCACTAAAATCAGGTATTCTATGGTTTATATAAACAAGGCCAAATACAATAAAAGTTTCAAGATGCTACAGCTAAAAAATCTAAGGGTTAATTGGATACACGCCATTACAATTGTCACGCTTCGGATATACGCCATTACTATTCACGATATCAGAAGCATACCATTATAATTTCATAGATGTTCGAGATATGCCACTACTTATCCCTTCAATACATTTACAAAAAATTCTTGACCAAATTACCCTTCTGCTGGGCTGCTTCCACTGCCCAACCGAGGCTGAGGCCGAGGGCTGACCGCTTCCTCCGCGCCGTCGACGACCTGCGCCACCGTCACCCGCGGCCGTTGGGAGTCCACACCGCCTCTCATCATCCTCTGGTCCTTTGCCGCGGCAGGGACGGGGGAGGGGGGAGGGGGGGGATCCAGCGCCGTGCAGTCCGTGAAATGGGCGCGTGTAGCGTGCTAGAGCTCCGGGGCAGCAATAATATTGGTGCGTGGGGCTGCGGGCTGACTGTATCGACAACCATGATGCTGGCGGCTGGATCTTCTGCATCACGAAGCTCCCAAATTGTTGGGCCAATCACAGAGCTCCCAGCAGAATTGGACAGCAAGAAGAAACGAATCGCTAGACTCCAATCGAACAGAAATTGGCATGCGAGGCGCTTGCATGCGGGAGCCCAGTCCATGGGCGGCCGTCGCAGAGAACAGGTCCGTCTAAGAGCAGCTCCACGCCAAGGAGGCAGAGGCAGCGGCTGCGGCTGCTGCCAGCGGACAAGGGACATCCCCGCCGGTGTCATGGCGATGGGACAAGGAGGGCTCACCTGTGCAAGCCTCATCCCTGGAATCCGCCGCGAAGCTTGCGCATGCCCGCTAAGGTGTCGAACACCAACTAGCATGCGGCACAGCGGCGAAGCAATCGACAGTGAGAAGGGAGGAAGAAGGGTAATTAGGTCAAGAAATTTTTATAAATGTATCGAAGGGTGTAATGGTATATCTTGAACATCTGCGAAATTGTAGTGGTATGTTTCCTATATCGCGAATAGTAATGGCGCATCTCCGAAGTGTAACAATTGTAATGGCATATATCCAGTTAACCCAAAAATCAAAAGGGCCCTAGTCATGTCCAATTCACATAGAAAAAGATCAAATATTCAATCAAAGTGCCATATATGAGATAGCCCATGATAGTGATTCTAGTATCCGCAGTTTGCTATTCCAAAATGATGTGGACACCCAAGCATAAATTACATAATCAATCT
The DNA here is from genome assembly GCF_002211085.1 of Panicum hallii. Classification (NCBI taxonomy): domain Eukaryota; kingdom Viridiplantae; phylum Streptophyta; class Magnoliopsida; order Poales; family Poaceae; genus Panicum; species Panicum hallii. The sequence continues at coordinate 35,903,462 of NC_038046.1, read as the reverse complement.
AAATAAGGAAACATTAACACACTATATTTCCTGACCCAGTGGGTGTGCAGCAGCAAATAACCAAAGATCAGGAAACAAATTGAGCAGCAACACTTGCCTCGGCTGTCAGCATGGTTGGAATGGTAATGCATTCGGGTGGCCTCCAGCTTTTTTGACACATCATGTGCACTCTCTGAAGCTCTAAGGAAGTGATCATCAAGCTGAGAAACAATCTGTAGCAAGCTGGCAGTTGCTGATGCAACCATCATCTTCCCCTTCCGAGTTTCAACCGCACCCATTGACGAGGCATGCTGGTAGTGTACAGTCGCCGGTGGGCCAGATGTCTTGGGTGACTTCCTAACAATAGGTTTTGATGGAGGTAGGTTAGCCACCATCTCCTCAATTGCTTTCTCCTTCTCTGCAGCTGTCTGTGGTAGCCTTTCCTCAGCAGCAGCTGGCTCACTAACAGCTGGTTTTGCCACAGGCAGCTTCACCTCAGCCACTGGCTCCTTCTCACGCCTTTCCATCCAAGTATCATCTGCAGGCTGCTCCAAGGTGGGAGGTGGTGTGGGAGTTGGGCCAAAAAAGTAATCCCAGGTAGCCATCTGTGACTCCGGCACTGGAGGCGGTGGGGTTGCGGTGGCAGGCGTTGGTGGGGTTTGGTTCAGCCGTGGTGGTGGAGGCGGTGTCACTGGAGAAGATCCCACACTATCCATTACAACCCGCTTCAGTGGCTGTCCGTGCACCATGCCCTCCACGCTAACATCGTCATGCTCATGGTGATCGTCGTCGCCGTCATCATCATCGCTGTCGTCTTCGTCATCATCGTCACTATCCGACCCGATATGTCCATCATCTTCCTCCTCCTCATCCTCCTCCTCTCGGATAGCAGCATCAGCGGGAGGGCGGTTCCTGGTGGCCGCCCTCTGGTCCGGCATAGGGATGTTGGGGGTGGAGGAGGATCGTTGGAGGCTGGAATGGGAAAAGTCGGGAAATGGCGGCGGTGGCGGGGAGGGCGCTGTGATGACGGATGCGGTAGAGGGGCCAGGCGGCGCGGAGACGGATGCAGCGGCGGCGGCGGCGGCGGCCGCCGCCGCAGTGTGGTGGGAATGGGAGGCCACCAGGCTAGGGTCGGGCGACTCGCCGTGGGCGAAGTCGGATAGCGCGCCGCCGGTGCTCTTGAGGCGGACGGTGTATCCAGTGTGGGCGGCGGCGAAGGCGTTCCGCGCCACCACGGCGTCCGCCATCAGCCTCTTCCGGTCCCGGCACCGGCACACAGACTCCTCCTGGTCGATCTTGGACTGCCCGCACCCCATCGAGGCGGCTGGCGGCGACTCGACGGGGTTCTTGCGATTCTTGGGGTGGGATTCCTGGTGCTACGGCTTGATGCGGCGGCGGCGCTGTCGGGTGGGGGGAGTGGTGAGGACCGGTGGCGTTGGATGCACGGTGGGTGCCGTACAGGTTGAGCTGGGGAGTGGGGAAAGCAGAATAGGAGCGGTCCATTGTTGTTCTATTTCTACTAGTCTGTTTTTGCTTTATTTAGTTCTTCTGGTAATTACCAATTATGCAAAAAAATGCTACAAAATCTTTAAAAATTTCAAAAAGTCTTTAGAAAATGTCACCAGTCTTTTAAAAGTTTCGTGAGTCTTAACGTTGACTGATAAAAGGAGATAAGATTAATTCTTACCGTTCATTGATGTGATACATATCACTCTTTTTTTTTGAGTTGATATCACTCTTGAAACATTACTAAAGCTCAAAGAAGATATTTATCGAAGAACTACAACAGAAGCATCAAGTTTTTATAAAGGATTAAGTACATATAAGTTATAAAAATAAAGATATTTATCTCTATTTAAAAGCTATAAGGCCTTACAAAACTTGTATACATCTAAACCAACTAAATGCCAACCTATATGATAACTAGAGTACAACTTGTAACAATCCATTTTGAATTCAGCAACACTTAAAGATGCAGCTTCTAGGACAGCCAAGCAGCTTCAATAACCCTCCATCCATTGAGTTTTAAAATTCTTGACTTAGTAGTAAAATAGATTCTCTTCTAACTCTTAGTATTAAAATCTAGTTTTAGTTTGAGTTCACATTCTTGATATTCCTAAATGTTCATGACACATCTCTTTTGTCCAGAGTAAAGTGAACTAGAAGTGTGAGTAGGGAAACTAATGCCAAATAATTTTTTTTCAAAACACACTATAGAAGCAGACGCTCACATACACGCAGACACACTCACCCCTATGAATACAAGCACGCAACCCTATGCCTATGAACACCTCCAAGAGACTAAGCCGGCAAATCCTCGAGATTGACGAAGTTACCACATGCACCTCTCTATCGACGGGCACGTCGCTTACCACTGAAAGAATAATATTGGTTAACTTCTAAAATAAATCTAGAAAAATGCGAGCACTCCGTGCCAAGTCTAGGACTTGAACCCGGGTGGGCAGGTTTCACCACAAGGGACCTTACCAGCTGTCAGTGTTTCGTACCGCCGACCAGTGAATTTGTGTTTGCGCATCTAGCCCGGATGGTGTGCAAGGAAGACACAGAGGTTTATACTGGTTCGGACAGAATGTTCCTACATCCAGTTCGAGCTGCTCATGTTCTTGCACTGGTTTGCAGTAGGGGTTACAAACAGGCAAGAGAGGGATGGGCTCCAAAGTCTCTGGTGGCGAAGTGTTGTGTGGGTGAGTGAATCTTCTTCCAAAATCCCTCCCCCTTCCTTTTATATGCCAAGAGGCAGGGGTCGGATATACAAGAGAGAGAGGTCGCTGTGATCCCGCTTTTCTTTCTCCCTGTGTGTGGTCCCCGCTGGTCTTGTAGATGATAATGGGGGTGTCCCTGCGCAGCCCCCTTGGCACGACGTGCAACATGCGTCTCAATAGGGTGGGCGGTGCGGGCCCCTCGGCATGCGTTTTACGGCTTGACCTCCGATGCGGTAATGGCCTGTCCTCTCCAGAGATCATGTCGAGGCACGTCCTTACCTGATCTCGAGCTAGAGGTTCGATCCCCGGCATGACCTATCATTCCGTGAGACCCTGATGGCACTGTCGGTGTTTTACCGCCTGCCCACCGAGGGGTATACCCGAGGTGGTGAGTTTTAGGTAGGGTGACGCCGAGATCAGGAACTCGAAGGTGCAAGCAACACAAGGTTTAGACAGGTTCGGGCCACGATGTGCGTAATAACCTACGTCATGTTTGGTGGTTTGTATTGCCTTGGGTGTTGATGTGTTTTGAGGGGGTCCCTGCCCGCCCTTATATATCCGGGAGGACAGAGTTACATGAATCCTAGTCCGACACCAGCCTAGGAATTGTACTCGAGTACAACTCGAGTAGCTTCCTTCTGTATCGGCTAGTCCTACTTCGCATGCGAGTAGAATACAACACAGATAAGGTATAGGACATGTCTTATTGTGACGCCCTGAAAATTTATCGAATTAAATCACGCGCTAGAGTGTTTCAATTGAAAACCACCCATCGTCGAAACCCTAGCCCTAACCCCTCCTGACCGACACTAAACTTTATCGCCGCGTCGCTCGGAGGCCTGCCGCCCGCGCACGATCATCCGCCGCGATTAGCGCCGGCGCGATTCCTTTCTCGCGCAGCGCGCGAATCCCGCGCGCGCGTGGCCGACAGGCCACGGACGCCGTCGCGACCGGCGCCGACGCGCCCCTCCTTTTCTCTCTCTCTTTTCTTTTCTCCTTTTCTCTCTCCCTCCTATTTCTTTTTCCCTTTTTCCTCTCTTTTTCTTTTCCCTTCCTTTTTTCTTTTCCCTCCTCCCTTCTCCTCCCTTCTCCTCCCTTCTCCTCTCCCCTGTTCCCGAGCGCCGCTCAGCCCGCGCGGCCCCCTCCCTCCCTCACGCACGCGCGCGAGCTTTTGCCCCGGCCATGCCGCAACGCGCGCGCACGCGAACCGCGTGGCCGCGCGCCACGCCGTGTCGGTTGCCGCTCACGCCCTGCCCCTGGCCCGCGCCACGCCGCGCCGCGCGGGCACGCGCGCGCTCTGCCCCTGCGCGTGCCGCGTCCGCCCCGCCGCGCGCGCCGTCGCCCTGTGCTACACAGCGCCGGGCCCGCGTCCGCCAGCGCACCGGCCCGCGTGCGCGCCCCGTCGCCACCGCCGGCCGCCCCTGTGCGCGCCCACGCGCGGCGCTACTGGCCCCCCCCTCCGCCGCCGCACCGCTCGCCGCTTGCCCGAGACGTCCCGTCCTCGCCACCCGTGCGCCGCTTCGCGACGGCCGCAAGCGGCTGAGCGCCATTGATGGCGCCCCGCACCGCCCGCCGGCCGCCACCGCCCCGTTCCCCTCCGCCTTACCGCCCACTCCCTCTATAAATACCCCCCAGCGCCGCACTCCACCACCACAACCACCACCGCCGCCCCTACCCTCTTCCCCCCTGTCCCTAGCGCCGCCGCCGCGCACACCACCACCGGCCGCCGCCCCTCACCGCGGGCCCGCTCCCTCACCGCGTCCCAAGTCAAGGTGAGACCGGGGACGGGACCCCCGCGCCTCCCTCTCCCTTTTCCCCCTCAGCCCCGAGCCACCCCGGGCCCCGGCCGCCGGGATTTGGCCGGCGCCCGAACCCCCTTCCCTCCCCTGTTTTCTGTCAACGGGAGGAGGAAGAAGGAGGACAAATTTGCCCAAAACCCCCTGCCTTTCCCCTATTTCTCTCAAGAGCCTTTCACTCTTTACTTTTGTTTGCGAAAGGAACCCTGCCCTTTCTGAAAATCCAAAATACACCCCCCATATAAACCTAATATCAAATAAACTTTCCACCACCTTTTAATGAGCCTCGAACATTCTCTAAAATTACGACCAAGTCCTTTCCATACCAAATATAGTTACGAATAGGCCCCTGGACCCCGTTTAAACCCTAAAACCCTCTTTAGCGCGTCATTTTATGCGCGAAACGACCTCCGATTGACCCGAAACTTTACCACGCCCTTTCTAGTATAGTTTTAGCCATGCCATTAAGAAACCACCTAGAAATATTACCCCTACCTCCGTAACTAAATTATTTCCGATTCAAGCTCAACGATAAAAGCTTTTAGTTCTCTCGCTTGATTGCATGCCTATTTGTTTGCGTCGTAGGACACGGAGTGAACGAGGAAGTTCCCGACTGCGACCAAGCAACCGAGGACCAGTTCTGCGACCCCGAACCCGAAGGACAGTGCTTCGATCAGGACCTCCCGCAAGGACTTGACGATGGCAAGTTCAACTCCACCCTTTGATGCATGATTCTGTCCTAGTTTTTATAAACACAACCCAGAGGCCTGTTTTATAAAATTGCATGGTTTTGTGTGCTGAAAACGTGGTAGGATAGCCACCCTTACTTGTGATAACCATACCTTGACCACCTGGTTTGCAAAGAAAGCGTGTGTGCGTGTGGGAAGGGATAAAATGTGGTTTTAAAAAGTGAGTTAGACGGGATGGATGGCATTTCTGTGTGAATTGCCGTCGGTGTGCTCGTACCTGTGTGGTTGAGCGTGGAAGGGAGATATCCATCTTGTCACCCCTAAGGACCGATTTGATGTGTCGTCTCACCTAGCTTCCTGTCGTGCAAACCACTTGACCGTTGTATGGGCAACGGCTTGGCCTAACCCCACTAGTTTGTCTGATAGCCATCAGGAGAGCTGGGAGCAACGGGTGATCAAGGAGACGGGATAAGCTCTGTGTGACTTATGCCCCGGTTAAACCTCGGTGATAGGTCGAATGACCCCTTGATAGATCCCGTGGTGGCTAGCCAGGTCTAGCTAATTTGCACCGGCACTAAGGTGTTCGTGCTGTGGTACCCCACCTGTGGGTAAAGTTGCACACCTCTGCAGAGTTTAAATCTATTCGAATAGCCGTGCCCACGGTATTGGGCAAGTTACAGTGTGGTCACATAACTAGTGTTACTCTCTGGGAATGGTTGGACTGGTGTGGGTTGTTTGGGAAATGTCCAGCCGCTGTGCCGTGTGCTACAACGGGCGGGGAGTCCGGTAGCAGTTTTAAACTGGATCCTGTGTGGATCAACACCATGTGCTCCTTGATGCTTAACGACTTGTTTTGAAAATGTTTTAAACGAACCTTTGCATAAAGTCGAGTCTTCCGTAAATAAACCATGACCTTATCCTTGGATTATCCTGTGCATTAAATACTGTTATACCCCCTCCGTGGGTGTGATTGGACTTGCTGAGTACGTTTGTACTCACCCCATTCTTACTTTTACAGTGGAAGACCCTGACTACGTCCCCGAAGACAACGAGTAGGGTTCCGTCCTGCACCCAGTCGTGCCTGTGGATAAGGCCACCATTGGAGTTCCGCATGGCGCAAGACTCTGATGAATCCCTTTTCATAGCTAGTGTAGTAGTGTGGGTTGTAGTTGTAATCCTCGCGATAGTGGCGCTTCACTGCCCATTACCGCGTAGAGCTGTACGGTGATGTACTATCTGATGTAATAAAGTGTTATCAGCCTCCTGGGACTGATAAAGCAACACTTTTAAGTCTTCCCTAATGGGGGGGACGCTTCACTTATCCCCTATTCCTATATGAACTACGTTATGTACACAGTCCCATAGTCCTGGGTCTGACAAGCCCCCGAGCTCTTCGTAGCTGAGTACTGCAGGCTCCTCGAGTACTTCCGAAGTAGTCTTCGGCTTCTTTTGAAGCTCCGTCTTGAAGTTCTTCTACGAGTACTTTCTTGGCTGCATCGAAGCTATGAGGTGCTCATGCCCCGAATTACTTCTTTGGTATGGTGTGCGATGGAAAATCGCACTCCATATGGAGTAGCCCCCGAGCCTTAGGTTGAATCGAAGAATCAGGCTGAGGGTCACATTAGTCTTGAATCTTTCTTGCTTACTCTTTGAATATATTCAAAAAATAAGTAGTCGATGCCACGTATCCCATAGCCCCCGAACCTTGAATCCAAATCTCCCAGGTTTGGAAAAAAGGATCCAATGGTCGTGGCATGCGGTGAAAAAATATTCCCTTGAATAGTAATTGGTGTGATGGTATAGAAGTTAGATTTGGAATTCGAAAAAACCCCTTTTTTCAGGATAATTAACCCTGAAAAAATGGTTAATCAAATAATTTATCTAAAAATCCACCAAATGACCCCTCGTCTTCCGAATATTCCCTATGACAACTCTTCAACTTCGGAACAATAAACCTGTATCCGGTCGCTGGTTAGTTAACCTCGCGGTAGGGTAAAATCCGTGCTTCCAATCTTCAATCCGCCGAGAAATTTCCGAATCCCCAATCAGATCCGTGCTCCGCCTTCGCCCCCTTTGACAAACCCCAAGCTAGCCGAATCTCTCCGCCCCTTCTCTGCAGCCCCCGAGCGCATGCGAGTAAAGCAGCTCATGGCAAATAGATCTAGAATGGTGCCCAAGAGATCCAACGAGAAAGATGGGAAGGGGAAGGAATCGCACCCGCCTTCTGGGGAGTGGTCTTACAGTGAATGCTCCAATAACGACCTTCTGAATCATGTTTCTGAGGGTTTGCTTCAGGGGAAAAATCTTGTCAACTGGCGCCCTTCTTTTCGCCAATCTCTCCCCATGGAGAATGTAGATGAAATCATCTCATTCTACCATTTTTCAGAACAGGGCTTGGCTCTCCCCACCTACTCCTTCTTCCGTGGCCTTCTTTATTTCTACGGGCTTGAGCTCCATCATCTCAACCTGAACTCGATCTGCCACATTGCTATCTTCATCCACTTTTGTGAAGCTTTCCTTGGAATTGAAACCCATTGGGATCTTTTCTGCTATCTTTTCCGCGTAAAACCACAACATACCTCCAAAAATCCATCCGTTGTAGGAGGCGCCGGCATCTAGCTTAGGCAACAGGTCGGTAACAAATATCTTTCCTACAAATTCCCCTCCAACATCCCTGGATGGAAAAACCATTGGTTCTTCATCGGAAACCATGTCCCCCAACTCCCTGAAAGAATGGGTAAGCCCCCGGTCTTGCGGCCGGAGTGGAACACCGAGCTCTCCAAGGGGGACATGGATCAAGTCGATGAGTTGCGAGCTCTCATAGCAGCCCATAAGGAAATAGGGGTGACCGGCATGTCTGTAATGTTTTCATTCTTCAAACGCCGAATCCAACCAATCCAGCAACGCCATACGCTAGGCTTCGAGTACATGGGTGCTGAAGACCCATCTCGGATGTGCACAGAGGAACTGACCGACGATGCCGCGCTCATCCGGGTCAAGTGGGTGCTGCTGGATGTCAACACGGTGCCCTACGTCCCGGAGCTGTTCTCCGCACAAAATCCTCCAGAGCCGGTAAGTTTTCGACTACTTGGAATATTTCTATTGTTCTGGAACTTCCACTGACTGAGAATCCTCTGCAGGGACACACGGCATTGTACTGGAGTTATCCACCACAAGCCGACATCCCCCAACCATACCACCTTCTCCCCAGTGCCGCAACAGAAGCAAAAAAGGCTCAATCATCTGACGATTTGCCCAGCAGCAAGACAAACGAGAGCGAGATCCCCCTGGCGAAGAAGGTGGTTGAAGGGAAGGCCAACAAGAACAACTCCCCCGGATCATCCGTGGAGTTGGTAGAAACTTTGCCATCAGTCCCTCGGGGTCGTTGGGTGGTACACAAGCGTAAAGCGAACATAGTCGAACCCACCAGGTATGGGGCCGCCACCTTGTAGAATTATCAAGTCTTGTGTTTGTTGGATGCTTACTTTATCTGTGTTGCAGTCCTTCTTCTTCTCCTCCCGACCCCAAGCGCCGAAAGATGGTCAGGACCGTATTTGCTGGGGATGATGTTCCAGCAGGTGGTTTTGCAGAAACTGCTGGGACAGACCCGACGACTACTTCTGCAGGGGTCATGACCATTGCAGTGGCGGGTACCTCGCCGGGGCATCCCGCGCCCTCGGCTGGTGTGACCCCGCCACTGGCAATGAGTACCGTGGTTGTAAAACCATGGGCACTGAGACTGAAGAGGTCCGACATAAAGAAATCCTCTCTGTAAGTGCAGCTCCTTGTTCATAATATATCTTCTGTTCTTTCGACTTGTTTGATGATATATTTGATTCTTCTTTGTTAGGACTTCGTCCGCTTTGGGGTTGGATGGGCCAGAGCCTATCTCGGCTAGTCCAGCCCCCGAGCCGCTAGTCAGACAACCTAAAGCGGAAAGCGCACAGCTGCTGCCCGGGAGTGAGGACGCGACACTACCCGACCCACCACCTCCCGAGCCCTAGCAAATCGAATCCAGCGCTGGTGGTGGTGAACAAGTCGAGGCCACCAATACCACTCCTACGGATAGCACAGGTAAGTGTCTGACCTCCTGCGGCTAACTGCTTAGATCGCAGGCTTCGTGTATTGAACGCTTTTTCGACTTGCAGGTGCCCCGCAGCCATCAACTGAAGAGGCGCGGGTACTTCTGGCAGCCCTGGAGTTCTGTTGATGTCTGGGAGAGGATTCAAGAACATCATCAGTTGGATGATCCTCTCCTCACAGTCGACAACATGCGGTATTTCCAGAAGATCTCCAAGGAGATGTACAAGTTTACCCTGGTAAGGCATGACTGCTCTTTTGCCATTATGTTTTGTCGAGTTGTTTGGTCTTCTAAGTCTTCCCCCTTGTACAGGATGTGGCCAAACGCTCTCAAGAAAAATCTGAGAAGCTGAAAGCAGTCGAGAGTGGTCTCTAGGAGCTCCAAGTGAAGGATCGACGCATCGAGAAAGAACTCCGAAAGAACATCTATCTTCGCAAGGAGCTCGACAAGCTGAAGCGGGAGCAAACACAGGAAACATGGCTGCTCAAGAACGACATCCGTATGTTGGTGTTTTACCGGATGACACCGAGGGGTATGCCCAAGGTGGTAAGTTTAGGTGAGGAGATGCCGAGATCAGGAACTCGAAGGTGCAAGGAACACAAAACTTAGACAGGTTCGGGCCGCGAGGTGCGTAATACCCTACGTCCTGTGTGATGGTTTGTATTGCCTTGGGTGTAGAATGATCTGTTTCAAGGGGATCCCTGTTAGACCCGGGGCTACGGGGCTGTGTACATAATGTAGCTTAAATAGGGTTAAGAGATAAAGCCCGTCTTATCTCTTATTTATATTGTTTTCTACTCGTTTGAGTAGGAGATAAAGCTAGTCGGTACAGGAGGAAACTACCCGAGTTATACCCGCTGTGACACTCAGGTACTTAGTATTCTCACACCATAAATTTTAGTATAAAGTTGTGTGCAAAAATATGGTGGAAGGGTGTTTAAAAATTTAAATGACAAGGAAAAAAGCGTATTTATATAGTTATAATTTAATAAAGGTCCTTTAGTGTTAAATAGATAAGAATGGGAAGTGGAATTCAAATACATAAAGGTTGTTTTGGCAAAAGTCAAAAACTTGTGTTTAAATCGCAAATATAGGTGAAACTACACCTAGGATGTATATGTAGTGTAGTTTTTAAATAGGATTTATATAAAGTTTAGAAGCTTTGCTAAGTTTTATATTAATTTCAAATCCTTAGCTCTTCTATGAATGAACCTTAAAGCAAAGTTGTAGATTTTGTAAAACCCTACATTTTTACTTTTGGGCCCATCTTCATTTGAGCTCTAGTTTAAAAGTTACTGGAACATTACAGTGGAGCCCCTATGTTTTTAGGATATTACTTTTCAGTCCTTCTTCGTCTACCTCCCTCCCTCCTCCTCTGTTTCTTCTCTGCGCCGCGCTGCCGCCGCTCTTTCGGCCATGTGCTACGCCGCGCCGCCCCTGTGCTGCTCTGGGCCGAGCCACGTGCCGCCCCCGCCCAGCGCCACCGCCTTCCCCGAGCCGCGCTGTCTTCTCCCCGCCGTGCCACGCCACCCGGCCATCTGCCCGAGCTGCCCCTCGCCGCTGCTCGCCGTTGCTGCAACCCGATCGGCGCCACCTCCTGCTCCCTGCAGTTCCATGTGTCCTTCCCCACCCTCCCGCCGCCTTCCCGACCCCGCGCTGGCCGCTCCTGCTTCCCCCATGTCGCACCGCCGCTGCCCGTGCCGCCACGCGCGCCGCCGGCGTGCCAGCTCCTGCTTCCGCACGGCCACATCCTCTTCTGGACCCCGAGCACCTCCTACAGCTCCTTAAGCACTCGTTCTTGCATCCGCACACACACATTTTTGTTTCTTGACCTCTGCTCCGATCACCCCACCTCATCGGTCCTCCGCCGCCGTCCCTGGCCACCGTCGTCAGCCGCCTACACCACCCTCGGACCCCGATCCAGTGCTGCCAGAGCACCACAGTGACTCACTGGTGCTCCCAAGCCCATCCAATTTCATTTTCCCCCACCCAACCATCACCCCCACAGCGCCGGTGAGCTCCCAGCTCCGCCGCCGCTCGGCCTCCCGTCGACCCGCCGGTACAGGGCCTTTTCACCTCGACCAAGGGCACCAACAGCACCACGTCATCTCCCTGAAGCGATTCCGCCCCTCCTTCACCACCCTCCGTCGCCCCAGCCCGTAGAACACCGGCCGCCATCGCCGCCGGTAAGAGCCCGAAGTCCACCTCACCGTCGACAACTACCTTCTGCCCCGTCTTCGACCAAATTGGGCACGGGGAAAGCATCCCCGCACTCCCGCGAAGCTCATGCACGCCCTATCTGCCCACGTTCACCGGCCCCTCGCCGGGAACGATGACGCGCCACCACGACCGCCGCCATCTCTCGTCGCCGGCCATGCTCCGCCGCGATTCCTCGAGCACATCACCCAGCCTTAGCCTCAATAGAGTCTGGAGGTCATACAGGACCAGCTCTTCCCCGGCCAAACCCTCGCCGCCGGTGAGAACACGTCGGACAGATCCACCGGCGGCCGTTGGGGAGAGTCAAGGGCACATCTGCGAATATTTTTCCTGTTCTAAGGGCCCATGTGCAAGAAACCAAGGACCCCTCTGTAAACGTCTTTGTTATTTCATGTGGGCAAGCTGCCAGCTTGTAAAATCAATAGGAAATTGTAGGAAACTCCAAAAATTGTCAAACCGATTTTGTTGGAAACTAGAAGTCAAGCTCTACAACTTTTGTTAATGAAGTCTGGTTTGAATCTAAATACTTTTGAATCTATTTAAAACTTAAGTAAAAGGGTTATTTTATGCATAACTTGTGCATACAAACTAATTTTCTTGTAATTTTTGGTATGTAGCTTCTTTAAATCATGAGTGAGCTTATGTAAAATTTCAAGCTTAATATTGCTCTGTAGTTTTGTAACACCCTGAGGTAATTTATTTAAATTTTAATGAATTTATTTGGGCTTAAATAAATTTTTTCAGGCTTTTCCTTAATTTTTGCGGCATTTAAAGCAATTTATAACGCAAGAAAATAAAATTTATCATAGGATTAAAGTGTTTGTGCATTCATGCTGCAGCATTGCTTTATTTGTGTTGAGTTTATAGAGTTTGAATTCAAATTTGTTTGAATTCAAAAGGAATTGTTTGAATGCTTAGAGTATAGAAAAAGAAAAGAAAAGAAGAAATAAAGGAAATAAAGCCCAGCAGCCCAACTCCCTTTCCCTCTCGGGCTCCTTTCCCTCTCCTTCTCCCGCATGGGCCACGGTGGCCCAGCTCCTCTTTCCCCCGCGGGCCCTCTCTCCCTCTCTTCCTTTCCCCCGCGTGGGCCACGCTCGGCCCAGCCCCCCCCCCCCCCGAGCCCGTGCTTCTCTACTCATTCTTCCCCTCCTGGGCCGGCGGTTGCCCGGCCCAAACCAGCCGCTGCCCTCCTCTTCTTTCTCCCTCTGACCGCCAGGGCCCGCTTGCCAGCGCCGTCTTCCTCCTTTCCTCTTCTCTGCTCTGACGCGCACCTGCCGCCCGAAGATTCCGGTGAGCCCCCGCGCCCGGCCAGCACGCGGAGGCCATTCCGCCGCCCTATAAAAAGGGACCCCCAAGCCCCTGGAAACCCTAACCCCCACCCCCACGGCGCCGTTGAATCCCTAGCGCTCCGGCCGCTTGCTCCGCCGCGCGCAGTGTCCTGCATCACCGTGGACCGGCTGCCCCGCGGCGTCATCACCGCCAACGACCGCTGCAAGGGCACCGTCTCGAGTCTAGGGACATTCCCGAGCCCGCTGGGCTCAGCCTTCGTTCTTGGGTACACCAGATTTGACCCAACATTGCCACGGGTGAGGGTCAGTCCGCCGCCGCAATTCTCCACCGCAGGCGCCCCTCCGGCTACCCTAACCATTCACCTGGCTGCACAGCTCGACGTTGAACCTACTGGTGGGGACCAGAAGCCCGGAGACTCTCGGTAGCACCTTCCCCCACGAGCACCAGTCGTCCCAACCGCCCGCTGTCGTTGAAGATCGCTCTCCGCGCCGCCCCGACCAATCCAGACCCTCGGTGAGCAATACCCGACGCCCCTCTTCCTGTTGCGCATGCCGTAGGGTCGCGTAGGGCACTCCAGTGGCGGGAACGCCGCCCCGGCATTCAGTCGCCGCCACTCATCGGGGCAAGACCCGAGCCGGCCTCAATCCGTCGCACCAACTACCTAGACGGGTTCACCGTCATTCTCTCCCTTTCCCCGGCATAGTCCTGACCATCCAGAGCCCCGGAGGACCGAGTCCGGTCGACTCCGACGGACTTCCGGCGAAGCCGCCACGGAAACACCCCGCCGGTGGCCCATCCGGTAGACCTGAGCCAGCGTCGCGCGAGAGCCGTCCGATCGGTGGTGAACGGGCGAGATTAGATCGCGCTGAGAGTAGTTCAGGACCGCAGGATCCAGATCCAACGACTCCAAACAGAAGATACCGGTTCGGTCTGTACTTTTGGCTAAAGAGCCCTCGGGTTTTTTTGAAATCAACCCGCGCTCCCGTGTAGTTCAAAAGTATTCGCAGTTAAGTCCAGTTTTATTCATTTAGACCCCCGCGCTTTCAGGAATTAGTAACCGCAGTCCAGGTCCAGTGTTTTCACGCGCTAGCCCCTGTGTCTAACCTTTAATTAGGTTTTAGTCCTCGGTTTTTGCGCAGAACCCTCTGGTTGCCCTGTTTTTCTCGCAAATAAGTCCCTGGATCTTGTTTCGAGCGCAGTTTTCGCGTTTTAGCTCCGTTTTAGGTGTTCTTTATATCCACGCGATCGTTGTAATGCGTAGAATAATTCTAGCATAGATTTATGTGCTGTTTCATTGTCTTGGTGTACTGTTTCTTATAGTTTGCCATTGTTTGTGCATGTGTGTATGTATGGACTATGTTTTGATGATCGTGAGTAGACGCGGAGCCTTTGGACGAGTACCAGGAGCAGCCGTCTTCCGAGCAGTTTGAGCAGCAGCCGGGAGAGTACGAGGAAGGCAAGTATAACATGAACCTCCTATCACTTTTTAATACAATTTCATACTGCATTTTAATACTGTATACCTATAAGGACTTCTTAGCCACCTTTATATCCTTTATATATATCTTTTGGGTTGCATTTTGGTTAGTTGTGCTAGGTTGCTGTGCTATAACAAATCTTGGTCCTTTTTAATTAATTTGATTAATGGTCTTATGCAACTTAATTCTGGAGCCGACCCTTTGTGCTGTGTGCTTGAGTGGTTTGTGCGTCCTTAAACGATGTTTTTGTTAGAAACATGGTTTAGGGGGCCAGCACGGTGCTTAGTGCTTGGTTGGCCACTCTCCATAAGGACCGGTTCATAGAGCGACAACCTGGGACAACCGCGCAACCACAAGACTGGAATGGGACGGTCTTGACTTACTAATTAGGTCGTGTTGGTTCGGGAGTAACTTACCTGCGTGGGCAAGAGGGGTGGTAAGCTTCAATGGTCCCTGCTCCTCCGGCTTGGTCTGTGCTGTGTGTCTTGTACCCCCGGAGGTGGGCTCCATCGTCGCTGATCCAGAATCCTTAGCGGTTACACCTTACCAACGTGGTCCTTTGTAACGGTCTCGTAGTGTGCTTGCTAGCCATCTCACCTAAGGAAGTGTGATGAACAACTAGCGTAGCTCACGACTTGTGGGTAAAGTTGTGCAACCTCTCGAGAGTGTAAAACTGATATATCAGCTGTGCTCACAGTCATGAGCGGCCCAGATCCTCCTTTTGATTAGTGGGGTTATCAACCTTTGACGAGGGAGATTCCCCGGGTGGTTTTGGGTTGGATGGTTCTCAGTAGTTCTTAATTAATATTGATTAATTTCTTATGCAATTGGGTTATGGTAATTCATCCACTTGTAGTAATTAGCCTTAATAAAATTTGCCAAGACTAAAAGCTAATGCAGTTGAGTCAGCTAGCCTAGAGCCTCATAGTCTGTGTTATACTTGTTGAGTACTAGTTTGTACTCACACTTGCTTCTCTACTCTTCTGTTCTATTTCGGATATCTTCGACTGCTGCTCAGTGCCCGGCAACGTGGAGGACTACGTCAGCGGTTTCGACGACTTCTAGGCGTTTGTCTCCCAGTCGACGTCCCTGTGGCGCCCAGCTCTTCATGTACTCATTTTACGCTTCCGCATCCCTTGAACTGATTCTTGATTCAGTTGTAATAAAAATATTCATTTTATAATTTATACGCTTTTATTCGTGACATGTGTTGTGATATCTTGATAGTCTGTTGTATATATGCGTGACTTGATCCTGGCGCATATATGATTGCTCGATTTATGTTCTTATAAATCGGGTGTGACAAGTTTAAGCTCTTTTAAACTTTTACAAATTAAATTTAAAATGGTTTGAATTTAAATAAGCATGTTCCTAAGGCTTCTATGATTAGATCTTTTTACCATAACCTAATATGTTGATAATTAGTTCATAATTAAATTTTCAAGAATTTAAAGTTCTGTTTACTCCAGATTTGAATTTAAACTTGAAGTTTGAATTCAAATTCAAATATTTTAGTTTCTATTTCCAGAAAATTATGAAAAATTCACCATAAGCTTATTTATTGAAAATAAACTTATCCACAAAAATTCAAGGTCAGAAACTTTATAGTTTTCAAAATAAAAATCAAACCGGTCAAATTACTTCAAAGTAATTCCATTAAGATGACATGACCTAAGTATAGATGGTAGTTTGAAACCCCACCCCCCTTACTACATGAGTTTATGTTCATTAATTTATTGGATTACAACTTTATCGTGAAATGAAATTCTTAACTTGAGAACCATCTCACTTAAATCGTTGCATATCATGTAGAGTCAACAACGTTCGACGACGGAGACTACGAGCTAGTCCTGGAACAAGACCAAGGGTTTTCTGAAGACCTGAAAAATGTCGCTGAGAGTCTAACTGAAGCTCCGAACCAAAGTTTGGAAAACTTTGACACTCCTGCCCCCAACCCCACTCAAGAAGGCAAGCCCCGATGCATACCTCAGTATTTCAATTTATTACAATTTTACTTATATTATATATCCTGCATTATGTCTAGGAGTTGAAATGGAACCCTAGATGCATTGATCCTAGGAATCCAATGTATTGTGCCCGAGTCCAGATCGGCTAGATGCTCCGCTAATAGGACCGGCAGAAGTCAAGTGATTTCCTGTCACTCGCGCGATATAGGAGTTGAATGTTTACTATTCTGCAATCACTATAAGAATGATGGACGGGGTCATGTGCAATATCATGACTCGAAAAGGTTACCCCATCTGTATTGATAAAAGTTGATAAGGTCGTAGTGTGTGGTAGTGGTGGCTAAGCGTTTGAAAGTACTAGCCACATACCGTGAAATATGGTAAAGCGGTAAGCCTAGTAACCAATCGGCCCGGCAAGTGGACATATCTCCCACCACTCGTAATTTGGTTTTTCTCACGCACCGACGTGCGGGAGTACATTCCGCGCAGCGGACAGGGTACGGTTATGTAGTCGTACTACAGACGTATGTCCTGCACAATTGGTGTGCGTACGGTCCTACAGTCGCTTGTGGTGGCCCTATTCCATGAGTCGGAATGAAAGGCAAACGGTTGCTTGGAGTTATCATTGGATATTCCAAGCGTGTGAGTTAGGTTTGCCTTGCAAGGTTATGAAATTCGATTCAAAATGGTCCGTTTCTCGCGGAAATTGAGACTGCTTATTCCTTCTTCCACATAGAGTAAGAACTATAACTATGGATGGAATAATCTTGATGAATGATAATCTCTACCTTGCTTATCTAGTGTAGGAACTTACCTAGAATGGATAATCAACTAGAATTTGAGAGCTAAAATTTGAAAGTAGATCATACTCTTTGTTGCTTTTCAGCTGAAAATAAACCCAGAACCTTTTCAATGCCTTCATGAGTCTAGTTATCCGGCTAAGTATACCACGAAGCGGGTAAGTCTTGCTGAGTATTAGTATACTCAGTCTTGCTAGTCTATCTTTTAGGCATAACCTTCGAGAACCCTACGGATAACTCTGCATGGCCAACTTCTGTTCCGTTTGGCTGGTCCGTGGAGTGGGAATCGTCCCCGGCTGGAAGTGACCCTCCCGAGTGACACCAAGCTTTGGGCTGAGTACGGTGTCAACCTTCGCGACGTGCGTAGTCACGTGTTTGTTTTCCTTCCACTATGAACGTGACAAGTATGTTTAGCTTGTCGTTTTAAACAAAGATTGTTTAATACTTTAAGTTTGAACCAGTTTGTAATAATGTTTAATATCTTGTAATTAAAAGTTGGTGAGCTATTGTATGGTTGTGAACTCGCCTTCGCGCGAGATAAACCTGCCTCAATCCTGTTGAACCGTGGTTGTATCGGGTGGAGACCCGACAGATCAATGGGTTGTTCCGTTTGAAGTGCATTGAGTTATTATCGGTTGTATAGTGATGACTAGCGCACTTAAGCTGGAATAATTCAGGCGGTTTTGCCACACCCGGGTACGATTCCTTGGCTGGTATTGATTAGATCCATGTAACCCTGACCTCCCGGATATATAAGGGGGGGGCAGGGACCCCCTCAAAACAGATCATTCTACACCCAAGGCAATACAAACCACCACACAGGACGTAGGGTATTACGCACCTCGCGGCCCGAACCTGTTTAAGTTTTGTGTTCCTTGCACCTTCGAGTTCCTGATCTCGGCGTCTCCTCACCTAAACTTACGACCCTAGGCATATCCCTCGGTGGGCAGCCGGTAAAACACCGAAAGCTGGCACGCCAGGTAGGGGAGTGCATCGAAGATCCACTGGCGAACTCGATGGCATCTTTCTAGTTCACCAGGTCAGTACCTTCTCAGGGTACAACATTTGTTTTTGGTTCGTGGGTCTGCATCGCAGATGGTGCGGGCAGTTTTCGTCGATTCCTCATCGACATGAAGCTAAAAACTCCCGCGGTGGATCCTCGCAGCGACCTTGACAAGTTCGTTGATAATCTCGACCACTTGTCAATTCATGCATCCGTTGCAAGGATCGAGGTGGAGTCTGCTTCCGGTGCGACTTCATCCGGCGCTGCATCAACCTTCCTTGGGTTGGACTCGTTCCAATCTAAGGATTCGCGTAGCCGATCATGATTCAGTCCATGCAATTTGGCCACTGATCTCCAGGAGGCCGACATCTCCAAGTCCCTCTCCGCGTTAGAGAAGGACTTGGACTCTCTGCTCCAACTTGAAGGGCCCGAAGCCACCGCACGTCGGGGGGCTTCGGGTTGTTTTGGTGCTAGCGATCTGATGATCACCTCCACCCCGGAGGGGCGTTTCATGCATTGGAAGGGCATGAAACCTTTTGATCTACTCAAGGCTGAGGATCGACTTGTGGCCCACCTCAAGCCTTTGCCTTTTCAGGAGGGCAGGCCTTTAGCCACCGTGGTGGAGGAGTCAACTGAACTAGTCGACGAGAGCTCTGAGGAGCTCATCTCCCGCCAGGTGCTGATGGCGAAAGAAGTTGAGGATGATGGCGACTTGCCCATCGACGAATTTGATGCGGTCTCCGAAGACGAAGCCACAGCCAACACTGGCGACAAAAATGACACCGATCGTGAGGCACGGAGGACCCGGAACAGGGCTCACGCAGCTTGCCGAAGGAGGATCAATGAGCGCATGCAATCCATGCATCGCGAGCTTGACGCCGAATTCGCTGCCGTAAGCGAGCGGGGCTTCAGGACTTCGGTGGCCAACATCGCTAGGGTTACGGCCATACTCGAGCGCAGTAACGATCCGAACATGCGTCAAGCACTTCGTTACACGCAGAGGGCTTGGATTCAGCTTGATCAGCAAAACCCGGTGTCTACCCTCAGGGAGGAGCGTGTGGGCGAGAGTCGAAGCCAGGCTCACAGTCGAATGGCAGGCAGCCGTCCTCGACCTCAGCGCAGCAACAACGACAACGACCGTGGGAGTCAGGCCCCTGGCGGGAGGCAGCAGCCACCTCCAGGAGGTAACCCACGACAGGCCAGTCACCGGCCTCCTCCAGAAGACCTGCACTAGCACATCAATGAAGGCCGCGATGCGCGGTCCGTGATTGACTCCAGGCGCAAAGTGTGCGAAGAAGTTGAGACAGAAGGTACTGATTGCAGTGACCGTTTCCCAGCTTTCTCCACACGGTTCAGCAGTTACAAGTGCCCTGAGGGCTTCAAGCCGATCGGCATCACCAAGTATGATGGTAAGCAAGCTCCTCAGCAGTGGCTACATTGCTACTCCACCGCCATTGAAGTCGTAGGAGGCTCCAACATCACCAAGGTCATCTACTTCCTGATGGCTTTGAACCCTGCGCCGCTCACGTGGTTGGAGAGCCTTAGCAACAATTCGATCGACTCCTGGAAGCGGCTAAAGAAGGTCTTTATCGACAACTTCCAAGGGGCGATCGATTGCGCAGGTACTCATCACGATCTTGCTCAGTGTAAGCAGGAACGTAACGAGCTTCTACGATCTTATACATCCTATTTCTTCAATGTTCGTGCCACCATCGTGAATATCTTAGAGGAGCACATCATCAACTGCTTCTACAACGGCATCACTGATCCAGGCATCTACAGAGACTTCGGGCGGAACAGACCGAAGACTGTTGCGGGGCTGCGTGACATGATGCATGACTAGTCCGAGCAAGAGGAGAAGAGGTGCGAGCGGTTCCCGAGGTGCCAAGATGGCAATCTGAGGCATCCTCATGACAACCGCAACGACAAGAGCTAGCGAGATTATCTGGGTCCACCCCGAAAGCACAAGCCAGATGATCTCATCGCGGCTGTGGATCATCCCTCGCGAGGCAAGAAGTCAATGACGTAGGAGGAGTTTGAGAAGCTCCTGCAGAAGAAATGCCCATGGCATCCAGGTGCCAATCACGCGGCAATTGATTGTTACCACCTCCAGAGGACTTTCAGCAATTCCAGTGGTGGCAAGAAGAACAAGAGGCCAGTGGATAAAGAACCCGAAGATGATGACCAAGGGGACCAAGGGCGCAACCTGAAGTTTTAGGATGCTTCAAAGACCGTCAATGTCATTTTCGGGGGGGATGGAGACTTCGGTTCGAGGCGGGAACAAAAACTGCTTCTCCGGGAGATCATGTCCGTCGAGCCAGCGGCACCACGACCACTCCGCTGGTCGGACGTGCCCATCTCGTTCTCCCGTGATGATCAGTGGACAAGCTTTTCGGAGCCCGGTAAGTTCCCCCTGGCTCTGGACCCGATGGTGGTAGAAGTCAGGCTCACCAAGGTGCTCATCGATGGTGGGAGTGGTCTCAACCTCATCTTCGCTAGCACTTTGAGGAAAATGGGACTGGACTTCACAAACATGCTGGTTCCAAGCAAGTCTCCTTTCTACAGCATTGTCCTAGGTAATGCGGCGCACCCACTTGGCATGGTGGTTCTTCCAGTCACTTTCGGCACGAGGGAGAACTACCACACCGAGTTCATTAAATTCGAAGTTGCTAACTTCGAATCTTCCTATCATGCTATACTGGGTCGTCCGGCACTCGCCAAATTCATGGCAGTGCCGCATTATGTTTATTTTCTTCTCAAGATGCCAGGACAAAGTGGCATACTCACTCTTCGAGGTGACTTGAAGAAGTCATATGATTGCAACCAGGAGGCGATCCAATATGCTTCGACTATGTGTGTGCTAGATGCTTCAGGGGAAGTACTCGCGGCCGAGCAGCAACTCTCCCAAGCTGGGCTGGAGATCCCTTCAAGAAAGGCCAGCAAGTCGAGCATCCAGTCGACTGGTGATGTGGCCCTCAAGTCAATCCAACTCCAGGAGGGTGACTCATCTAAGACCGCCGTCATCGGTGTGGGCTTAGGTGAAAAGTAGGAACTCGCGCTCATGAGTTTCCTTCGAGCTTACCAGCGGATATGCCAGGGGTGCCCAGGGAGCAGATCGAGCATAGTCTGAATGTACACCCAAAGGCTGTGCCCAAAAAGCAACGCCTTCGAAGATTTGCTCACGACAAGCGTGAGGCAATTAAACGGGAAATAGCTAAACTCATCGCGGCTGGCTTCATTAAAGAAGTGATTCATCCAGAGTGGGTAGCTAATCCCGTCCTTGTAAGGAAAAAGAATAATGAATGGAAAATGTGTGTTGACTACACCGATCTCAACAAGTATTGCCCAAAAGATCACTTCGGGCTACCGCGCATTGATCAAGTCGTCGACTCGATGGCAGGTTGTGTACTCCTTTGTTTCCTTGATTGTTTTTCAGGATATCACCAGATTTTGCGGTCAAGGAGGAGGATCAAATCAAGACCGCGTTCATCACCCCGTTCGGGACATACGCCTACAAAACTATGTCTTTTGGTTTGAAAAATGCAGGAGCAACCTACCAGCACGCCATTCAGATGTGCTTTGCCGATCAGCTGCATCGGAACGTTGAAGCCTACGTGGATGACGTGGTCATCAAGACCAGGAATCCTGATGGCTTGATTACAGACTTGGAAGAGATGTTCAGCAGTCTACGCAGGTTTCAGTTGAAGCTCAACCCAACTAAATGCATTTTCGGAGTACCATCAGGGAAATTGCTCGGGTTCATCGTCAGCAATCGGGGAATTGAAGCCAACCCTGTGAAGATTTCAGCCATCACTGATATGGGGGCTCTGGCCACAATCAAAGATGTGCAGAAGCTAACAGGCTGTATGGCAGCCCTGAACAGGTTCATCTCCTGGCTCGGGGAGAGAGGACTACCCTTCTTCAAGCTCCTGAAACACCAAGACAAGTTCCAATGGACAGAGGAGGCCGAGCGAGCCTTACAAGACCTGAGGCATCACCTTCAGTCCCCTCCGGTCCTTACAGCACCATTGCCCGGGGGAAGACTTACTACTCTACATTGCGGCAACAACTCATGTTGTCAGCAGTGCTATTGTAGACGAGCGAGGCGAGGAAGGCCATGCATTTGGAGTGCAGAGGCCTGTATATTTCATCAGCGAAGTACTCTCCGAATCCAAGGTACGATACCCGGCAGTTCAGAAACTTTTATATGCAATTCTGATTATATCAAGAATGTTGCGCCATTACTTTGACGAGTACAAGATCACTGTGATTACGGATTTTCTGTTGGCGGATATTCTCCATAATCAAGATGCCACGGGGCGTATATCAAAGTGGGCAGTGGAACTGGGGGCTTTGTCTATCGACTTCAAGCCACGCACTGCAATCAAGTCTCAAGCTCTAGTCGATTTTATGGCTAAATGGAGGGAGAATCAAATTCCAACTCCAGTCGACAAGCCAAAGCACTGGACCATGTACTTTGATGGGTCTCTTAAGCTCGATGGCGGCGGTGCTAGAGTTCTATTCATTTCTCCAAGAGGTGAACCGTTGAAGTATGTCCTCCAGATCCTTTGGGAGGTATCCAATAATGAAGCCGAGTATGAAGCACTCCTTCAAAGGCTCCGTTTGGCGATATCACTAGGCATCAAGCGACTTCTTGTATATGGTGACTCACTTCTAGTCGTTCAGCAAGTCAACAAAGAGTGGGACTGCAACAAGGAGATGATGGACGCTTATGTACAGGAAGTGCGCAAGCTGGAAAATAAATTTTCCGGCCTGGAGCTTCATCATGAGTTATGGGAGCATAATGTTGGCGCAGATATTCTATCCAAGCTGGGGTCTACTCGTGCACAGGTTCCAGCTGGAGTTTTTGTCTAGGAGTTAAAGCAGCCATCCATCAAGTCTTCACCTCGGGTAACCACCGATGCGGGTCCTCAACCACGTGATCGGGAGGTTATGATGCTTGGTGAGGACTAGAGAGAGGCTTATATTGATTTCATCCAGCATCAAAGGCAACCGGCGGGGATGGACGCAAGAAGCGCAGAGGCAGCTCGTGTCATGCGCAGAAGTAAGGGGTTCATCTTAGTCGATAGCAAGCTCTACCGACGTGGCGCTCGATCAGGCGTTGTCATGAAGTGCGTCACGAAAGAAGATGGCTACGACATACTGCGGGAGATACATGAGGGTGTTTGCGGCAACCACGCAGCTTCAAGAACGCTGGTGGGGAAAGCATACAGAGCTGGTTTCTGGTGGCCCACCGCAGTGTCCGATGCTGAGGATCTTGTGCGGAGATGCCAAAACTGCCAATTCTTTGGCAAACAGTCTCACGTTCCAGCTCATAGCCTCATCACCATACCGCCATCCTGGCCTTTTTCTTGCTGGAGCCTTGATATGATTGGGCCCTTCACAATGGTGCCAGGCGGCTTCACCCATGTGTTGGTGGCTATCGACAAGTTTACCAAGTGGATCGAGTACAAGCCGATAGCCAAGCTCAGACCAGATCGAGTTGTTGATTTCATCTCCGATATCTTGCATCGCTTCGGCTTCCCGAATACCATCATCACGGACTTGGGATCAAACTTCACGGCCAACCAGTTCTGGGAGTTTTGTGAAAATGCGTGCATCGAGATTAAATATGTCTCTATTGCACACCCAAGGGCCAATGGTCAAGTCGAGAGGGCGAACGGCATGATAATTGATGGCCTCAAGAAAAGACTCTATGATGAAAACAACAAGAAAGGAGGCAAGTGGATACATGAATTGCCACATGTCATCTGGGGGCTCCGGACTCAACCGTCCAAAGCCACAGGACAAACACCATTCTTCCTCGTCTACGAGTCTGAAGCTATCTTGCCGGTAGACATCATGTGGAAATCCCCAAGTGGTTAAATGTACAATGAAGGCGAGACGGACGAGGCAAGGTAGTTAGAGCTCGATTCTGTCGAAGAGGCTCGCTGCACCACTCTTGTTCAATCAGCCCGATATCTCCAGGGGATCCAGCGATATCACAATCGCAACGTGAGGGAACGGTCGTTCAATATAGGTGATCTGGTCCTACGCCGCATCCAAGACAAGTTCGGCTTACACAAGCTCAACTCAAGGTGGGAAGGTCCGTTCATCGTCAAGCAGGTTACAGGACCGGGGTCGTATCGACTACAATACCCCGAGGGCCAAGATGTCCCAAATTCCTGGAACATTTAGAACCTGCGCAAGTTCTACCCATGAAGAAGCACGCGTGGATAGCTGTTCTCCGGATGCCTAGGTGGTCTTTTTCTTCCAACTCAATTTGGAGTCTACGTGCCACAAAATTCAGAATGTAAATTTTCCTATTAACAGACGGAGGCTCCAGCCACGTTCATGTTTTCTAAATCAACTTCTCGCCATGAGTTGTGATGGAGGCTACGGCCATGTTCATATCTCGTCGACTTCGTGTTATAAGTTTTGACAGAGGCTTCGGCTACGTTCATGCTTTATATGACTCGACTTCCACCGTGACCTTTGATGGTCGCTTGCGATGATGATCGCATTTTTCCCAACAAATTCGATCCGTTCGATTGGTCTATACCTAACTTGTTGGATGGGCTCGCATGAGAAGCCATTTTGACTACATCTAGAGTCGTTGCACTCGGGGTAGTTTCATTTTCTGCCATAAGCACAACAGTCTCGCGACGATGCTTGCGCTCTTTCCCAACAAGTTCGATCCGTTCGTTTGGTTTTTACCTAACTTGTTCGTGAAGCGTCCCCCCATCAGGGAAGACTAAAAAGTGTTGCTTTATCAGTCCCAGGAGGCTGATAACACTTTTATTACATCAGATGGTACATCACCGTACAGCTCTACGCGGTAATGGGCAGTGAAGCGCCACTATCGCGAGGATTACAACTAAAATCCACACTACTACACTGGCTACGAAAAGAGGATCATCAGAGTCTTGCGCCATGCGGAACTCCAACGGTGGCCTTAACCACAGGCAAGGCTGGGTGCAGGACGGAACCCTACTCAACGTCTTCGGGGATGTAGTCGGGATCTTCCACTGTAAAAGTAAGAATGGGGTGAGTACGAACATACTCAGCAAGTCCAACCACACCCGCGGAGGGGGTATAACAGAATTAAATGCACAGGATGATCCAAGGATAAGGTTATGGCTCATTTGCAGAAAACTCGGTTTTATGCAAAGGTTCGTTTAAAACATTTTCAAAACAAGTTTTCAAATACCACGGAGCACGTGTTGTTGATCCACAGAATCCGAGTTTTAAGCTGCTACCGGACTCCCCGTCCGCCGTAGCCCACGGCACAACTGCCGGACATTTTCCAATTAACACACACCAGTCCAACCAATCTCAGAGAGAAACACTAGTTATGTGACCACACCGTAACTTGCCCAATACCGTGGGCACGGCTATTCGAATAGATTTTTATCTCTGCAGAGGTGTGCAACTTTACTCACAGGTGGGGTACCACAGCACGAACACCTTAGTGCCGGTGCAGATCCCATCAAAGCCCTTACCCACCTTAGCTAGACCTGACTAGCCACCACGGGATCTATCAAGGGGTCATTCGACCTATCACCGAGGTTTAACCGGGGCATAAGTCACACAGAGCTTATCCCATCTCCTTGATCACCCGTTGCTCCCAGCTCTCCTGATGGCTATCAGACTAACTAGTGGGGTTAGGCTAAGCCGTTGCCCATACAACGGTCAAGTGGTTTGCACGACAGGAAGCTAGGTGAGATGACACATCAACTCGGTTCTTAGGGGTGACAAGATGGATATCTCCCTTCCTCGCTCAACCACACAGGTACGAGCACACCAACGGCAATTCACACATAAATGCCATCCATCCCGTCTGACTCATCTTTCAAAACCACATTTTATCCCTTCCCACACGCACACATTTCTTTATAAAACCAGATGGTCAAGGAATGGTTATCACAAACAAGGGTGGCTATCCTACCATGTTTTCAGCAAACAAAACTATGCAATTTTATAAAACAGGCCACTGGGTTGTGTTTATAAAAACTAGGACAGAAACATGCATCAAAGGGCGGAATTGAACTTGCCATCATCAAACCCTTGCGGAAGATCCTGATCGAAGCAGTGTCCCTCGGGCTCGGGATCGCAGAACTGGTCCTCGTTCGCCTGGTCATAGTCGGGACCTCCCTCGTTCACTCCGTGTCCTAAGGCGCAAACAAACAGACACACAATCAAGCGAAAGAACTAAAAGCTTTCATCGTTGAGCTTGAATCGGAAATAATTTGGTTACGGAGTTAGGGGTAATATTTTTGGGTGGTTTCTTAATGGCATGGCTAGAACTATACTAGAAAGGGCGTGGTAAAGTTTTGGGTCGATCAGAGGTCGTTTGGCGCATAAAATGACGAGGCGAAGGGGGTTTCAGGGGCTAAACAGGGGTCCAGGGGCTTATTTGTGATTATCCAAAGGGACTAAGGACCTATTTGCGAACCCTAGAAATATTCAGGGCATGCTAAAGGGTGTCGAGTGTATCTAGGTTTATGTAATGAAGGGTTCGGTTTGAAATAATAAAAAGAGCGAGGCTTTCTTTGCGAAAAGGAGTGAATAGGGGTGTTTATGGGAATTAGAGAGAGAAGGGGGGGTCTTCTTGGAAAAACAGAAAAAATGGGGGGGGGCTTTTGGGCATCAGCCCTTTCTTCCTCCTCTCCTCCCCTGTGACCGAAACAGAGGAGGGGCAGGGGCGGCGCAGGCCGGCCAGGGCCCAAGAGCGGCCCGGGGCAGGGGAAAAAGGGAGGGGAGGGCGAGGGGAACCGGTCCCCGGCCTCACCTCGGGCTGGGGTGTCGTGTGGAGGCCGAACGACGGCGGGCGGCAGGCGGTGGCAGAGCCGCGGGCGGTGGTGGCACTGGGGGCTAGGGGAGCGGCGGGCGGTGGCGGTGGAGGCCGTGGGGGAGAGGGATCGAGGCGGGGGCCTATTTATAGGCGGAATGGGGCGGTGGAGGGGCGGCCGCGACGGTGGCCGGTGCGGAGTGCCATTAATGGCGCTTTGGCCGTTTGTTGGCGTCGCGACGCAGCGTGCGGCGGGGCGTGGGCGTCGAGGCGTCGTCGGGCACGTGGGGGGGGGGAGGGGTGTGCGTGCACAGGGCGCCGGTGCGACGGCGAGGGCGGGTTGCGGCAACGGCGGGCGGCGCGCGCGCGTGTGCGTGCGGCCCGGCGGGGCGCGGGCCAGGGCGGGGGCGCGAGCGACGGACGGCGCGGCACTGCGCACGGCCACGCGGGGCACGCGGGGCGAGCGCGTGCGCGCGGCACGGCCGGGGCAGCGCAGGCGCACGGCCCGGGCGGCGCTTGGGCACGCGGCAGGAGAAGGAAAGAGAGAAGGGAGGAAGGGGGAAAGAAGAAAGAAGGAAAGAAAAAGGGAAAAAAAAAGAGAGAAAGGAAAGAAAGAAGGAGAAAGAGAGATTGGGAAAAAGAAAAAGAAAAGAAAAGAAATGGGAGAGAGGGAAAAGGGAAAGAGGAGAGGGAGAGAGGGAGAGGGGGTGGGCGCGTCGGCGCCGATCGCGGCGGCGACCGCGGCCGGTCGGCCACGGGCGCGCGGCATTCGCGTGCTGCGCGAGGAGAAAGGAATCGCGCCGGCACTAATCACGGCGGGTGGTCGCGCGTGGGCGGCAGGCCACCGAGCGGCGCGGGATGGAACGGCGAAGAGGGTACGGCCATCGGAAAAGGGGCTGGGTCAACAGCTGGAGCCGAGTGTCTGGTCGGTGAAGGGTCCAGGAGGTGATTAGGGTTCCAACATTTTGAACAAAACATCTTAGCGCGTAATTTAATTTGGTAAATTTTCAGGGCGTCACAAACCTACCCCACTTAAATGAATCTCGTCCTCGAGATTTGGCTGGTTCCTAAATAGATGGGGAAACTCCTTCTTTAGCGCCTCTTCGCGTTCCCATGTCGCTTCTTCTACTCCATGTCTGCTCCATTGAACCCTGCATATCCGTACTTCGGAGTTTCGTGTCCTCCTAGTGACAGTGTTCAGAATTTTGACCGGCACTTCCTGGTATCGCAGGTCCGGCTGTAGATCTATTGTTTCCACCGGCACGTGTTCTCCCTCGGGTATTCTTAAACACCTCCTTAATTGCGAAACATGGAATACTGGGTGTATATCCGACATTTCTTTTGGTAACTTCAGTCGGTATGCCACTGCTCCGACTCTCTTCAGAACCCGATACGGTCCAATGTATCGAGGGGCCAATTTACCTTGTACCTGAAATCTTCGTGTTCCTCGAATGGGTGAGACTTTGAGATAAACGAACTCTCCCGGGTTGAAACTTATCTCTCGCCTTTTCTTGTCTGCGTAGTTCTTTTGTCGTGACTGTGCTGCTTTCAATTTCTCGCGGATCTCTGCTACTTTTTCTTCTGCTTCTTTTATGAGTGCGGGTCCTACTAGGGTACGTTCTCCAACTTCTGACCACATCAGGGGAGTTTTGCACTTCCTTCCATAGAGGGCTTCGAATGGTGACATGCCTAAGCTGGCTTGGTAACTATTGTTGTACGAGAACTCTACATAAGGTAGGCTCTGCTCCCAATCATTTCCATAGGTCAGGACGCATGCTCTCAGCATATCTTCCATGACCTGGTTTACCCTTTCGGTTTGACCGTCCGTCTGTGGGTGGTATGCGGAGCTGAAATCCAACTTAGTGCCCATGGCTTTATGCAGGCTTTTCCAAAACCTAGAGGTGAATTGGGTTCCTCTATCTGAGACAATTCTGCTAGGCACTCCATGTAACTTTACTATGTTCTCCACATAAAGCTTTGCCAGCTTTTCTCCACCGTAATTAGTTCGTACGGGTATGAAATGAGCCGATTTAGTGAGTCGGTCCACTATTACCCATATGGAATCGTGCCCCTTCTGCGTTCTGGGTAGACCCACTACAAAGTCCATTCCTATCTCATCCCATTTCCAAACCGGAATGGGTAAGGGTTGCAGTAACCCTGCTGGCTTTTGATGTTCGGCCTTGATCCTTTGACACGTATCACAATGTGCCACGAATCGTGCAATATCCGCTTTCATTCCATTCCACCAATATTTTTGCCTTATGTCCATATACATTTTGGTGGATCCTGGGTGGATGGAGTAGGCCGAATTATGGGCTTCGTCCATGATTATCTGCCGGAAGTCTCCATTCTGGGGTACACAAATCCTATCCTCGTACCATAACGTTCCCTTATCGTCTACTCTGAAGCCCGGTGCTTTGTTTTCTCCAGTTTGTTTGCAGATCTTCATTAACTCCTGATCTGAGCTTTGGGCCTCTCTAATCCTATCCTCTAGTGTCGATTGGACGTTTAGCACTTGGCTGGAACCTCGAGGAACCATGTGCACATTTAATCGTGCCATTTCCTCGCGCAGATGGTCATTTTTGGGCCCATAGGATTTCCGACTTAAGGCATCGGCTACTACGTTTGCTTTCCCGGGGTGATACTGAATTTCCAAATTGTAGTCCTTGACTAACTCCAACCATCTTCTTTGCCTTAGGTTTAAATCCGGCTGGGTGAAGATATACTTCAGACTCTTGTGGTCGGTGTAAACCTCACACTTATTTCCAATCAGGTAGTATCTCCAAATCTTGAAGGGCATGCACTACGGCTGCCAATTCCAAATCATGGGTCGGATAATTCTGCTCATGAATCCTGAGTTGGTGGGAAGCATATGCAACGACCTTCCTGTCTTGCATCAGCACACACCCTAATCGTTGTCGGGATGCGTCACAATAAATGACAAAGTCCCGATGAATGTCCGGTAGGGTCAGCACTGGGGCGGTTGTCAACCTTTGCTTCAATTCTTGAAAACTTCTTTCACAAGATTCTATCCAGGCGAACTTCTTCTCCTTCTTAAGAAGTTCCGTCATGGGTCGGGCTATCTTAGAGAATCCCTCAATAAATCTTCGATAGTACTCAGCTAATCCAAGAAAACTTCTGACTTCACTAACATTAGTCGGTCGCTACCAGTTAGAAACTGCTTCAACCTTCTCTGGGTCCACGGCTACGCCTTCCGCGGTCAGAATGTGACCAAGGAAAGCTACTCTCTCCAGCCAGAATTCACACTTGCTAAACTTGGCATATAGCCTATGTATCCTCAGCTTTTCCAATACTACCCGCAGATGTTGCTCATGTTCCTGAATACTCTTGGAGTAGATAAGTATGTCGTCGATAAAGACTACGACAAACTTATCCAGCTGGTCCATAAATACTTTGTTCATGAGATTCATAAAATAGGCAGGGGCATTGGTTAGTCCGAAGGACATTACGGTGAACTCAAACTGCCCATAACGGGTGACAAAAGCTATCTTAGGGATGTCACTTTTTCTAATCTTAAGCTGAAAATATCCTGACCTCAGGTCGATCTTGGAAAAATACTTGGCCCCTTTTAGCTGATCGAAAAGGTCATCAATCCTGGGGAGTGGGTACTTATTCTTGATGGTGACCTCATTCAATGGCCGGTAATCCACGCACAACCTCATACTCCCATCTTTCTTCTTGACAAACAGAACTGGAGCTCCCCACGGCGACGAGCTTGGTCTGATGAAGCCAATTCGTTGCAGTTCTTCTAGTTGCTTCTTTAACTCCGTCAACTCAGAGGCCGCCATCCTATAGGGTCTCTTGGCTATAGGGGAGGTTCCGGGGACAAGGTTGATGACGAATTCTATATCCCTGTCTGGTGGCATACCGGGAAGCTCTTCGGGAAAGACGTCTGGGTATTTGTTTACTATCGGGACTCCTTCTAAGGGCTTGGCTCCCATGCTAAACACCATTGGGTCAAACTTACTATCCCGGGTGTGGCAGATCACTTGTACTCCATCGGGGTTTGTTAGGTGTACCACTTTGTCGGTACAGCTTATTAGACCATTGTGTCGGCTTAACCAGTCCATTCCAAGGATCACGTCTATTCCCCCAGACTTAAGTACTACCAAGTCCGCTAGAAAGTCTACCCCACTTAAATTGATCCTTACCCGTGGACAACCTAATTGACAATTGATGTCGCCTCCAGGCGTCCGGGTTAATAGGGGTGTTTTTAGTAGTACTGTAGGTATTTTGTGTTTCTCCACACAGCTTGAGGATATAAACGAGTGCGATGCTCCAGAATCAAATAGTACTGTTGCTAGAGCTGAGTTGACTAGGTACTCACCGAGCACTACGCCCTGAGCTTCTTGAGCCTCCTGCGCGTCGATGTGATTGACACGAGCTCGTCCAAACGATTGCTGGGGCTGCTTCATCTGTTGGCTGTTGTCGCGGAGAGGCACTCGGTTGGCACCGGTCAGGGCTGGTCTGGGTCCATTCACCGTGTTGGAGAAGGCCGATGTTGCCGGCTTATTCTTGGCATAAGGGCAATTGGCGATGAAATGCCCTGTCTCACGGCAGTTGAAACCGGCCCTAACATTGCTGTTGTCGGAGGCGACCAGGCTTGTATTGCTCTGCGGGGCCCTCATGGTATTCTGACTTTTAGGCTGTGCTTCAGGGGCCCGTGGTCCTGTCACTTGGGACTGAGTCCTATACTGCATTGGGGCCTGAGATCTTGGTGCAGTATAGCTGAAGTTTCTTAGCTTTTGGAAATGGTCCTGTTGGCGGGCCTTGCTTTCCAGGAATTTGCGTTTGTTGTAGAATCGACCACTCTCGCCGACGGGGATTATCAGCTGATCCCGGAACAAGAAGAAGTTTATTCTGAAGACCCCGGGAATCTCGTCGCGGATTTCTCTGAAGCCCCGAACTAAAGTTCGGAAGAAAATAGTTTGACTAACCCCAACGATACTAGCGAAGGCAAGCCCCGGACATAACCCTACTTTATTACACTGCAACTTATACTATTTATGTATATTTTTATGCATTAGGTTCATAGGAGTTGTTTGAAAACCATAGTTGCATTATTCCAGGAACCAATGTATTGAACACTAGAATTGAGTCCGAATAGCTGCTCTGCTTATAGGACTGGTAGAAGTCGAGTGATTTCCTGTCACTCGCGCGATGTAGGAATTGTGATGTTTACATTCTTGTTATCATTATAAGGATAACGGACGGAAGTTTTATGATATATCATGGTCAAGATGATACCCCGTCTGTTTTGATGAATTTGATAAGGTCGCAGTGTGTGGTAGCGGTGGTTAAGCGTTTGAAAGTACTAGCCACATGCCGTGAAATATGGTAAGCAGTAAGCCTAGTAACCGATCGGCCCGAGGAGTGGACATACCTCCCACCACATGTATTTGCTTCTTTTGGTTACTTTGTTCGACGTGTAGGCATACGTGTTGTTGGGCAACCAGGAGTACGGGTTTTGTAGTCGCGCTACAGACGTATGTCCTGCACTTTGGAAGTGCGTATGACCTGCAGTCGCTTGTGGTGGATCTGATCCACGAGTCGGAATGAAAGGCAAACGGTTGCTTCGGAATGACCCTCCGGTGTTCCAAGCGTGTGTGTTAGGTTTACCTTGTAAGGGTTGAATCTCGATTCAGAATCGTCCGCCTCTCACGATGTATGAGACTGCTTATTCCCTTTACCACATAAAGTAACAAGAGTAATTATGTGATTATCTAAGATGATGTTTGAGTAAAGATTCTACCATGTTTGCCTAGTTATAGGTGCTTACCTAGAATGGTTAATCAACTAGAACCTGAAAGTTAAAAGTTGAAAATAAGGATCTACTCTTTGTTGCTTTTCAGCTGAAAACCCTACCCAAAGCTAAAAGCCATCATGAGTCTAGTTATGGGCTAAGATATACCCAATTCCGGGTAAGTCTTGCTGAGTATTAGTATACTCAGCCTTGCTTTTTGTTGATTTAATCCAGGTAATCTCCCTGATGAGCCAGCTTTCATTACACCGTGGCCCTACCCTTTGCCTGATGGTTGGTCCGTGGAATGGGATCCGTCCCCGGCCAACACAGATTCCGCCGAGTGATATTATGCCAGGGCTAGCATAATATCTGTAATGATGACATGTATAATGACTACGCTTTTCAAATTCCGCTGCTTTGACTGAAAACTAAAACCTGTCTTGTAATAATCTCTACTCTGTGGGAGTTAATGATGATTTGTACATTTTGTAATGTAACTGCCTGTGGTGTAAGATATTTTGGCATTGTATCTCTGGACTCACCTTCGTGTGAGGTACCTTGTTGGATCCTGAGTTCGGTGGTTTATCGGGACGTTACCCGACAGACCAATAGTTTTATACCGTTTGAAGTACGAGGTAGCCCTTCGGTAAGGACTCGCGTACTTGAGCCGGTGTAATTCAGGTTGGTTCTGCCACACAACGGTGGCCTTAACCACAGGCAAGGCTGGGTGCAGGACGGAACCCTACTCGACGTCTTCGGGGATGTAGTCGGGATCTTCCACTATAAAAGTAAGAATGGGGTGAGTACGAACGTACTCAGCAAGTCCAATCACACCCGCGGAGGGGGTATAACAGAATTAAATGCACAGGATGATCCAAGGATAAAGTTATGGCTCATTTGCGGAAAACTCGATTTTATGCAAAGGTTCGTTTAAAATATTTTCAAAACAAGTTTTCAAATACCACGGAGCACGTGTTGTTGATCCACAGAATCCGAGTTTTAAGCTGCTACCGGACTCCCCGTCCGCCGTAGCCCACGGCACAACTGCCGGACATTTTCCAATTAACACACACCAGTCCAACCAATCTCAGAGAGAAACACTAGTTATGTGACCACACCGTAACTTGCCCAATACCGTGGGCACGGCTATTCGAATAGATTTTTATCTCTGTAGAGGTGTGCAACTTTACCCACAGGTGGGGTACCACAGCACGAACACCTTAGTGCCGGTGCAGATCCCATCAAAGCCATTACCCACCTTAGCTAGACCTGACTAGCCACCACGGGATCTATCAAGGGGTCATTCGACCTATCACCGAGGTTTAACCGGGGCATAAGTCACACAGAGCTTATCCCGTCTCCTTGATCACCCGTTGCTCCCAGCTCTCCTGATGGCTATCAGACTAACTAGTGGGGTTAGGCTAAGCCGTTGCCCATACAACGGTTAAGTGGTTTGCACGACAGGAAGCTAGGTGAGATGACACATCAACTCGGTTCTTAGGGGTGACAAGATGGATATCTCCCTTCCTCGCTCAACCACACAGGTACGAGCACACCAACAGCAATTCACACATAAATGCCATCCATCCCGTCTAACTCATCTTTCAAAACCACATTTTATCCCTTCCCACACGCACACATTTCTTTATAAAACCAGATGGTCAAGGTATGGTTATCACAAACAAGGGTGGCTATCCTACCATGTTTTTAGCAAACAAAACCATGCAATTTTATAAAACAGGCCACTGGGTTGTGTTTATAAAAACTAGGACAGAAACATGCATCAAAGGGCGGAATTGAACTTGCCATCATCAAACCCTTGCGGAAGATCCTGATCGAAGCAGTGTCCCTCGGGCTCGGGATCGCAGAACTGGTCCTCGTTCGCCTGGTCACAGTCGGGACCTCCTTCGTTCACTCCATGTCCTAAGGCGCAAACAAACAGACACACAATCAAGCGAAAGAACTAAAAGCTTTCATCGTTGAGCTTGAATCGGAAATAATTTGGTTACGGAGTTAGGGGTAATATTTTTGGGTGGTTTCTTAATGGCATGGCTAGAACTATACTAGAAAGGGCGTGGTAAAGTTTCGGGTCGATCGGAGGTCGTTTGGCGCATAAAATGACGAGGCGAAGGGGGTTTCAGGGGCTAAACAGGGGTCCAGGGGCTTATTCATGATTATCCAAAGGCACTAAGGACCTATTTGCGAACCCTAGAAATATTCAGGGCATGCTAAAGGGTGTCGAGTGTATCTAGGTTTATGTAATGAAGGGTTCGGTTTGAAATAATAAAAAGAGCGAGGCTTTCTTTGCGAAAAGGAGTGAATAGGGGTGTTTATGGGAATTAGAGAGAGAAGGGGGGTCTTCTTGGAAAAATAGAAAAAAGGGGGGGGGGGGCTTTTGGGCATCAGCCCTTTCTTCCTCCTCTCCTCCCCTGTGACCGAAACAGAGGAGGGGCAGGGGCGGCGGCGGCGGGCGGCGCCGGCCGGCCAGGGCCCAAGAGCGGCCCGGGGCAGGGGCAAAAGGGAGGGGAGGGCGAGGGGAACCGGTCCCCGGCCTCACCTCGGGCTGGGGTGTCGTGTGGAGGCCAGACGACGGCGGGCGGTGGGCGGTGGCAGAGCCGCGGGCGGTGGTGGCGCTGGGGGCTAGGGGAGCGGCGGGCGGTGGCGGTGGAGGCCGTGGGGGAGAGGGAGCGAGGCGGGGGCCTATTTATAGGTGTAATGGGGCGGTGGAGGGGCGGCCGCAACGGTGGCCGGTGCGGAGTGCCATTAATGGCGCTTCGGCCGTTTGTTGGCGTCGCGACGCGGCGTGCGGCGGGGCGTGGGCGTCGAGGCGTCGTCGGGCACGTGGGGGGGGGAGGGCTGTGCGTGCACAGGGCGCCGGTGCGACGGCGAGGGCGGGTTGCGGCAGCGGCAGGCGGCGCGCGCGTGTGCGTGCGGCGCGGCGGGGCGCGGGCCAGGGCGGGGGCGCGAGCGACGGATGGTGCGGCACTGCGCACGGCCACGTAGGGCACGCGGGGCACGCGGGGCGAGCGCGTGCGCGCGGCACGGCCGGGGCAGCGCAGGTGCACGGCCCGGGCGGCGCTCGGGCACGCGGCAGGAGAAGGAAAGAGAGAAGGGAGGAAGGGGGAAAGAAGAAAGAAGGAAAGAAAAAGGGAAAAAAAGAGAGAAAGG
The DNA here is from genome assembly GCF_002211085.1 of Panicum hallii. NCBI lineage: Eukaryota > Viridiplantae > Streptophyta > Magnoliopsida > Poales > Poaceae > Panicum > Panicum hallii. The sequence continues at coordinate 35,867,716 of NC_038046.1, read as the reverse complement.
AAAGAAAGAAGGAGAAAGAGAGATTGGGAAAAAGAAAAAGAAAAGAAAAGAAATGGGAGAGAGGGAAAAGGGAAAGAGGAGAGGGAGAGAGAGGGGGGGGGGGGCGCGTCGGCGCCGATCGCGGCGGCGACCGCGGCCGGTCGGCCACGCGCGCGCGGCATTCGCGCGCTACGCGAGGAGAAAGGAATCGCGCCGACACTAATCGCGGCGGGTGGTCGCGCGTGGGCGGCAGGCCACCGAGCGGCGCGGGATGGAACGGCGAAGAGGGTACGGCCATCGGAAAAGGGGCTGGGTCAACAGCTGGAGCCGAGTGTCTGGTCGGTGAAGGGTCCGGGAGGTGATTAGGGTTCCAACATTTTGAACAAAACATCTTAGCGCGTAATTTAATTTGGTAAATTTTCAGGGCGTCACAGTTGGACACGCTCACATAAGGAGCAATCTCGACTACACCCAGAGTCGTTGCACTCGGGGTAGTTTCGTTTTCTGCTATAAGCACGGCAGTCATGCGATGATGCTCGCGTTCTTTCCTAACTGGTTAGACCTGCCTGATCAGGTTGTGTCTAACCTGTTGGATGGGTTCCTACTCGGAACTACTGCGACTACTTTCAGGGTTGCTGCACCCGGGGTAGTATCTACTACTTAGCCTTTAAGTCTGGATGTCAATTCAGTTAAGACACATACAAGTAGAGACATCCAATAAAAAAATATACAAGTAAAACAAGTACTTGTTTTTTATATTCTAATCCTGCAGTACATTTTTCACTATCTGTTCTGCTACAGGTTGGGCTTCTTGGAGGTACTCGTTGAATTGAGCTTCAGTGCACTCCGCAGCCACTCCTTGCATGAACATCTCTAGTTGTGCTTCTGGCTAAAAGGATTTTACAAAGGGGAGCGCGTGGCTGACACACGCGACCGGGGCTTCTGTGAGGAATTTGACGACCTTTTGCGGCGCTCTGAGAAGTCGTTCCAGCAAAGGCTGCTCGCCTGCTTTGCCTTCTTCTGGTGGATCCACCATGTCCACAAGCTTCTTGGCGGCTCCCCTAAGGTCCTCCAACTCCTTATGCCACCGCTCCTTCTCCTTGCCCAGCGTCTTGATCTGCTGAAGGCAGTCGGCGAACTCTTCTTTAGTATTGGCGACTACCTTCTGCAGCCTCTCAATGTCATCTGTATGGCGATACAGCATATTCTTCACGTCAGTAAGCAGCTCTTCTTTATATGTTAAGATTTTCCTAAGCTCTGCGGTGAAGATATTTTCAGAATACAAGATAAATTGTTAAGTGGAAGTACTCGATGGAAACACGAGCTTACCTTGGTGCGCCTTCTTTTGTTCCTTGAGCTGCTCCTCGAGATTGCACAGATTATTCTTGAGGAGCCATGTCTCTCGAGTCCGCTCTTGCTTCAGCATGTCAAGCTCTCTCTAAAGATAGCAGTTCTTCGTCTTCTCTTCGGATATGCGTTTTTCCTTGGCAGCAAGCTCCTGGTGACCACTCACGACTGCTTTCAACTTCTCGGAGTTCTTTTGTGAGTGCGTGATCACGTTCTGCATAAAGAGGGAGATTAAGACAAACAACTTGACAACATATACAAGCAGACGAGTCATCACATCCTACCATGGCAAAATCGTACAACTGCTTGTAGGCCTTCTTGAAGGTTTTTATGTTGCTGTCCGTCAGCATTGGATCATCCACCAGATCGGTGGTGATGATGTTCTGGTACCTGGGCCCGGCCATCAACAGCTCACCAGGACTCCTTGAGGTCCCTGCGGCTTCTTCAGAAGGTGGTTGCTGGGCACCTGCAAGTCAAGATGCATTCAGTACATAATGCCTGGGGTCTAAGCAGCTAGCCGTGGGCGGTCAAACACTTACCCGTGCCATCCGCAGGAGCGGCATCAGGGGCCTCGACTTGTTCCTCACCACCAGCTCCGGCTTCGGCTTGTTGGGGCTCGGGGGGTGGCAGGACGGGCAGCGTCGTGTCTGCCTTCGGGGCTGGCTCCTTGTGCGCGGGCTCCTCTAGGGCGGATGGCTCGGGGGCTGGGGTAGCTGTGGCTGGTTTCGGCTTGTGCCTCACGGCGCTTGCAGACCTAATGAAGTAGAATCAGTTATATCATTGCACCAATCAAAAAGGACAGAATGTTCATTATGCAACAAGATGTACACTTACAGCGAAGACCTCTTCATGACAGCCTTCTTCACCCTCATGGCCTGTGGTGTCCCAACCATGGTACTTGTTGCTGGCGGCGGGGTGACACCAGCTGGTGGTGCGGTGCCCACCACGGCAATGGTAACCGATCCTATCGCCGAAGCTGCTGGATCCGTTCCCATCTCTTGGCGCTCGGGCTCGAGTGGAGAAGCGGGTGGACTGCAAGCGGATAATGTCAGCGTGCAACAATACTGATGTATGAAAAATAAGGCAGCATATTCATACCTGGAGGACTCGACTTCTTGCGCTTTTTGTTTACGCACTACCTGACGACCCTGCGGGACCGAAGGCAGAGTTTCGGTCAACTCCACCGATGGTCCGGGGGAGTTGCCTCTTCTCGCCTCCCCCTAGGCTTCCTTTCCACCAGGGGGCTTCCGCCTTCAGTGGACTCGCTGCCGGGCAGAGCCTCGGCTACTCGAGCCCTCTTCGCTTCGACCGCGGCGCTGGGGAGAAGGTGGTCCGGTCGAGGGATGTCAGGCTGTGGGGGATAGCTTCGGTACAACTCTGTGAGTCCCTATAAAAGATTTTCAGTTAGCAGTGGCAAAATAGCAGGGGTTACTCTCAAAAGTAGTCGAATACTCACCGGTTTTGGAGGAGTCCGCGCGGAAAACAATCCCGGGACGTCGGGGACGGCGTTCACGTCCAACAGCACTCGCTTGACTCGGATGAGTGCGGCTTCGTCCGTTAGCTCTTCTGCGCACATGCGAGATGGATCTTCAGCTCCCCTATAGTCGAATCCAAGTATATGGCATTGCTGGATTGGCTGGACTCGGCGCTTGAAGAAGGAAAACATTACGGATGCGCCGGTCACTCCCATTTCCTTATGAGTGGCTATGGTGTCTAGCAACTCATCTACTTGATCCATGTCCCCCCTTGGAAGTTTGCATTCCACTCCAGCCTTACAACAGGTGGTTTATTTGACTTTTCTGGGAGTTGGGGGGCATGATTTTCGATGTAGAACCAATGATTTTTCCATCCGGGAATGTTGGAGGGGAATTTGTATGAAAGGTACTTGTCGCCGGCTTGTTGTCTAAGTTGGATGCCGGCGCCCCCTACAACAGATGGATTCTTGGAGGTGGGTTGTAGTTTTACTCGGAATAGGAAGTGGAAAAGATCCCAATGGGGTTCGATTCCGAGGAAGGCTTCACAGAAATGGATAAAGATTGCGATATGGCAAATGGAATTCGGTTTGAGATGATGGAGCTCAAGCCCGTAGTAGTAAAGAAGACCATGGAAAAAGGAACAAGAGGGGAGGGCCAGACCTCGTTCGGCAAAATGGTAAAATGTGATGATTTCGTCTATATTTTCCATGGAGAAAGGTTCGCAAAAGGAGGGGCGCCAGTTGACAGGATTCTTATCTTGGAGCAATCCCTCGGAAACAAGTTTATTGAGGTCATTAAGGGAGCACTTACTGTGTGTCCACTCTCCAGACGGCGGCTACGCCTCTTTCTTCTTCCCATCCTTCTCAGATTTCTTGGGCGCCATTTCCAGATCCGCCCGCCACGAGTTGCTCGGGGGCTGTGGGGAAAGGGGTGGGGAGATTTGGGTGGATTGGGGTCCTCTAAGAGGGAGAAGGCAGGATGCGGCTCTATTTGGGGGATTTTGGAAGTTCTTGACGGATTGCAGATGGAAAGCACAGTTTTTACTCGGTGTTACCGCAGGGTTAAATAAATAGCGTCTAGGTACAGTTTTACTCTTTGAAGTTGAAGCGTCGTTTCAGGGAATATTCGGAAGTTGAGGGGTCATTTGGTGGATTGTTTAGATAAAATATTCGATTAATCATTTTTTCAGGGTTAACTGTCCCAAAAAAAAGGGGTTTTTCAAAATCCTCAAATAAAGCCGCACTCCGCCTTCTCCCTCTTGGAGAACCCCAATCCACCCCAATTGTGGCAGAACCAATCTGAATTATACCGGCTCAAGTACGTGAGTCCATTCCTGAGGGCTCCAAAGTGCTTCAAACGGTATAATCCCTTGGCCTGTCGGGTAACGTCCCGATAAACCATCGAATACAGGATCAATAAGGTTACCTCACATGAAGGTGAGTCCAGAGATACAGTCACCATCATATCTTACATCACAGGGAATTACATTATAAGAGTTTCCAAAAGTAGTACGAAGTTTCAACTCAGAGAGATTATTACAAACTGTTAAAGTTAAGGTTCTTAGCATCGGAAAACATACGCGACGATTCCTAACACGTCGTCAAGACGGATGCCATGCTAAGCCCGGGCACGACATCACTCGGTATGCTCAATGTTGGCCGGGGACGAATCCCATTCCACGAACCAACCATCTGGAAGAGCACAGGGCCAAGATGAGGAAAGAGTAGGGTCTTCAAGACTTTACCTGAAAAACATAAAGCTAGCAAGACTGAGTATACTAATACTCAACAAGGCTTACCCGGGATTGGGTATACTTTAGCCCATAACTAGACTTATGAAGGCTTTTAGCTCTGGGTAGAGTTTTCAGCTGAAAAGCATCAAAGAGTAGATCTTTAATGTCAACTTTTAGTTTTCAAATTCTAGGTGATTATTCAATCTAGATGAGCACCTATAGCTATTCAAGCATGGTAAAATCTTTAGTCAAACATCATCTTCGATAATCATAACATTGCTCTTGTTACTCAATGTGGTAAAGGGGATAAGCAGTCTCATTCATCGTGAGAGGCGGACGATTCCTGAATCGAGATTCAACTTTGCAAGGTAAACCTAACTCACACGCTTGGAACACCAAAGGGTCGTTCCGAAGCAACCGTTTACCTTTCATTTCAATTCGTGGATCAGATCCACCACAAGCGACTGCAGGACCATACGCACTTCCAAAGTGCAGGACGTACGTCTGTAGCGCGACTACAAAACCCGTACTCCTGGTTGCCCTTGCAACACGTATTCCCACACGTCGAACTTAAGTAACCAGAAGAAGCAAGACGAGTGGTGGGAGGTATGTCCACTCCTCGGGCCGATTGGCTACTAGGCTTACCGCTTACCATATTTCGCTGCATGTGGCTAGTACTTTCAAATGTTTAGCCACCACTACCACACATATCGACCTTATCAACTTTTAACAAAACAGACAGGGTAAACTTCCAGGTCATGATACAACACATGACCCTATCCGTCATCCATATAGTGGTTGCAAAATTGTAAACAAGCAACTCCTATATCGCGCGAGTGACAGGAAATCACCCGACTTCTACCGACCTTATTAGCGGAGCATCTATCCGATAAGGACTCAGGAGCATTACATTGGATTCCTAGTATCCATGCATCTAGGGTTTCATTACAACTCCTAGACTTAATGCATAAGTATAGATAGATAGACATAGATTGCAGTGTAAATAAAGTAGTGGGTTATGTCCGGGGCTTGCCTTTACTGGTGGGACTGAAGTCAGAAATGTCAATATCTTCCGAACTTGGGTTCGGGGCTTCAGTTAATTCCTTGGTGACGTTCATTTGGTCTTCAGAAACATCCTCTGCAGACTCCTGGGAGATCTTGTAGGTGCCGTTTGCAGAAGTAGTCGTATCTACATGCAATGCAACGTTACATTCAAAGTGTGCACATAAAACTATCTTAATTCACAATAAAGTTACATTTTAACATTCACTTAACATACTACTCACATAACAATCAAGAAGATCTGATCTAAACTTAGACAGAGCTTTAGGGGAACAACTAATTAGAATCGGCTACTTGTTGAGGGTTACAACAAAGCCGATTGGAAACAACGGGGGTTTAGCTGATTGATGTGCTTTGGTCGCACCTAATAGAGGCATGTCTATTGTGTTAGCTTATTGATCTAGGGTTGTGTACTTTTGGCTTGTGTATCCGATTGAGAGGTGCATCGGTTTTCTAATTGATCGATGAAAGCATCGATCACTTTAGCAGAGGGATGATTCCTAAAGCAGTTGTGTCTTAACTGAGATGTGCTTAAGTGTTATCCTAGGTAACTAGGTGTAGTTCTATCAGCTCGACTACGTCAGCACAACCATTGAGTGACGTACAGCCGATTGGAGTGTGGTTGAAGGTATGTAACCGATCTCTCAGTCGATAAATCAGCTGATAGAAGTGTGTGGATAAGGATAGGAAAACTAAGGATTGATCGGCTATATTTAGCCGATATGGGAAAACGACTAGAATCGGCTTGGATCGGCCGATAGCAAGAGTCCTAAGATTGTGTGTGCGTCTCCGATACATTGACTATGTGCAGCCGATGTAGGACAGAACAGAAAAATTATATCGGCAGTAGCCGATATTAGAAGGGTAACAACCGGATTGGCTAGTCAGCCGATGGTAGAAGCATATCAAAAGAAATGCATCGGCTGACAGCTGTTACACAGAAACATCATAGACTCAAGGAAATGGATGCTTAGCAGCTGAGCTAATAGCCGACGCTGAAGCATAGCTGCCGAGATGTATTAGTTGAGCAGCAGATACACACAAACTAACAGGGATCCTTTTACGAAAAGGATCTTAAGGAAACGGCAATCAAGACAAGGTTAAAGTCTTGATGGCAGGGATAAGAGCACTCATATGAAAGGATTAACTAAACATCACACATCTCTATTTAAGACATATATCCTATGATTACTTTTCAGCTATATCACATGCATATAACACAAGGTACAAGTAAATCATTCATTCCCTAATATTTAACCTAGACCACAAATCAAGACTTTCAATTCAAGAGCACAACATAAAACTTGTAAACGTTCACTGATTTGAAATAAAAAAAGCTTTGGAAATTTTACAAATAACATCCTAGAACTTTTTAAATTAAAGCAATTAAGTACCTGGTTGGGGAAAACAGATAACAGGAAGATAACGATGATATTCCGGCAAAGGAATCGCCGGCATTAGGAAGATTCAGTGAATCAAAGCAAACCTTGGGGTAGCCTTGGTTGTGAAGGAGAATGGGCGGAAAGTGAATTTCCGCAATGAACAGAATCGGCGATAAGATGAGCTCGACGATGACGAGATTCCGTGGGTGACGAAGAAGCTTGCCGGGGATTGTAGTGGGTAGAGAATGGCCGAAGGGATAATCCCCGCGGTGATTTGTGGTCTTGCTCGGCGATCGACGAGGAATAGGAGCTGCTGGATGTCGTGGACCCCTGGGACGAAACGATAGAGCCGGATTGGTTCGCTAGGACAACTCCTCCGCGAACCTCCAGGGTCCATCTGCTCACGAGCTAAGCCTTCTCTGCTCACGCACGTGTGCCACTGAAACATGGCCGGCACACCCGCGCAGCTGCTCCTTCCGAATTCGCCGCGTTATAACTGCCACCTTTGCTTCGCCGCTTCTCCTTCCGGCTCGCCTCGCCAAAAGCGTAGCCGCATCACTATCTGTGGCCTCTGCCGCCCCACACCGAGCACTCGACGTGGTCAAATCCTAGAAGGAAACCTTGGACGCCGTGCTGTTTGCAGGCAAGCTATTGTTGAACCCGCCTCTATTCTCTTGCGTGTGCTTCTGCCGTACGCATGTCCGCTCCTCGCTACTCCTCTTCCTCCTCATCTGCTGGACCCACGTTCGCCTCAGCCTTGTCGCGCCGCACCTGCGCACCGTTGCTCTGCACACCGTCGCAACATCCGCCCGACAGCGTCCTGCACCCTTGACGCCTCGCCCAGCAGCAGGACCCTCGCGTTCTTCAGCACCGCGCGCATCGGCATTTCGTCGAACACCTGAGCTGCGTCCTCGATACGGCCATCGCGTTCCCGCATCTTGCGCAACAGCTTTCCTCCGCAACTCCTCCTGCGCGTGCTGTTGCTCGGCACGTCGCACTCCAGCACAGCCTGCTCGTGCCCATGGGCCCGCTCTGCTCTGGCCCCCCAACACCTGCCCACACCGCCAACTCCCGCGCGCACGCTCGCGCCACCCGCTCGGCTCCGCACCTACGCCTTGCTGCTCCATCCGCGCGGCCGCGTCACCAGTGCACCCACTCCAGCTTCGCTCGCCGTCAGCCGAGCCGCGCGCCCTTGGCCGCGCCCACTCGCACGCCGTGGCCCGCACCGCCGGACCTGCTCCTGCACCGCGCCTGTGCGCACCCACGCCGCCGTGCGCTTGCTCGGGCCGCTTGCTCCCGCGCTCGCCTGGCGCTAGCTCGCCTGCAGCCGCTTGCTCTCCATCCCTGGGCCCGCCCGCACCGCGGTAGCTCGGCTCCGCCACGCACGCGCGCCGTCGCGTGCCCGGGCCCGCGCCGAGCTGCCGCCGCCTGGAGTCGCTCGCCTGCTGCTGCAGCTGCGCACGCGCCCCGCGAGCCGCTCTGCCGCTCGCCCGAGCGCTCGAGCCCGGCGCCGCCTGCCTGGGCCGTTCTGCCCCGTCGCCCACGCGTGCGCCGAGCCGCCCGTGCCGCGCCAGCCAAGCCGCAGCAGCGCGCTGCGCCGCCGCCTCCACCGCTTGAAGCCGTGCCAAGGAAGGGGGGGCAGGAGGATAACTCCCTGGATGAGGCGCTGCCAGAACCAGAGATGCCAGGAGAGGATAAGAGAGAGAGAGAGAGAGAGGAAGAACAGAGAAGAAGGAGGAATGAAATTCCCCAAGGACTTATGCATAATTCTAGGAAACTGCAGGGACTTGTTTGTAAAGCAAAATTTCCCATTGATTTAAAACCCGAATGAAGAAATGCCCAAAATGAAAGTTGGAGAGTTTTTCAAACTCTACAACATTGCTTTAGGGCCCAAGTTCAAAAACTCAAAACTTATATCTTTATACGTGAAATTTTGAACAAAAGTTGGGTTTGAATTACTTTTGTCCTAAAGAGTGTAATTTTATAAAATTCAGGACCTAAATGCAAGCATTTATGACATGTCATGATGACGGGATAGACACGTCATAATGATTGGATAGACATATCATGATGACTTGCATCTTTTACACTTTAGTCCTGAGTAATTTTGAAAGTTACTTTTGTAAATCAAATACTTGCATAAAAGGACTTGTACTTTTATAAAATTACATAAACACCCTTATTTTTACCATTTTACCCAAACTTTTACACAATACAACACATGCATTTCTAATGCAACTTTTGGATAAATATATATTTTTACAAGACATAAAATAAGAAAAACATATTTGCAAAACTACCCTTCACTTATTTGAAGATACCTCCTATCCAAATACATTTTGCAAAAACAATCCTAGGTTTTTCTGAAATTACAAAAATACCCTTTTTACCTGCACTTTAAATTTTCAAAAGCTTTACATAAACATACACAAGCTTTACACTTAACAAACACATATTTCACACTAACAAAATATTTGCCTAGCATTACAAATACACGAACTGTCACACCAATCTCCCCGCCCCTTTCCCCGCAGCCCCCCGAGCAACTCGTGGCGAGCGGATCTGGAAATGGCGCCCAAGAAATCTGAGAAGGATGGGAAGAAGAAAGAGGCGCAGCCGCCATCTGGAGAGTGGACACACAGTAAGTGCTCCCTTAATGACCTCAATAAACTTGTTTCTGAGGGATTGCTCCAAGACAAGAATCTTGTCAACTGGCGCCCCTCTTTTCGTGAACCTTTCCCCATGGAAAATGTAGACGAAATCGTCACATTTTACCATTTTGCCAAACGGGGTCTAGCCCTCCCCTCTTGCTCTTTTTTCCATGGCCTTCTTTACTACTACGGGCTTGAGCTGCATCATCTCAACCCGAATTCCATTTGCCATGTCACAATCTTTATCCATTTCTGTGAAGCCTTCCTTGGAGTTAAACCCCATTGGGATCTTTTCTGCTTCCTTTTCTGAGTAAAACCACAACCCACCTCCAAAAATCCATCTGTTGTAGGGGGCACCGGCATCCAACTTAGACAACAAGCCGGCGACAAGTACCTTTCGTACAAATTCCCCTCCAACATTCCCGGGTGGAAAAATCATTGGTTCTACATAGAAAATCATGCCCCCCAACTCCTAGAAAAGTCAAATAAACCACCTGTTGTAAGGCCGGAGTGGAATATCGAACTTCCTGGGGGGACATGGATCAAGTCGATGAGTTGCTAGACACCATAGCAGCTCATAAGGAAATGGGAGTGACCGGCGCATCCGTAATGTTTTCCTTCTTCAAGCGCCGAGTCCAGCCAATCCAGCAACGCCATATACTTGGATTTGAGTACAAGGGCGCTAAAGATCCATCTCGCATGTGCGCAGAGGAGCTGACGGACGAAGCCGCACTCATCCGAGTCAAGCGAGTGCTGCTAGACGTGAACGCCATCCCCTACATCCCGGGATTGTTTTCCGCGCGGAATCCTCCGAAAACGGTGAGTATTCGACTACTTTTGGGAGCAAACTCTTCTGTTCTGCCACTGCTAACTGAAAATCTCTTACAGGGACTCATAGAGTTGTACCGAAGCTACCCTCCACAACCCGACATCCCTCGACCGGACCACCTCCTCCCCAGCGCCGTAGCCGAAGCGAAGAGGGCTCGAGTAGTCGAGGCTCTACCCGGTAGCAAGTCCACTGAAGGTGGAAGCCTCCTGGCGGAAAGGGAAGCCGAGAGGGAGGTGAGAAGAGGCAACTCCCCTGGACCATCCGTGGAGTTGACCGAAACTCTGCCTTCGGTCCCGCAGTGTCATTTTGTAGTGCGCAAACGGAAAGCGCAAGAAGTCAAGTCCTCCAGGTATGAATATGCTGCCTTGTTGTCATACATCAGTATTGTTGCACGCTAACATTATCCGCTTGCAGTCCACCTGCTTCTCCACCCAAGCACGAGCGCCAAGAGATGGGAACGGATCTAGCAGCTTCTGCGACAAGATTGGTTACCATTGCCGTGGCGGGCACCGCGCCACCGGGTGATGTTACCCCGCCGCCAGCAACAAGTACCATGGTTGGGACATCACGGGCTATGAGGGTGAAGAAGCCGCAGGGACCTCAAGGAGTCCTGGAGATATGCTGATGGCCGGGCTCGGGTACCAGAACATCATCACCACAGATCTGGTGGATGATCTAATGCTGACGGACAATAACATAAAGACCTTCAAGAAGGCCTACAAGGAGTTATACGATTTTGCCATGGTAAGACGTGATTACTCTTCTGCTTGTATACGTTGTCGAGTTGCTTGTCTTAATCTCCCCCTTTATGTAGAACGTGATCATGCACTCACAAAAGAAGTCTGAGAAGTTGAAAGCAGTCGTGAGTGGTCACTAGGAGCTTGCTGCCAAGGAAAAATGCATATCCGAAGAGCAGACGAAGAACTGCTATCTTAAGAGAGAACTTGACATGCTGAAGCAAGAGCGGACTCGAGAGACGTGGCTTCTCAAGAATGATCTGCACAATCTCGAGGAACAGCTCATGGAACAAAAGAAGGCGCACCAAGGTAAGCCCTTGTTTCCCTCGAGTACTTCCACTTAACAATTTATCTTGGATTCTAAAAATATCTTCACCGCAGAGCTTAGGAAAATCTTAACATATAAAGAAGAGCTACTTACTGATGTGAAGAATATGCTGTATCACCATACAGATGACATCGAGAGGCTGCAGAAGGTAGTCGCCGTACTGAAGAAGAGTTCGCCGACTGCCTTCAGTAGATCAAGACGCTGGTCGAGGAGAAGGAGCGGCGGCAAAAGGAGTTGGGGGACCTCAGGGGAGCCGCCAAGAAGCTTATGGAGATGGTGGATCCACCAGAAGAAGGCGAAGCAGGCGAGTGGCCCTTGCTGGAGAAACTTCTCGGAGCGCCGCAAAAGGTCGTCAAATTCCTCACAGAAGCCCCGGTCGCGTGTGTCAGCCACGCTCTCGCCTTTGTAAAATCCTTTTGGCCAGAAGCACAACTAGAAATGTTCACGCAGGGAGTGGCTGTGGAGTGCACTAAAGATCAATTCAACGAGTACCTCCAAAAAGCCCAACCTGTAGCAGAACAGATAGTGAAAAATGTACGGCAGGATTAGAATAAAAAACAAGTACTCGTTTCCTTGTATATATTTTTATTTGATGTCTCTACTTGTATTTGCGTTAACTGAATTGACATCCAGACTTAAAGACTAAGTAGTAGACACTACCCCGGGTGCAGCGACCCTGAAAGTAGCGGAACCCATCCAACAGGTTAGACGTAACCCGATCGGGTAGGTCTAACCTGTTAGGAAAGAATGCGAGCATCGTCGCAAGACTGCTGTGCTTATGGCAGAAAACAAAACTACCCCGAGTGCAACGACTCTGGGTGTAGTCGAAATAGCTCCTCATGCGAGTCCATCCAACAAGTTTGGTAAAAACCAATCGAACGGATCGAACTTGTTGGGAAAGAACGTGAGTATCGTCGCGTGACTGCCGTGCTTATGGCAAGAAATCAAAACTACCCTGAGTGCAACAACTCTGGGTGTAGTCGAAATAGCTCCTTATGCGAGCCTATCCAACAAATTAGTTATAAACCAATCGAAAGGATCGAACTTGTTGGAAAAAATGCGATCATCATCGCAAGCGACCATCAAAGGTCGCGGCGGAAGTCGATTCATATAAAGCATGAATGTGACAGTTCGTGTACTTGCAATAGTAGATATATTTTGTTAGTGTGAAATATGTATTTGTTTGTATAAAGCTTATGTGTGTTTATGTGAAGCTTTTGAAAATTTAAAAGTGCAAATAAAAAGGGTAACTTTTGTAATTACGGAAAAACCTAGGGTTGTTTTTGTAAAATGTATTGGATAAGTGTAATTTCAAAATAAGTGAAAGTTGGTTTTGTAAACATGTTTTTCTTATTTTATGTCTTGTAAAAATATATATTATTTATCCAAAAGTTTCATTTGAAATGTGTATGTTGAAGTGTGTAAAAATTTTGGGTAAAATGGTAAAAATGAGGGTATTTATGTAATTTTATAAAAGTACAAGTCCTTTTATGCAAATGTTTGATTTACAAAAGTAACTTTCAAATTTATTCAGGACTAAAGTGTAAAGTGCGAGTCATCATTACATGTCTATCCAACCATTATGACGAGTCTATCCCGTCATTATGACATGTCATAAATGCTTGCATTTAAGTCCTGAATTTTATAAAATTACACTTTTGGGACAAAAGTAATTCAAATCCAACTTTTGCTCAAAATTTCACGTGCAAAGATGCGAGTTTTGAGTTTTTGAACTTGAGCCCTAAAGCAATGTTGTAGAGTTTGAAAAACTCTCCAACTTTCGTTTTGGGCATTTTTTCATTTGGGTTTTAAATCAACGGGAAATTTTGTTTTACAGACAGGTCCTTGCAATTTTCTGTAATTACGCATAAGTCCTTGGGAAGTTACTTTTCTTCTTCTCCTCTGTTCTTCCTTATCCTTCCCTAGTGTTTCCTTCTTTCTTTTGTCCACCGGCAGCACAGTCCCAATCCGTTTTCTCTCTCTCTCTTTCCCTCTCCTGCATCAGGCGGCAGCAGGCGGTGCGGCTGGCGGTGGGAGACGGAGGCGCGCGCGCAGCGGAAGCTGGAGCGGCAGGAGCAGGCGGGCCGGCGCTCGGTGGCCCAGGCAAGCGCAGGGAGCGGCGGGCCCAGGTGTGCGCGGCTCGGGCAGCCGGCCGCGGGAGGAGCGGGCGACGCGGTTCGGCGCGGAGGCTAGCGCAGGCGTGCGCAGGCGGTTCGCGGCAGCAGGGGTTGCGGAGTAGGCGCCGGGCGCGTGTGGGCGAGTGGAGGCACGCGCGGTGGCTGGCGGCAGCGTGTGCGGGCGCGCGAGCAAGCGGTTGGGCCGGCGGCTGGCGAGCGGCAGACGCTGGCGGCCAGGCCAGGCGCACGGGCTGGCGATGGCCAGGCAGCAGCGGAGCGGCGCCTAGGCAGAGTGTGGATGTGAGGTGGAGCGGTTGGAGGCAGGCATTGGAGTGGGGCCGGCTGTGCAGGGATGGAGCAGAGCGCGCTGGAACGGGAGCAACTGGCGACGTTGTGCAGGGAAGTTGTGTGCGCGCGGGTGGCGCGCGTGAGCCGAGCGCAGGAACGAAGCCGACGGCTTCAGGCGAGCAGACGGCGCTGGCTCGCGGGCGTTGGGCGAACAAGAGCTGGAGCGCAGCACAGTGGAAATAGTGCGTCGGTTTGGGAGTGGCGCGGACAGGAGCGAAGGCTGGTGATGCGGGCGCACGGATCGAGTAGCACGTGCGCGGCGGAGTAGAGTGGGCGCTGGTGCGTGGATGCGCGGGAGTGACGCGGCAAGGCTGGGCGAACGCGTGTTCGGCAGCAAGAAGCGGAGGAGCCACGCACGGCGAGCTCCCTCGAATCTCTTGGAGGCGGAGAAGCGCTTATAGCGCGGCAAGTCGGAAGGAGAAGTTGCGGAGCGAAGGCGGCGGTCAGGCGTGACGAGCTCGGAGGAGGCACGCATGGCAAGCTCCCTTTATTCGTGCGGAGGTCGAAGCAGGAGCAATGCGACACGGGTCCGACACGCGACGCAGGACTGACGGCCGGCTTAGCTCGTTCCCGCAGGCACGTGCGTATGCAAAGCAACAGGCTACGCGCGAACAGGTTGAGGGCCAGAGATGCGGGAGCAAAAGAAGGTTTAGCTCGTGAGCAGATGGACCCTGGAGGTTCACGGAGGAGTTGGTCTAACGAGCCGATCCGGCTCCATCGTCTTGTTCCAGGGGTCCATGATGTCCAGCAGTCCCTACCTTCGTTGATCGCTCAACCAACCGCCATCACCGCAAATCACCGCGGGGATTACCTCTTCGGCCATTCTCTACCCACTGCAATCCCCGGCAAGCTTCTTCGTCATCCATGGAGTCTCGTCATCATCGAGTTTTTCTCTTCGCTGATCCTATCGCCACGGGACTTCACTTTCCGTCCATTCTTTTTCATAACCAAGGTTTGCCCCGACCTACTGAATCTTCTTAATGCCGGCGATTCCTTTGCCGGGATATCGTCGTTAACTTCTTGTTATCCGTTTTCCCGACCAGGGACTTAATTGTTTTGTTTAGAAAGTTCTAGAATGTTATTTGTAAACTTTCCAAAGTTTTCTTTATTTCAAATCAGTGAACTTCTACATTTCATAGATCGTAAGAAGTTCATAAAAATGTAAAATCAGTTTTGTTTGAAACCCTAAATCAAACTCTACAAGTTTTATGTTATGATCTTTAGTTGAAGTCTTTGATGTATGGTCTAGGTCAAATGTTAGGAGAATGAATGTTTTATTGTGCCTTATATTGTATGCTTGTGTTATAACTAAAAAGTAAGTCATAGAATATATATCTTAAATAGAGAGGTATGATATCTAGTTAATCCTATCACCCTAGTGCTCATATCCTTACCCTCAAGACATTATCCTTGTCTTGATTGCCGTTTCCTTAAGATTCTCTTCGTATGAAGATCTTTGTTAATTCATGTGCATCCGTTGCTTAGCTTATACATCTCTGCAGCTGCGTTTCAACATCAGCTTTTGATTCAGCCGCTAAGCATCCGTTTTCCTTGAGTTTATGATGTTCCCGTGTAACAGCTGTCGATCGATACTTCTACCATTGGCTGGTTAGCTGATACAGTTGTTGCCTTTCTAGTATCGGCTACTGCCGATACAGATCTTTTGTTCTGTCCTACATCGACTGCATAGAGTCGATGTATTGGAAAGACACACACAATCTTAGAGTTCTTACCATCGGCCGACCCAAGCCGATTTTGGTTACTTTTCCATGTCGGTCAAACACGGCCGATCAATCCTTAGTTTCCCCATCCATATCCACACACTTCTATCAGTCGATTTATCAACTGAGAAATCGGCTACATATCTATCGGTCATATACCCTTAACCACACTCCATTCGACTATACGTCACTCAATTGTTGTGCTGACGTAATCAAGTCGATATAACCACACGTAGTTATCTAGAATAACATTTAAGCACATCTCAGCTAAGACAACTGCTTTAGGAATCATCCTTCTGCCAAGGTAATCGATGCTTTCATCGATCATCCAGGAAACCGATGTACCTTTCCATTGGCTAAACATCTGCTGTTTCCAATCGGCTCTGTTGTAATCTTCAACGAGTAGCCGATTCTAGTTAATTGTTTCCCCTAAAGCTCTGTCTAGGTTTAGTTTCAGATCTTTTTGATTGTTATGTGAGTAGCCTGTTAAAATGAATGTTGAATTGCAACTTTGTTGTGAAGTAAAATAGTTTTGTGTGCACCTTGAGTGAAATGTTGCATTACATGTAGACACGATTACTTCGGCAACAGTACCTACGAGATCTCCCCGGAGTCTACGGAGGATTTTCCTGAATACCAAATGAACATCACCAAGAGATTAATTGAAGCCCCGAACCAAAGTTCGGAAGATATTGACATTTCTGACTTCAGCCCCACCAGTAAAGGCAAGCCCCGGACATAACCTACTATTTTAAATACACTGCAATCTATATCTATTTACGTATTCTATGCATTAAGTTCTTAGGAATTGCTTGAAACCCTAGATGCATGAATCCTAGGAACCAATGTATTGCACCTGAGGTCATATCGAGTAGATGCTCTGCTAATAAGGCCGGTAGAAGTCGGGTGATTTCCTGTCACTCGCGCGATATAGGAGTTGTAATGTTTACATTCTTGTTATCACTATAAGGATGACGGACAGGAGTTTTGTGAGGTATCATGGTTGAGATGATACCCCGTCTGTGTTGTTGAATTGGATAAGGCCGCAGTGTGTGTTAGCGGTGGTTAAGCATTTGAAAGTACTAGCCACATGCCGCGAAATATGGTAAGCGGCAAGCCTAGTAGCCAATCGGCCCGAGGAGTGGACATACCTCCCACCACTCGTCTTGCTTCTTCTGGTTACTTATGTTCGATTGGGGAAATACGTGTTGCAAGGGCAACCAGGAATACGGGTTTTGTAGTCGCGCTACAGACGTATGTCCTGCACTTTGGGAGTGCGTATGTTCCTGCAGTTGCTTGTGGTGGATCTGATCCACGAGTCGGAATGAAAGGCAAACGGTTGCTTCGGAAATATCATTGGATATTCCAAGCGTGTGAGTTAGGTTCACCTTGCAAGGTTAAATTCGATTCAGAATCGTCCGCTTCTCACGAAGATTGAGACTACTTGATCCCTTTATCACACAGAGTAACAAGAGCAATTATGTGATGAGTAATACTGATGGTTGAGGTAAAGAGCTCTACCTTGCTTGCTTAGTTATAAGTGCTTATCTAGAATGGATAATCAAATAGAACTTGAAAGCTAAAAGTTGAAAATAAGGATCTACTCTTAGTTGCTTTTCAGCTGAAACTAAACCCAGAACTATTATAAGCCTTCATAAGTCTAGTTACGGGCTAAAGTATACCCAATCCCGGGTACCTTGCTGAGTATTAGTATACTCAGCCTTGCTAGTTATATGTTTTTCAGGTAAAGTCTTTGAAGACCCTACTCTTCCCTTGCCTTGGCCCTGTGCTCTTCCAGACGGTTGGTCCGTGGAATGGGATTCGTCCCCGGCCAACATTGGTGATATCAAGTGATGTCGTGCCCGGGCTTAGCATGACACCCGTCTTGACGACGTGCTGTAATCATCGTATCTGTTTTCCGCTGCCAAAAACCATAGCTTTAACAGTTTGTAATCTTTTCCCTAAATTTGAAACTTCGTACTTCATTTGGAAACTCTTGTAATGTAATTCTCTGTGATGTAAAATGTGATGGTGATTGTATCTCTGGACTCACCTTCGTGTGAGGTGACCTTATTTGATCCTGTGTATCGGTGGTTTATCGGGACGTTACCCGACAGGCCAAGGGATTATACCGTTTGAAGCACGTTGGAGCCCTCGGGAGTGGACTCACGTATTTGAACCGGTATAATTCAGGTTGGTTCTACCACAATGAACGTAGCCGAAGCGTCCGTCAAAACTTATAACATGAAGTCGATAAAACATGAACGTGGCCGTAGCCTCCGTCACAACTCATGGCAAGAAGTTGATTTATAAAACATGAACATGGCCAGAGCCTCCGTCTGTTAACAGAAAAATTTATATTCCAAATTTTGTGACACGTAGCCTCCAAATTGATTCGGAAGAAAAAGGGGCCGCCTAGGCGCCTGGAGAACAGCTATCCCCGCACGCTTCCTCATGGGTAGAACTTGCGCAGGTTCTGAATATTCCAAGAATTTGGGACATCTTGGCCCTCGGGGTATTGTATTCGATACGACCCCGGTCTTGTAACCTGCTTGACGACGAATGGACCTTCCCACCTTGAGTTGAGCTTGTGTAAGCCGGACTCGTCTTGGATGCGGCGTAGGACCAGATCACCTATATTGAACGACCGTTCCCTCATGTTGCGATCGTGATATCGCCGGATCCCCTGGAGATATCGGGCTGACTGAATAAGAGCGATGCAGCGAGTCTCTTCAATAGAATCGAGCTCTAACTGCCTTGCTTCGTCTGCCTTGCCATCATTGTACATTTCAACCCTTGGAGATTTCCACATGATGTCAGCCGACAAGATAGCTTCAGAACCATATACGAGGAAGAATGGTGTTTGTCCTGTGGCTTTGGACGGCTGAGTCCGGAGCCCCCAGATGACATGTGGCAGTTCATGTATCCACTTTCCTCCTTTCTTGCTGTTTTCATCATAGAGTCGTTTCTTGAGGCCATTGATTATCATGCCGTTCGCCCTTTCGACTTGACCATTGGCCCTTGGGTGTGCAACAGAGACGTACTTGATCTCGATGCACGCATTTTCACAGAACTCCCAGAACTGGTTGGCCGTGAAGTTTGATCCCAAGTCCATGATGATGGTGTTCGGGAAGCCGAAGCGATGCAAGATATCAGAGATGAAATCAACAACTCGATCTGGTGTGAGCTTGGGTATCGGCTTGTACTCGATCCACTTGGTAAACTTGTCGATAGCCACCAACACATGGGTGAAGCCGCCTGGCGACGTTGTGAAGGACCCAATCATATCAAGGCTCCAGCAAACAAACGGCCAGGATGGCGATATGGTGATGGTGGGCTGGGACATGAGACTGCTTGCTGAAGAATTGGCAGTTTTGGTATCTCCGCACGAGATCCTCAGCATCGGACACTGCGGTGGGCCACCAGAAACCAGCTCTGTATGCTTTCCCCACCAGCATTTTTGAAGCAGCGTGGTTGTCGCAAACACACTCATATATCTCCCGCTGTATGTCGTAGCCGTCTTCTTTCGTGACGCACTTCATGAGAACGCCTGAATGTGTGCCACACCGGTAAAGCTTGTGTCGACTAGGACAAATCCCTTACTTCTGCGCATGACACGAGCAGCCTCTGCGCTTCTTGCGTCCATCCCCCCTGGTAGTCTTTGATCCCGGATGAAATCGATATAAGCATCTCTCCAGTCCTCAGCAAGCATCATAACCTCCCGATCAGGTTGTTGAGGGCCCGCATCGGTGGTTACCTGAGGTGAAGACTTGATGGATGGCTGCTTTAACTCCTGGACAAAGACTCCCGCTGCAACCTGTGCATGAGTAGACCCCAGCTTGGATAGAATATCTGCGCCAACATTATGCTCCCGTAACATATGATGAACCTCCAGGCCGGAAAATTTATTTTCCAGCTTGCGCACTTCATGTACATAAGCGTCCATCGTCTCCTTGTTGCAGTCCCACTCTTTGTTGACTTGCTGAACGACTAGAAGTGAGTCACCATATACAAGAAGTCACTTGATGCCGAGTGATATCGCCAAACGTAGCCCATGAAGGAGTGCTTCATACTTGGCTTCATTATTGGATACCTCCCAAAGGATCTGGAGGACATACTTCAATTGTTCACCTCTTGGAGAAATAAACAGAACTCCAGCACCGCCGCCATCGAGCTTAAGAGACCCATCAAAGTACATGGTCCAGTGCTCTGGCTTGTCGACTGGAGTTGGAATTTGGTTCTCCCTCCACTCAGCCATAAAATCGACTAGAGCTTGAGGTTTGATTACAGTGCGTGGCTTGAAGTCAATAGACAAAGCCCCCAGTTCCACTGCCCACTTTGATATACGTCCCGTGGCATCTTGGATTTGGAGAGTACTTCGCTAATGAAATATACAAGCCTCTGCACTCCGAATGCATGGCCTTTTTCGCCTCGCTCGACTACAATAGCACTGCTGAAAACATGAGTTGTTGCCGCAATATAGAGTAGTAGATCTTCTCCCGGCAATGGTGCTGTGAGGACCGGAGGGGACTGAAGGTGATGCTTCAGGTCTTGTAAGGCTCGCTCGGCCTCCTCCGTCCATTGGATCTTGTCTTGGCGCTTCAGGAGCTTGAAGAAGGGTAGTCGTCTCTCCCCGAGCCGGGAGATGAACCTGTTCAGGGCTGCCATATAGCCTGTTAGCTTCTGCACATCTTTGATTGTGGCTGGAGCCCCCATATCAGTGATGGCCGAAATCTTCACAGGGTTGGCTTCAATTCCCCGGTTGCTGATGATCAACCCGAGCAATTTCCCTGATGGTACTCCGAAAATGCATTTAGTTGGGTTGAGCTTCCACCAAAACCTGCGTAGGTTGCTGAACGTCTCTTCCAAGTCTGCAATCAGGCCATCAGGATTCCTGGTCTTGATGACCACATCATCCACATAGGCTTCAACGTTTCGATGCAGCTGATCGGCAAAGCATATCTGAATAGCGTGCTGATAGGTTGCTCCTGCATTTTTCAAACCAAAAGACATAGTTTTGTAAGTATAAGTCCCGAACGGGGTGATGAACGCGATCTTGATTTGATCCTCCTCCTTGAGCGCAATCTGGTGATATCCTGAATAACAATTAAGGAAACAAAGGAGTACACAACCCGCCGTCGAGTCGACGACTTGATCAATGCGTGGTAACCCGAAGTGATCTTTTGGGCAATGCTTGTTGAGATCAGTGTAGTCAACACACATTCTCCATTCCTTATTCTTTTTCCTTACAAGGATGGGATTAGCTACCCACTCTGGATGAATCACTTCTTTAATGAAGCCAGCCGCGAGGAGTTTAGCTATTTCCCGTTTAATTGCCTCACGCTTGTCGTGAGCAAATCTTCGAAGGCGTTACTTTTTGGACACAGCCTTTGGGTGCACATTCAGACTATGCTTGATCAGCTCCCTGGGCACCCCTGGCATATCCGCTGGTTTCCACGTGAATATGTCTCGGTTAGCCCGAAGGAAACTGACGAGCGCGAGTTCCTATTTTTCATCTAAGCCTGCTCCGATGACTGCAGTCTTAGATGAGTCACCCTACTAGAGCTGGATCGACTTGAGGGCCACGTCACTAGTCGACTGGATGCTCGACTTGTTGGCCTTTCTTGAAGGGATCTCTAGCTCGGCTTGGGAGAGCTGCTGCGCGGCCATGAATACTTCCCCTGAAGCATCTGGCACACACGTAGTCGAAGCATATTGGATCGCCTCCTGATTGCAATCATATGATTTCTTCAAGTCGCCTCGGAGAGTGAGTACCCCACTTTATCCTGGCATCTTAAGAAGCAGATAAACATAATGCAGCACTGCCATAAATTTGGCGAGTGCCGGACGACCCAGTATAGCATGATAAGAAGATTCGAAGTTAGCAACTTCGAATTTAATGAACTTGATGCAGTAGTTCTCCCTCGTGCCGAAAGTGACTAGAAGAACCATCATCATGCAAGTGGGTGTGCCGCATTACCTAGGATAATGCTGTAGAAAGGAGACTTGCTTGGAACCAGCATGTCCGTGAAGTCCAGACCCATTTTCCTCAAAGTGCTGTCGAAGATGCGGTTGAGACCACTCCCACCGTCGATGAGCACACCGGTGAGCCTGACTTCTGCCACTATCGGGTCCAGAACCAGGGGGAACTTACCGGGCTCCGAAAAGCTTGTCCACTGATCATCGCGGGAGAACGAGATGGGCACCTCCGACTAGGGGTGTGGTCGTGGTGCCTCCGGCTCAACGGACATGATCTCCCGGAGAAGTAGTTTTTGCTCCCGCCTGGAACCAAAGTCTCCATCCCCCCTGAAGATGATGTTGACGGTCTTCAAAGCATCCTGGAACTTTGGGTTGCGGCCTTGGTCCCCTTGGTCATCATCTTTAGGTTCTTTGTCCATCAGCTTCTTGTTCTTCTTGCCACCACCGGAATTGCTGAAAGTCCTCCGGAGGTGGTAACAATCAATTGCCACGTGATTGGCACATGGATGCCATGGGCATTTCTTCTGCAGGAGCTTCTCGAACTCCTCCTGCATTGTTGACTTCTTGCCTCACGAGGGACAGTCCACAGCCGCGATGAGATCATCTGGCTTGCGCTTTCGGGGTGGTCCCGGATAGTCCCGCTGGCTCTTGTCGTTGCGGTTGTCATGAGGATGCCTCAGATTGCCATCTTGGCGCCTCGGGAACCGCTCCCACATCTTCTCCTCTTGCTCGGACTAGTCGTGCATCATGTCATGCAGCCTCGCAACAATCTTCGACCTGTTCCACCCGAAGTCTCTATAGATGCCTGGATCGGTGATGCCGTTGTAGAAGCAGTCGATGATGTCCTCCTCCGAGATATTCGCGATGGTGGCGCGGACATCAAAGAAACGGTGTGTATAGGATCGTAGAAACTCGTTACGTTCCTGCTTATATTGGGCAAGATCATGACGAGTACCTGTACGAGCGATCGCCCCCTGGAAGTTGTCAATGAAGACCTTGTTGAGCCATTCCCAGGAGTCAATCAAGTTGTTGCTGAGGCTCTCCAACCACGTGAGCGGCGTAGGGTCCAAAGCCATCAGGAAGTAGATGACCTTGGTGATGTTGGAGCCCCTTGCTACTTCAATGGCCGTGGAGTAGCAACGTAGCCATTGCTGAGGAGCTTGCTTACCATCATACTTGGTGATGCCAATTGTCTTGAAGCCCTCAGGGTACCTGTAGCTGCTGAACCGTGCGGAGAAAGCTGGGAAACGGTCGCTGCAGTCAGTACCTTCTGTCTCGACTTCTTCGCATACTTTGTGCTTGGAATTGATCATGGACCGCGCATCACGGCCTTCATTGATGTGCTGGCGCAGGTCTTCTGGAGGAGGCCGGTGATTGGCCTGTCGCGGGTTACCCCCTGGAGGTGGCTGCTGCCTCCCGCTAGGGGCCTGACTCCCACGAGCGTTGTCGATGTTGCTGCGCTGAGGTCAAAGATGGCCGCCTGCCGTTCGACTGTGAGCCTGGCTTCAGCTCTCACCCACGCGCTCCTCCCTGACGGTAGATGCGAGGTTTTATTGATCCAGCTGGATCCGGACCCTCTGCGCGTAACAAAGTGCTTGACGCACGTTCGGATTGTTACTACGCTCGAGTATGGCTGTAACCCTGGAGATGTTGGCCACTGGAGTCCTGAAGCCCCGCTCACTTACGGCAGCGAATTCAACATCAAGCTCGCGATGCATGGATCGCATGCGCTCATTGACCCTCCTTCGGCAAGCTGCGCGAGCCCTGTTCCGGGTCCTCTGTGCCTCACGATCGGCGTCATTTTCTTCGCCGGCGTTGGCTGTGGCTTCGTCTTCGGAGACTGCATCAATAAATTCATTGTTGGGCAAGTCACCATCATCCTCGCCTTCTTCCGCCATCAGCACCTGGTGTGAGATGAGCTCCTCAGAGCTTGCGTCGACTAGTTCAGTCGACTCCTCCGCCATGGTGGCTAACGGCCTGCCCTCTTGAAAAGGCAAAGGTTCGAGGTGGGCCACAAGTCGATCCTCAGCCTTGAGTAGATTAGAAAGTTTCATGCCCTTCCAATGCACAAAACGCCCCTCTGGGGTGGAGGTGATCATCAGATCACTGGCACCAAAACAACCCGAAGCCCCCCGACGTGCGGTGGCTTCGGGCCCTTTAAGTTGGAGCAAAGAGTCCAAGTCCTTCTCTAATGTGGAGAGGGACTCGGAGATGTCGGCCTCCTGGAGATCAGTGGCCATGTTGCGTAGACCGAGTCATGATTGGCTATGCAAATCCTTAGATTGGAACGAGTCCAACCCAAGGAAAGTTGATGCAGCGCCGGATGAAGTCGCGCCGGAAGCAGACTCCACCTTGATCCTTGCAGCGGATGCATGGATTGACAAGTCATCGAGATCATCAACGAACTTGTCAAGGTTGCTGCGAGGACTCGCTGTGGGAGTTTTCGGCTTCATGTCGACGAGGAATCAACGGAAAATGCCTGCACCATCTGCGATGCAGACCCACGAGCCAAAAACAAATGTCGTGCCCTGAGAGGGAACTGACCTGGAGAACTGGAAAGATGCCATTGAGTTCGCTGGTGGATCTTCGATGCGCTCCCCTATCTGGCGCGCTAGATGTCGGTGTTTTACCAGCTGCCCCCCGAGGGGTATGCCCAAGGTGGTAAGTTTAGGTGATGAGACGCCGAGATCAGGAACTTAAAGGTGCAAGGAACACAAAGATTAGATAGGTTCGGGCCGCAAGGTGTGTAATACCCTACGTCCTGTGTGATGGTTTGTATTGCCTTGGGTGTAGAATGATCTGTTTCGAGGGGGTCCCTACCCCCCTTATATATCCGGGAGGTCAGGGTTACATAAATCCTAACCGATACTAGCCAAGGAATCGTACCAGAATACATCTTGAGTAGATTCCTTCTATATCGGCTAGCTCTATCTCCTACTGAAACGAGTAGAAAACAATATAAATAAGAGATAAGACGGGCTTTATCTCTTAACCTTGTTTAAACTACGTCATGTACATAGTCCCGTAGCCCCGGGTCTGACACAGTAATCTTGAGCAGTCCAACTCCAAGCTCCAAGAATAGCTCAAGGAACAGAAAAAAGCGCATCAAGGCAAGTCCTGAGCTTGCTCGAGTATTTTCTCTAGCATTTGGTCTTGTGTTCTGAAACATTGTCTTCACTGCGAGGTTAAGAAACTCTTAACTTATAAAGAAGAGTTACTTACTAACATGAAGAATATGCTGTATCGCCGTACAGATGACAATGAGAAGCTGCAGAAGGTGATCGCCGATACTGAGCAGCAGTTCGTCGAGTGCCTTCAGCAGATCAAGACGCTAGGCGAAGAGAAGGAACAATGCCAAAAAGAGCTTGAGGACCTAAGGGTGGCCGCCCAATAGCTGGTTGAAGTGGTGGATCCGCATGATGACGGCGCAACAGACGGGCGATCCTTGCTGGATCGACTCCGCGGAGCTCTGCAGAAAGTCCTGAGCTTCATCGCTGAGGCCCCCACCACATATGTTAGCCACGCCTTAGGTCTTGTGAAGTCAGTTTGGCCCAAGGCTCAACTAGAAGTACTCGCATAGGGTGTAGCTGTGGACTGCTCTAAAGAGCAGTTTAGCGAGTACCTTCTAGAGGCCAGGCCTGTAGCTGAAAACAGGATTGAGTTATTGTAAAGTACTCTTCTCCTTGTAATATATCTATCAGTGCTGTCTCTACTATCATTGCCTTGTGATATCAGGATTGCCATCTACGTTCATAGGCTAAGTAGTAGACACTACCCCGGGTGCAGCGACCTTGGGAGTAGTCGATATAGCTCCTCAAGTGAGCGTGTCAAACAAGTTAGATAGAATCCGATCGAGCGGATCTAACCTATTTGGAAAAACGCGATCACCATCGCAACGACTATCATGCTTGTAGCAAGTAGTCGATACTACCTCGAGTGCAGCGACTCTGGGAGTAGTCGATATAGCTCCTCAAGTGAGCCCGTCAAACAAGTTAGATTGAGTCCGATTGAGCGGATCTAGCCTATTTGGAAAAAACGCGATCATCATCGCAACGACAGCTATGCTCATGGCAAGAAGTCGATTTATATAAAACTTGAACGTGGTTATAGCCTCCGAATTTCAATAGAAAATTTACATTCCTGATTCTGTGGCACGTGGCCTCCAAATTGAATCGGAAAGAAACCGCCTTGGTGCTCGAAGAACAGCTATCACTGCGTGTCGTCTTATAGGTAAAACTTGTGTAGGTTCTGTATGTTCCAGGAATTTGGGATGTCTTGGCCCTCGGGGTATTGTAGTCGATAAGACCCCGGTCTTGTAATCTGCTTAACGATGAACGGTCCTTCCCACCTCAAATTGAGCTTGTGTAACCCTGACTCGTCTTGGATGCAGCGTAGGACCAAATCGCCTATACTGAATGACCATTCTCTGACATTGCGATCGTGATATCATTGGATCCCCTGTAGGTATCGTGCTGACTGAACAAGAGCAGTGCAGCGAGCCTCTTTGACAGAGTCAAGCTCTAGCCGCCTTGCTTTGTCCGCCTCGCCTTCATTGTACATTTCAACCCTTGGGGATTTCCACATGATGTCAGCCGGTAAGATTTCTTCGTAGCCGTAGACAAGAAAGAACAGTGTTTGCCCTGTAGCTTTGGATGGCTGAGTCCTGAGCCCCCAGATAACATGTGGCAACTCGTGTATCTACTTTCCGCCTTTCTTGTTGTTTTCATCATAGAGTCTTTTCTTGAGGCCCTTGATTATCATGCCGTTCACCCTCTCGACTTGATCATTGGCTCTTGGGTGTGCAATAGAGATGTATTTGACTATGATGCACGCATTTTCATAGAACTCCCAGAACTGGTTAGCCATGAAATTTGATCCCAGGTCCGTGATGATGGTATTCGGGAAGCCGAAGTGATGCAAGATGTCGGAGATGGAATCAACGACTCTGTCTGGTGTGAGCTTGGTTATCGGCTTGTACTCGATCCACTTGATAAACTTGTCGATTGCTACCAATACGTGGGTGAAACCACCTGGCGCTGTTGTAAATGGCCCAATCATATCAAGGCTCCAACAGGCAAACGGCCATGATGGCGGTATGGTAATAAGATTGTGGGCTGGGACATGAGATTGCTTGCCAAAGAATTGGCAGTTTTGGCATCTCCGCACCAGGTCCTCAGCATCTGACACTGCGGTGGGCCACCAAAAACCAGATCTGTATGCTTTCCCAACTAGCGCTCTTGAAGCTGTGTGGTTACCGCATATGCCCTCATGTATCTCCTGCAGTATGTCATAGCCGTCTCCTGCGGCACGCCGGTAGAGTTTATTGTCGACTAGGACAAAACCTTTGCTTCTGCGCATGACACAAGCTGCCGCTGTGCTTTTTGCGTCCATCCCCGCTGGTAGTCTTTGGTCCCGGATGAAGTCGATGTAAGTATCTCTCCAGTCCTCCTCGAGCATCATAACCTCCTGATCGGGCTTCTGAAGACCGGCATCAGTGGTTATCTAAGGTGAGGGCTTGATGGATGGTTACTTCAGCTCCTGGACGAAAACTCCCGCTGGGTCTTGTGCACGGGTGGATCCCAGCTTGGATAGTATATCTGCACCAACATTGTGTTCCCGTATCATGTGATGAACCTCTAGTCCGGAAAATTTATTTTCCAGCTTGCGCACTTCTTGTACGTAGGCGTCCATTGTCTCCTTGTTGCAGTCCCACTCTTTGTTGACTTGCTGAATGACTAAAAGTGACTCGCCGTATACAAGCAGTCGCTTGATGCCTAGTGATATCGCCAAACGTAGCTCGTGAAGCGAGGCTTCATACTCGGCTTCATTATTGGATACCTCCCAAAGGATCTGGAGGACATACTTCAGTTGTTCGCCTTTCGGGGAGATAAATAGGACTCCAGCACCTCCGCCATCGAGCTTAAGAGATCCATCGAAATACATGGTCCAGTGCTCTGGCTTGTCGACTGGAGTTGGAATTTGGTTCTTTCTCCACTCGGCCATAAAATCGACTATAGCTTGAGACTTAATTGCAGTGCGTGGCTTGAAGTCGATTGACAGAGCCCCCAGTTCCACTGCCCACTTTGATATACGTCCCGTGATGTCTTGATTGTGTAGAATATCCGCCAACGGAAAATCTGTAATCACAGTGATCTTGTACTCGTCGAAGTAATGGCGTAGCTTTCTTGATGTGATCAGTGTTGCATATAGAAGTTTCTGAACTACCGGGTATCGTAGCTTAGATTCGGAGAGTACCTCGCTGACGAAGTACATGGGCCTCTGCACTCCAAACGCATGGCCCTCCTCGCTGCGCTCGACGACGATGGTACTACTGATGACATGAGTTGTCGCCGTAATATAAAGTAGTAGATCTTCTCCCAGCAGTGGTGCTGTGAGGATCGGGGGTGACTGTAGGTGTTGTTTTAGATGCTGCAGGGCCCGCTCAGCCTCATCCGTCCACTGGAACTTGTCTTGGCGCTTCAGGAGCTTGAAGAAGGTTAGTCCTCTCTCCCCGAGTCGGGAGATGAACCTGTTCAAGGCTGCCATACATCCTATTAGTTTCTGCACATCCTTGATTGTGGCCGAAGCCTCCATGTTAGTGATGGCATGATCTTCACAGGATTGGCTTCAATTCCCCGGTTGCTGACAATGAACCCGAGCAATTTCCCTGATGGTACTCCGAATATGCACTTTGTTGGTTGAGCTTCCATCGAAAAATTTGTAAGCTGTTGAACATTTCTTCAAAGTTTGTGATCAAGTCCCCAGGATTCCTGGCCTTGATGACCACGTCATCCATGTAGGCCTCAACATTCCAATGCAGCTAATCGGTGAAGCACATTTGAATTGCGCGTTGATAGGTTGCTCCTGTGTTTTTCAACCCAAAAGACATAGTTTTGTAGGCATATGTCCCAAACGGGGTGATAAACACGGTCTTTATTTGATCTTCCTCCTTGAGCATGATCTGGTGGTACCCCGAATAGCAGTTAAGGAAACAGAGGAGTACACAACCCGCCGTCGAGTTGACAACTTGATTAATGCGCGGTAGCTCGAAGTTGTGGCAGAACCAACCTGAATTATACCGGCTCAAGTACGCGAGTCCACTCTTGAGGGCTCCAACGTACTTCAAACGGTATAATCCTTTGGTCTGTCGGGTAACGTCCCGATAAACCACCGAACGCAGGATCAAACAAGGTACCCCGCACGAAGGTGAGTTCAGAGATACAAAGGCCATCACATTTTATATCACAGGCAGATATATTACATGAGTGTTCAAAAGTGGCGGAAATTTTCCCAACTGGGGAAATTATTACAAAACAGATGTAAGTTTCAGGTCAAGTAGCGGAATTCAAAGTACGGTATTGTACACGTTGTTATAGTGGATGTCATGCTTGCCCTTGCATGACATCACTCGAAGGAGTCTGCGTTGGCCGGGGACGAGTCCCATTCCACGGACCAACCATCAGGCAGGGGATAGGGCCACGGTACAGGCAGTGCTGAGTCATCAGGAGGATTACCTGAATAAAAGTTATAAAGCAAGACTGAGTATTCTAATACTCAGCAAGACTTACCCGGTCATGGTATACTTAGCCATGTATCTAGACTTATGAAGGTTTGTAATGGTTCTGGGTTTAGTTTCAGCTGAAAAGCAACAAAGAGTGATTCCTTAATTTTAACTTTTAGCTTTCAGGTTCTAGTTGATTATTCCTTCTAGGTAAGCACCTATAACTACTCAAGCATGGTAAGATCTTTAACCACACATCATTTTTGATAACCATAACATTGCTCTTGTTACTCTATGTGACAAAGGGATCAAGCAGTCTCAATCTTCGTGGGAAGCGGACGATTCTGAATCGAATTTTCAACCTTGCAAGGATAAACATAACACACATGCTTGGAACACCAAAGGGTCGTTCTGAAGCAACCGTTTGCCTTTCATTCCGACTCGTGGATCAGAGCCACCACAAGCGACTGCAGGACCATACACACTACCAAAGTGCAGGACATACGTCTGTAGCGCGACTACAAAACCCGTATTCCTGGTTGCCCTTGCAACACGTATTCCCACACGTCGAATCAAGTAACCAAAAGAACCAAATACATGTGGTGGGAGGTATGTCCACTCCTCGGGCCGATTGGTTACTAGGCTTGCCGCTTACCCAAAACTCACGGCATGTGGTTAGTACTTTCAAACGCTTAACCCCGATCACCACACACTGCCACCTTATCAAAATTCAACAACACAGATGGGGTATCATCTCAACCATGATACTTCACAAAACTCCCGTCCGTCATCCTTATAGTGATTGCAGGAATGTAAACATTACAACTCCTATATCGCGCGAGTGACAGGAAATCACCCGACTTCTACCGGTCCTATTAGCGGAGCATCTATCCGATAAGGACTCGGGTACAGTACATTGGATTCCTAATATTCATGCATCTAGGGTTCCATTTCAATTCCTAGACCTAATGCATAAGTATAGATAAATAGACATAGATTGCAGTGTAATTAAAGTAGGGGGTTATGTCCGGAGCTTGCCTTCTTGTATAGGGTTGGGGGCAGTAGTGTCAAGGTTTTCCGAACTTTGGTCCGGAGCTTCAGTTAGATCTTCGACGGTGTCTCCGGGGTCTTCAGAAACTCCTGTGACTTGATCTGGGATAAGCTCGTAGTCACCGTCGGCGAGAGTAGTCGAGTCTACATGATATGCAAAGTTGTGAGTTAAGGGATGCAGACTCTTTCATTTTCTTTCACGATAAAGTTGCAATCCAAACAATTATCACATATAAACTCATGAAACAACAGGGGTTTAGTCTTGAGTTGTCATTTTTATGTAAATCATGATCATATCATAGTGTTGGGTTTATTAAAAACAGGACTAGCACATTTGAATTTGAATACAAATATCAAGTTTAAATTCAAATCCTAGGTAAATAGAATTATAAAGTTTTGAAAATTTAAACATAGATCAATTGCATACTTAATAGATCATGACCAAGAGATCTAATTAGTTAAGCTTTAATAGGTATGCTTAGCTAATTCTATTTCAAAACAAATTGAAATGATCAACTTAAAAGAATTTAAGTTATGAAATTAGGTGTAAAAATTTCACATCAATTCATACATCATCTATAGAAATTGTATACCAAAAATCATAATCAACAAAGTCAACATGTAGGAGCTATGGACATTATACTCCCTTATCTTAGATTTAAAATAGACTCAAAAATATTCAGATTCAAACCAAACTCATTTAACAAAAGTTGTAGAATTTAAAATCTAGTTTCTAGTAAAACTAGTTTTGTAATTTTTGGATTTTTCTACGGTTTGTTATGAATTTTACAAGACAGCAGCAGCATCACATGAAATAATAGAATGACTAGGGGGGGGGGGTTTGGTCTTTTTGCACTCGGGTCCTTGGAAGAAACAATCTTCTCACAGATACATCCCTGCCCGACCTCGACAGTGGCTGGCCGCGGGGTCCCGGCGTGTTCTCGCCGGCGGCGAGGTCGCCGGCGGGGAGGGGCCGGTGGGGCAGAACCTATGGGACCTAGAGACTGCAGTGGAAGTGGAAATGCACGACGGCTAACAGGGAAACGGGGCTGACGACGGGGAGGGGCGGCGGCCGTGGCGGCGCGTCGCCGTTCCGGCGAAGGACTGGTGCACAAGCGAAGCTAAGGTGCGCATGAGCACCAGGAGACGATGGGGGTAGGGTTTCCGTACTTGAATCGACCGAAGAGGTGGCGGAGGGGGCTGTCGACGACGAGGTCAGCTCGGGGCGGCGCCGGTGAGGGGCGGCTCGGGGCGGGGGCAATTCCGGCCAGGGGGTCGCTGGGGCTGGACCAGATCAAGCTGGGGAGCAAGGGGAGAAGGTGAGGAAGCACTGGGCTAGCGGAATTTGGGTGGAGTGGTGCTGTTGGGGAGGATTCCGGCGGGAAAGGCGCGGCGGCGGCTTGGTGCTTGGTGGTTGCGGGGAAGAAGGTAGAGCAATGCGGCTGGAGGAAAGAAGGGTTCGGTCGGTTTGTAGCAGCACTGGGTTTGCAAAAGAGAGGAAAAGGAATAGAGGAAGGGATGGCCACGGCTGCGCTCAGGATGGCGGGCGGCGAGGTGGCGGCCGGCGAGCGCTCGGGAGCACCGTGGCGCACGCGCGGGAGGACACCGGGGAGGGGGCTACGGTGGCGGCCAAAGGTAGAGTGACTCGTGGGGAGAGAGCAGCAGGAGCTGAACGGCGGTGAGGGCAGGCCAGCGACCAGGGGGGAGGTCCTGCGCCAGCGGCAGAGCGGGAAGCAGAGGAAGCAGAGGGTGTGCAGAGGTGGAAGAAGGGGAAAAGTCCTAGGGCTGATTTGGAAAACTTTGAAAGCTCAGGGGTCTCATCGTAAACTAAAAATTCTCACTGATCTAAAGATCAAATGAGAAAAGTCCCAAAATGAAAGTTGTATGGTTTTTCAAGCTCTACAAACTTACTTTAGGACTCAACTTCAAAAACTCAAAGTTTACAACATTACATGATGAATTTTGAACGAGGTAGAATTTAAATTACCCCTGTCCTTACCAAACAAAGTTTTGATCAAATTTTTGACATATTTGCAAACATTCATGAAATGTCATGATGACAAAAGCTTTTATAAATAGGCCCTCAGGTAAACATGGAAGTTACTTTTATCCCCTAGTTATTTGCATAAAAGACCCTATAGCTTAGGTTTATTTACAGATAGGTCCTTACACTTACTTAGGGGCTTACTCTCTTGATGATAGCATAAATTTTTTTGCACCTAACATTATATTTGTCCTAAATTTCAAAGCTGCTTGCCAAACCACCCATCATACACTTAAGGCCTATATTATATAGAAATTACAACTACACCCCTAGCCCTTAATACTACCCATAACAAACATACCTATTTTACACTAGAGCTTAAAGTGAATATCCTTTATTACCTGGACGTTACAGAAGTGGTCCTTTGGGCAATGCTTATTGAGATCGGTGTAGTCAATGCACATTCTCCATTCATTGTT
This sequence comes from Panicum hallii, assembly GCF_002211085.1. Lineage (NCBI taxonomy): Eukaryota > Viridiplantae > Streptophyta > Magnoliopsida > Poales > Poaceae > Panicum > Panicum hallii. Next base: position 35,835,015 of record NC_038046.1, on the reverse strand, counting down.
CTTTTTCTTTACAAGGACGGGATTAGCTACCCACTCTGGATGGATTACTTCTTTAATGAAGCTAGCCGCGAGGAGTTTAGCTATTTCCCTTTTGATTGCCTCTCGTTTGTCTTGAGCAAACCTGCGAAGGCACTACTTTTTGGGCACAGCTTGTGCGTGTACATTTAGGCTATGCTCGATCAGTTCCCTAGGCACCCCTGGCATATCCGCTAGTTTCCACATGAATATGTCTCGGTTAGCCCGAAGGAAACTGACAAGCGTGATTTCCTATTTCTCACATAAGCCTGCACCGATGACAGCGGTCTTAGATGAGTCGGCCTCCTGGAGCTGGATCATCTTGAGGGCCACGTCGCCGGTCGACTGGACACTCAACTTGCTTGCCTTCCTCATTGGGATTTCCAACCCGGCTTGGGAGAGTTGTTGCGCGGCCGCGAGTACTTCTCCTGAAGCATCTGGCACACGCGTAGTCGAAGCGTACTGGATGGCTTCCTGGTTGGAGTCATACGACTTCTTCAAGTCACCTCGGAGAGTGAGTACCCCACTTCATCCTGGCATCTTGAGAAGTAAATAAACATAGTGTGGCACTGCTATGAATTTGGCCAGTGTCGGCCTGCCCAGTATGGCATGATATGAAGATTCAAAGTTGGCAACTTCGAATTTGATGAACTCGGTACGGTAGTTCTCCCTCATGCCGAAGGTGACTGGAAGGACCACCGTGCCAAGTGGATGCGCTGCATTGCCTAGGATAATGCCGTAGAAGGGAGACTTGCTTGGGACGAGCATGTCCATTAAGTCCAATCCCATCTTTCTCAACATGCTAGCGAAGATGAAGTTGAGACCGCTTCCGCCATCGATGAGTACTCTAGTGAGCTTGACCTCTGCCACCACCGGGTCTAGGACCAGGGGGAATTTGTTGGGCTCTAAAAAGCTGGTCCATTGATCATCTCTTGAGAACGAGATGGGGACCTCCAACCACCGGATGGTCGTGGTACCGCCGGCTCAACGGACATGATTTCTCGGAGTAGTAGTTTCTGGTCCCTCTAGGAACTGAACTCCTCGTCACCTCTGAAGATGACGTTGATGGTTTTAGAGGCATCTTGGAACTTTGTGTTGTGTGATTTGTCCCCTTGGTCATCCTCTTTGGGCTCTTGGTCCATTGGCTTGTTCTTCTTTGCATTGCTGGGATTGCTGAATGTCCTCCGGAGGTGGTAGCAATCGATTGCCGCATGATTGGCACCTAGATGCCATGGGCATTTTTTCTGCAAGAGCTTTTCAAACTGCTCCTTTGTCGTTGTCTTCCTGCCTCGCGGAGGACAATCCACAACCGCGATGAGGTCTTCTGGCTTGCGCTTTCGGGATGAACCTAAATAGTCCCGTTGGTTCTTGTCGGTATGGTTGTCATTTGGGCGCCTCAGGTTGTTGTCATTGCGCCTCAAGGAACCGCTCAAGCATCTTCTCCTCTTGCTCGGACCAATCGTGCATCATGTCACGAAGTCCTGCAACATTTTTTGGTCTGTTCCGCCCAAAGTCTCTATAGATGCCTGGGTCGGTGAGGCCATTGTAGAAGCAGTCAATGATGTCCTCTTCCGATATGTTCGCAATGGTGGCTTGTACGTCGAAGAAACGGCGCGTGTATGATCGTAGGAGCTCGTTGCGTTCTTGTTTACACTGAGTGAGGTCATGATGAGTACCTGCGCGGGCGATCGCCCCCTGGAAGTTGTAGATGAAGACTTTCTTGAGCCGCTCTCAGGAGTCGATCGAGTTGCTGCTGAGGCTCTCCAGTCATGTGAGCGGTGCAGGTTCCAAAGTTATCGGGAAGTAGACGACCTTGGTAATGTTGGAGCCTCCTGCGACTTCTATGGCAGTAGAGTAACATCGTAGCCATTGCTAAGGAGCTTGTTTGCCGTCGTACTTGGTGATCCCAATCGGCTTGAAGCCCTCAGGGTACTTGTAACTGTTGAACCATGCTATGAACGCTGGAAAACAATCACTGCAGTCGGTACCTTCTGGATCGGCTACTTCACGCTCTCTGCGTCTGGAATCAATTATGGATCGCACATCGCATCCTTCATTGATTTTCTGGCGCAGGTCTTCTTGAGGATTCCGATGATCAGGTTGTCGCGGGTTGCCTCCTGGAGGTGGCTGCTGCCTCCCGCCAGTGGCCTGACTTCCGCGAGCGTTGTCATTATTAGTGCTTCGTTGATGTCAAAGACAGTTGCCTGCCGTTCGACTATTATCCTAGCTGCAGCTTTTGCCCATGTGTTCTGCTCCAATGGCTGATGCCGGATTTTGTCAATCGAGCTAGATCCATGCTCTCTACGCATAGTGAAGTGCTTGGCGCAGGTTTGGATCGTTGCTGCGTTCGAGTATGGCAGTTACCCTAGCGATATTAGCCACGGGGGTTCTGAAGCCCCGCTCGCTCACGGCGGCGAATTCGGTATCTAGCTCACGATGCATAGATCGCATGCGCTCGTTGACCCTCCTTTGTCGGGCTGTGCGGGCTCTGTTCCTGGCCCTTCGTGCCTCACGCTCTGTGTCATTTTTGTCGCCGGTGTTGGCTGTGGCCTCATCTTCGGATATCATGTCAAGTGCTTCGTCGGGTGAGATGCCATCGTCCTCGCCCTCTTCTGCCATCAACACTTGGCGTGATATGAGTTCGCCGGAGCTCGCTTCGACTAGCTCGGTTGATTCTTCTGCCATGGTGGCTAATGGCTTGCCCTCCTAAAAAGGCAAAGGCTCAAGGTGTGCCATGAGTCGGTCTTCATCTTCGAGTAGATCAGAGAGTTTCATGCCCTTCCAATGTACGAAATGACCTTCCAGGGTGGAGGTGATCATCAGACAATCGTCACCAAGGCAACCCGCAGCCCCCTGACATGCAGTGGCTTCAAGTTTTCTGATTTGGAGTAAAAGGTCCAAATCCTTTTCCAATACGGAGAGGGACTTGGAATTGTTGGCCTCCTGAAGCTCAGTGGCCGAATTGCGTATACCAAGTCGTGATCGGCTACGCAAGTCCTCAGATTGGAGTGAGTTCGATCCGAGCGTGGTTGTTGCAGCGTAGGGTGGAGTTGCGTTGAAAATGGACTCCTCCTCATCTTCCTGGCAGAGCCATGAGTCAACAAGTCATCGAGATTGTCGACGAACTCGTCGAGCTCGCTATGAAAACTTGCTGCGAGAGTTTTCGGCTTCATGACATCGATGGTGAATCGACGGAAATCGCCCGCACCGTCTACGACGCAGACCCATAAGCCGAAAACGAACGTCGTGCCCTCGGGGGGCACGGCACTGGTGAACTTGAACGATGCCATTGAGTTCGCCGGTGGATCTTCGATGTGCACCCCTGTGGCAGAACCAATCTGAATCATACCGGCTCAAGTACGCAAGTCCACTCCAGAGGGCTCCAACGTACTTCAAACGGTATAATCCCTTGGCCTGTCGGGTAACGTCCCGATAAACCACCGATACAGGATCAAATAAGGTTACCTCACACGAAGGTGAGTCCAGAGATACAGTCACCATCATATTTTACATCACCGAAAATTACATTACAAGAGTTTCCAAAGGTAGTATGAAGTTCCAAATTTAGAAAAACTATTACAAACTGTTAAAGTTATGGTTTTTGGTAGCAGAAAACATATGCGATGATTTACAGCACGTCGTCAAGACGGATGTCATGCTAAGCCCGGGCACGACATCACTCGGTATCATCAGTGTTGGCCAGGGACGGATCCCATTCTACGGACCAACCTTCTGGAAGAGCACAGGGCCATGACAGGGGAAGAGTAGGGTCTTCAAAGGCATTACCTGAAAAACATATAACTAGTAAGGTTGAGTATACTAATACTCAGCAAGGCTTACCCGAGTTTGGGTGTACTTTAGCTCGTAACTAGACTCATGAAGGCATTGTACAGGCTCTGGGTTTATTTTCAGCTGAAAAGCAACAAAGAGTATGAACTACTTTTAAATTTTAGCTTTCATATTCTAGTTGATTATCCATTCTAGGTTAGCACCTACACTAAGCAAGCAAGGTAGAGATTATCATCCATCAAGATTGTTCCACCATTAGTTACACTTCTTACTCTATGTTGTAAAAGGGATAAGCAGTCTCAATCTCCACGAGAAATGGACGATTCTGAATCGAATTTCAACCTTGCAAGGGTAAACCTAACTCACACGCTTGGAACAATCCAACGATAGTTCCGAAGCAACCGTTTGCCTTTCATTCCGGGTCGTGGACAAGCCACCACAAGCGACTGTAGGACCGTACGCACACCAATTGTGCAGGACATACGTCTGTAGCGTGACTACATGATCCCGTATTCCTGTCTGCCTTGCAGAACGTACTCCCACATGTCGGTGCGTGTGAATATAAAATAAAGAGCAAGTGATGGGAGGTATGTCCACTTGCTGGGCCGATTGGTTACTAGGCTTACCGCTTACCATATTTCGCGGCATGTGGCTAGTACTTTCAAATGCTTAGCCACCACTACCACACACTGCGACCTTATCAACTTTTAACAACACAGACGGGGCAAACTTCCAGGTCATGCCACTGTACATGACCCCGTCCATGATCCTTACAGTGATTGCGAAAAGGTAAACATTCAATTCCTATATCGCGCGAGTGACAGGAAATCACCCGACTTCTACCGGTCCTATTAGCAGAGCATCTAGCCGATATGGATTCAGGTGCAATACATTGGTTCCTAGGATCAATGCATCTAGGGTTTCATTACAACTCCTAGACTTAATGCATAAGTATAGATAAATAGACATAGATTGCAGTCTAAATAAAGTAGTAGGATATGTCCGGGGCTTGCCTTTACTGGTGGGGTTGGAGTTAGGGATGTTAGTATTATTATCTTCCGAACTTTGGTTCGGGGCTTCCGATAATCCCTTGGTGACGTTCATTTGGTCTTTAGGAATATCCTCCGTAAACTCCTGGGAAATCTTATAGGTACCGTTTGCGGAAGTAGTCATATCTACATGCAATGCAACATTACATTCAAGTGTGCACATAAAACTATCTTAATTCACGATAAAGTTGCAATCTAACACTCATTTAACATACTACTCACATAACAATCAAAAAGATCAGAAACTAACTTGGGTAGAGCTTTAGTTGGACAATTGATTAGAATCGGCTACTTGTTGAAGATTATGTTAGAGCCGATTGGAAACAACAGGGGTTTAGTCGATAGAATCGGTAAAGGAGGGAGCCATCTACATAGTATTAGGAAATCTGCTGATTTCTGTTTGGAAGGGAAATCGGCAGGAGCAATCTCTGTGTATGATTAGAAAAGATTAGCCGATTTGGGTTCACCTGAGGTCAAATCTGCTAATATGGAGAGGAACGTTGAAGGTACAGTACTTCAAGTACAGAAAAAGGAAGGATCTTGTCGATTGGATTATCAGCATGATTCTAGTCTATCTAATTGGTTGGTGCATTGGTCTTGGTCTTAACCAATGAGGATGCATCAGGTTTAGCCGATTGATGTGCTTTAGTCGTGCCTAACAGAGGCGTGTCAACTGGGCTATCTTAATGATCTAGGGTTGGGTACTTGGGTCTGGGTAGCCGATTGATAGGTGCACCGGTTTCCTATTTGATCGATGAAAGCATCGATTACTTTAGCAGAGGGGTGATTCCTAAAGCAGCTGTGTCTTAACTGAGATGTGCTTAAGTGTTATCCTAGGTAACTAGGTGCGGTTGTATCGGCTTGATTACGTCAGCACAACAATTGAGTGACGTACAGCCGATGGGGTTATCTAAGTCAGACCTGTTACAAGACCTAGGTGGAACAGAACACTAACATCAGACTAGGCTGATGAGACCACAAGCGCGGAATTAGACTAAAGAGGATGTGGCTGATGGGTTTGTGCCGATGGGGATATGTTCTACAGATGTGCAGCCGATTGGAGTGTGGTTGAGGGTATGTGACCGATAGATATATAGCCGATCTCTCAGCCGACAAATCGGCTGAGAGAAGTGTGTGGATAAGGATGGAAAAACTAAGGATTGATCAGCCATATTTGACCGATATGGAAAACAACTAGAATTAGCTTAGATCAGCTGATAGCAAGAACCTTAAGATCGTGTGTGCATCTCCGATACATCGACTATGTGCAGCTGATGTAGGACAGAACAAAAGAATTGTATCGGCAATAGCCGATATGAGAAAGATAACAACCGTATCAGCTAACCAGCCGATGGTAGAAGCATACGAATTGCATCGGCTGACAGCTGTTACACAGAAATATCATAGACTCAAAGGAAACGGATGCTTAGTGGCTGAGCCAATAGCTGATGCTGAAGTATAGCTGCAGAGATGTATTAGCTAAGCAGAAGATACATACGAACTAACAAGGATCCTTATACGAAAAGGGCCTTAAGGAGACTGCAATCAAGACAAGAACAATGTCTTGATGGCAGGGACATGAGCACTCATGTGAAAGGATTAACTAAATATTACAAATCTCTACTTGAGACATACATCCTATGATTTACCCTTCAGCTACAACACACGCATATAACATAAGGTACAAATAAAGCACTCATTCCTTAGTATTTAACCTAGACTACAAATCAAAGACTTTCAACTTAGGATCACAACATAAAATTTGTAGATTTTGACCTAAGGATTTAAACAAAACTGATTTTGTATTTTTATAAATTTCTTACGAATTTCTATGGAATTTAGAAGTTCACTGATTTGAAATAAAGAAGGCTCTGGAAATTTTACAGATAACACCCTAGAACTTTCTAAATCAAAGCAATTAAGTCCCTGGTAGGGGAAAATAGAGAATAGGAAGATAACGACGATGTTCCGGCAAAGGGGTCGCCGGTATTAGGAAGATTCAGTGGATCAGAGCAAACCTTGGGGTAGCCTTGGTTGTGGAGAAGAACAGGCAAAAAGTGAATTCCCGCGATGAACAGGATTGGCGACGAGAAGAGCTCAACGGTGACGAGGTTCCGGTATGGGAAGGATGAAGAAGCTTGCCAGGGAATTGTAGTGGGTGGAGGATAACCGGAGAGGTATTCCTCACGGTGATCCATGGCGATGGCGGTTGGCTTTTGCCATGGCGATGATGTTTCGGCGTACAGGGATCGAAGAGGCTCGATGAGAGGGTTCACGAGCTTTCTTTAGGTGTTGTGGTCTTGCTCGGACGATCGGCGAGGAGTAGGAGCTGCTGGACATCGCGGACTTATGGGAGGAGACGATGGAGCCGGATTGGTTCGCTATGCCAACTTCTCCGCAAACCTCAGGGTTTTCCTGCTCACGGGTTGAGCCTCCTCTGCTCACGCGCATGTGCTGCAACCGCCCTCTCCTCCTGCTGTGACGCCATCAGGGCCGGTCTACCACCGCCGCCGGTCTTGCGCTCCGCGTCGAACCCGCGCTGCGTTGCTCCTGCCTCGACCTTCGCATGAATGAAGGGAGCTCGCCGTGCCTGGCTACACCTAGCTCCTCCGAGCTCGTCGCACCCGGTCATCGCCTTCACTTCGCAGCTTCTCCTTCCGATTCGCCGCGCCATAATCACTCCTCCGCCTCCGTGAGGGCCGTGGTCTGCCTGCATTAGGGCCGTGCCTTCCGCTGCCTCCTCCTCGACGTTCTCCAAGCGTGACCCCGCTGCTCCCGTGCGGATCCGCCCACAGCCGCCGCACTGTAGCTCCTCCCGCACCGCGCGTGACTTCCCTGCACACCATCGTCCTGCACGCCATGCAACTGCTCCTCCTCTTCCTGCTGCTGGACACGCACTCGCCCCGGTCTTGCCGCGCCTCAGCGCCATCCGTGTACGTCTGTGCCGCGTGCGTCCTTGGCCTACGCCACGCCTGCTGCGGCCACCCTTCATCTGCTCGCACGCTGCCACGCCGTGCCCGTAGCTCCACCTGCGCCTACGCCGCGTGCCTGCACTGCCAGCCGCTTGCCCGCTCGCTCCAGCGCGCCAGTGCCGCCCCTGCCCGCGCTGCTGCTCCACCTCTGCGCTTGCACGCCTGCGCCGCGAGCCGCTCACGCGCGCGCCTGCTGCCGCGCTGCTCCCGCTCGCGCCACCCGAGCCGCTCGCCTCCGCTCGCGAGCCGCACCGCCCGCCTTGCGCCTCGCACCAGCGCCTGCCGCCCGTGCCCGCGCGCCCCGCGCCAGCTCCCTGCGCCCGCGCGCCTGCGCTTGCGCCGCCCGAGCCGCGCCGCACAGCGCCGGCTCGCGCGCGCCTGCGCGCCTAGAGCCGCGCCGAGCCATCCGCGCCGCGCTCGCCCAACGCCGCCTGAGCGCCCGCGCCATCGCCTGGTGGAGGAGAGGGAGGGAGGCAGGGGAAAAGCTCCCAGGAAGAGGCGCCGCCGGTGGAAGAAGAAAAAGAAAGAGATGCCAGGGAGAGAGGCAGAACAGAGAGAGAAGAAAGGGAAATAGGACTTCCCAAGGACTTAAGCGCAATTCTAGAAAATTGCAGGGACCTTTCTGTAAAGCATAAATTTCTCATTAATCTAAAACCCTAATGAAGAAATGCCCAAAACAAAAGTTGGAGAGTTTTTCAAACTCTACAACATTGCTTTAGGGCCCAAGTTCAAAAACTCAAAACTTATATCTTTACATGTGAAATTTTAAACAAAGGTTGGATTTGAATTATTTTTGTCCTAAAGAGTGTAATATCATAACATTTAGGGTCTAAATGCAAGCATTTATGACACGTCATGATGACGGGATAGACACATCATAATGATTGGATAGACATGTCATGATGACTTGCACCTTTTACACTTTAGTCCTGAGTAACTTTGAGAGTTACTTTTGTAAATCCAATACTTGCATAAAAGGACTTGTACTTTTATAAAATTACATAAATACCCTTATTTTGACAACTTTACCAAAATGTTTACACAAATCAACACATACATTTCAACTGCAACTTTCAGATAAATATATATTTTTTTACAGGGGATAAAGTAAGAAAAACATGTTTGCAAAACCACCCTTCACTTATTTTGAAGTTACCCCTTATCCAAATACATTTTGCAAAAACAACCCTAGGTTTTTCTGTAATTACAAAAATACCCCTTTCTACTTGCACTTTAAATTTTCAAAAACTTCACATAAACATACCCAAACTTTACACTAACAAGCACATACTTCACTCTAACAAATTATGTGCCTAGCTTACAGGTACTTGAGCTGTCACAACCCCTACCTGGCGCGCCAGCTATCGGTGTTTTACCGCCTGCCCACCGAGGGGTATACCCGAGGTGGTGAGTTTTAGGTTGGGTGACGCCGAGATCAGGAACTCGAAGGTGCAAGAAACACAAGGTTTAGACAGGTTTGGGCCGCGATGTGCGTAATACCCTACGTCCTGTTTCGTGGTTTGTATTGCCTTGGGTGTTGATGTGTTTTGAGGAGGTCCCTGCCCGCCCTTATATATCCAGGAGGACAGGGTTACATGAATCCTAGTCCGACACCAGCCTAGGAATCGTACTCGAGTACAACTCGAGTAGCTTCCTTCTATATCGGCTAGTCCTACTTCGCATGCGAGTAGAATACAACACAGATAAGGTATAGGACATGTCCTATCCCCTATTCCTGTATGAACTACGTTATGTACACAGTCCCGTAGTCCCGGGTCTGACAGGCCCCACATCCCTGCGGCGAGTACGGCCGAATCCGTTCCCTCGAGGTCAGGCGAAGCAGAGCTCCCCCTCAGGGTCGGGCGAGGACGAGCCCATGCCCTCGGGGTCGGGTGAGGCAGGGCTTCTGTCACAGGGGTTGAGCGAGGCCGCGCTTGCATCCTTGGGGTCGGGTGAGGTGGAGCTTGACTTCTAGCAGTCGGGCAAGGTGGCTCGTGCCCTTTTTCTAGGCTTGGTATTGGGCCGTCGGTGCCCCTCCTCCTGGTGTGCCGTCCGTAGCCATGCGACAACCTCGATTAGGCTAGGCCGCATATCGCGGGAGAGCCAAACCGTAATTAGCTTTTTAAGGAACATACTTTCGGGGGTTTGTGATATTTACCCCCAACACCAGCTGAGCTATTGTAGGATCAAGGATACCAACTAGAGAGGGTAAATAGACGGTTTTAACTAAAGACACAAACACTAAGCAAATTTAATTAGTAACATAATTGAGCTCCTATTTCTACCAACTCCTATCACTAGTGGGATTTTGCAACCTAGGGTGACAAGTAGTGATTCAAACTCTAGTAAGATGAAGTGCTCAAAGTAAATTGCAAGAATGAAATGAGTAGAGAAATAACCGGGCACGAGACAAGAATTTTTCCCTGGTGTCGATGACTTGCCGGTCACCCCTAATCCATGTTGAGATCGACTCAAAGCTTTCAACCGCTCCTCTATAAAGAACCACTCTTGATCTTGAGTTGCCTTAAATCAATGAGCCTCTCCAAACCTCGATTCCACTAGAGTTGATCTTCACCGCTCCAGCGAGGTGAGCACAAGGATCGCTCACAAATCAAACCGGGGCATCTTCACAACCTTCTTGAAGGGCTCAACGGTTTCACCTTCTCCAAGCCGCCTAGGGAGCGTGTAACACCCCAAAAATTTGCCAAAATAAATCACGCGCTAGAGTGTTTCAAAAACCTGTTCGTCGTCAAAGCACGTTCAAACCCTAGCCCTAACCCTCTCCATTTTCCCCGCCATCCTGACAACCGACACTGAACTTGACCGCTGTCCCATCTTCTTTTCCTCGCACCAAGTGCGTCGCCTGCCCGTTGCCCTCGCGTGGCCGACCGGCCGTAGTGACCACCGCGAATAGCGCCGGCACGAGTTCTCTCTCTTTTTTTCCTCTCCTTCTCTTTTCTCTCTCCATTTATTTTTCTCTATTCCCCCCCCCCTCTCTTTTCCTTCTCCTCCTCTTTTCCTATTTTCTTTTTCCTTTTCTTTTCCTTTTCCCTCCCTTTTCGTTTTCTCCCCTTTTCCCTTTTCCTTTCTTTTCTTTTCTTCTCCCTCCTTCTCCCTTCTCTCTCTCCTTCCTTTCCCCCCCCTTGCCGCGCGCCTGAGCGCCGCTCCGCCACCCTGGCCGCGCGCCGGCCCTGCCCACGCTGCGCGCGAGCCCCTGCCCCGGCCTCCCTCCGCGACGCGCACGCGCTACGCGTGGCCGTGCGCCACGCCATGCCGCCCGCCGCTCGCACCCCAACCACTGGCCCGCGCCTCGCCGCACCGTGCGTGCACGCGCGCGCCCTCCCCTACGCGTGGCCGCGCCGCCCGTCGCCTGCGGCACCACCTGCCGCGCGCGCTGCTGCTTTCCCTGCCGTGCTCCGCGTGCACGCTCGCCACTGTGCCTGCACAGCCCCCCTCCCCCACGTGCGACGCCTCGGCGCTCTCGCCACCACGCCGCACCACGACGGCCGTGGACGGCCAGACGCCATTAATGGCCGCCCGCGGAGCCGCCGGCCGACCCCCCCACCTCACCACCTCGGCCGCCTATAAATAGGGCCGAGGGGCACCCCGACACCCCCACAACCGCCGTGGCACACCCAGCCTCCGCCCCCCCTTGCCCTAGCGCCGCCCCGCCGTGCCCCAAGGCCGCCGCCGCCGCTCCCGTCGCCCCAACTCCACACGCCACCCCGGCCCAAGGTAAGGCCGGGAACCGACCCCCCTTACCTCCCTCTCCCTCATTCCCCTGCCCCGGGCCGCCCTTGGGCCCTGGCCGGCCGGATTGGCCGCCGCCGCCGCCCCCCTTCCCCTCCCTCTGCTTCGGTCATAGGGAGAGGAAGAAGAACAGGGCAGTTATGCCCGACACCCCCCTGCCTTGTTCCCATTTCCAAATAAGGACCCTCCTCTATTTACCTCCTTTTGCAAAAGGAACCCTACCCTTTCTATTATTTCAACCCGAACCCCTCCATTACATAAACCTAAATATACCCCGACACCCTTTAGCATACCCTGAATGTTTCTAGGGTTCGCAAATAGGTCCTTATCCCTTCCAGATAGTTATGAATAAGCCCCTGGACCCCTGTTTAACCCCCGAACCCTATCTTAACTCGTCATTTTATGCGCCAAACGACCTCCGATTAACCCGAAACTTTACCACACCCTTATTAGCATAGTTTTGACTATGCCATCAGGAAACCACCCAAAAATATCATCCCTATCTCCATAACTAATCTGTTTCCGACTCGAACTCAACGGTAAAAGCTTTTAGTTCGTTCGATTGATTGGGTGCCTGTTTGTTTGCGTCGTAGGACACGGAGTGAACGAGGAAGCTCCCGACTGTGATCAAGCGAATGAGGACCAGTTTTGCGACCCCGAACCCAAGGGACAGTGCTTCGATCAGGACCTCCCGCAAGGATTTGAAAATGGCAAGTTCAATCCCGCCCTTTGATGCATGTTTCTGCCCTAGTTTTTATGAACACAACCCGTTGGCCTGTTTTATAAAAACGCATGGTTTTGCTTGAGAAAACATGGTAGGATAGTGTCACACCTGATTTATAAGAACATAAATCGAGCAATCATATATGCGCCAGGATCAAGTCACGCATATATACAACAGACTATCAAGATATCACAACACATGTCACGAATAAAAGCGTATAAATTATAAAATGAATATCTTTATTACAACTGAATCAAGGATCAGTTCAAGGAATGCGGAAGCGTAAAGTGAATACATGAAGAGCTGGGCGCCACAGGGACGTCGACTGGGAGACAAACGCCTAGAAGTCGTCGAAGCCGCTGACGTAGTCCTCCACGTTGCCGGGCACTGAGCAGCAGTCGAAGATATCCAAGAGAACAGAAGAGTAGAGAGACAAGTGTGAGTACAAACTCGTACTCAACAAGTATAACACGAGCATGAGGCTCTAAGGTTAGCTGACTCAACTGCATTAGCTTTTAATCTTGGCAAATTTTATTAAAGCTAATTACTACAAGTAGATGAATTACCATAACCCAAATTGCATAAGAATTAACCAATATTAATTAAGAACTACTGAGAACCATCCAAACCAAAACCACCCGGGGAATCTCCCTCGTCAAAGGTTGATAACCCCACTAATCAAAAGGAGGATCTGGGCCGCTCATGACTGTGAGCACAGCTGATATATCAGTTTTACACTCTCGAGAGGTTGCACAACTTTACCCACAAGTCGTGAGCTACGCTAGTTATTCATCACACTTCCTTAGGTGAGATGGCTAGCAAGCACACTACGAGACCGTTACAAAGGATCACGTTGGTAAGGTGTAACCGCTAAGGATTCTGGATCAGCGACGATGGGGCCCACCTCCGGGGGTACAAGACACACAGCACAGACCAAGCCGGAGGAGCAGGGACCATTGAAGCTTACCACCCCTCTTGCCCACGCAGGTAAGTTACTCCCGAACCAAAATGACCTAATTAATAAGTCAAGACCATCCCATTCCAGTCTTGTGGTTGCGCGGTTGTCCCAGGTTGTCGCTCTATGAACCGGTCCTTATGGAGAGTGGCCAACCAAGCACTAAGCACCGTGCTGGCCCCCTAAACCATGTTTCTAACAAAAACATCTTTTAAGGATGCACAAACCACTCAAGCACACAGCATAGAGGGTCGGCTCCAGAGTTAAGTTGCATAAGACCATTAATCAAATTAATTAAAAAGGACCAAGATTTGTTATAGCGCAGCAACCTAGCACAACTAACCAAAAATGCAACCCATAGGATATATATATAAGGATATAAAGGTGGCTAGGAAGTCCTTATAGGCATACAGTATTAAAATGCAGTATAAAATTGTATTTAAAAGTAATAGGAGGTTCATGTTATACTTGCCTTCCTCGTACTCTCTCGGCTGCTGCTCGAACTGCTCGGAAGACGGCTGCTCCTGGTACTGGTCCAAAGGCTCCGCGTCTACTCATGATCGTAACAACAACACATGGGCCACACATGCACACACATGCAAACAATAACAAAATATAAGAAAACAGTACAACATTACATAGAAACAGCACTTAAAACTAGTCTAAGGCTATTCTACGCGTTACAACGATCGCGTGGATATAAAGAACACCTAAAACGGAGCTAAAACGCGAAAACTGCGCTTAAAACAAGATCCAGGGACCTATTTGTAAGAAAAACCTAACTTCCAGGGGCTTCTGCACAAAAACCGAGGACTAAAACCTAATTAAAGGTTAGACACAGGGGCTAGCGCGTGAAAACACTGGACCTGGACTGCGGGTTCAAAATCTGGAAAACGCAGGGGTCTAAACGAGAAGAAAAGGACCTATCCGTAATTATTTTTGAGCTAGGGCTGGACGGCGGGTTGATTCCCGGAAAACCCGAGGACTCTTTAGCAAAACGGCAAGGCCGAACCGGTATCTTCTGTTCTCGGCCCTCGGATCTTGATCGCGCGGCTGAGATTAGACCCACTAAGCGAAGGGGTACGCGCAAACCTCAGCCCTTGGATCGGGATCTGGCGGTTGGGGTCTAGTCTAGATCTAGATCTAATCTCATTCGCTGGATTTGAAACAGACGGCTCGGATCAAATCTGATCCGCGAACCGGTACGGGCAACGCTTGGCCGCTGGATCGCGATCGAAGGGTCACGGTTCAATGAGGCTCCGATCTAATCGCGAGCGTTGGACGCGGATCGGACGGCTCGCGGCGCTTGGGCGTGGAGGGGGCGGCGCTTCGCCGGAGTTGGCCTATCTCGGTGCTCCGGGCTCGGTTTGGAACGACATCAAGCCCTAAAGGTCGAGCACGACTCGAGGAACTCATCTAGGTGCTCGAGAAGGTGAATTAGGGCTCGGGTGGTTGCTTCCCACAGCGAGGGGTGGCTCGGTGCGGCGGCGCAACGGCGGCGCGCGTGTTCCGGGCGCTACGGGGAGTTAAGGGCTACAACACTCGGTGCAACAGGACCAGGGAGAGGGAGTGCGGCTCACCTAGGGCTGTGGAGGCCGGGGCTGTGACGGAGGGAGAAGACCGACGGCGAGCAGCGGCGGAGGGGTCGGGCTCTCACGGAGGAAGGTGTTGCCGGGGGTCTCCGGGCTCCTGGCCACCGGAGATCGATGCGTGAAGGTCCTGCGGAGGTGCCAGAGGGATTAGAGACGTCTGGGGATCGCCGACGATGGAGAATTGCTCGGGCGGCACAGCTCACCGGCGGCGGTTTCTTCGCGAAATCCCGGTGATGCAGGGCCTCGGGGTGAAATTGCGGGGCTCGGCAAGCTTCTGGAGGACTAGGCGGAGCTGCTGCGGGGACTGTGGGGGTCTAGAGCGCAGCGGAACGGCGGCTCGGTGGTGAGGCCGAGGGAACTTGCGCGGCGGAGGAAAGGGGTGGCGGCGCTGGGGATTTAGCTGGCGATGAGGGCTAGGGTTCTGGACACCAGGGCGCACGGGTTCCCCCTTTTGTGGGGCAACGGAGAGCACACCGGCGTGCGGGCCTAGAGGGGAGGCTCGCCGGGAATCTCGGAGGGGCCGTTGCGCCGGAGAAGAAAGGGGAGAGGAAGAAGAGGGCACTGACGCGTGGGGCCGCTGAGTCAGAGAGAAAAGAGGGGAGGAGAGCGCGGCTCGGGCTGGGGAAGGAAACGGCGCCGACACGCGGGCCCGGGTGACAGCGAGAGAAGGGGGAGGGAGGTAAGCGCACGGGGGCCGGCTGAGGGAGGAGAAGATGGGCCGGCTTGGCCCACGCGGGGAGAGGGAAGAGGGGGCCCGGGAGGGAAAGGAGAGAGGGAGCTGTTGGGCTGGGCTAGGAGAGGAAGTGGGCTGCCCCTTTCTTTTCCTTTTCTTCCTTCTTTCCTTTTCTACACTCAAACATTCAAACAACACTATTTGAATTCAAACAAGTTTCAATTCAAACCTTATAAATTCAACACAAATAAAACAATGCTGCAGCATGAGTGCACAAACAATTTAATCCTATGATAAATTTTAATTACTTGCGTTATGAAATTACTTTAAATGCGAGATAAATTAAGGAAAACTCCGGAAATTTTATTTGAGCCCAAAATAAACTCATTAAATTTAAAGGAATTACCTCAGGGTGTTACAGATAGCCACCCTTGTTTTGTGATAACCACCCCTTGTTTTGTGATGACTATTCCTTGACCACCTGTTTTTATAAATAAAAATGTGTGTGTGTGTGGGAAGAGTTGAAAGGTGGTTTTGAAAGATGAGTTAGACGGGATGGATGGCATTTCTATGTGAATTGCCGTTGGTGTGCTCCTACCTGTGTGGTTGAGCAAGGAAGGGAGATATCCATCTTGTCACCCCTAAGGACCGAGTTGATGTGTCATCTCACCTAGCTTCCTGTCGTGCAAACCACTTGACCGTTGTATGGGCAACGGCTTAGCATAAATCCCACTAGTTAGTCTGGTAGCCATCAGGAGAGCTGAGAGCAACGGGCGATCAAGGAGAAGGGATAAGCTCTGTGTGACTTATGCCCCGGTTAAACCTCGGAGATAGGTCGAATGACCCCTTGATGGATCCCGTGGTGGCTAGTCAGGTCTAGTTAAGGTGGGTAATGGCTTTGTTGGGATCTGCACCGACACTAAGGTGATCGTGCTGTGGTGCCCTACCTGTGGGTAAAGTTGCACACTTCTGCAGTGTTAAAATCTATTCGAATAGCCGTGCCCACGGTATTGGGCAAGTTATGGTGTGGTCACATAACTAGTGTTTCTCTCTGGGATAACTAGTGTTTCTCTCTGGGATTGGTTGGACTGGTGTGGGTTGTTTGAAAAGTGTCCGGCAGTTGTGCCGTGTGCTACGGTGGATGGGGAGTCCGGTAGCAGCTTAAAACTTGGATCCTGTGTGGATCAACATCATGTGCTCCTTGGTACTAGAAAACTTGTTTTGAAAATATTTTTGAACGAACCTTGGCATACAACCGAGTTTTCCGCAAATGAACCATAACTTTATCTTTGGATTGTCCTGTGCATTGATTTCTGTTATACCCCCTCCGTGGGTGTGATTGGACTTGCTGAGTACATTTGTACTCACCCCATTCTTACTTTTTACAGCAGAAGATCCAGACTACCTCCCTGAAGACGTCGAGTAGGGTTTCGTCCTGCACCCAGTCTTGCCTGTGGTTAGGGCCACCGCTGGAGTTCCGCATGGCACAAGACTAATGACCCTTTATTCGTAGCTAGTGTAGTAGTGTGGGTTTTAGTTGTAATCCTCGTGATAGTGGCGCTTCACTGCCCATTACCGCGTAGAGTTGTACGGTGATGTTCCATCTGATGTAATAAAAGTGTTATCAGCCTCCCGGGACTGATAAAGCATCACTTTTAAGTCTTCCCTGATGAGGGGGGACGCTTCAAAGCGGCAACTCCCAAGAGTAACAAGTTGATGACGCTTGCTTGAAGACTCCCTAGTGCCACAAAGCTCAAACTCTTGATGCAATACACTAGGATGCTCTCACACTCACAACGATGCAATATCTAAGCAATGAGTGAGAGAGAGGAGATGGCTGGCTCTAATATGTCAAGGAAGCTTCCAAATATGCCAAGAGAGCTCACCCATGGCCGGGCATGAGGTATATATAGCCAGTCCCTCGAAATCCAACCGTTACACTCAAAACTAGTGGAAACAGAGTTTTTGCGGACTGTCCACCTCACAAGAACTGGAACGTCCGCTATTCAAACCCAATGGCTAGAAGTGAAATAAATGCATGTCAGAGTCGACACAACCCTGGCGGACTATCTGCCTCACAACCCGCGGACCGTCCGCATTTCAAACACCCCAAGCACCCAGAACTTCAAATTTTCTGTTGGTTCCTGGAATTAGCTGGCGGACCATCCGCACCCCCTGGGCGGACCGTCCACCATTCAACTTTTTGTGGCAAGCAAAACCACAATGTTTCTTACCAGAACTTTTGTTAGCAGGCGAACCGTCCGTGCGCTAGGGCCGGACTGCCTCCCTATACTTTTTCACATACCGTGGCTGACCGATTCATTCGGTCAACCCATGAAGATAATCACCGAATCTGTCGGTGGTCTTGGAACAAACTTTTGTTAGGTGGCGGACCGTCCGCTCCCTCTGGACGGACCGTCTGTCATTATCTTTTCAGCTCCACTCAGAAACACAAGTTTTTTGCCCTTAATTTCAAAAAGACATGCGGACTGTCCGCCACTCCAGGCCGGACTGTCTGCCACAACAAGTCAGCATGTTTTGAAATCAATTTGCCATTTTCAAACAAAGTTAGCCCTCATGCATGCAATGCCAGTGTTTGAGCAAAATAGCACTATAGAACCGTCAAGCAAATGCACATTGACTCCTCTTGATAGTACAACTATCTATCCTATTAATCTGGTCATTTTTCATCCACTATGCACCTTATGATTGGCAAAAATAGAAAAGCCCTGTCACTACTAGAATCCTAACCTAAGCCGAGCGTTTGTATGACTTGCCGACAGCCCCTCGCAAAAAATAATTTTTGCCGACGGTTTGGTAGTTCCCAACTGTGCAATCTAGTCCCATCGGTTACTTAATAGAATGGCCGAATGTTCCTCTAGTGCCTTATGGTTTAATTAGCGCCGTTGGAGAGGATTAGATCTGTAAATTCGCCCTCGGTAATTCTGTTGCAAGACTCCATGTCAGGCCCAATGCACACGTCCATAGCCCATATGTGCAAAGGATAAGATCGTGAACTGGCGGTTACCTGTAATAAGTGCACAATGACATAATCCCTCCTCCCCGTCAAAGCCGTCTCTTTATAACACAAAACAAATTTGAGAGATGCAGATCTACCGCCGCCATACTACACAGCAGTCCCTTGTTGATCTGCCAAAGCCATCGCTGCAGGCAAGTGGGCGCCACACAATGGCATTCGGGATCTGGCGACACTCGCACTCCCGTGGCCACGCTGCATCCTCGACTCCAGAGGTGTGTATCCTCAGTGCCTCCTGATCTGCATCACTTTCGTTTTCCTGTTTGCAGTGTTCGCCATCTCCTCGAAGAGACGGCATGCACAGAATGGGCAAGGGGTACACATCGTGGCTTCAAGGTCAGAAACGGCTTCAAAATGCATTCTCTTCTAATCTAAACTAGTTATCTTTTTGTTTGTCTTTTCAGAGTAATTTTCTTTTGATAACATGACACTAGATTCGGCCAAACATCTACATTGCTGGAAAGGTATTACCAAGTTTATTCTTTTTGTTTGTCTTTTCAGAGTAATTTTCTTTTGATAACATGACACTAGATTCGGCCAAACATCTACATTGCTGGAAAGGTATTACCAAGTTTATTCAATGTTCTCTTCCTTTAGTTATCTTTCGCCGTTCTCTTTAATTATTTCCCATTACAGCTCTCTGAAATCAACTTGCCACTGTTTAACCCTAATATTCTCTGAATCCAGATTAGTCTTATTCAAGGTATGAAACATTCAACACTTCGTGAAAGGATCACCCAATGCAAAACGATGGATTTGCATGTAATTTTTTTCTGTAGATTTTGTATAGTATGTGAGAAATATGTATGTTCCAACCATGTACTGATTTTCATCCCTCAGAACATGAGGAACCGTGTACTTGTTATATATCAGAGAACATTGCAGCTGGGAAGCATATTCCAGAGCTATATGTATTATATTAATATTTCTCTATGTTTAGTGTCGAATGCACTATATGTATTATGTTAATATTTCTCTATCTTGATGTGTCCAATGCAATCAATTCGGCTGTGAGAGTTCATTTACATAGAGTTAGACTTAAATAATGCCCAAATAATAAAATAAACAAAATAAGTATACTAAAAGAATTATTCTATTTAAAAATTTAAAATAAATGACCTCCAGTATCAAAACCGTCGGAGAATGGAATGGCTGTCTATATTTCCTGTTAACGTGGATATCAAATGGCTGAGAGTGGACTGTCGGGCTTCCACCATTGGGAATTTAGTGGATGACATCCGCTCGGCTATTGGTCGAATGCGCGACCACGGATGGCCGACGGGAGATAGCCGACAGTATACCCTTGGCTAAATGTTTTTTCGACTGGTCAACGGTTCAAAACCCATTGGCAATTATTGCGATTCTAGTAGTGTATCATATACCTTTGCCTTGAGCATATACTCTCACATCAACTTCAAGTGTCGTCATGACATCATTGTATGCTTATTATCTCTTGGACCAACCTATACTCATTCCTTCTCAAGAAATTGTTAATCCACAAATATTATCATTAATTACCAAAACTCGAATTAGGGGTCCAGATACTTTCAATCTTCCCTTTCTTGTAGTTGATGACAACACTTCAAAGGTGTAAGATAAAAGGGTTCAAGCCAACTTTATATACAAGGTATAAAGTAGACTTGAGATTGAACTTCGGTTATACTTACCCATTTTCTTGAAAATTTCAGAATGCATATATGGATAAATTTCGCCAAAGTTCGATGAGTAGAGAGAACTTGATGTGAACCCGCTAGGGTTTGTTCCTGATCTTTCAATAAGAGGCGTGGGATAACTTGATTGATGGAGGAGACGACGTTCACGGTCCGACTACAGCCTTCCAAGGATGCTGCACCTTAGCAACCAATACACCACCTCCTATGCTTACCGCGATCTTGTGGAGCGCGATATCCGGCCACTAGGGCACTCGTCCTGCAAGCAATCGAAAAACTAGCAAGAACAAGTAGAATAAGTACTGAAAATATGAGATATAATTGAAGGTCTCAAACAAAATCTCAAATATGGTGGGATTCCAAAAATAAGTAGACAGGCGGCTGGATCAGCATGCGCGCCTACAAAGAAGTAGCAAAAGCTAAACTTGCATCTAATAAAATTCCAGTGTTCTTGGCGGCGGCTAAGGGTTATAAGGAAGTGGAAGAATGACCATAAGGGTGCTGGGGTCGTATCCCAACCCTAGGACGCATCTGAATTGGACTCAACTTGATACACGGTCCATTGGGCCAAAATAGGGTGATGCAGCACCGTGGGCTGAAAAGGACTCTGTAGTAAATCGATGATTGCGGTTGACTCCGAATAGATATGGAGGTGATTCCAGATCCATTGGAAAGTAGATTTGATAAGCTTTTCATGAAACACTTGAACGCCCAAAACGGAGTCCGGAAGAAATTGTGGCGGCCGTCACCAGTCGTGTGTCCTGCAGTCTGAATCCAGCCTGTGCGATGCCTCTTCCCTTTTGATCCAATCCATTGTTCCTGAGTAAAACAAGAGTGCACGTGTCTCCATTTTCTAAATATGATGCACCTAAGCTTAAGAGTGAACTTACTTGATGGGTAAGACGATGAGCACGAGCGCGAGTAATAGGATCAAGTGGTGTTGGCAAAGTAGATGCTGGTGTAGGTGTGGATGCATCGTTGGTGGTGATGTCCTCATTATCCTCCTGTTCTTGCATTTGAGTCATCCTCGACTCAAGCTCATTATCCTCTCCCAAATATGGCTTCAAATATGCAATATTAAATGTGGAACTAACCCCAAAATCTAAAGGCAGGTCTAGCTTGTATGCATTATCATTAATTCGCTCTAGCGTCTATCAGCTCGAGGCATCAATTTAGACTTTCTCAAAGCAGGAAACCTATCCTTTTTTAAGTGCAACCAAACGAATTCATCAGGTTCAAAAATTAATTGCTTTCTACCTTTATCACTAGCAAGCTTATACTTAGAATTCATGCGCTCTATATTTTCTTTAGTTGTTTCATGTAGTTTTAACATCAGTTCAGCACGTTGCTTAGCATCAAAGTTCAATTTTTCAGAATTAGGCAAAGGCATTAAATTAATAGGAGCACGAGGTATCAAGCTATAGATAATTTCAAAGGGGCACATCTTTGTAGTAGAATGCATGGAAGATTATAAGCAAACTCAACATGAGGCAAACATTCTTCCCACAACTTAATATTCTTCTTTAAAACAGCCCTTAATATGGTAGACAAGGTTCAATTAACAACTTCAGTTTGACCATCAGTTTGGGGATGAAAAGTGGTAGAAAATAGAAGCTTAGTTCCCAATTATGCCCATAAAATTCTCCAAAAGTGGCTAAGAAATTTGGCATCGCGATCAGAAATAATTGTGTTTGGCACACCATGCAAACGAACAATTTCTCGAAAGAATAAATCAGCAACATGTGTAGCATCATCAGTTTTATGACATAGTATAAAGTGTGCCATTTTAGAAAATCTATACACAACCACAAAAAAGCTATCACGTCCCTTCCTAGTTCTAGGCAATCCCAACATGAAATCCATAGAAATATCCTTCCAAAGAGCATTATGAACTGGTA
The DNA here is from genome assembly GCF_002211085.1 of Panicum hallii. Classification (NCBI taxonomy): domain Eukaryota; kingdom Viridiplantae; phylum Streptophyta; class Magnoliopsida; order Poales; family Poaceae; genus Panicum; species Panicum hallii. Next base: position 35,812,891 of record NC_038046.1, on the reverse strand, counting down.
AAGGCATATACAAACCATGCGGATTTAATCGTGACTTAGCTTTATGATATGTAGTGGAGCGTGCAATGAATCGCTCCACATCTCTTCTCATTTTTAGCCAAAAGAAATTACCAACAAGTACATCATCTGTCTTCTTTGCTCCAAAATGCCCCATCAAGCCACTTCCATGCACTTCCTATAACAACAACAAACGAACGGAGCTAGCTGGAATGCATAGCTTGTTAGCTGTAACACAAACCATCATTGACGACGAATTTGTTCCATGCTTTTCCATCCTTACAATGCAGCAAGACATCCTTAAAATCAGCATCATTCACATATTGCATTTTAATTGTGTCCAAACCAAAAATCTTGCAATCAAGTTGTGTCAACAAAGTATATCGTCTAGACAAAGCATCAACAATAATATTCTCTTTCCCTTTCTTGTGTCGAGTAGTTCTTGCACTTATCGCTGAATCTCTTTCGTTTCTTCTAGATTGGTCTTGTACAGTGCACGGTTGGGCAACAATGCACCTGGAATTAGATCAATTTGGTGCTCAATCCCTCGTATTGGTGGCAGCCCCGCTGGTATTTCACTTGAAAACATATTAGAATACTCCTGTAAAACATTAGCGACAGCAGGGGGCAACGAGTGCTGCATATCATGAATGGAAATCAAAGCGTCTTTGCACACCAAAGTGTGGTAGAACCAACCTGAATTACACCGGTTCAAGTGCGCTGATCCTTTCTCGAAAGGCGGCAAGGACTCAATCACACTTCAAACAGTGTAACCCCGTGGTCTGTCGGGTAAAGTCCCGATAGAACCACCTAACTCAGGATCAAACAAGGTACCTCGCACGAAGGCAAGTCCAGAGATACAAACACCGATAATTTTACATCACAGGCATAATATTACATTATTATTCAAGCATATATGGTGGCAAGACCTAACTAGTATGAATTTATACAAAACTGTTCAAAGTTAGAGTATCTGCAACGGAAAATACAGCGAGACACTACCAGACGTCGTGGAACAGATATTGAGCTAAGCCTAAGCTCAACATCGCTCGGAAGGACCTGTGTTGGCCGGGGACGGATCCCATTCCACGGACCAACCATCGGGAAGGGCATAGGGCCAGGGTACAGGCAGAGCAGAGTCCTCAGTGGGATTACCTGGAATAAAAGTCACATCGCAAGACTGAGTATTCTAATACTCAGCAAGTCTTACCCGTTTCATGGTATACTTAGTCATGTAGCTAGACTATGAAGGCTTGTAATGGTTCTGGGTATAATTTCAGGTGAAAAGCAACAAAGAGTAGATCCTTAATTTCAACTTTTAGCTTTCAAGTTCTAGTTGGTTATCCATTCTAAGTAAGCAACTATAGCTACTCAAATATGGTAGAACTTTTTAAGCAAACATCATTCTTTGATCATCATCAGGTTGCTCTTATTACTCTATGTGGCAAAGGGATCAAGCAGTCTCAATCTCCACGAGAAACGGACGATTCTAAATCGAGTTTCAAAACCTTACAAGGGTAAACCTAACTCACATGCTTGGAACATCTAATGATCGTTCCGAAGCAACCGTTTGCCTTTCATTCCGACTCGTGGATCAGTACCACCACAAGCGACTGTAGGACCATACGCACACAAATGTGCAAGACGTACATCTGTAGTGCGACAACATGACCGTACTCCTGTCCGCTGTGCGGAATGTACTCCCGCATGTCGGTGCATGTGCAAAAAATCAAATTACGAGTGGTGGGGGGTATGTCCACTCCTCGGGCCAATCAGTTACTAGGCTTACTGCTTACCATATTTCGTAGCATGTGGCTAGTACTTTCAAACACTTAAGAACCGCTACAACACACTGCGACCTTATCAAATTTTCATCAACACAGATGGGGTTTTTGCCAAAGTCATGAATCATAATCACAACCCCGTCCGTCATCCTTATAGTGATTATAGGAATGTAAACATTGCAACTCCTATAAAGCTCACGGGTGACAGGGAATCACTCGACTTCTACCGGTCCTATTAGCTTAGCAGCTAGTTGGACTCAGGTTCTAGTGTTCAATACATAGGTTCCTAGGAATATGCAACTAAGGTTTCAATACAATTCTTGAAAACTTAAATGCATAAGTAAGTATACATGCATATATAAATTGCAGTGTAGTAAAAATAGTGGTTTTATGTCCAGGGCTTGCCTTCGCTGGTGGGGCTGGGGTCAGAGATGTCAACACTAAAAGTTTCCGAACTGGGGTTCGGGGCTTCAGTTAAATCTCCGATAGCGTTCCCGGGGTTTTCAGAAATATCCCCTTCTGGATCCGGGATCAGCTGGTAGTCTCCGTCAGCGAGAGTTGTCGAATCTATATGATATGCAAACATTACAGTTAAGGGAATGCAGACGTTTCTATTTCATTTCACGATAAAGTTGCAATCCAATAAGTTAATTAAACTTTTCTATGGGCAGTCATTTATCGAGTATTAACTTACATTACCTAACTTCATTAAACGACATGTGGAGTTAGTCCAAACAATTAGGCTAATTACATTAAGTAGCATTAGCAAAGATCCTAACTTATCTAACCAATTCCCTTAAACATTATTAGATTACTTTATCAATTAGACTAATGGTCTCTTTAAGAAAAAGGGTTATTATTATTTTAATTCTTGGTCAAATAATAAGATCCTAAGTTATGAGTAATTACTATTGCTATAAAAATTAGTATAAATAGTTCTAATTGAAATCATTTTTATCTCAAAATTTTCAGAACATTTTGTTTAGTAGATAATTCATAACAATGTTGCAACTAATACATACATAAAATATGAATTATTTTTTTACAGATCAAACTACTGCAGCAATAAATTTGAAATTTTTACTAGGGACAAGTTGATCCGTATCTAAGCTACTGTGATTTTATCAAGATTTTTATCCTTATAGCAGTTATGCTATAAAATAAACAAAATCAGCATTATGATATCAAGATTTATTTATATCAGAAGTTCTATACTAGATCTTGTGTTGAAATTTTGTGAACATATTACACTACTCAAAAGTAGCACTCTAATTCAATTTCATAGTTTTTCATAAACCAGAACTATTATTCATGAATTATCTTTGAATCTAAGCCTAAATTCATAACTCAAGCTACTCTATACTACTGGTATTTAAAATTTTATCATGGATTACACATACAGCAAGAAGGTTAAATTAAAATTTTCAGCTATAACCACTGACAGATTCACCCTTGAATAAATCCAAAAGCTTTCATCAATATAAAGCAAAGATACTTAAACATCATAGCTAGTATTTAGTTCTGAGTCTACAATTTTTACATGAAGCTATACATGAGATACACACTCTATGTTTCAAATTTCATCAACAGCATAGCTATGGATCAAGAGATCTAATTAACTTACCCATTTCCTAGTATTTATTCTCATTCAAAATATTCACTTAATAAGCTCAACATTATAACACAAAAGTTGTAGAGTTTATTTCAAGGATTCAAACAAAACTTGTTTGACATTTTTCTGAATTTTCTACAATTTCTTACAAATTTCTAAAAATCACTAATTTTGAATTGGAAGGGAGGGACTGAAATCTTGCAGTCAGGCCCTCAGAAAGATTTAGATCAAAGCAATTGAGTCCTGGGCTCATCGGGGAAGAGAGCCGAGACTCGCCGGCCAAATTCCGGCGATGGTGGTCGTCGGCGACGAGGGGGAACCGGCCAGGCAGGATCACGGGACTAGGGCGGTCCTCGCTGGGGGTGATGTGATGGTCGGGGTCGACCGGAGGGGGTGGAACGGCGGTGACCCGAGGCGGCGGCGATGGAGCTTGACTACGGCGGTGGTGTTCCGGTGAGGGGTTTCACCGACGGTGGTCCAGAGGTTGGGAAGAAGCTCGAGGGAAGCAAGGCGGTTCGATTAAGCACCTTGGCGAGAATTGGGGTAGTCGGGAAGGTAGGTTCCCACGGCAGACCGAGGCGGCGGCGGAGATGTCACACCCGATTTATAAGAACATAAATCGAGCAATCATATATGCGCCAGGATCAAGTCACGCATATATACAACAGATTATCAAGATATCACAACACATGTCAGGAATAACATTAATATAAATCGTAAACGAATCATGAATGAATTATTTTATTACAACCGAATCAAGAATCGGTTCAAGAGTTGCGGAAGCGTAAAAGGAATACATGAAGAGCTGGGCGCCACAGGGACGTCGACTGGGAGACAAACACCTAGAAGTCGTCGAAGCCGCTGACGTAATCCTCCACGTTGCTGGGCACTGAGCAGCAGTCGAAGATATCCAAAATGGAACAGAAGAGTAGAGAGGCAAGTGTGAGTACAAACTAGTACTCAACAAGTATAACACGAGTATGAGGCTCTAAGGTTAGCTGACTCAACTGCATTAGCTTTTAATCTTGGCAAATTTTATTAAAGCTAATTACTACAAGTGGATGAATTACCAAAAACCCAATTGCATAATAAATTAATCAATATTAATTAAAACTACTGAGAACCATCCAAACCGAAACCACCCGGGGAATCGCCCTCGTCAAAGGTTGATAACCCCACTAATCAGACGGAGGATCTGGGCCGCTCATGACTGTGAGCACAGCTGATATATCAGTTTTACACTCTCGAGAGGTTGCACAACTTTACCCACAAGTCGTGAGCTACGCTAGTTGTTCATCACACTTCCTTGGGTGAGATGGCTAGCAAGCACACTACGAGACCGTTACAAAGGACCACGTTGGTAAGGTGTAACCGCTAAGGATTCTGGATCAGCAACGATGGGGCCCACCTCCGGGGGTACAAGACACACAGCACAGACCAAGCCGGAGGAGCAGGGACCATTGAAGCTTACCACCCCTCTTGCCCACGCAGGTAAGTTACTCCCGAACCAACACGACCTAATTAGTAAGTCAAGACCGTCCCATTCCAGTCTTGTGGTTGCGCGGTTGTCCCAGGTTGTCGCTCTATGAACCGGTCCTTATGGAGAGTGGCCAACCAAGCACTAAGCACCGTGCTGGCCCCCTAAACCATGTTTCTAACAAAAACATCTTTTAAGGACGCACAAACCACTCAAGCACACAGCATAGAGGGTTGGCTCCAGAATTAAGTTACATAAGACCATTAACAAAATTAATTAAAAAGGACCAAGTGTGTCATAGCGCAGCAACCTAGCACAACTAACCAAAATGCAACCCAAACGATATATATAAAGGATATAAAGTGGCTAGGAAAGTCCTTATAGGCATGCAGTATTAAAATGCAGTATGAAATTGTATTAAAAAGTGATAGGATGTTCATGTTATACTTGCCTTCCTCGTACTCTCCCGGCTGCTGCTCGAACTGCTCGGAAGACGGCTGCTCCTGGTACTGCTCCAAAGGCTCCGCGTCTATTCATGATCGTAACAGCAATACATGGGCCACACATGCACACACATGCAAACAATAGCAAAGTATAAGAAAACAGTACACCATTACAATAAAACAGCACACAAAACTAGCCTAGAACTAATCTACGCGTTACAACGATCGCGTGCATATAAAGAACACCCTAAACGGAGCTAAAACGTGAAAACTGCGCTTAAAACAAGATCCAGGGACCTAATTGTAAGGAAAACAGAGAAACCAGGGGCTTCTGGACAAAACTCGGGGACTAAAATGCAATTAAACCCTAGATGCAAGGGCTAACTCGCTAAAAACCCTAGACTGGACTGCGGGTTCAAAATCCGGGAAGTTCAGGGGCTTAAGCGAATAAAACAGGACCCATCTGAGATTATCTTTGAACTACACTGGAGCGCGGGTTGATTCCCGGAAAACCGGAGGACTCTTTAGCAAAAAGAGCAGACCGAACCGGTATCTCCTGTTCTGGGCCCTCGGATCCTGATCGTGCGGCTGGGATTAGATCCACTAAGTGAAGGGGTACGCGTGGATCCCGTCCGTTGGATCCAGATCGGATGGTCGGGAACGGATCTAGGTTTACAACTCGCGCGATTCACCGGATTTGAATTGGACGGTGGAGATTTAAAATCCCGGCGAACCGGTACGCGCTGCTTGGGTCCCTTGGATCTGAATCGCACGGCTCAGAGCTACCCCGGCACGATCTAATCCTGGGCGTGGGCTCTAGATCGGATGGTTGGGGGCTCTCGGGCGCTCGGGCGGCGGCGCTGGTCGCCGGAGCTTGTCTCCGCGGTGGCGCGCGGCTCGGGCTCGCCGGAGCTCGGCGTTCCCGCCGCTCCGGGGGCCGAACTAACCTGGGCTTGGGTCCGGCATGACCTGCGCGACACGCGTGACTCACCTAGGGCCCAAAAGAAACGCAGGGAGGACTCTAGCGACGAGTCCGACGGCGGGGGCGGCTCGGGGCGGCGGCGCACCGGCGGCGCTCGCGTTCTGGTTGTTACAGGCGGCTAAAGGCTACCGCAGCTGGTGCAAAAGGACCAGAGCGCGAAGGGGGAACTCACCGAGGGGCTACGGTGCCCGGAGTGTGGCGGAGGAGGTACAATGACGACGACTGGCGGCAGAAGGACGACGGCGCTCGCGGGGAAAGGTGCTGCAGGAGTGGCCGGGGCCCTTAGCTGGGGTAGATCGGCTCCGGGTACTCCTGTGGAGGTGGCAGAGGGGTCAAGGGGGCGTGAGGATCACCGGCGGCGAATAATTTCAGGGGGCGGGAGGTCTCACCGGCGGCGGCTTCTTCGCAGAATTCAGGTGGTGCAGAGGTCCGGAGCTCGAGTGCCGGGCTCGGGGAGGTTCCTGGTGGCGAGGTGAGGCGAGCGCGGGGCTGTCGGGGTCGGTGGCGCTCCGGAGCAGCGGTCCGGCGGTGAGGCAGAGAGGCGGGGACGCGGCGGAGCAAGGCGGCTGCGGTACTGGCGGCGGCTACGGTTTAGGGTTAGGGTTCAGATGGGTTGGTGGGGCTACTGGGCCACTTAAGGACCGGGGGTCGAGGCCTCGGCGTGCGGGCCCAAAGGAAAGGCTCGCCGGCGTTTTCGGAAGCCGTTGAGCGCCGGGGAAACAGAGCAAGGGAAGAGAAAGAAGGAGAGGTGGGAGAGGGCGCTGACGCGTGGGTCCAGCTCGCCAGAGAGAGAGGGGGGCGAGCGGGGAGACAGGCCGGGCTGGGGGGGAAACTGGGCCGGGGCTCGGCCCACGCGGGGGAAAAAGAGGAGAGAGCTGGGCCTCGGGCTGGGGAAAGAAAGAGAGGGGGAGGGAGAGGGTTTTGGGCCGGCTGGCTGGGCTCCTTTCTTCTCCTTTTCTTTTTCTACACTCCACTAATTCAAACAAAACTATTTGAATTCAAATACAATTTGAATTCAAATCTATACACTCAACACAAATAAAACAATGCTGCGGCATGAATGCACAAACACTTTAATCCTATGATAAATTTTTATTTTCTTGCGTTATAAATTGCTTTAAATGCCACAAAAATTAAAGAAAAGCCTGGAAAATTTATTTAAGCCCAAATAAATTTATTAAAAATTGGGAAAATTTACCTTAGGGTGTTACAAACCTACCCCCCTTACAGGAATCTCGTCCCGAGATTCGGATAGGCTAGCTAGCAAAGAGATCGGGATATGTCTTCCTCAGCTCGTCTTCTCGCTCCCAAGTAGCCTCTTCCTCCGTGTGATGACTCCACTGAACACGGCACATCTTGATCTTCCTGTTCCTGGTAACTCTCTCAGACGTCTCCAGAATCTTTACCGGATGCTCGACATAGGTCAGATCCTCCTGCACATCCAACCCTTCTATCGGTGCTTGCTCTTCTGGCACTCTCAAGCACTTCTTCAGCTGAGACACGTGGAACACATCGTGCACTCCCGAGAGATTGAGTGGCAACTCCAAACGATATGCCACCTCACCTTTCCGCTCCAACACCTTGAACGGACCTATGTATCGAGGGGCTAGCTTCCCTCGTACATTAAACCTGCGGATTCCTCTCATCGGCGAGACCTTCAGATATACATGATCACCCACTGCGAAGGTCAAATCTCGGCGACGAACATCTGCATAGCTCTTCTGACGAGTCTGAGCGACCCTCAGATTCTCTCGCACCTGCTGCACCAACTGTTCGGCCTCCTCAACAATATCCGGACCAAACACCTGCCTCTCGCCAATCTGATCCCAATACAGCGGAGTCCTGCATTTCCGACCATACAGGGCCTCAAACGGGGACTTCTTCAGACTAGCCTGATAACTGTTGTTATAAGAAAACTCTGCATACGGCAGGCATTTATCCCAGCTGGTACCATACTGAATAGCACAGGCTCGAAGCATATCCTCCAACACTTGGTTGGTCCTTTCTGTCTGCCCATCGGTCTGAGGATGATAAGCGGTACTGAAGCGCAGCTTCGTATCCAACGAATCATGCAACTGCTCCCAGAACCGTGAAGTGAACTGAGATCCTCGATCAGATATAATCTTCTTAGGAACACCATGCAGACAGACAATTCTGGAGATGTACAACTCTGCGAGTCTAGCACCGGAGTAAGTAGTGTTCACCGGAATAAAATGAGCAACCTTCGTCAACCGGTCCACTACTACCCATATGGAGTTGTACCCTTTCTGAGTACGAGGCAAGCCAACAATGAAGTCCATTGTGATTTCCTCCCATTTCCACTCTGGAATCTTCAACGGCTGCAATAACCCTGCTGGCCTCTGATGCTCTGCCTTGACACGCTGACAAGTGTCACAAATAGCCACGTACTCCGCAACGGAACGCTTCATTCCATACCACCAGAATCGTTCCTTGAGATCGTAATACATCTTCGTACTGCCTGGATGGATAGAATATGCTGTATCATGGGCCTCACTCAGAATCAGCTTCCTGAGATCATTCACATCCGGCACACATATACGACCCTTGTACCATAAGGTACCCTGATCATCCTCTCTGAAATGAGGAGCCTTGCCAACCTTGAGTAACTCACGAATCTCCTGCAGCTTCTGATCTTCCTTCTGATGCTGCCTGATCTCAGCCTCTAGAGTGGGCTCTGCCTCGAATGAGGTACCCGAGGTGTGATGCAAGAAACCCAGGCTCAACTGCTCAAACTCCTCGCATAACTCCCGAGGCATCTGAAAAGCCACGGCCATGTTAACATAGCTCTTCCTGCTCAGAGCATCTGCTACAACATTGGCCTTGCCCGGATGATAGTGGATTTCCAGGTCATAATCCTTGACCAACTCTAGCCATCTTCTCTGTCGCATGTTCAGCTCACTCTGGGTGAAAATATACTTGAGGCTCTTATGATCGGTGTAAATATCACACCTCTGCCCAAACAAGTAATGCCTCCATATCTTCAGAGCATGCACAACTGCGGCTAACTCCAGATCATGAGTGGGATAATTCAGCTCGTGCCGGCGCAACTGCCGCGAAGCATAAGCTATCACTCTGCCTTCCTGCATCAGGACGCAACCAAGACCATCCCTCGAAGCATCACAATACACTGTGAACCTCTTGCTCTGGTCTGGCAGAGTAAGGACTGGCGCCGTAGTCAACCTCTTCTTCAGCTCCTCGAAGGCCTTCTGACGCCCATCAGTCCAAGAGAAATCCACACCCTTCTCTAACAAGGAAGTCAAAGGCTTCGCAATCTTGGAGAAATTCTCGATGAACCTCCGATAATATCCAGCTAAGCCCAGAAAAGAGCGGACTTCCTTCACTGTCTGCGGTACAACCCAGTCAAGCACATCCTTCACCTTTCCAGGGTCCACAGCAATACCTCCCTTGGAGATAACATGACCGAGGAATGGAACCTCGTCAATCCAGAACTCGCATTTGCTGAGCTTGGCATACAGCTTGTGCTCTCTGAGCCTCTGCAACACAAGTCTCAGATGCTTCTCATGCTCCGCTTCTGACTTGGAATATATCAGGATATCATCAATAAATATCACCACAAAGGTGTCCAGATAATCCATGAAAACCTTGTTCATTAGATGCATGAAGAAAGCCGGAGCATTAGTCAAGCCAAAGGACATGACCGTATACTCATAGAGCCCATACTTGCAGGTGAATGCCGTCTTCGGAATATCCTCAGAACGAATCTTCAGCTGGTGATAACCCGAACGCAGATCAATCTTCGAGAATACACAAGCACCCTGAAGCTGATCAAAAAGATCCTCAATACGGGGCAATGGGTGCTTGTTCTTGATGGTGACCGCATTCAGATCCCGATAATCGACGCACATTCTCTTCGCACCATCCTTCTTCTCTACAAGCAATACAGGAAAAGCCCAAGGAGAGAAACTGCGACGGATATAACCCTTAGCTAGCAACTCATCGACAGTCTTCTTAACCTCCTCATGCTCGACAGGAGCCATACGATAGGGCCTCTTAGCAATAGGAGCTGTGCCAGGCAAGAGATCAATAGAAAACTCAATGTCGCGATCAGGCGGCATACCTGGCAAATCATCCGGAAAGACATCCGGGAATTCAGACACCACGCGAATACCATCCGTGGGTCTAGCCTCCATCTGATGAAGAAATCCAGAAGGCTCTGTAGCTCCAACAGTGACCTCCTGACCATCCGGTGCTGACAGAAGAACTGTCCTCTGAGCACAATCTATCCGGACTCCCCACTTAGCAAGAGTCTCCATCCCGAGGATCACATCAATGCCCTTGGAGTCTAGCACCATCAGATTTGCACTGAAATCTACCCCCCTTATGGCCACACTGACTCTGGGACAGAAGACATGAGACCTCAACTGCCCTCCCGGTGAAGATACTAACATGCACCTCTTTAACGTGCTAGTAGGGATGCCATGATGCTCAACAAAAGACTGGGTGATGAAAGAATGCGTAGCACCAGTATCAAAAAGCACTGTAGTAGGATGGGCATTAACCATGAACGTACCAATAACCACGTTGGGAGACTCGGCCGCTGACTCGGCCGTCACGTGGTTCACCCTGCCCTGAGCTGGGGCCTTGGGCTGAGCTGCACGTCCCTGCTGTCCTGCCTGCGCCTTCCGAGGGCAGACGTTGGCGTAGTGCCCCGGCTCGCCGCAGTGGAAGCACACTCGCGGAAATGCAGCGGCCTGCTGCCCAGGAGGAGGAGTGGGTGCTCCCTGCCTCTGAGCTGGTGGAGCCGGAGGCGCCGGAAGCCTCTGACCCTGTCCCGCCTGCTGCTGCTGCTGAGGACGAGGCGGAAGCTGCTGCCGCTGCTGGTACTGCTGGGGCGGCCTCTGCTGCTGCTGCTGTGGATGCTGGTAGCGGGGACGAGTGTTGCTGCCCGAAGAGGATGGAGCCATCTTCCTCTTCTTATCCTCAATCTCCCGGCGCTTACGCTCGGTGTTGAGGGCCGCATCAACCAGCTGGTTGAAGTTGTCGAAGCGATGGTTCAGCAGCGCATACTGGATGTGATCATCCAGTCCCTCCTTGAAGTACTCCTGCTTGTCGCTATCACAAGCAACGTCAGCAGGGGCGTAGCGGGCAAGCTGAAGGAAACGGTCACGGTACTCCGTCACCGTCATCGACCCCTGAAATAACGGACACAGATAACAAGGATAGAAATCGCTCATTTGGTCAGGTTTTACGAAAGAAATCAAGGATAGATCAAGCTCAAAAGGAATGGTTGTGAATTTCCGGTAAATTTTACCTGTTTAAGGGCACGGAACTCCTTCTGCTTCATCTTCATGATGCCCTCAGGAATGTGATGGTTCCTGAAACGCTCACGGAACTGGTCCCACGTGAGAGCCTCACGATCCCGAGCTGGGTAGGACTCCCACCAGTCAAGAGCGGAGCCTCGCAGCTGCCCTGCTGCGTACAGGACTCGCTCCCGGTCGTCGCACTGCGCAACAACCAACTGGCGCTCCACCGAACGAAGCCAGTCGTCCGCCTGGAGTGGGTCCGTGGCGTGAGAGAAGGTCGGCGGATGACCTCTCAAGAAGTCCGCACGCCTGTCACGGGGCTGAGGCGGCGGAGGAGGCGGTGGCTGAGCATGGATCTGCTGCAGAGCCTGAACGGTGTTGTTCAGGGTAGCCATCATCTGCATCTGGAGCTGGAAGAACTGCTCCGGGGTCAGTGGTGGCGGCATCGGCAGCGGCTGACCGGTACCCTGGTTGTTCTGCTCCTGCTGGTCAGAACCGGAACCGGTGCGCCTGGTGTTCACCATCTGATTGCAACAAACAAAATTTATGAGAATAAGATATGGTGCCGCTGAGGAGATGAAACTTCGATAGGATATAACAGAGAGAAAGGATTATAGGTTTTACCCCCAACGATCTAACTCAATTTTATTATTTAGTTCGAGTTGGGTTAGGTCGATTTGCATGAACAAGTTTAACTACTAGCCTATGCAATCAACCAAAAATCCAAATCAAGCATTTGCACAATAACAAACATTCAACATTCACAACTTAGTCGAGTTTTCCACACTACTCGACTAACACACTCGTTCTAGCGTATTTTTATCGGGGCAACTTAAACTTATAAATTACCGGATTAGGCGACTCAGGCCAACGTCTACGGAAAACTCAAGCTACTTCTCAGAAAAGGCGGGAAAAAACAGCAAATCGAGGGATTAAAGCTCAAGGAATAGAAGCAGAAACATGATGGCGGAAGATTTGCGGAGGCAAGCAAGAGAAAGGAAGTCCTAAACTCGACCAATTCTACCTAGGCTTCGTCCTACAGTCGACACGGCTCTGATACCAATCTGTCACACCCGATTTATAAGAACATAAATCGAGCAATCATATATGCGCCAGGATCAAGTCACGCATATATACAACAGATTATCAAGATATCACAACACATGTCAGGAATAACATTAATATAAATCGTAAACGAATCATGAATGAATTATTTTATTACAACCGAATCAAGAATCGGTTCAAGAGTTGCGGAAGCGTAAAAGGAATACATGAAGAGCTAGGCGCCACAGGGACGTCGACTGGGAGACAAACACCTAGAAGTCGTCGAAGCCGCTGACGTAATCCTCCACGTTGCTGGGCACTGAGCAGCAGTCGAAGATATCCAAAATGGAACAGAAGAGTAGAGAGGCAAGTGTGAGTACAAACTAGTACTCAACAAGTATAACACGAGTATGAGGCTCTAAGGTTAGCTGACTCAACTGCATTAGCTTTTAATCTTGGCAAATTTTATTAAAGCTAATTACTACAAGTGGATGAATTACCAAAAACCCAATTGCATAATAAATTAATCAATATTAATTAAAACTACTGAGAACCATCCAAACCGAAACCACCCGGGGAATCGCCCTCGTCAAAGGTTGATAACCCCACTAATCAGACGGAGGATCTGGGCCGCTCATGACTGTGAGCACAGCTGATATATCAGTTTTACACTCTCGAGAGGTTGCACAACTTTACCCACAAGTCGTGAGCTACGCTAGTTGTTCATCACACTTCCTTGGGTGAGATGGCTAGCAAGCACACTACGAGACCGTTACAAAGGACCACATTGGTAAGGTGTAACCGCTAAGGATTCTGGATCAGCAACGATGGGGCCCACCTCCGGGGGTACAAGACACACAGCACAGACCAAGCCGGAGGAGCAGGGACCATTGAAGCTTACCACCCCTCTTGCCCACGCAGGTAAGTTACTCCCGAACCAACACGACCTAATTAGTAAGTCAAGACCGTCCCATTCCAGTCTTGTGGTTGCGCGGTTATCCCAGGTTGTCGCTCTATGAACCGGTCCTTATGGAGAGTGGCCAACCAAGCACTAAGCACCGTGCTGGCCCCCTAAACCATGTTTCTAACAAAAACATCTTTTAAGGACGCACAAACCACTCAAGCACACAGCACAGAGGGTTGGCTCCAGAATTAAGTTACATAAGACCATTAACAAAATTAATTAAAAAGGACCAAGTGTGTCATAGCGCAGCAACCTAGCACAACTAACCAAAATGCAACCCAAAGGATATATATAAAGGATATAAAGTGGCTAGGAAAGTCCTTATAGGCATGCAGTATTAAAATGCAGTATGAAATTGTATTAAAAAGTGATAGGATGTTCATGTTATACTTGCCTTCCTCGTACTCTCCCGGCTGCTGCTCGAACTGCTCGGAAGACGGCTGCTCCTGGTACTGCTCCAAAGGCTCCGCGTCTATTCATGATCGTAACAGCAATACATGGGCCACACATGCACACACATGCAAACAATAGCAAAGTATAAGAAAACAGTACACCATTACAATAAAACAGCACACAAAACTAGCCTAGAACTAATCTACGCGTTACAACGATCGCGTGCATATAAAGAACACCCTAAACGGAGCTAAAACGTGAAAACTGCGCTTAAAACAAGATCCAGGGACCTAATTGTAAGGAAAACAGAGAAACCAGGGGCTTCTGGACAAAACTCGGGGACTAAAACGCAATTAAACCCTAGATGCAAGGGCTAACTCGCTAAAAACCCTAGACTGGACTGCGGGTTCAAAATCCGGGAAGTTCAGGGGCTTAAGCGAATAAAACAGGACCAACCTGAGATTATCTTTGAACTACACTGGAGCGCGGGTTGATTCCCGGAAAACCGGAGGACTCTTTAGCAAAAAGAGCAGACCGAACCGGTATCTCCTGTTCTGGGCCCTCGGATCCTGATCGTGCGGCTGGGATTAGATCCACTAAGTGAAGGGGTACGCGTGGATCCCGTCCGTTGGATCCAGATCGGATGGTCGGGAACGGATCTAGGTTTACAACTCGCGCGATTCACCGGATTTGAATTGGACGGCGGAGATTTAAAATCCCGGCGAACCGGTACGCGCTGCTTGGGTCCCTTGGATCTGAATCGCACGGCTCAGAGCTACCCCGGCACGATCTAATCCTGGGCGTGGGCTCTAGATCGGATGGTTGGGGGCTCTCGGGCGCTCGGGCGGCGGCGCTGGTCGCCGGAGCTTGTCTCCGCGGTGGCGCGCGGCTCGGGCTCGCCGGAGCTCGGCGTTCCCGCCGCTCCGGGGGCCGAACTAACCTGGGCTTGGGTCCGGCATGACCTGCGCGACACGCGTGACTCACCTAGGGCCCAAAAGAAACGCAGGGAGGACTCTAGCGACGAGTCCGACGGCGGGGGCGGCTCGGGGCGGCGGCGCACCGGCGGCGCTCGCGTTCTGGTTGTTACAGGCGGCTAAAGGCTACCGCAGCTGGTGCAAAAGGACCAGAGCGCGAAGGGGGAACTCACCGAGGGGCTACGGTGCCCGGAGTGTGGCGGAGGAGGTACAACGACGACGACTGGCGGCAGAAGGACGACGGCGCTCGCGGGGAAAGGTGCTGCAGGAGTGGCCGGGGCCCTTAGCTGGGGTAGATCGGCTCCGGGTACTCCTGTGGAGGTGGCAGAGGGGTCAAGGGGGCGTGAGGATCACCGGCGGCGAATAATTTCAGGGGGCGGGAGGTCTCACCGGCGGCGGCTTCTTCGCAGAATTCAGGTGGTGCAGAGGTCCGGAGCTCGAGTGCCGGGCTCGGGGAGGTTCCTGGTGGCGAGGTGAGGCGAGCGCGGGGGCTGTCGGGGTCGGTGGCGCTCCGGAGCAGCGGTCCGGCGGTGAGGCAGAGAGGCGGGGACGCGGCGGAGCAAGGCGGCTGCGGTACTGGCGGCGGCTACGGTTTAGGGTTAGGGTTCAGATGGGTTGGTGGGGCTACTGGGCCACTTAAGGACCGGGGGTCGAGGCCTCGGCGTGCGGGCCCAAAGGAAAGGCTCGCCGGCGTTTTCGGAAGCCGTTGAGCGCCGGGGAAACAGAGCAAGGGAAGAGAAAGAAGGAGAGGTGGGAGAGGGCGCTGACGCGTGGGTCCAGCTCGCCAGAGAGAGAGGGGGGCGAGCGGGGAGACAGGCCGGGCTGGGGGGGAAACTGGGCCGGGGCTCGGCCCACGCGGGGGAAAAAGAGGAGAGAGCTGGGCCTCGGGCTGGGGAAAGAAAGAGAGGGGGAGGGAGAGGGTTTTGGGCCGGCTGGCTGGGCTCCTTTCTTCTCCTTTTCTTTTTCTACACTCCACTAATTCAAACAAAACTATTTGAATTCAAATACAATTTGAATTCAAATCTATACACTCAACACAAATAAAACAATGCTGCGGCATGAATGCACAAACACTTTAATCCTATGATAAATTTTTATTTTCTTGCGTTATAAATTGCTTTAAATGCCACAAAAATTAAAGAAAAGCCTGGAAAATTTATTTAAGCCCAAATAAATTTATTAAAAATTGGGAAAATTTACCTTAGGGTGTTACAGGAGAGGTTGACGGTGATGGCGATGCTCCGATGATCAACGTCGGCGAAGGTCCTGCGCACGAGCATCGGTGAGCCACGGGTGATGCACTGCTGCATTCAATTGAGGCTAACAGCTACGGGAAGGAGGTGACCAACGGTGACCATGACGACGGCGGAGGAGAAGAACACCATCGAGCTTCGGGAAGGCCAAACTGGAGCTCAAAAGTAGTCGAGTGAAGGGCGGTGAGCTTCACAGGGTTGAGGTGAAGCTATGGGAGGGGTTATCGTGGATCGGGAGGGGCTGTGGTGGTCTGCCTACGGTGGACAGGGAGGTCGTTGGAGAAGAACTCAAATGGCGACGGCGTTCAGAAGCTCGAGGTGAAATGAGAATTCAAGAAAGAGCAAATTGGAGGGAGGTGGGAGAGGCACGCACGGTGCAAGCCACGACGGTGGCGAGGTGGCGGCTGGGCAGAGCTCGGGCAGAGGCGGGGCAACGTGGAGCGCGCAGGAAAAGGACAGAGGAAGAGAACTAGGGCAGCGGCTGGCCTGAAGGCGATGCGTGGGAGCTGCCAGAGTAGGAGGTGGCACCGGCAGAGCTGCAGCGGCAGTGAGCGGCGGCAAGCAGCTGCTGGCGGCTCGGCAGCAGCATGGTGCGCTCGGGGGAGGCCAGCGGGAAGAAGGCGAAGCGGTGGGCGAGCTTGAGGGCGTCACGTGGAGGTCAGGAGAGGTAGGGGGGCCTCGGGCGGTGTGGCACGGTGGCCATCGGTGGCGCTGCTGCGCGGCAGAGGAGGGCCAGAGAAAGAAGAAGGGGGGGGGGGGGGCTGGGGGCGCCAGGGGCTGAGTTGTGAACTTCAAAAACTCTAGGGACCTCACTGTATTACAAAATTTCCCTCTATTCTAAAGCTCAAATGAGAAAATGGTTAAAATAAAAGTTGTAGAACTTTTCAAACCCTACAACTTCTATTTAGGGTTCAAATTAAAAAACTCAAAGGATAGAGCTTTATTTTAAAACCTTGGACTTAATTCAAACTTTTTAAAGTTTTTGTCCTTATTAGGTTAAATTTCATGTATTTTTTGGACTTAATTGCAAGTTTTATGTAATGTAATGATGACTAACACTTTTACACTTTAACCCTTAGTAATAATTGGAGATTACATTTGTAATTCACATATTTTGCATAAAAGGACTCATATTTTTGAAAGATTACACCTAGGTCCTTATTCCCACACATTCACTCAATTTCACAGAATTCAATACATACATTACACATTCTTTCCTAGTGTTACAATTTTGACACCTAGGGTGTCACAACCTTCCCCCCTAAAAGGAATCTCGTCCTGAGATTACAGGAATGATACAATTAGGAAGGTAGATACCTAAGGAGTCTTAAGAAAATCGGGGAAGTTTTTCCGAAGATAATCTTCAGATTCCCAGGTGGCTTCATCAATGGTATGGTGGTCCCATAAGATCTTATACATCTTAAGCTTCTTTCTTCTAGTGACTCTCTCCTTGGTATCTAGAATTTGAAGGGGTTGTTCGACATAAGATAGATCAGGCTCGATTTCGATGGCTTGTTGTTCAATGATCTCAGTAGGCACTTTGATGCATTTCTTGAGTTGGGATATATGAAAGACATCATGAATGGCGGCCAACTGAGAAGGAAGATGAACTCTATAAGCCACTGGGCCATAGGCTTCGGTGATCTCAAAAGGTCCGATGTATCGAGGTGCCAACTTTACTTTTATGCCGAAACGTTGAACACCCTTAGTAGGAGATACTCGAAGATAGACATAATCTCCTACTTGGAATTGTAAGGGTTTTCTCCTTTGGTCTGCATAACTTTTCTGTCTAGACTGGGCTGCCTTAAGGTTGGCTTGGATAAGCTTGACTTTATTTTCAGCTTCGGTAACTAAGTCTGATCCGAAGATTTGGCGTTCACCGGTCTCAGACCAACTTAAAAGAGTTCGACATCTTCGACCTTATAACGCCTCAAATGGAGCCATTTGAAGACTGGACTGATAGCTGTTGTTATAAGAAAATTTGGCCAAGGCTAGACATTTGTCCCAATTCGTACCATAGTGAATGATACAAGCTCGAAGCATGTCTTCAAGGACCTGATTAACTCGCTCAGTCTGTCCATCAGTTTGTGGATGGTATGCAGAGCTTCGAATCAGCTTGGTTCCGAGAGAAGACTGCAATTGTTCCCAGAAGCGTGTAACAAACTGTGCTCCTCGATCAGAAATGATTGTCTTAGGGACACCATGCAGTCGAATAATTTGTTCCAGATAGATTTTGGCATACTTCTTAGCAGTATAAGTTGTATGCATAGGAAGAAAGTGAGCAGTTTTGGTGAGTCTATCAATGATTACCCAAATGGAATCATGCTTCTGAGATGTGTTGGGAAGACCAACGATAAAATCCATACTGATGTCTTCCCATTTCCATGATGGAATAGGCAGGGGTTGAAGTGTATCGGATACCTTCAGAGGAGTGGCTTTAACTTTCTAACAGGTATCACATTCGGATACATACTTAGCAATTTCCCTTTTCATCCTGGTCCACCAGAAATCTCGCCTAAGGTCTTGGTACATTTTAGTACTACCAGGATGAATAGAAAATTTGGACAGATGTGCTTCATCAAGGATTTGTTTACGAAGCTGATGATTCTTAGGTACAACAATACGATTGTTGAACCATAGAATTCCTTGATGAACCTTGCGGAAACACCTATACTTTGCTTCTCCCTGAGATAGTTTCTGTTTGATAATTTTGATACCTTCATCATGCAATTGTGACATGATGATTCTATCTAGAAGAGTAGATTCAATAGATATGAGATTCAGGCTACCTTGAGGAATAATCTCCAGATTGAGTTTCCTCATTTGATAGCAAAGAGTTTCACCGAAGATTTCTATGGATAGGCAATGACAATGTGCTTTACGGCTAAGTGCATCCGCAACCACATTAGCCTTGCCGGGATGGTAGTGTATCTCAAGATCGTAGTCCTTGATCAGTTCTAACCAACGCCTTTGCCTCATATTTAGGTCAGCTTGAGTAAAGATGTATTTGAGTCTCTTATGGTCAGTGTAAATGTTACACTTGGCGCTCATAAGATGATGTCTCCAAATCTTGAGAGCGTGAATAACAGCTGCTAACTCAAGATCATGGGTTGGATAATTTTGGTCATGATTCCAGAGTGCTCTGGAAGCATAAGCAATAACCCGGTTGTTTTGCATAAGCACACAACCAAGTCCGGCTCCGAAAGCATCGCAATAGACATCAAAAGGCTTGGTACTATCTGGCTGAGCTAATACTGGAGCAGTGGTTAGAAGTTTTCTCAGTGTATGAAATGCTTCTTCGCACTTATCATTCCAATGGAATTTAACCTCCTTTTTGAGTAGCTCAGTCATAGGTTTGGCTATCTTGGAGAAGTCTGGAATAAATCGACGATAATATCCTGCCAATCCAAGGAAACTATGAATTTGATGAACTAAAGTTGGAGGCTTCCAATCCTTAACTTCCTGAACTTTATTTGGATCAACCGATATGCCTTTATTGGAGATAGTATGTCCCAAAAATTTCACACTATCGAGCCAGAACTCGCATTTAGAGAATTTGGCGTAAAGGCGGTGATCACGTAGTCGTTGAAGAACGACACATATATGATCCGCATGATCTTCTTCAGTCATAGAGTATATCAGAATATCATCGATGAAAACCACGACGAATTTATCAAGCTCCGGCATAAAGACTGAATTCATAAGATACATGAAGTATGCCGGTGCATTAGTGAGTCCAAAAGATATAACCAGATATTCATAAAGTCCATATCTGGTCGAGAAAGCTATTTTTGGAATATCACTAGGCTTGATTTTGATCTAATGATAACCAGAGCGTAGATCAATCTTAGAGAAGACTTTGGCTCCAGCTAATTGGTCAAATAAGATGTCAATGCAGGGAAGAGGGTATTTATTTTTTATAGTGACCGCATTGAGTGGACGATAATCGACACATAGCCTTAAGCTATTGTCCTTCTTCTTTACAAAGAGAGTGGGGCATCCCCAAGGTGAAGCACTTGGGCGTATAAAACCCTTATCAACAAGATCTTGAAGTTGGATTTTTAGCTCGGCTAATTTATTAGGTGGCATTCGATATGGCCTCTTGGAAATAGGAGCTATGCCAGGTTGAAGCTCAATAATGAACTCGATATCCCGATCTGGTGGCATTCCAGGCAAATCATCTGGAAAGACATCGGGATACTCATAGACTATAGGAATGTCTTCTAATTTGATGTCTGTGGTTGCATAAACACAAGAGTAGAAGCACTCTTGTTGGGGTTGATAGAGGGTAGTGGCTCCGTTATGTGGTGAGTCAATCCCAATAACTCGGGAAGAGATATCTAACAACACCTTATGTTTTGTCATCCAATCCATCCCAAGTATGATATCCATACCCTCTAAAGGGAGTAGAATCAAATCAGTTTTTATTACCTTACTAGCCAACTGTATTGGCACATATCTAATCAGTTGATTGGAACCAATCTTTCCCCTAGGGGTAGGGATCATGTACGACCCCTTGGCTTGACAAGAATCAAGTCCCACTCGGGCACCACACTTGTCACTAATGAAGCTATGGGTTGCACCGAAGTCAAATAGGATAATAACGGGTTTATAGTTGAAGCGTCCCCCCCATCAGGGAAGACTTAAAAGTGTTGCTTTATCAGTCCCAGGAGGCTGATAACACTTTTATTACATCAGATGGTACATCACCGTACAACTCTGCACGGTAATGGGCAGTGAAGCGCCACTATCGCGAGGATTACAACTAAAACCCACACCACTACACTAGCTACGAAAAGGGAATCATCAGAGTCTTGCGCCATGCAGAACTCCAACGGTGGCCTTAACCACAGGCAAGACTGGGTGCAGGACGAAACCCTACTCGACAGCTTCGGGGATGTAGTCTGGATCTTCCACTATAAAAGTAAGAATGGGGTGAGTACAAACGTACTCAGCAAGTCCAATCACACCCACGGAGGGAGTATAACAGAAATCAATGCACAGGACAATTCAAGGATAAGGTTATGGTTCATTTGCGGAAAACTGGGTTGTATGCAAAGGTTTGTTTAAAAACATTTCCAAAACAAGTTTTCTAGTACCAAGGAGCAAACGATGTCGATCCACACAGGATGCAAGTTTTAATTTGCTACCGGACTCCCCGTCCGCCGTAGCACACGGCACAACTGCCGGACACTTTCCAAACATCTCACACCAACCCAACCATTCCCGGAGAGAAACACTAGTTATGTGACCACACCATAACTTGCCCAATGCCGTGGGCACGGCTATTCGAATAGATTTTAACTCTGCAGAGGTGTGCAACTTTACCCACAGGTGGGGTACCACAGCACGATCACCTTAGTGTCGGTGTAGATCCCAACAAAGCCATTACCCACCTTAGCTAGACCTGATTAGCCACCACGGGACCCATCAAGGGGGTCATTCGACCTATCTCTAAGGTTTAACCGGGGCATAAGTCACACAGAGCTTATCCCTTCTCCTTGATCACCCGTTGCTCTCAGCTCTCCTGATGGCTACCAGACTAACTAGTGGGATTTATGCTAAGCCGTTGCCCATACAACGGTCCAGTGGTTTGCACGACAGGAAGCTAGGTGAGATGACACATCAACTCGGTCCTTAGGGGTGACAAGATGGATATCTCCCTTCCTCGCTCAACCACACAGGTACGAGCACACCAACGGCAATTCACACAGAAATGCCATCTATCCCGTCTAACTCGTCTTTCAAAACCACATTTTATCCCTTCCCACACACACATTTTCTTTATAAAACTAGGTGGTCAAGGTATGGCTATCACAAATAAGGGTGGCTATCCTACCGTGTTTTCAGCAAGCAAAACCATGCAATTTTATAAAACAGGCCACTGGGTTGTGTTTATAAAAACTAGGACAGAAACTACATCAAAGGGCGGGATTGAACTTGCCATCATCAAATCCTTGCGGAAGATCCTGATTGAAGCCCTGTCCCTCGGGTTCGGGGTCGCAGAACTGGTCCTTGTTCGCTTGATCATAGTCGAGACCTTCCTCGTTCACTCCGTGTCCTACGACGCAAGCAAACAAGCACACAATCAAGCGAAAGGACTAAAAGCTTTTATCGTTGAGCTTGAATCGGGAATAATTTAGTTATGGAGATAAGGGTAATATTTTTAGGTGGTTTCTTAATGGCATGGTTAGAACTATACTAGAAATGACGTGGTAAAGTTTCAGGTCGATCGGAGGTTGTTTGGCGCATAAAATGACGAGGTAAAGGGGGTTTCAAGGGCTAAACAGGGTTCAGGGACTCGTTCGTAAACAGTTGTGCTATAGAAAGGACTTGATTATAATTTCCTGAACTATTTTTGGGGTATGTTAGGAAAGTGTAGGGGTTTATTTGATATTAGGTGTACACGGCGGGGGTTATTTTTCTAATTAACTACGAGCAGGGGTTCCTGCAGCTAAAAGTGGCACAAGGGAGGAGATTCTTTTGGGAAAAAGGGGAAGGCCAGGGGGTTTTGCGTCAAAGGGCCACCTTCTTCCTCCTCCCCTCACAGAAAACAGAGGAGAGGGGAGGGGACCTCCGGCGCCGGCCGTCCCCGGCGGCCCGGGCTCGATGGCGGCCCCGAGGGTGGGGGAAAAGGGAGGGGAGCGCGAGGGGAACCGGTTCCCGGCCTTACCTCGGGCCGGGGCGGAGCGAGGAGGCGCGCCCACGGTGGGCAGCGGGCGGCGGTGGCGCTGCGGGCTCGAGGGCAAGCTGGGGGTGGCGGTGGAGGCCGTGGGGAAAGGGAAGGCGGGGTGGGGGCCTATTTATAGGCGGAATGAGGCGGTGGGGAGGCAGCCGCGACGGTGGCCGGTGCGGAGCGCCATTAATGGCGCTTCGGCCGCTTGCGGCCGTCGCGGAGCGGCGTGCGGGCGGCGGGGTCGTCGAGGCGTCGTCAAGCACGTGGGGAAGGGGGCTGTGCAAGCACAGGTGATGGCGCGAGCGGCGAGGGAGGGGTGCGACAGTGGCGGCGGCACGGCCACGCGCGCGTGCGCGCACGGCGCGGCGAGGCGCGGGCCAGGGGGCGCGACGGCGCACACCGCGGCGCGCGCACGTGGGAGCAGTGGCTGGGCCGGGCGCCAGCGGCGGACGGCGCGGCGTCGCGGCCCGGTCGTGCGCGGGCGGCACGGCGGGCGGTGCGGCGCGTGGTGCACGCGCGGGGCGTGCGCGTGGGCATGGCCGAGCGCGGGGGCGCGGTGCGTGCGAGGGGGGAAAGGCGGCCGGTGCCTGTCGCGGCGTGGCACGGCCAGGCGGCGTGCGTGCGGGAGCCAAGCAGAGGGCGGGTGGCGCGGGCTGAGCGGCGCTCAGGAGCAGAGGATGGGAGAAGGGAAGGGAGGAGAAGAGAGGAGAAAAAGAGAGAGAGGAAAAAGAAAGAAAGAAGGGAGAAGAAATGGGAGAGAGAAAAAGGGAAAGGAAAAAGGAGAGAGCAAGAGAGAAAAGAAAGGGAAGGGGGGGTCGCGTCGGCGCCGATTGCGGCGGCGACCGCGGTCGGTCGGCCACGCGCGTGCGTCACCCGCGCGCTGCGCGAGACGAAAAGAATCGCGCCGGCACCGTTCGCGGAAAAGCGGTCGCGCGTGGTCGTCGACCGCCGAGCGGTGCGGGATGGGACAGCGGTCAGGTTCGGTGTCGGTCAGAAAGGGTTAGGGCTAGGGTTTCGACGTCGAACGGCTTTTAAACAAAGCACTCTAGTGCGTGATTTAATTTGGTGGATTTTCAGGGCGTCACAAACCTACCCCACTTAAATGAATCTCGTCCTCGAGATTTGGCTGGCTCCTAAACAGATGGGGAAATTCCTTCTTTAAAGCCTCCTCGCGTTCCCAGGTTGCTTCCTCTACTCCGTGTCTGCTCCATTGAACTCTGCATATCCGTACCTCAGAGTTTCTTGTCCTTCTAGTGACAGTGTCCAGAATTTTGACCGGTACTTCCTGGTATCGCAGATCCGGCTGCAGATCTATTGTTTCCACCGGCACATGTTCTCCCTCAGGTACTCTCAAACACCTTCTTAATTGCGAAACATGAAACACTGGGTGTATATCTGACATTTCTTCTGGTAACTCCAGTTGGTATGCCACGGCTCTGACTCTCTTTAGAACCCGATATGGTCCGATGTATCGAGGGGCCAATTTTCCTTGTACCTGAAACCTTCGGGTCCCGCGAATAGGTGAGACCTTGAGGTAAACAAAATCTCCGGGGTTGAAACTTATTTCCCGCCTCTTCTTGTCTGCGTAGCTCTTTTGTCGCGACTGAGCTGCTTTCAATTTCTCGCGGATCTCTGCTACTTTTTCTTCCGCTTCTTTTATGAGCGCGGGTCCTACTAGTGCACGTTCTCCAACTTCTGACCACATTAGGGGAGTTTTACACTTTCTTCCATAGAGGGCTTCGAACGGTGACATGCCCAAGCTGGCTTGGTAGCTATTGTTGTATGAGAATTCTGCGTAAGGTAGGCTTTGCTACCAATCATTCCCATAGGTCAGGACGCATGCTCTCAGCATATCTTCCATGACCTGGTTTACCCTTTCAGTTTGACCATCCGTCTATGGGTGGTATGCGGAGCTGAAATCTAACTTAGTGCCCATGGCTTTATGCAGGCTTTTCCAAAACCTAGAGGTGAATTGGGTTCCTCTATCTGAGACAATTTTGCTAGACACTCCATGTAACTTTACTATGTTCTCCACATAAAGCTTTGCCAGCTTTTCTCTACCATAAGTGGTCCGTACGGGTATGAAATGAGCCGATTTAGTGAGTCGGTCTACTATTACCCATATGGAATCGTGTCCCTTCTGCGTTCTAGGTAGACCCACTACAAAGTCCGTTCCTATCTCATCCCATTTCCAAACCGGAATGGGTAAGGGTTGCAATAACCCTGCTGGCTTTTGATGTTCGGCCTTGATCCTTTGACACGTATCACAATGTGCCACGAATCGTGCAATGTCTGCTTTCATTCCATTCCACCAATATTTTTGCCTTATGTCCATATACATTTTGGTGGATCCTGGGTGGATGGAGTAGGCCGAATTATGGGCTTCGTCCATGATTATCTGCCGGAAGTCTCCATTCTAGGCTATACAAATCCTATCCTCGTACCATAATGTTCCCTTATCGTCTACTCTGAAGCCTGGTGCTTTGCTTTCTCCGGTTTGTTTGCAGATCTTCATTAACTCCTGATCCGAGCTTTGGGCCTCTCTAATTCTATTCTCTAGTGTCGATTGGACGTTTAGCACATGGCTGGAACCTCACGGGATAATGTGCACATTTAATCGTGCCATCTCCTCGCGCAGATGATCATCTTTGGGCCCATAGGATTTCCGACTCAAGGCATCAGCTACTACGTTTGCTTTCCCGGGGTGATAATGAATTTCCAAATTGTAGTCCTTGACCAACTCTAACCATCTTCTTTGCCTTAAGTTTAAATCCGGCTGGGTAAAGATATACTTCAGACTCTTGTGGTCGGTGTAAATCTCACACTTATTTCCAATCAAGTAGTGTCTCCAAATTTTAAGGGCATGCACTACGGCTGCCAATTCCAAATCATGGGTCGGATAATTCTGCTCATGAGTCCTGAGTTGGTGGGAAGCATATGCAACGACCTTCCCGTCTTGCATCAGCACACACCCTAATCCTTGTCGGGATGCGTCACAATAAATGACAAAGTCCCGATGAATGTCCGGTAGGGTCAGCACTGGGGCGGTTGTCAACCTTTGCTTCAATTCTTGAAAACTTCTCTCACAAGATTCTGTCCAGGCGAACTTCTTCTCCTTCTTAAGAAGTTCCGTCTTGGGTCGGGCTATCTTAGAGAATCCCTCAATAAATCTTCGATAGTATCCAGCTAATCCAAGAAAACTTCTGATTTCACTAACATTAGTCAATCGCTACCAGTTGGAAACTGCTTCAACCTTCTCTGGGTCCACTACTACGCCTTCCGCGGTCAGAATGTGACCAAGGAAAGCTACTCTCTCCAGCCAGAATTCACACTTGCTAAACTTGGCATATAGCCTATGTGTCCTCAGCTTTTCCAATACTACCCGCAGATGTTGCTCATGTTCCTGAATACTCTTGGAGTAGATAAGTATGTCGTCGATAAAGACTATGACAAACTTATCCAGCTCGTCCATAAATACTTTGTTCATGAGATTCATAAAATAGGCAGGGGCATTGGTTAGTCCGAAGGACATTACGGTGAACTCAAACTGCCCATAGCGGGTGACAAAAGCTGTCTTAGGGATGTCACTTTCCCTAATCTTGAGCTGAAAATATCCTGACCTTAGATCGATCTTGGAAAAGTACTTGGCTCCTTTTAGCTGATCGAAAAGGTCATCAATCCTGGGGAGGGGGTACTTATTTTTGATGGTAACCTCGTTCAGTGCCCGGTAATCTACACACAACCTCATACTCCCATCTTTCTTCTTGACAAACAGAACTGGGGCTCCCCATGGGGACGAGCTTGGTCTGATGAAGCCAATTTGTTGCAGTTCTTCTAGTTGCTTCTTTAATTCTGTCAACTCAGAGGCTGCCATCCTATAGGGTCTCTTGGCTATAGGGGAGGTTCCGGGGATAAGGTCAATGACAAACTCTATATCCCTGTCCGGTGGCATGCCGGGAAGTTCTTCAGGGAAGACGTCTGGGTATTCATTTACTACCGGGACTCCTTCTAAGGACTTGGCTTCCATGCTAAACACCATTAGGCTAGACCCACTTTCCTGGGTATGGCAGGTTACTCGTACTCCCTCGGGGTTTGTTAAGTGTACCACTTTGTCAGCACAGCCTATGAGGCCATTGTGTCGGCTTAACCAGTCCATTCCAAGTATCACATCTATCCCCTTAGACTTAAGTACTACCAAATCTGTTAGAAATTCTACCCCACCTAGATTGATCCTTACCCGTAGACAACCTAGTTGGCATTTGATGTCGCCTCCAAGCGTCCGGGTTAATAGGGGCGTTTTCAGTAGTATTGTAGGTATTCGGTGTTGTTCCACAAAACTTGAGGATATGAACGAGTGCGATGCTCCAGAATCAAATAATACTGTTGCCAGAGCTGAGTTGACTAGGTACTCACCGAGCACTACGCCCTGGGCTCCTTGAGCTTCCTGCGCGTCGATGTGATTGACGCGGGCTCGTCCAAATGACTGCTGGGGCTGCTTCGTCTGCTGACTGTTGTCATTGTTGCGGATGGGTACTCGATTGGCGCCGGTCAGGGCTGGTCTGGGTCCATTCACCGAGTTGGAGAAGGCTGACGTGGCCGGCTTATTCTTAGTATAAGGGCAATTGGCAATGAAATGCCCTGTCTCACGGCAGTTGAAACAGGCCCTAACATTGGTGTTGTTGGATGCGACTAGGCTGGCATTACTCTATGGGGGCCTTCATGGTACTCTGGCTTCTAGGCTGTGTGTCAGGGGCCCGTGGTCCTGTCACTTGGGACTGAGTCCTATATTGCATTGGGGCCTAAGATCTTGGTGCGGTGTAGCTGAAGTTCCTCGGCTTTTGGAAACGGTCCTGTTGGCGGGCCTTACTTTCTAGGAACTTGCGTTTGTTGTCCTTTCTTTCTTCAGCTTTGGCCCTTTCCGTAAGGATGGCCTTGTTCATTAGGGTATTGAAGTTAGGGTAGATCTGAGGGGTGAGCAGGGTCCGGAGTTTTGGGTTTAGCCCCTTCTTGAACATGTCTTGTTTCTTCTCGTCGTCGTTCACTTCCTCTGGTGCATAACGGGCCAACTCGATGAACCGGTGGGTGTACTCTTCCACCGTCATGCTTCCCTGCTGCAGTGCGCGGAATTCATCCGCCTTGCGCTTCATGGTAGCCGTAGGGATGTGATAACGGCGGAACTCCTTCACGAATTCCTCCCAAGTGATGGTAGAGGCATCTTCGGCTGCGGCACAATAATTTTCCCACCAGGATAATGCTGTTCCGGTGAGTTGGTGGGCTGCCAGAAGGACTTTGTCTCAGTCCTGGCATTCGAACGGTTCGAGTTTCCTCTGAATTACTCGTAACCAGTCGTCTGCATCCAAAGGGTTGCAGGATCCAGCAAAGGTGGGTGGCTTGGTCCTCAGAAAGGCTGTCAGCTTGTCATTCATGTTCTGCCCTCGTGGTTGCCGGTTAACGAGGGCGTTGGCCAGTGTTTCCAGTATGAGGGTCTGGTTGTGGATTATTTGTGCCAGGTCTCCGAGGGGTGGGGGTGGTGGTAGCTGCTCTCCTCCTTGATTTTCTCCTCGGTTCTGGCTTACTTCCTGTTCTCCCTGAAGATTTTGTCCAACAGGCTGCGGTTCGGCACCAGTAGCTGCAGGGTTCCGGCTACGGGAGGCCCTTGCGACGCTTCGGGGAGCCATCTGTTGATTGGGTAGAGTGGGGTTACTATTATGTGATGTTTAAGTTGTTTAATTCGTATATAAGGCAGAATCTACCTCCTGCCAGTAGTTATATAACAAGCAACACACAACAAACCAGCACTCAACATCACAAACAACAAGCACAAACAACTTCATTACTGCAAGGGGGGGTACAGCTTGGGGTAAGGCTAGGTCTCGTACTACTCATCCGGGGTCAGGCACGACAAAAGCGGCCGGGGACATATTGCTAGGGTGGCGTCGGTTATTTTATTCGCGGGGCGGGCCTTCTTCTAGGGCGGGGGGTGTGAGTAACCCTTGCTCGCCGTCCTGTGGATTTCCATTTGTCAAGGGTTGCGCACTGCAGCAGAACCTTCAGGGTTCTCGGGTGGGGCTTGTGTGCTTCCAAAGAGTGTTCCCCATCCTATGACGGGCGTCCCGAGTAAAACATGGTCTTCTCCAATTGCCGGGACTGGTGTTCCACTTCGGGTCCACTCCTGCATACGCCAGTCTTGGGCCTGCCTGAGGCTCTCCTGGGCGACTGCTTCGCTGCTGGCCGCGGCTGCGACTCTTGCCTCGGCTTGGGCTGCTCGGATCTGCTGCAGTCTCACTGCGAGCTCTGCTTGCTTGGCCTGATGGGTCTGCTCCCTCAGACGGTTGGCTTGTTCGTCGAAGAGTTGATCCAAGGCGGCTAGATAAGTAGCCACTTGGTACAGAGGAACTTCTTCCTGGCGGCGACGTTCCAGGCTTCTCATGCGTGCTTCCCACACGGGGGTTCTGATGGCCGGCGGGAAGAACCTTACTGGTGTGGCGGCGAGGTGTCCTTCAAAAATCTGGCATAAATAATGGAGTGCTTTTCTAATGGTCAGGGGTAAGTGTCTTGGTGCCTAAACCCCGTGGCAGTCACTCGCCATGGCTGGATGTCGGGGTAGCGGTTGCTCCTGGCGATGACCAGGATCACCCAGCAGCGGAGGGTACCATGGTGTTCGTACTCTCTGCTGTAGTACCTTGGGCGTTCCGTAACGCCAAGGCTTTCCAGGGCGTTGATCAAAAGGCTGGGAAAGCCAGGTGCAGCTTGGCAATTGCCCTGGGTCCATCCTTCCTCAGCCATCTGAAACAAGGACAGGGTAAACAAATTTTGCACAGGTACAAAAGGGAGTAGATAACATTTATTATTGCAAAACGGGGGTACAGTTTTCGTGGATACGTGGTTATTAGGGTAGGGTTCTGGCTTGAAGTGCTATTCCTATGGGGATTCCTCCTCGATTCTGATAGGGCGCTTCTTTATTGGGAGGCACCGATCCATCACCTCATCTTCGGTCTGAGTGCCTTTATCCCAATGGGTCTCCTCGGGTTCCTCTTCTTCCTCTATCCATCCACCTATTCCTCTGCGGTTTTCGTATTCCTACATCTAGGCTTGGAGGGCGGCTAAGGAATACTCAGCGCGTGCGGCTCTTATCTGTTGTTCTTCCAGTTCCTGGGTTGCCTTTTCTACCCCATGGATTAACTGCTTCAATTGTGCCGCCTGCTCGTGGTAGAGCGCATCCAGGCCGGTAAGGTAGATGGACAGGTGGGAGACCGTATCTTCTAGGTCCTCTTCTTCTCTTCCGAGTCCTCTCATCCGATCAATCCAAGTGCGTCCTCTTCCTTCAGTAGGCGGGAAAAATCCCATAGAAATCCGCTGAAGGTGGTGCCTGTAGATTACACGCAGTCGTCGCAGGGCTTTATGGGCGGCCTTTCGATAGGTGTCAGGGAAGCAAAAGCCAGAGGTGGAGATGAACCAAGGGTCCACATCAGGGTAACGAGTGCTTTTTCCCACAAAGACCATTATGTCGCACCGAAGGATGCCCTTGGAGGTGTATTCTCGGTAGGCATACTCCGGTGGTTCCATAACTCTGATGCATTCCAGGCTGAGTATTAATAATTTAGGAAGGCCGGGCTCTGCGTGGTAGATTCCGTCGACCCATCCATTGTCAGCCATCTGGAACAGGGCAAAGACCAGTGGTGAGTGCCTGTGCAGAGAAAAGCTAAGTCCAAACAAGTCCTAGGGCCTGAAAAAGGGTCTCGCTTCTAGGGTCACGTCCTACGGCCAGCCTACAGCTCTGATACCACCTGAAGCATCCCCCCCATCAGGGAAGACTTAAAAGTGTTGCTTTATCAGTCCCAGGAGGCTGATAACACTTTTATTACATCAGATGGTACATCACCGTACAACTCTGCGCGGTAATGGGCACTGAAGCGCCACTATCGCGAGGATTACAACTAAAACCCACACCACTACACTAGCTACGAAAAGGGAATCATCAGAGTCTTGCGCCATGCGGAACTCCAACGGTGGCCTTAACCACAGGCAAGACTGGGTGCAGGACGAAACCCTACTCGACGTCTTCGGGGATGTAGTCTGGATCTTCCACTGTAAAAGTAAGAATGGGGTGAGTACAAACGTACTCAGCAAGTCCAATCACACCCACGGAGGGAGTATAACAGAAATCAATGCACAGGACAATTCAAGGATAAGGTTATGGTTCATTTGCGGAAAACTGGGTTGTATGCAAAGGTTTGTTTAAAAACATTTCCAAAACAAGTTTTCTAGTACCAAGGAGCACACGATGTCGATCCACACAGGATGCAAGTTTTAATTTGCTACCGGACTCCCCGTCCGCCGTAGCACACGGCACAACTGCCGGACACTTTCCAAACATCTCACACCAACCCAACCATTCCCGGAGAGAAACACTAGTTATGTGACCACACCATAACTTGCCCAATGCCGTGGGCACGACTATTCGAATAGATTTTAACTCTGCAGAGGTGTGCAACTTTACCCACAGGTGGGGTACCACAGCACGATCACCTTAGTGTCGGTGCAGATCCCAACAAAGCCATTACCCACCTTAGCTAGACCTGATTAGCCACCACGGGATCCATCAAGGGAGTCATTCGACCTATCTCCGAGGTTTAACCGGGGCATAAGTCACACAGAGCTTATCCCTTCTCCTTGATCACCCGTTGCTCTCAGCTCTCCTGATGGCTACCAGACTAACTAGTGGGATTTATGCTAAGCCGTTGCCCATACAACGGTCAAGTGGTTTGCACGACAGGAAGCTAGGTGAGATGACACATCAACTCGGTCCTTAGGGGTGACAAGATGGATATCTCCCTTCCTCGCTCAACCACACAGGTACGAGCACACCAACGGCAATTCACACAGAAATGCCATCCATCCCGTCTAACTCGTCTTTCAAAACCACATTTTATCCCTTCCCACACACACACATTTTCTTTATAAAACCAGGTGGTCAAGGTATGGCTATCACAAATAAGGGTGGCTATCCTACCGTGTTTTCAGCAAGCAAAACCATGCAATTTTATAAAACAGGCCACTGGGTTGTGTTTATAAAAACTAGGACAGAAACATGCATCAAAGGGCGGGATTGAACTTGCCATCATCAAATCCTTGCGGAAGATCCTGATCGAAGCCCTGTCCCTCGGGTTCGGGGTCGCAGAACTGGTCCTCGTTCGCTTGATCACAGTCGAGACCTTGCTCGTTCACTCCGTGTCCTACGATGCAAGCAAACAAGCACACAATCAAGCGAAAGGACTAAAAGCTTTTATCGTTGAGCTTGAATCGGGAATAATTTAGTTATGGAGATAGGGGTAATATTTTTGGGTGGTTTCTTAATGGCATGGTTAGAACTATACTAGAAATGGCGTGGTAAAGTTTCAGGTCGATCGGAGGTTGTTTGGCGCATAAAATGACGAGGTAAAGGGGGTTTCAGGGGCTAAACAAGGTTCAGGGACTCGTTCGTAAACAGTTGTGCTATAGAAAGGACTTGATTATAATTTCCCGAACTATTTTTGGGGTATGTTAGGAAAGTGTAGGGGTTTATTTGATATTAGGTTTACACGGCGGGGGTTATTTTTCTAATTAACTAAGAGCAGGGGTTCCTGCAGCTAAAAGTGGCACAAGGGAGGAGATTCTTTTGGGAAAAAGGGGAAGGCTAGGGGGTTTTGCGTCAAAGGGCCACCTTCTTCCTCCTCCCCTCACGGAAAACAGAGGAGAGGGGAGGGGAGCTTCGGCGCCGGCCGTCCCCGGCGGCCTGGGCTCGATGGCGGCCCCGAGGGTGGGGGAAAAGGGAGGGGAGCGCGAGGGGAACCGGTTCCCGGCCTTACCTCGGGCCGGGGCGGAGCGAGGAGGCGCGCCCACGGTGGGCAGCGGGCGGCGGTGGAGTTGCGGGCGATGGCGGCGCTGCGGGCTTGAGGGCAAGCTGGGGGTGGCGGTGGAGGCCGTGGGGAAAGGGAAGGCGGGGTGGGGGCCTATTTATAGGCGGAATGAGGCGGTGGGGAGGCGGCCGCGACGGTGGCCAGTGCGGAGCGCCATTAATGGCACTTCGGACGCTTGCGGCCATCACGGAGCGGCGTGCGGGCGGCGGGGTCGTCGAGGCGTCGTCAAGCACGTGGGGAAGGGGGCTGTGCAAGCACAAGTGATGGCGCGAGCGGCGAGGGAGGGGTGCGGCAGTGGCGGCGGCACGGCCACGCGCGCGTGCGCGTGCGCGCACGGCGCGGCGAGGCGCGGGCCAAGGGGCGGGACGGCGCACACCGCGGCGCGCACACGTGGGAGCAGTGGCTGGGCCGGGCGCCAGTGGCGGACGGCGCGGCGTCGCGGCCCGGTCGTGCGCGGGCGGCACGGCGGGCGGTGCGGCGCGTGGTGCACGCGCGGGGCGTGCGCGTGGGCGTGGCCGAGCGCGGGGGCGCGGTGCGTGCGAGGGGGGAAAGGCGGCCGGTGCCTGTCGCGGCGAGGCACGGCCAGGCGGCGTGCGTGCGGGAGCCAAGCAGAGGGGGGGTGGCGCGGGCTGAGCGGCGCTCAGGAGCAGAGGAGGGGAGAAGGGAAGGGAGGAGAAGAGAGGAGAAAAAGAGAGAGAGGAAAAAGGAAAGAAAGAAGGGAGAAGAAATGGGAGAGAGAAAAAGGGAAAGGAAAAAGGAGAGAGCAAGAGAGAAAAGAAAGGGAAGGGGGGGGTCGCGTCGGCGCCGATCGCGGCGGCGACCGCGGTCGGTCGGCCACGCGCGTGCGTCACCCGCGCACTGCGCGAGACGAAAAGAATCGCGCCGGCGCCGATCGCGGAAAAGCGGTCGCGCGTGGTCGTCGGCCGCCGAGCGGTGCGGGAAGGGACAGCGGTCAGGTTCGGTGTCGGTCAGAAAGGGTTAGGGCTAGGGTTTCGACGTCGAACGGCTTTTAAACAAAGCACTCTAGTGCGTGATTTAATTTGGTGGATTTTCAGGGCGTCGCAATAGTCGATAGGAAATGTACCCGTCATTATGGGGGCTCCTTCTGGAAGTTCTGCAAGGATGGTGAAGTTGACTCGCCCTTGCCGAACTTGCATTACTCGCTTCTTGCCCTTGCCCTGGTTGTTCTGATTAAGGCCTTGTCCTTGAAAAGGCTTCCTGTGCCGAGGACAATCCTTGATAAAGTGATCCGCACTCCCGCAATTAAAACAGCGATTAGTGCTGCTCCTCTGCTGAATTGTTGATTGTTTGGCCTTGGGCCAAACTGCTGTGGCTGTTGCGGAGGCACTGGAGGTCTATACCCTCCTTGCTGTTGAGGTGGGTGGAAAACCAATCTGCCAGGTGGAGCATTCCGTTGCGGCGCTCTGAACTGCGCATTTGGAATAACATGATACCTCGGTGACTGAGTACTCGAGGGTCCTGTGGGGGTCTTCCGTTTCTTCTCGGCACGATGTGCCATGATACAATCCTTCTAGGTTAGGGCCATATTAACCAGCTCACTGAAAGTATTAGCCTTAACAAGGTTTAGGCGTTCCTTGAGCTTGGTACTGAGGCCACGACGGAAACAATCCTGTTTCTTAGCATCACTATCAGCATGATAGCCTGCATATTGGCACAGATGATTGAAAGTTTGTGCATACTGCAGTACCGTACGGGTGCCTTGGGTGAGTGCTAGGAATTCATTTAACTTCCGCTCCATCAGTCCTTCAGGAATATGGTGTGCCCTGAAGGCATTCCGAAATTCCTCCCAAGAGATAACATGTCCAGCGGTATTTAGGATATAAAGTGGCTAGGAAATCCTTATAGGCATACAGGATTAAAATGCAGTATGAAATTGTATTGAAAGTGATAGGAGGTTTATGTTATACTTGCCTTCCTCGTACTCTCCCGGCTGCTGCTCGAACTGCTCGGAAGATGGCTGCTCCTGGTACTCGTCCAAAGGCTCCGCGTCTACTCACGATCATCAAGCATAGTCCACACATACACACATGCACAAACCATAGCAAACTATAAGAAAACAGTACACCAATACAATAGAACAGCACACAAAACTGGTCTAGAACTATTCTACGCGTCACAACGATCGCGTGGACATAACGAACACCTAAATCGGAGCTAAGATGCGAAATCTATGCTTGAAACAAGATCCAGGGACCTATCTGCGAGAAAAACTGGACTACAGGGGGTTCTGGGCAAAACCAGGGACCTAAACATAATTAAACCATAGACTCGGGGTCTAACACGCTAAAACTCACGGCATGGACGGTGGGTTCAATAACTGGAAAGCTCAGGGGAAGTGAGAGTCGGGAGCGTAGGATCGAGATCCAACGGGTGAGAACCGTGCGTACCCTTTCGCGTAATAGATCTAATCTGAGCCGTTAGATGGAGATCCAAAGGCTCAGATTTGGAGATACCCCTTCAGCCGTTCCTTTTTGCTAAAGAGCCCCTGCCCTTTTGAGGAATCAACCCGCGGTCCACCCTTAGTTCAAAAGTATTTGCAGTCAAGTCCTGTTTTACTCGTTTAGACCCCTGAGCTTTCCAGTTATTGAACCCGCCGTCCATGCCATGAGTTTTAGCGCGTTAGACCCTGAGTCTATGCTTTAATTACATTTAGGTCCCTGGTTTTGCCCAGAACCCCCTGTAGTCCAGTTTTTCTCGCAGATAGGTCCCTGGATCTTGTTTCAAGCATAGATTTCGCGTCTTAGCTCCGATTTAGGTGTTCTTTATGTCCACGCGATTGTTGTGACGCGTAGAATAGTTCTAGGCCAGTTTTGTGTGCTGTTCTATTGTATTGGTGTACTGTTTTCTTATAGTTTGCTATGGTTTGTGCATGTGTGTATGTGTGGACTATGCTTGATGATCGTGAGTAGACGCGGAGCCTTTGGACGAGTACCAGGAGCAGCCATCTTCCGAGCAGTTCGAGCAGCAGCCGGGAGAGTACGAGGAAGGCAAGTATAACATAAACCTCCTATCACTTTCAATACAATTTCATACTGCATTTTAATCCTGTATGCCTATAAGGATTTCCTAGCCACTTTATATCCTTTATATATCCGTTGGGGTTGCATTGTGGTTAGTTGTGCTAGGTTGCTGCGCTATAACACACTTGGTCCTTTTTAATTAATTTGATAATGGTCTTATGCAACTTAACCCTAAGAGTGGCCCTCTGTGCTGTGTGCTTGAGTGGCTCACGTCTCCTTAAAAGATATTTTTATTAGAAACATGGTTTAGGGGGCCAGCACAGTGCTTAGTGCTTGGTTGGCCACTCTCCATAAGGACCGGTTCATAGAGCGACAACCTGGGACAACCGCGCAACCACAAGACTGGAATGGGACGGTCTTGACTTACTAATTAGGTCGTGTTGGTTCGGGGGTAACTTACCTGCGTGGGCAAGAGGGGTGGTAAGCTTCAATGGTCCCTGCTCCTCCGGCTTGGTCTGTGCTGTGTGTCTTGTACCCCCGGAGGTGGGCCCCATCGTCGCTGATCCAGAATCCTTAGCGGTTACACCTTACCAACGTGATCCTTTGTAACGGTCTCGTAGTATGCTTGCTAGCCATCTCACCTAAGGAAGTGTGATGAACAACTAGCGTAGCTCACGACTTGTGGGTGAAGTTGTGCAACCTCTCGAGAGTGTAAAACTGATATATCAGCTGTGCTCACAGTCATGAGCGGCCCAGATCCTCCGTCTGATTAGTGGGGTTATCAACCTTTGTAGGGAGATTCCCCGGGTGGTTTTGGTCTGGATGGTTCTCAGTAGTTCTTAATTAATATTGATTAATTTCTTATGCAATATGGGTTTAGGGTAATTCATCCACTTATAGTAAATAGTTTTAATAAAATTTGCCAAGATTAAAAGCTACTGCAGTTGAGTCAGCTAGCCTAGAGCCTCATAGTTGGTGTTATACTTGTTGAGTACTAGTTTGTACTCACACTTGCCTCTCTACTCTTCTGTTCCATTTCGGATATCTTCGACTGCTGCTCAGTACCCGGCAACATGGAGGACTACGTCAGCGGCTTCGACGACTTCTTCTAGGCGTTTGTCTCCCAGTCGACGTCCCTGTGGCGCCCAGCTCTTCATGTATTTCATGTTACGCTTCCGCACTCTTGAACCGATTCTTGATTCGGTTGTAATAAAATAATTCATTTACGATTTATATTATGTTATTCGTGACATGTGTTGTGATATCTTGATGATTCTGTTGTTTATATGCGTGACTTGATCCTGGCGCATATATGATTGCTCGATTTATGCTCTTTATAAATCGGGTGTGACAAGCGGGCTGCATGGCGCAAAAGTTATCCCACCAAATGCGGGCAGCACCACGAAGTTGCTGGGCGGCGAAGTGAGCTTTACTCGAGTCCGCACATGGTATAATAAGAAGGGCAAACTTTAATTCAATAGTATGAAGCCAGGCGTCGGCATCCAGAGGTTCTTCCGCTTTACTGAAAAATGGGGGCTGAGTACTGAGGAAGCTTGCCACTTGGGGGTTGAGGTCATCACGACCTCCTCGGGGTTGTTGACGATATTGGTTCTGTTGGGCCTGCACTAGCAGATTGAGAAGCTCAGTCTGCCAAGCTATAACCTCTGCTAGATTTGGGGGTGGTGGTGGTGGTTGTTGGGAACCGCTAGCCTGGTCTTGCCTGAACCCTTCAGGAGTTCCACGCGTAGCGCCAACCATCTGAAAAACATGGAAGATGTCCATTACATCAGGTTACCCTTACTTCCATTTTCAAAATATACCGCACAAAAGAAAACATATGAAAATAGTGTAACTGATTGACAGCTCGATAGATAACTAAACAGAAACTCGTGTTTAGATCATAACTGGTGGTCGGTATATTACATCTCGGTAATCTACCAATTACCATTCAACCATACCTACTCCTGCCACATATAATACAACAAGTGGCCCTTAAGTCAACAAAATTACACATTCCCTATGTCACACCATACTACACTAAACACATCTAGGAGATCGATGACAAGGATGAACTAGAAGTCATCGAGGTTGCCCATAGAAGACTGGCTGCCGGATGAAGAATGGCTGCCAGATGAAAAATGATTGGGCTGAGGATTAGGTTCTGGATCTCCGTGTTCCGAATCTATCTCAGACACGCCTTCAATTTCCTCGGGTTCTTCTTCTAAATCTTCCTCTTCTTCTTCTAGCTCATTTGGCACAAGAGGAGGCATTTGCTATTCTTGGAGCATCTCAATATGTCCAAGGGCATCACTTGACTCTTGGTTTAAGTCATGGACTTGTTCCTGTAAAAAGTCAATTACGGTGTTGCGCTGGAGAATTTGAGCATCACCCTCCAAGATCTGCACCTCCAAATGTCCAATGGTAGTATCCCTCCCAACAATTCCTTGACCAAGCGAATGAATCTGGTCATCTTTCAGGGTAAGATCCCTATGAAAATCCTAGGCCAGATTCACCATATCGTCCATACATATTTGCTTAAGTGATTGGAGGCGAT
Organism: Panicum hallii; assembly: GCF_002211085.1. Taxonomy (NCBI): domain Eukaryota; kingdom Viridiplantae; phylum Streptophyta; class Magnoliopsida; order Poales; family Poaceae; genus Panicum; species Panicum hallii. The sequence continues at coordinate 35,774,573 of NC_038046.1, read as the reverse complement.
ACTAAGCATTCATATACCTGATTACTGCCCTGAGGGTCTCCTCAGCTAAATCTCCAACTAAACATCCGAGATAAGTTGTTCTGAAGGTCCACTTAGCATCATGTGCAAACACTGCAGGAAATAGTCCGATAGGGTAAGCTGCTACCGCATTTGGATGCTGTTCACAAAAGGTGGTGATAGCCTTGAGAGCTACTGCTTCGAAAGCATTCACGAGAAGATATCCAACAACCTCAATCTCAATGGATTGCCACTCAAGGGTAGGATGCAGGGGAATAGTGACATTGGCATGGCATCGAGGGGCTCTAACCTCAGTAAACTGACGACCCTTATACTGGGGTGGATCTAGATAGTGATAGATACGAAGTGTATCCCACAAAATTCTCGGAAACCCTTCCCAGTACAGGCAGTCAGTGTGAGCATATCCCTCAGCATCCCACTAGATCCTCCGAACATCTGCCATCTGAATCAAAAGGATTCAATTGTTAGATAGGATATAAATTTCCTAAAGTTTGATAATGGCTGTGGAAAGATGTGAGTCAAGCTGATGAAAATGCTGGAATGCATATAGTATCCATCCCACTAGGAACTCATAAGAAAAAGGGAACGAGACATCTGATAATAGCAATGAGTGAACATCAGATGGATACGATAGATCTTGAGGATGAATCGAAAGATGCTAAGATACTAACCCTATGGCTATCCGTATAACCATTTCAGACTACACTTGTAAATAACAACACTCTAAGTATCCTTATGACAACATAAGCACCAATTTTAACTTACAAACAATAGTTCAAGGATGCATGCACGTACTACGTCCTCACAAACAAAAATAACTGCCAAATATCTTTGGACTTACGTGGTTAGTTATGGTGGCATAATATAGATACGACTCTCCCTATAATATCTAGTCGACAAATCCTAACCATTCAGAACCTATCGATTCGTGGTTAGCGTACCTACAGAAAACCACAATATATATCCAATGAACCTTTCATGCCAGCATGTCATGAAAGCGTCCCCAAACATTACTGTTCACTATAGAAACAGCATCTGTACAATTACCGCCGTACAGACAACGTTAACATACGTTATCAAAACAACATATTCACGGGGGTACCGCAAAATGCGGGGGCATGAATAGCGATCGCCATACCCTGCGCCTAACCATATACTCCCAATATAATCAACCTAAGTTGATATATTGGCAGCATCTCAAGTAGGCCACTTCTTGAGAAACAGCATTCGGTTCGCATCACCGACGGGAAGGCTAACTCCCCAGTTAGCTGAGGATCCTTACCTTCTTATCTCATCGTCGAAGGTGTCATTACAAAATGTAGAGTTGATTGTGCATAAATTTAAGGTTTAACGAAAAAGCAATGCTGGAAGTTAGAGTTATATATATATACTATAGCCACCTCTAACTCCCTTAATAAACATTACCCTAGGGCTTTCCATACTAAGCACAATACTTAATGAAACCAATGTAGTTTTGTAAAATACGTTGTTGGTCCAATTTTATACTAAAAGCATTTTTAAGGCAATCCATATCTCCAGTATACACTTCTTAGCTCTGATATCAGCTGTGGCAAAACCAACCTGAATTACACCGATTCAAGTGCGCTGATCCTTTCTCGAAAGGCGGCAAGGACTCAATCGCACTTCAAACAGTGTAACCCCGTGGTCTGTCGGGTAAAGTCCCGATAGAACCACCTAACTCAGGATCAACAAGGTAGCTCGCACGAAGGCAAGTCCAGAGATACAAACACCGATAATTTTACATCACAGGCATAATATTACATTATTATTCAAGCATATATGGTGGCAAGACCTAACTAGTATGAATTTATACAAAACTGTTCAAAGTTATAGTATCTGCAACGGAAAATACAGCGAGACACTACCAGACGTCGCGGAACAGATATTGAGCTAAGCCCAAGCTCAACATCGCTCGGAAGGATCTGTGTTGGCCGGGGACGGATCCTATTCCACGGACCAACCATCGGGAAGGGCATAGGGCCAGGGTACAAGCAGAGCAGAGTCCTCAGGGGGATTACCTAGAACAAAAGTCACATCGCAAGACTGAGTATTCTAATACTCAGCAAGGCTTACCCGTTTCATGGTATACTTAGCCATGTAGCTAGACTATGAAGGCTTGTAATGGTTCTAGGTATAATTTCAGCTGAAAAGCAACAAAGAGTAGATCCTTAATTTTAAATTTTAGCTTTCAAGTTCTAGTTGGTTATCCATTCTAAGTAAGCAACTATAGCTACTCAAACATGGTAGAACTTTTTAAGCAAACATCATTCTTTGATCATCATCAGGTTGCTCTTATTACTCTATGTGGCAAAGGGATCAAGCAGTCTCAATCTCCGCAAGAAACGGACAATTCTGAATTGAGTTTCAAAACCTTGCAAGGGTAAACCTAACTCACACGCTTGGAACATCTAATGATCGTTCCGAAGCAACCGTTTGCCTTTCATTCCGACTCGTGGATCAGTACCACCACAAGCGACTGTAGGATCATATGCACACAAATGTGCAGGACGTACGTCTGTAGCGCGACTACATGACCGTACTCCTATCCGCTGTGTGGAACGTACTCCCGCACGTCGGTGCATGTGCGAAAAACCAAATTACGAGTGGTGGGGGGTATGTCCACTCCTCGAGCCGATCGGTTACTAGGCTTACCGCTTACCATATTTCGCGGCATGTGGCTAGTACTTTTAGACACTTAACCACCGCTACCACACACTACGACCTTATCAAATTCTCATCAACACAGACGGGGTTTTTGCCAAAGTCATGAATCATAATCACAACCCCGTCCGTCATCCTTATAGTGGTTACAGGAATATAAATATTGCAACTTCTATAAAGCTCGCGGGTGACAGGGAATCACTCGACTTCTACCAGTCCTATTAGCTTAGCAGCTAGTCGGACTCAGGTTCTAGTGTTCAATACATAGGTTCCAAGGAATATGCAACTAAGGTTTCAATACAATTCCTGGAAACTTAAATGCATAAGTAAATATACATGAATATATAAATTGCAGTGTAGTAAAAATAGTGGTTTTATATCCGGGGCTTGCCTTCCCTGGTGGGGCTAGGGTCAGAGATGTCAAAACTAAAAGTTTCCGAAGCGGGGTTCGGGGCTTCAGTTAAATCTCCGATAGCGTTCCCGGGGTCTTCAGAAATATCCCCTTCTGTATCCGGGATCAGCTAGTAGTCTCCGTCAGCGAGAGTTGTCAAATCTATATGATATGCAAATATTACAGTTAAGGGAATGCATACGTTTCCATTTCATTTCACGATAAAGTTGCAATCCAATAAGTTAATTAACCTTTTTCTATGGGCAGTCATTTATCGAGTATTAACTTACATTACCTAACTTCATTAAACGACATGTGGAGTTACTCTAAACAATTAAGCTAATTACATTAAGTAGCACTAGCAAAGATCCTAACTTATCTAACCAATTCCCTTAAACATTATTAATTTACTTTATCAATTAGACTAATGGTCTCTTTAAGAAAAAGGGTTATTATTATTTTAATTCTTGGTCAAATAATAAGATCCTAAGTTATGAGTAATTACTATTGCTATAAAAATTAGTATAAATAGTTCTAATTGAAATCATTTTTATCTCAAAATTTTTAGAACATTTTGTTTAGTAGATAATTCATAACAATGTTGCAACTAACACATTCATAAAACATGAATTATTTTTTTACAGATCAAACTACTGCGGCAATAAAGTTGAAATTTTTACTAGGGACAAGTTGATCCGTATCTAAGCTACTGTGATTTTATCAAGATTTTTATCCTTATAGCAATTATGCTATAAAATAAACAAAATCAGCATTATGATATCAAGATTTATTTATATCAGAAGTTCTATACTAGATCTTGTGTTGAAATTTTGTGAACATATTACACTACTCTAAAGTAGCACTCTAATTCAGTTTCATAATTTTTCATAAACCAGAACTATTATTCATGAATTATCTTTGAATCTAAGCCTAAATTCATAACTCAACTCTATGCTACTGGTATTTAAAATTTTATCATGGATTACACATACAGCAAGAAGGTTAAAGTAAAATTTTCAGCTATAATCACTAACAGATTCACCCTTGAATAAATCCTAAAGTTTTCATCAATATAAAGCAAAGATACTTAAACATCATAGCTAGGAATTAGTTCTGAGTCTACAATTTTTACATGAAGCTATACATGAGATACACACTCTATGTTGCAAATTTCATCAATAGCATAGCTATGGATCAAGAGATCTAATTAACTTACCCATTTCCTAGTATTTATTCTCATTCAAAATATTCACTTAATCAGCTCAAAGTTATAACACAAAAGTTGTAGAGTTTATTTCATGGATTCAAACAAAACTGGTTTGATATTTTTTTGAATTTTTTACAATTTCTTACAAATTTCTAAAGATTACTGATTTTGAATTGGAAGGGAGGGACTGAAATCTTGCAGTCAGGCCCTCAGAAAGATTTAGATAAAAGCAATTGAGTCCTTGGCTCATCGGGGAAGAGAGCCAAGACTCACCAGCCAAATTCCGGCGATGGTGGTCGCCGGCGGCGAGGGGGAACCGGCCAGGGAGGATTAGGGGACTAGGGCGGTCCTTGCTGGGGGTGATGTGATGGTCGGGGTCGACCGGAGGGGGTGGAACGGCGGTGACCCGAGGCGGCGGCGATGGAGCTTGACTACGGCGGCGGCGTTCCGGCGAGGGGTTTCACCGGCGGTGGTCCAGAGGTTGGGAAGAAGCTCGAGGGAAGCAAGGCGGTTCGATTAAGCACCTTGGCGAGAATTGGGGTAGTCGGGAAGGTAGGTTCCCACAGCAGACCGAGGCGGCGGCGGAGAGGTCGACGGTGATGGCGATGCTCCGGTGATCAACGTCGGCGAAGGTCCTACGCACGAGCATCGGTGAGCCATGGGTGATGCACTGCTGCATTCAATTGAGGCTAACAGCTACGGGAAGGAGGTGACCAATGGTGACCATGACGACGGCGGAGGAGAAGAACACCGGCGAGCGTCGGGAAGGCCAAACTGGAGCTCAAAAGTAGTCGAGTGAAGGGCGGTGAGCTGCACAGGGTTGAGGTGAAGCTATGGGAGGGGTTATCATGGATCGGGAGGGGCTATCATGGATCGAGAGGGGCTGTGGTGGTCTGCCCACGGTGGACAGGGAGGTCGCTGGAGAAGAACTCAAACGGCGACGGCGTTCAGAAGCTCGGGGTGAAATGAGAGTGCAAGAAAGAGCAAACTGGAGGGAGGGGGAACCACTGAAGGTCTTAGACCAGAAAAGAAAGGTGGGAGAGGCACGCACGGCGCAAGCCACAACGGCGGCGAGGTGGCGGCCGAGCAGAGCTCGAGCAGAGGCGGGGCAACTTGGAGCGCGCAGGAGAAGACCAGAGGAAGAGAACTAGGGCGGCGGCCAGCCTGAAGGCGACGCGTGGGAGCTGCTAGAGCAGGAGGTGGCGTCAGCAGAGATGCAGCGGTGGTGAGCGGCGGTGGCCTGTGGTGGCAAGCAGCTGCTGGCGGCTCGGCAGCGGCGTGGCGCGCTCTGGGGAGGCCAGCAGGAAGGAGGCGAACCGGTGGGCGAGCTCGGGGGCGACGCGTGGAGGTCAGGAGAGGCAGGGGGCCTTGGGTGGCGCGGCACGGCGGCTAGCGGTGGCGTTGCGGCGCGGCAGAGGTGGGTCAGAGGAAGAAGAAGGGGGGGGCGGGCGCTAGGGGCTGAGTTGTGAACTTCAAAAACTCCAGGAACCTCACTGTAATACAAAATTTTCCACTATTCTAAAGCTCAAATAAGAAAGTGGTCAAAATAAAAGTTGTAGAACTTTTCAGACCCTACAACTTCTATTTGGTGTTCAAATTCAAAAACTCAAAGGATAGAGCTTTATTTTAAAACCTTGGACTTAGTTCAAACATTTTAAAGTTTTTGTCCTTATTAGGGTAAATTTCATGCATTTTTTGGACTTAATTGCAAGTTTTATGTAATGTAGTGATGACTAACACTTTTACACTTTAACCCTTAGTAAGAATTGGAGATTACATTTGTAATTCACATATTTTGCATAAAAGGACTCATATTTTTGAAAGATTACACCTAGGTCCTTATTCCCACATCACTCAATTTGACAGAATTCAATACATACATTACACATTATTTCCTAGTGTTACAATTTTGACACCTAGGGTGTCACACAAAGCATGGGCAACAGAAGTGGTAGCAATCAATTCATTAATATCAGATTTAGTAGCAAGCAAGCAAATTCCTTTCAATCGTATCTCATCTTTCTCATTAGCAACTGACTTGACAATGTTATTGTTCTCACTTTTAGCTTTGGCAGCTCTAGCAATATCATCACATACAATAGCTTCAGGAGATATAGGAAGCAACATAATTTTCTTATCATGGTGCAAGAGCGAAAATTGATTTGATCTACCATGATGCACACAATCCGTATCAAATTGCCAAGGTCTACCGAGTAGATTATGACAAGCTTGCATAGGCACAACATCTCACTCAACAACATCATGATATGATCCGATTGCAAAATTAATACGCACCAGCCTTGTTACCTTAGCCTTACCACTGTTGTTTAGCCATTGAATGTGATATGGATGTGGGTGTGGTCTGGTGCTGAGTGCAAGCTTCTCCACCATATCGTTCTAGCCAAATTGTTGCAACTACCTCCATCAATAATCATACGATAGGAACGATCTTTAATGACACACTTGGTTTTGGAACAGCGCGTGTCGCTAATTTTGCTCCGCCTTCTCCATTTACGCATTGAGCACACGTTGCACGATGAGACTCTTGTAGTGTTCAGTGTCACCTGCATCAATATGCTCTTCTAGTGTTCCCTTGTTACCTACATGGTCAGCAGCAAACAAAGCAAGTGTATCTTCATCAAAATCACTAGCGGAAGAATACGCACCATCATCTTTGACCACCAAAACACGCTTGCTAGGACAGTCAAGCTGCACATGCCCAAAACCCTTGCAACAATGACACTGGACATCTCTTGTTCTACCCATGGATGCAACCGAGAAAGCACTAGCGGCTGGCTTCTGGACAGTCTTGGTTGCTGAAGTGGTGGGAGGAGCATGTGGCTTGTCGCTGGATGGAGAAGGTGCTGCTGCATGACTCGGTGAAGGAGTTGGTACAGGTGCATGTCCGCCTATAGAAGTATTCGTGCGTGGTTGCCATGATGTAGATTTACCTGCAGAAACATTAGATCTGGTACTAGCACATCGTTCCTGCACTTCCCTTTCAGCTTTACAAGCAAGATGGAACAAACGGGTTACGTTAGTATAATCTTTATAAGCAAGAATATCCTGAATTTCTCGATTTAACCCTCCCAAAAATCTAGCCATAGCAGGTTCCTCACCCTCCACTAAATTACAACGTAGCATACCCATTTGCAATTTCTAATAATATTCTTCTACACTTTTAGTGCCGTATCTCAATTGTTGTAACTTATGTAACAAATTACGTGCATAGTAAGAAGGAACAAATCTAGCCTGCATGACCCATTTCAAAGCATCCCAAGTTTGTGGCATGTCATCAGTATTTTTCTTGCCATGTTCTATCCACCAAATAGAAGCAAAATCAGTAAACTCAGTAGCAGCAGCCCTAACACGTGCATTCTCAGAAAAATCATGGCATGCAAACTTTTGACCAATAGCAATTTCCCAAGTAATGCATTAGGGTCATATGTGTCAGATCCGGAGCCACGGGACTGTGTACATAACGTAGTTTAAACAGGTTTAAGAGATTAAGTCCATCTTATCTCTTATTCATCTCATTTATCTCTTATTTATCCCGTTTAATTAGGAGATAAAGCTAACCGATACAGAAGGAATCTACTCGAGATATGTTCTGGTATGATTCCTTGGCTAGTGTTGGTTAGGATCCTTGTAACCCTGGCCTCCGGGATATATAAGGGGGAACAGGGACCCTCTCAAAACAAGATCATCAGATTATTCTACACCCAAGGCAATACAAACCACCATACAGGACGTAGGGTATTACGCACCTCGCGGCCCGAACCTGTCTATGTTTTGTGTTCCTTGCACCTTCGAGTTCCTGATCTCAGCGTCTCCTCACCTAAAACTTACCACCTTGGGCATATCCCTCAGTGGGTAGCCGGTAAAACACCGACAGCTGGAGCGCAAGATAGGGGAGCGCATTGAAGATCCACCGGCAAACTCGATGGCATCTTTCCAGTTCACCAGGTCAGTACCTTCTCAGGGTACAACTTTTGTTTTTGGTTCGTGGGTCTGCGTCGTAGATGGTGAGGGTGATTTCCGTTGTTTCCTCATTGACATGAAGCCGAAAACCCCCGCGGCATTTTCTCAAAGCGACCTCGACAAGTTCGTCCGGTGTTGCAACAACTCTCCTTGGGTTGGACTTGTTCCAATCTGAGAACTTGCGTAGCCGATCATGACTCCACCAACGCGATTTGGCCACTAATCTCCAGGAGGCCAACAGCTCTGAGTCCCTTTCCACATTGGAGGAGGACTTGGATTCTCTACTCCAAAAACCCGAAGCCACCGCATGTCGGGGGGCTTCGGGTTGTTTTTGTGCCAACAGTCTAATGATCACCTCCACTCCAGAGGTGCCCTTCGTGCATTGGAAGGGCATGAGCCTTTCTGATCTACTCGAAGGTGAGGGTCAACTTGTGGCACACCTCGAGCCCTTGCCTTTCCAGGAGGGTAGGCCGTTGGCCACCGTGGCAGAGGAGTCGACTGAACTAGTCGACGCGAGCTCTGATGAGCTCGTCTCTCGCCAGGTGCTGATGGCGGAAGAAGGCGAGGACGATGGCGATTTCCCCATCGTCGAATTTGATGTTGTATCTGAAGATGAGGTCACAGCCAACGTCGGCGACGAAACCAACGCCGATCATGAGGCACGGAGGGCCAGGAACAGAGCCCGCACAATCTGGCGGAGGAGGGTCAACGAGCGCAGGCGATCTATGCATCACGAGCTTGATCCTGAATTCGCCGCCGTAAGCGAATGGGGCTTCAGGGTTACGGCCATACTCGAGCGCAGTAACGATCCGAATGCGCGTCAAGCACTTCTTTACACGCAGAGGGCCTGGATCTAGCTGGATCAACGAAACCCGGCATCTACCGTCAGGGAGGAGCGCGTGGGCAAGAGCCGGAGCCAGGCTCACAGCCGAACGGCCGGCGGACATCCTCGACCTCAGCCCAGCCACAACAACGACAACGCTCGTGGAAGCCAGGCCCCTGGCGGGAGGCAGCAGCAACCTCCATGGGGTAACCCGCGACAGGCCAATTATCGGCCTCCTCCAGAAGACCTGCGTCAGCACATCAATGAATGTCGCGATGCGCGGTCCGTGATCGACTCCAGGCGCAAGGTTGTCACACCCTAAAATATTTAATTTTAGGATGTGAATATCTTTTACAATGTGTTCATCTATCAATAGTATTTTCCGAGAATTTTAAAGATTTTTCTGGTAATTATTCTATTTATCCTAGAGCTAGATCCATTTTTTTTATTTGGAAAGCTCTAAAATTCTTTTTCATGAAGTCCAAATATTCTATTTAGATTCCTCATGTCCTAAAAATTATCTCCCGAGTTTTCCTCGAAAAATTTTGGGATTCTTCCGGATATATTTTTCGTGGTTTGAAATATTTATCTGGACTTTTCTAGATTTATTTTAAGCTTAAAAATATGTTCTGGAAAATATTTCTATTTTGATTCTCATCATGGTTGGACCGACTCGTATCTTTGTGGTATATCCGTTTAACCTTATCCTCTCAGAATTTTTAAGATGTCCCATCGAGCTCCCGATCCTCTAACCGTTTCCCCCGAACAAGTTATGCTTGAACATGACTCCTCGTGGCTCATCTTCGGTATTTTTCCGATGATGTTCGATCACCGTCAGCCCCAACGACTCAGCCTGATCCCTTCCTTCTCTTTTCGCGCTCGCGAATAAATGGTTCACGTTCAATCAGCTCGTTTTCATGTTCAGCCCTCACCCGATCCTGTTTCGTTGATCCAGCTAGATCCAGGCCCTCTGCGTGTAAAGAAGTGCTTGACGCGCATTCGGATCTGAAGATGAGGATCCTCAGCCAACTGAGGGAGCTTGGCCTTCCCGTCGGTGATGCGAACCGAACGCTGTTTCTCAAGCAGTGGCCTACTTGAGATGCTGCCAATGTACCAACTTCGGTTGACTACATTGGGAGTATAAGGTTCGGCGCAGGATATGACGATCGTTGTTCATATCCCCGCATTTTGCGGTACCCCCCGTGAATACGTTATCTCGATAACGTATGTTAACATTGTCTGTACGGCGGTAATTGTACAGATGCTGTTTCTATAGTGAACAGTAATGATTGGGGACGCTTTCATGACATGCTGGCATGAAAGGTTCATTGGATATATATATTGTGGTTTTCTGCAGGTACACTAACCACGAATACGAAACTAGGACGGATAGGGTTTATCGACTAGTTAATAGTGAGAGACGTATGTATTATGCCACCGAAACTAACCACGTAAGTCCGAAGATATTCAGCAATTGTTTTTGGTTTGTGAGGACGAGTAGAACGTGCATGCATAATTCATCATCATACAATGTGTGTTTTGGTTCTTTTAAGGATGTGTGGTAGAATGTTGATCCTTGGTGTGGTTAGCGGGATTCTTGTGGTAGTGTTAGTTAAGCCTCTTAAGTATCTTTCTGCTTTCCAGCCCTTGCTATATCAAAATCAGTTATCTCGTCCTATTTACCTTGTAAGTCTTCAGCAGGGTAAATAAATTTTATCATCTGAATTCTTGTTTCAGATGGTTGGAGCCACACGTGGAACCCCGGAAGGTTTCCAGGCAGATCGGGCCAGTGGTTCTCAACAGACGCCTCCGCCACCTCCCAACCTAGCTGAGGTGATGGCACGGCAGACGGAGCTTCTTAATCTGCTGGTGCAAGCACAACAAAACCAGCAGCGTCAACCGTTTCGTGGAGGTCGTGATGACATTCCTCCTCCAGTGGCCAGCTGAAGAACCTCTGGACGCTGATGCCTGGCTTCATATCATTGAGTCCAAGTTCGCCCTTTTGACTATACCTTGTGCGGACTAAAGCAAAGCTTCTTTTGCTGCTCAGCAGCTGCGCGGTGCTGCTCGCATATGGTGGGATAATTTTTGTACCATGCAGCCCGCAGGACACGTCATCTCCTGGGAAGAATTCCGAACCGCCTTTAGGGCACATTATATCCCTGAAGGATTACTGGAGCGGAAGTTAAATGAGTTCTTGGCACTTACTCAGGGCTCCAGTACGATATTGCAGTATGCACAAACGTTCAATCATCTGTGCCAATATGCTGGTCATCATGCAGATAAGGATGCCAAAAAGCAAGACCGCTTCCGTCGTGGCCTTAATACTAAGCTCAAAGAGCGCTTGAATCTTGTTAGGCCCAATAGTTTCAGTGAGCTGGTCAATATGGCCCTAACCCAAGAAGACTGCATTATAGCACATCATGCTGACAAGAAAAGAAAGACCCCTACGGGATCCTCGAGTGCTCAACCACCAAGATATCGGGTCGTTCCTAACACCCAAATAAGAGCACCGCAGAGGAATGCCCCGTTTGGTCGATTGGTTTTTAGGCCGCCTCAACAACAAGGAAGCTATAGACTTTCTGCACCTCCACAGCAGCGACAACAATTTGGCCCAAGGCCAAATGTGCGACAAGCTCCACCAAAAAGCAGCAACTATCGCTGTTTTAATTGCGGGAGTGCAGATCATTTCATCAGAGATTGTCCACGGCCTAAGAAGTCTAATCAAGGGCAAAGCTCTAACCAAGGTAATCAGGACAAGGGTAAAAGGCCGCTGATGCAAGTCCGGCAGGGGCAAATTAATTTCACCACCCTTGCGGAACTTCCGGACGGAGCCCCTGTTATGTCGGGTATGTTCTCCATCCATCATCAGCCAGTTGTTACTTTATTTGATTCTGGAGCAACTCATAGTTTTATTAGTAACAACTGTAGTACCCGAATAAGACTTGATCCCTGTTTAACCCAAGGATCATATATGATTTCCACTCCTGGAGGTAAGATTACCTCTAATCAAATGGTTAGAAGTGCGCCAATTCAACTAGGCAGCCAAGTGATTAAAACTGATTTGATCTTGCTAAACCTAGAGGGTATTGACGTTATACTCGGGACGAACTGGATGACTGAACATAGAGTGCTGTTGGATATTTCCTCCCGAGTTATTGAAATCAATTCACCATATTATAGAACCATTACCCTCTATCTGCCCAGGCAGGAATATCTCTATTCTTGCACTTATGCTATCACAGGCCTTAAAATTAAGGATATTCCGGTAGTCTGTGAATATCCTGATGTCTTTCCCGATGATTTGCCTGGGATGCCACCTGACAGAGATATTGAGTTCATTATTGAACTCCAACCAGGCACTGCTCCTATCTCTAAGAGGCCATATCGTATGCCCCCAAACGAATTGGCCGAGCTTAAAATTCAACTTCAAGATCTTCTTGATAAAGGTTTTATACGCCCAAGTGCGTCACCTTGGGGTTGTCCTGCTCTTTTTATCAAAAAGAAAGACAATAGCCTAAGGCTATGTGTTGACTATCATCCACTCAATGCGGTCACCATCAAAAATAAGTACCCACTTCCCCGCATCGATATTTTGTTTGATCAATTAGCTGGAGCTAAGGTCTTCTCAAAAATTGACTTACGCTCTGGCTATCATCAAATTAAAATCAAGCCTTGTGATATTCCAAAAATGGCTTTTTCAACCAGATATGGGTTATATGAATATCTGGTTATGTCCTTTGGGCTTACTAACGCCCCGGCATATTTCATGTATCTCATGAATTCAGTTTTTATGCCGGAACTTGATAAATTCATCGTGGTCTTCATCGACGATATCCTAATATATTCCAAAAATAAGGAAGACCATGCCAATCATTTACATATCGTTCTTCAACGATTACGTGATCATCGTCTTTATGCCAAATTCTCAAAATGTGAATTCTGGTTAGATAGTGTAAAATTTTTAGGACACACTATCTCTAGGGAAGGCACATCGGTTGATCCAACAAAAGTCCAAGAAGTTATGGATTGGAAGCCCCCAACTTCAGTCCATCAAATCCGAAGTTTTCTTGGATTGGCAGGGTATTATCGCCGATTCATTCCGGATTTCTCTAAGATAGCCAAGCCTATGACCGAACTACTTAAGAAATTAGTTAAATATCAGTGGGATGATAAATGTGATGCGGCATTCCATACTTTGAGGAAACTCCTAACCACTGCTCCCATATTAGCTCAGCCGGATAATACCCAACCTTTTGACGTTTATTGTGATGCTTCTGGAACTGGTCTCGGTTGTGTTCTAATGCAAAATAACCGAGTCATTGCTTATGCATCCAGAGCACTTCGGAATCATGAGCAAAATTATCCAACTCATGACCTGGAATTAGCAGCCGTTGTCCATGCTCTTAAGATTTGGAGGCACCATCTCATGGGTGCTAAGTGCAACATTTACACGGATCATAAAAGCCTCAAATATATTTTCACCCAAGCGGATTTGAATATGAGGCAGAGTCGATGGCTAGAATTGATCAAAGATTATGACCTTGAGGTATATTACCATCCTGGTAAAGCTAATGTAGTTGCGGATGCACTTAGCCGCAAAGCACATTGCCAATGTGCATCCATGACTACTATCAGTGACACTCTCTGCAATCAGATGAAGAAACTCAATCTAGAGATCGTTCCTCAAGGCAGTCTAAATCTTTTAGCCTTGGAGAATACCCTTCGGGATAAAATTATCATGTCACAACTACATAATAAGGGTATCAAAATTATTAAATCAGAACTATCCCAAGGAAAAGCTAAATACAAGTGTTTCCATATTGACCCTCAGGGAGTCTTGTGGTTCAACAAACGACTTGTTGTACCAAAAGATCATCAGCTTCGAAGGCAAATTCTTGATGAAGCTCATTTGTCCAAATTCTCTATTCATCCCGGTAGCACCAAAATGTATCAAGACCTACAACAACATTTTTGGTGGACTAGGAGGAAAAGAGAAATTGCTAAATATGTATCTGAGTGTGATACATGTCAGAGGGTCAAGGCTAGTCACCTTAAAGCCTCTGGTGTACTCCAACCATTACCCATTCCATCGTGGAAATGGGAAGACATTAGTATGGATTTCATTGTTGGTCTTCCCAATACTTCCCAAAAGCATGATTCCATATGGGTAATTATTGATAGACTCACAAAAGTGGCTCACTTTATTCCCGTGCATACTACTTATTCCGCTAAAAAGTATGCTGAAGTCTATCTTGATCAAATTGTTCGACTGCATGGTATTCCTAAGACCATCATCTCTGATCGTGGGGCACCATTTGTTGCACGTTTCTGGGAGCAATTACAATCCGCTCTCGGCACCAAACTGATTCGAAGCTCTGCATATCATCCTCAGACGGATGGACAAACTGAACGGGTCAATCAAATTCTCGAAGATATGCTCCGAGCTTGTATCATTCACTATGGGACAAGTTGGGACAAATATCTTGCCTTGGCCGAATTCTCTTACAACAACAGTTAGCAGACCAGTCTTCAAATGTCACCTTTTGAAGCCTTATATGGTCGCAGATGTCGAACTCCTTTGAGTTGGTCTGAGACCGGTGAGCGCAAGATTTTTGGACCAGATTTAGTCGTGGAAGCCGAGGATAGAGTCAGAATTATTCAAGCCAATCTTAAAACAGCCCAATCTAGACAAAGGAGTTATGCGGATCGGAGAAGGAAACCCTTACAGTTCCAAATAGGAGATTTTGTATATCTCCGAGTATCTCCTACCAAAGGCGTTCAGCGTTTCGGTGTAAAAGGGAAGCTAGCACCCCGTTATATCGGACCTTTCAAAATTCTTGAAATTTGTGGCCCAGTGGCTTACAAACTTCTCCTTCCACCTCAAATGGGTGCTATTCATGATATTTTTCATGTCTCTCAGCTTAAAAAGTGTATTAAGATACCCTCGGAAATCATTGAAATCCCAGCCATCGAGATCGAACCCGATCTATCCTATGTTGAACAACCTATCAAAATCTTAGATACCAAAGAAAGAGTCACCAGAAGGAAGACAGTTAAAATGTATAAGATCTTATGGGATCATCATACTGAAGAAGAAGCAACTTGGGAGATGGAATCTTATCTTCAACAGAATTTTCCGACCTTCCTTTCAACTACTCCCCAAATCTGATCGATAATCATCTTCTACTTCCGAATCTCGGGATGAGATTCTTTTTAGGGGGGAAGGCTGTGACATCCAGGTAATAAGATTCATAAAAATTAAACCTTGATATAATGGGTATAGATGTTAAGGGTTTATTGGAAAATTTTTATGTTTTATAAGTCCTTATGTGTAAAGTGTGTGCTTTGATATGATTATATAAGCCCTTAAGTAAGGGTAAGGGCCTATGTGTAAAAAGTATAAGAGATAGGGTCTTTTGTGTAAAAAGTTGAGAAGTAAAAGTAATTTTTATGTTTACTTAAGGACTTATTTGTAAAATTAATTATCATCATGACCTATCATGAATAATTGCAAATTTATCAAAAATTTAGTCAAGTTTCCATTTGGTAAGGACGGGAGTAATTTAAATTTTACCTCGTCTAAAATTCAACTTATAAGGTTGTAAACTTTGAGTTTTTGAATTTGAGTCTTAAAGCAAAAATGTAGAGCTTGAAAAACTCTACAACTTTTATGTTGGACTTTTTCTCAGAAAACCCCTGGATCAATGGGAATTTTTAGTTTACAAGCAGAACCCTGAACTTTTCAGATTTTGCAAATCGGTCCCTGATCTCTTTTCCCCTTCTTCTTCCTCTGCACCCCCTCTGCTCTTCCCCGCTTCCCCTCTGACGCCGGCGACAGAGCGCCCCCCTGGTCCTTGCTCTACCTCACCGTCGTTCAACCCTAGTTACTCCTCCCCACGTGTCCTTCCACCGCTGATCGCCGCCGTAGCCCTGCTCCGGTGTCCTCCTGTGCGTGCGCCACGGTGCCCTCGGGGTACTGCCGGCCGCCACCTCGCCGCTTGCCACCGTGGGCTCAATCGTGCCCCTTTTCTCCTCCCCTCTCTCTCCCTTCCATCAGTAGAGTGTGCTGGACTTATACGATCGATCAGAGCTTCTTCCTCCTGTGGTTCTCTCCCCTTTCCACTTCCCTGTGATTGCCAGCGCTGGTGTGCCGCCACCGTTCCCCACCCGATTCCCTCTCAACCACGCCACCCCACTCGAATTCCTTGCACCAGAAGCTTCCCCGTCCTCTCCTCTAGCTCCTCAACCCGACACAACCCAGCTTCCGACGCCCCTCCGCCGGGATTTCACTCACCTCGAGCCGCCGCTCGTCGGAGCCGCCCGAGCTCGGTCCACCCGTCGACAGCCCCCTCTACCCGACCCCCAGCTCCACCAGGTATACAAACAGTTTCCCTGTGATCCACTGATGCTCGTGCGCCCCTCCTTGGCCCGTGTTCGCCGTCCCTTCGCCGGGAACGGCGATGTGCCGCCACGGCCGCCGCACTCTTCCGTCGGCCGCCCGGTTTTTCTTCTGCTCATCCCGCGCCTCTACGTTCTGTGTGCTTCTTTGGTCCCGTAGTTGGTGCTTGGCTTGCCCTCCTGGCCGGGTTGCTCGCCACCGGCGAGAACGCCATCAAGCCCGACGCGCCGGCCGTCGCTATGGCTGAGCAAGGGCGTGTTCGTAAGAAGAAACCCTTTTTCAGGGGCTTAGACGCAAAAGTGCCGAGACCCCCTCCCCTAGATGTCTGTTATTTCATGTGATATACTTGTGCTGTCTTGTAAAATACATAACAAATCATAGGAAATTCCAAAATTAGCAAAACTTGTTTTGTTAGAAACTAGATTATGAACTCTATAATTTTTGTAAAGAGAGTTGGATATGAAATTAAATATTTTTGAATCTATGTCAAATTTGAAACAAGAGAGTATAATGTCTTTTATTTCTACATATTGACTTTATTGTTTGTGATTTTGATATGCAAATATTTATAAAGTGATATAAAATTTTCCAAATCTAAATTCATGATATAATTTAAATATCTTTAAGGATAACCATTTCAAATTATTTTGAACTAGAATTAGCTAAGCATACCTTTTAAACTTTAGTTAATTAGATTTCTTAATCATGAATTATGAAGTAATCTATTTTTAAGCATTCAAAATTTTATAACATTCTTTACTCAAAAGTTTAAATTCAAATTTAAATTTGAATTTAACCCTAATATATGTTTTAATACTTATCTTGAATTAATTCAATGATGTGATTATAAGTCAAGCATTAAGTATAGATTTAGGTTATAAACTTCTTTGTTTTGGCATTCCTTGAAATATTAATCTTTTTAAATATAATTTTTGATGTGACTCAAATAAAAGAGTGCACATTTCCTAATATTATTAGCCTTGCATATCATGTAGAACCGTTTACCCTCGCTGACGGTGACTACGAGTTGATCGCGGACCAAACTGAAGAAACCCCTGAAGATTCCGGAAACGCCGTCGAGAATTTAACTGAAGATCCGAACCAAGGTTCGGAAAACCTCGATCCTTCTGCCCTCAACCCTACTCAAGAAGGCAAGCCCCGGACATAAACCCTACTTTATTTACTCGACAATTTATATTATTATATCTATCTATGCATTAAGTTCTTAGGAATTGCTTGAAACCCTAGTTGCATTCTCCTAGGAACCGATGTATTGAATACTAGTATTTGAGTCCGGCACTCCTATGTCGGGTGATTTCCTGTCACTCGCGCGACATAGGAGTTGTAATGCTTACATTTCTGTTATCACTATAAGGATGACGGACGGGAATTTTGTGAGGTATCATGATTAAGGTGATACCCCGTCTGTGTTGTTAAAATTACTGATAAGGTCGCAGCGTGTGGTGATCGGGGTTAAACGTTTGAAAGTACTAACCACATGCCGCGAAATATGGTAAGCGGTAAGCCTAGTAGCCAATCGGCCCGAGTAGTGGACATACCTCCCACCACTTGTCTTGCTTCTTTTGGTTACTTATGTTCGACGTGTAGGCATACGTGTTGCTGGGCAACCAGGAGTACGGGTTTTGTAGTCGCGCTACAGACGTACGTCCTGCACTTTGGAAGTGCGTATGACCTGCAGTCGCTTGTGGTGGCTCTGATCCACGAGTCGGAATGAAAGGTAAACGGTTGCTTCGGAACGACCCTGTGGTGTTCCAAGCGTGTGTGTTAGGTTTACCTTGCAAGGTTAAATTCGATTCGAATCGTCCGCCTCTCACGATGATTGAGACTGCTTAATTCCTTTGTCACATTGAGTAACAAGAGCAATTATTTTGATATTATCTAAAATGATGAATGATTAAAGATTATACCATGCTTGTATAGATTTAGATGCTCACCTAGAATGGATATTCAACTAGAACCTCAAAAGCTAAAAGATGAAAATAAGGATCTACTCTTAGTTGCTTTTCTGCTGAAAACTTACCCCAAAACCATTACCAGATTTCATGAGTCTAGTTATATGGCTATGTATACCATCACCGGGTAAGCCTTGCTGAGTATTAGAATACTCAGCCTTGCTTTATAACTTTTGTTCAGGTAATGTTCCTGCTGATCAAGCCCTACCTGTACCGTGGCCCTACCCTCTGCCTAATGGTTGGTCCGTGGAGTGGGACCCGTCCCCGGCCAACCTGGACACCTCCGAGTGATGTCATGCAAGGGCAAGCATGACATCCTTACTGACGTCGTGTATTATACCGTACTTTGGTATCCCTGTTTACTCTAAAACTTTTATCGTTTTGTAATAATTCCCCGGTGGGGAAGATCCTGTACTTTTTAACACTCATGTAATATAACTGCCTGTGATGTAAAATGTGATGGCCCTTGTATCTCTGGACTCGCCTTCGTACGGGGTACCTTGTTATGATCCTGCTTTCGGTGGTTTATCGGGACGTTACCCGACAGGCCAAAGGATTATACCGTTTGAAGCACGCCGGAGCCCGCTAAAGTGGTCTCGCGTACTTGAGCCGGTGTAATTCAGATTGGTTCTGCCACAATATATATATATAAGGATAAAGATGGCTAGGAAATCCTTATAGGCATACAGAATTAAAATGCAGTATGAAATTGTATTTAAAAGTGATAGGATGTTCATGTTATACTTGCCTTCCTTGAAGTTCTCCTGCTACTGCTCAAACTGCTCAGAAGATGGGGGCTCCTGGTACTCATCCAAAGGCTCAGCGTCTACTCATGATCGCAACGCCAAAACATGGTCCACACATGCACACATGCACAAATAATAGTAAACTATAAGAAATAGTACACCAATACAAGAAAACAGCACGCAAAACTAGTCTAAAGCTATTCTACACGTTATAACGATCGCGTGAGCGCGAAAATGGCCTAAAACGGAGCTAAGACGCGAAATCTAGGGCTAAAACAAGGTCCAGAGGCCTTTTTGTAAGAAAATAGGAAAACCAGGGGCTTTGCACAAAAACCAGGGGCCTAAACGTAATTAAAGGTTAGATCTGAGGTCTAACCCGCAAAAACTCGGGGCATGGGCGGCGGGTTCTATTTCTGAAGAACTCAGGGGCCTAAACGAATAAAATAGGACTTAACCGCAAATATCTTTGAACTACACAGGAGTGCGGGTTGATTCCAGGAAAACCCGAGGGCTCTTTAGCAAAAAGGTCAGGCTGAAACGGTATGCTCTGATTAGAGTCGTTGGATCTGGATCCAGCGGTACGGAACAAAGGGGATGGGGATCAGGGGCCGGCGGTGGCGATTGCTCGCCGGAGGTCACCCCCCCCCCCCCCCCCCCCGTGGCGGCGGCTCGCCGGAGATGGCCTATCTCGGCCATCTGGGCCCCATCTTGCACGAGGTCAGGCCTTGGAGAAAGCTCGCGGCACCGTGAATCCTACAGGATGTCCAAGGCGACGGATCGGGGTCGGGTCAAGGCTCTCCACAGCGGAGGCGGCACTGGGCCGGGCCACAGCGGTGAGGAGGGCGCGCTCGCGCAGAGGGAGAGAGGAAGGAAGAAGGGGCACGGCGCGATCCTTACCACCCCAGGGTGCTACGACGAAGATTGGAGGCCGAAGATCGGTGGTGCCGGGGTCAAATCGTGGCGGCGCAAGGTGGATCGGCGTCGGTCAGGGGCGGCGCTCGCGGAGGAGGGCGATGCCGAGGTGGCCGGGCCCTCTGGATCGTGGGGATCGATCCGGGAAGCTCCTGCGGAGGTTGTCCGAGGGTTAGGGAGACCCAAGACTCCCCGGAGGCGAGGAATCGCAAGGCGGAGCGCTTACCGTGGGTGGTCCAA
Organism: Panicum hallii; assembly: GCF_002211085.1. Classification (NCBI taxonomy): domain Eukaryota; kingdom Viridiplantae; phylum Streptophyta; class Magnoliopsida; order Poales; family Poaceae; genus Panicum; species Panicum hallii. The sequence goes on along the minus strand of NC_038046.1, from coordinate 35,754,198 downwards.
CGGCGGTGGCGCCTTCCAATCCGAGCAACAGCGCACGGTGTAGAGGCACGGGCGCGCTTAGGGAAGCTGCTGCAGTTTGGAAATAGGCCCGAGAAGCGCCGGTGGATAAGAAGAGAGCTAGGCGGTCTCGGCGTGCGGGTCGCCGATCCAACGGATGCCGCGCATCCCGCGGGCGGTTGCAGCTCAAACCCCATCCGAGCTCGGGGTAGCTTCCAGAGGCATCTAGGCGGGGTGCGGTGCGGTGGAGTGGGCCCAGGGGGGCAGCGGAGTGGGGCCACGCCTAGGGACGGGGCGGCCGGGCCGGCGGGGAGAAAACAGGGGAGGGGCGCGAGGGGGAAGAAGAGTCTGACCGGTGGGGCCATCGGGTCAGAGAGAGGGAGAGCGCTCAGGCGGGGGAAGCAGAGGGGAACTGGGCTGGGCGCGTGCTGGCCTCGGGGTTTGGGGCTGCTTTCTTTCCTTCTTCTTTTCCTTTTCTTTTCCCACCCTTAACATTTCAAACAATTGTGACAGTTCGTGTACTTGCAATTCTAGATATATTTTGTTAGTGTGAAATATGTGTTTGTTTGTATAAAGCTTATGTGTGTTTGTGTGAAGCTTTTGAAAATTTAAAGTGCAAGTAAAAAGGGTATTTTTGTAATTACAGAAAAACCTAGGGTTGTTTTGCAAAATGTATTTGGAGAAGGATAATTTCGAAATAAGTGAAAGGTGGTTTTGGTAAACATGTTTTTCTTATGTTATCCCTTGTAAAAATGTATGTTTATTTGAAAGTTGTATTTGAAATGTGTGTGTTGAAGTGTGTAAAAAATTTTGGGTAAAATGGTAAAAATAAGGGTGTTTATGTAATTTTATAAAAGTACAAGTCCTTTTGTGCAAGTATTTGATTTACAAAAGTAACTTTCAAAATTTACTCAGAACTAAAGTGCAAAAGGTGCAAGTCATCATGACATGTCTATCCACTCATTATGACGAGTCTATCTCGTCATCATGACATGTCATAAATGCTTGCATTTAGGTCCTGAATTTTATAAAGTTTCATTCTTTAGGACAAAAGCAATACAAATCCGACTTTTGTTCAAAGATTCACGTGTAAAGATACAAATTTTGAGTTTCTGAACTTGAGCCCTAAAGCAATGTTGTACAGTTTGAAAACCTCTTCAACTTTCGTTTTGGGCATTTTTTTTCATTTGGGTTTTAAATCCATGGGAAATTTTGTTTTACAAATAGGTCCCTGCAGTTCTCTGATTTTACGTATAAGTCCTTGGGGAAATCCATTCCTCCTTCTTCTCCCTCTATTCCTCATCTATTTGGTGTTCTCTTCCATTCACGGACAGGGACATCTCTCCCTTTCCCTCTCGTTCTTTCTCTCCTCCAACCATTCTAGCACACGCAGGCGAGCGGCGGCTTGAGCGCTAGCTGCGGCCCAGGCGGCAGGCGCTCGGGGCTGGGCGAGCCCGAGGTGGGGCGCGCAGCGCGGCTCGAGGCGCGCGCTGAGCGCGCGGGCGCTGCACGGCGCAGCGCAGAAGCGGGAGCAGGCGCCGTGCGGGCGGCCCCGGGCAGCATGGCTCGGCTGCGGTTCGGCGCGGCCGCCAGGCGAGCGCAGCAGCGGGCGCGAACCGCGGCGCAAGGCGCAGGTCGGGCGGCAGCTCGGCACGAGCGCGGAAGTCGGAGGCGCGCGGCTGGCGGATCAGAGGCACGTGGGAGCGAGCGGCTCTGCGGGCGGCGCTGGAGGCCGGTGCACGGCGGGCGCGGGAGCTGGGCTTGGCGGCGCGGATGAGCTGGCGGCACAGGAGCTGGAGCGGATCCAGGCGAGCGGAGCGCGCAGGGTGGTGGCCAGCCCGAGCGGCGGGTGACTCCAAGAGCGAGCCGGTGCGGGGCAAGGCCCGGGTGAGGCGCAGCCGAGCCCGAACGAGCTGGCGGCGAGCGGAGCACGGCTCGAGCGCGTAAGCGGGGGGCTGGAGCACTGATGATGGCGGGCGCCGAGCAAGCACGCAGCGCACAGGAGCAAAAGCTGGGCGGCAGGCCGGAGGTGCGCGCGAGCAGGGCGCTCGGACGGCGCAGAGCGTGTGGCTCCAGGCGGCACACGTGAGCGGGTGGAGCGAGCGTGCGCACGGTGGCGCGTGGGAATTGGCGGTGTGGGCAGGTGTTGAGCGGCCGGAGCAGAGCGGGCCCATGGGCACGAGCAGGCGATGCTGGAGTGCGACGTGCCGAGCAACGGCATGCGCAGGAGGAGTTGCGGTGGAACGCTGTTGCGCGAGATGCAGGAACGCGTGGCCGTATCGAGGACGCAGCTCAGGTGTTCGACGAAATGCGGATACGCGTGGTGCTGGAGAACGCGAGGGTCCTGCTGTTGGGCGAGGCGTCAAGGGTGCAAGACGCCGTCGGGCGGATGTTGCGACGGTGTGCAGATGCGCCGCGACAAGGCCGAGGCAACGCAGGTCCAGCAGATGAGGAAGAAGAGGAGCAGTAGCACGAGGTGGTCGAGGCGGAAACAGCGGCGAGGGTTTAACAGCAGCTGGTCCGCAAACAGCATGGGGTCTAGGGTTTCCTTCCAGGGTTTGACCACGTCGAGTGCTTAGCGTGGGGCGGCGGAGGCCACAGATAGTGATGCGGCTACGAGTTTGGCGAGGCGAGTCGGAACGAGGAGTTGTGGAGCGAAGGTGGCAGTTAGGCGTGATGAGCTTGGAGGAGCCTCGATGCAACCAAGCACGGCAATCCTGTAGGAAGCTACGCGGGTGTGCCGGCCGTGTTTTAGTGGCACACGTGCGTGAGCAAAAGAAGGCTTAGCTCGTGAGCAGATGGACCCTGGAGGTTTGTGGAGGAGTTGTCCTAGCGAACCAACCCGGCTCTGTCATTTCGTCCCAGGGATCCACGACATCCAGCAGCTCCTATTCCTCATCGATCGCCGAGCAAGACCACAAATCACCGCGGGGATTATCCCTTCGGCCATCGTCCACCCACGGCAACCCTGCCCGGCAAACTTCTTCGTCAACCACGGAATCTCGTCATCGTCGAGCTCATCTTATCGCCGATCCTGTTCATCGCGGAAATTCACTTTCCGCGTGTTCTCCTCCATAACCAAGGCTACCCCAAGGTTTGCCCTGATTCGCTGAATCATCTTAATGCCGGCGACTCCTTTGCCGGAATATCGTCGTTAATTTCCTGTTATCTGTTTTCCCGGACCAGGGACTTAATTCCTTTAATTTAAAAAGTTCTAGGGTGTTTTCTGTAAGATTTCCAGAACTTCCTTTATTTCAAATCAGTGACCTTCTACATTTCATAGAATTTCATAAGGAGTTCATAAAAATGCAAAATCAGTTTTGTTTGAATCCTTAGGTCAAAGTTTACAAATTTTATGTTGTGCTCTTGAATTGAAAGTCTTGATTTGTGATCTAGGTTAAATATTAGGGAGTGTGTGCTTTACTTGTATCTTATGTGATATGCATGTGCTGTAGCTGAAAAGTAATTACAGGATGTATGTTTTAAGTGGAGAAGTGTGACAGTTAGTTAATCCTATCACCCTAGTGCTCATATCCCTACCATCAAGACATTGTCCTCGTCTTGATTGCTGTTTCCTTAAGTTCCTTGTCGTATATAGATCCTTATTAGTCCGTGTGCATCTATTGCTTAGTTAATACGTCTCGACAGTTATGCTTCAGTGTCAGGTTATCAACCCAACCACTTAGCATCCGTTTTCTTTAAGTCTATGATGTTTCTGTGTAACAACTGTCCACCGATGCTTTTCTTTTGATATGTTCCTACCATCGGTTGGTTAGCTGATACGGTTGTTACCTTTCTAGTATCGGCTACCGCCGATACTATTCTTTTGTTCTGTCCAACATCGGCTGCACATAGTCGATGCATCGAAGATGCACCCATAATCTTAGGGTTCTTGCCATTGGCCGACCCAAGCCGATTTTGGTTGCTTTTCCCTGTCGGTCAAACACGGCCGATCAATCCTTAGTTTCCCCATCCACATCCATACACTTCTATCAGCCGATTTATCGACCGAGAGATCGGCTATATACCTATCGGTCACCTACCCTCAATCACACTCCAATCGGCTATACGTCACTCAATTGTTGTGTTGACGTAATCGAGCCGATACAACCACACCTAGTTACCTAGGATAACACTTAAGCACATCTCAGTTAGGACAACTGCTTTAGGAATCATCCTTCTGCCAAAGTAATCGATGCTTTCATCGATCATCTAGGAACCCGATGCACCTATCAATCAGCTAAACCTTTGTCGTTTCCAATCAGCTCTATTGTAACCCTCAACAAGTAGCTGATTCTAAATAGTTGTTTCCCTATAGCTCTATCTAGGTTTAGCTTAGATCTTTTTGGTTGTTATGTGAATAGTGTGTTATATGAGTGCTAGATTGCAATTGTATTGTGAAGTAAGGTAATTTTATGTGCACACTTTGAATGAAATGTTGTATTGCATGTAGATACGGCTACTTCCGCAAACTATACCTACAAGATCTCCCAAAAGTCTGCGGAGAATATTCTTGAAGACCAAGTGAACGTCACCAAGGGATTAACGAAACCAAAGTTCGGAAGATATTAACATTTCTGACTTCAACCCCACCAGTAAAGGCAAGCCCCAGACATAAACCCTACTTTATTTACACTGCAACCTATGTTATTTATATCTATCTCTGCATTAAGTTCTTAGGAATTGTATGAAAAACCCTAGTTGCATTTTCCTAGGAACCAATGTATTGAATGTTAGCACTTGAGTCCGACTAGCTGCTATGCTAATAGGACCGGTAGAAGTCGGGTGATTCCCTGTCACTCGCGCGATATAGGAGTTGTAATGTTTACATTCCTGTTATCACTATAAGGATGCCGGACGGGAGTTTGGTGAGGTATCATGGTTGAGGTGATAACCCATCTGTGTTGTTGAATCTGTTAAGGTCGCAGCGTGTGGTAGTGCGGGTTAAGTGTTTGAAAGTACTAACCACATACCGCGAAATATGGTAAGCGGTAAGCCTAGTAGCCAATCGACCCGAGGAGTGGACATACCTCCCACCACTCGTCTTGCTTCTTCTGGTTACTTATGTTCAACGTGTGGGAATACGTGTTGCAAGGGCAACCAGGAGTACGGGTTTTGTAGTCGCGCTACAGATGTACATCCTGCACTTTGGAAGTGCGTATGGTCCTGCAGTCGCTTGTGGTGGATCTGATCCACGAGTCGGAATGAAAGGTAAATGGTTGCTTCGGAACGACCCTTTGGTGTTCCAAGCGTGTGAGTTAGGTTTACCTTGCAAGGTTGAATCTCGATTCAGGAATCGTCCGCCTCTCACGATGAATGAGTCTGCTTATCCCCTTTACCACATTGAGTAACAAGAGCAATGTTATGATTATCGAAGATGATGTTTGACTAAAGATTTTACCATGCTTGAATAGCTATAGGTGCTCATCTAGATTGAATAATCACCTAGAATTTGAAAACTAAAAGTTGACATTAAGGATCTACTCTTTGATGCTTTTTAGCTGAAAACTCTACCCAGAGCTAAAAGCCTTCATAAGTCTAGTTACATGGCTAAGTATACCATAACCGGGTAAGCCTTGCTGAGTATTAGTATACTTAGTCTTGCTAGTTAAATGTTTTTCAGGTATAGTCCTTGAAGACCCTACTCTTCCCCTGCCTTGGCCCTGTGCTTTTCCAGAAGGTTGGTCCGTGAAATGGGATCCGTCCCCGACCAACATTGGTGATACCGAGTGATGTCGTGCTTGGGCTTAGCATGACATCCGTCTTGACGACGTGCTGTAAATCATCGCATACGTTTTCCGCTGCCAAAAACCATGACTTTAGCAGTTTGTAATGTACTGCTTTTGAAAACTCTTATAATGTAATTCCTTGTGATGTAAAATATGATGGTGATTGTATCTCTGGACTCACCTTCGTGTGAGGTAACCTTATTTGATCCTGTGTATCGGTGGTTTATCGGGACGTTACCCGACAGGCCAAGGGATTATACCGTTTGAAGCACGTTGGAGCCCTCAGGAATGGACTCACGTACTTGAGCCGGTATAATTCAGGTTGGTTCTGCCACAGCTGGTATCAGAGCTATAAGGTTACTCTGGAGATACATTTTACCTTAAAAATGCTTTCAGTATAAAAGTTTGACCAACAAAATATTTGGCAAAGCCACGTTGGATTCGTTAAGGAATATGCTTAGTACGTAAAGCCCTAGGGTAATGCTTAGGAGGAAAATAAAGGTGGCTATAGTGTATATATATATAACTCTAACTACCAGCATTACTTTTCTGTCAAAACTTAAATTCATGCACAACCCAACTTTATATTCTGTAACGACACCTTCGACGATGAGGTAAGGAGGTAAGGATCCTCAGCTAACTGGGGTGTTAGCCTTCCCGTCGGTGATGCGAACCGAACGCTGTTTCTCAAGCAGTGGCCTACTTGAGATGCTGCCAATGTACCAACTTCGGTTGACTACATTGGGAGTATATAGTTAGGTACGGGGTATGAACAGCAACACCTCGCATGTTGCGGTACCCCGTGAATACGTTGTTTTCACGACGTATGTTAACGTTGTCTGTACGGCGGTAATTGTACAGATGCTGTTTCTATAGTGAACAGTAATGATTGGGGACGCTTTCATGACATGCTGGCATGAAAGGTTCAGTATATACATATTATGTTTTCTGCAGGAATGCTAATCACGATTCGGTAGGTTCTGAACGGTTAGGATTATCGACTAGATATTACAGGGAGAGATGTATTTATATTGTGCCGCCGTACTTAACCACGTAAGACCAAGATTACTTGGTAGTTATTTTTGTTTGTGAGGAAGTGTAGAACGTGCATGCATCGTGTCATCACAGATTGATTTGATTGCCTTGTTTGTTACATTGTTGTACTGAAATATGTTGCTTGTATCTGAATGTCTGTCTAGACTCTGTGTTGTAGGAGCTAACATAATCTGCTAGGCTAACCTGAAGTGAGAAGGTCTTTTGCGAATCCAATGGGATGGGTCATGCTTGGACTTTATCGCCGATCTTAGCTCGACAGCTAAATCAAACCCTTGATCTTGCTTTGAATCTGCTTCGGCAGAACCATTGAGCTTTTCTATGGTTAAACCTTGATAATTGTCAGCAAACCCATGAATCCATCATTCAGTGATTCATCTATCCTCTCTTGATGTTGTACCTTATATTGTTGGCTATTCTGGTTACAACATCTGAAAGTTGCACCTTCAAATTTTTGCTCAGATGATTTGGAATAAATTAAAAAGATTTATGACAATAATTACTTTTTGAATTTTCCCGGCAAAAGTCATGCATCATAATACATACCATCTTTGGTCAGTGCATGGTGTTGCATCATCATCGAAAACCCGTAGACTAACTAACGAGTGTGTCTCCAGTACAGCTTTGGGTTGTCTTCGGTTTCCTAATCTATCTTGTTGCTGTTGACACTACAGGGTTGCTTTTCCTCTTTTGTGGTGGTGTTTAATCACATGACCATGATGCAGTGTCGGAACCTAAGGCCTCATGTGCGCTGCAGCTACATGATTGAGCCATTAGGAGCGCACTGGTGACTAGGTATATGTGACGTAACCCCACTGCAATCTCTTCTTGTACAACCTTACTAGTGTCCTAACTTTTGATCCTCGCCCAAGGATATAGACCTACCCAGGTGTTCGTTACGAGAGAACGGTTGTAGAGTGCGAGTCATATGCATCATACTTCATGCATTTCATATGTGCATACATTGCAAGCGTCGTTATTCTTACATCATGGTGTATGCATCATTTGGTCAGCATCATGGTAATTGCATTGTGTTATATGCACCATTTCGGTCGTACATGGAATCCTTCATCCTCATGTTGCACCATCAATGCAATCATACATCTCAACAGTGCATCACATTCATGGTTATATATCGAGCATTGCACTCTGAGTAGAGCATTTTGTCATTATCCCTTGATTGCATTGGTCTAAATAGGCATGTTTTGCAATCAACATCATCTAAAATTATTCAGGTAATAAACTCTGAGCAGAAATGTATCAAACATCACTCGTAACTCAATCTTTCGTACTATCTTTACTTGCTATCCATAAGTCTTGTGATAAATGTCGCCGACATTTATCGTCCCCATATTGTGATCTCATGATGTGATCTCAACTCTATGAGAACTTGATCACCTTTCTCTCCCTTCCCTCAACTTCTCCATATACAATCTATCCATGCATTCATTATACTCATCTCGTCATACTCCAACGGCTTTTATCATCAACCTCAAGTTTCTCTGGTGTGATTGCTTTTTGTCACTTTTGATGGGTGATTTGCTTCTCTTCCCTTAAGAGTCTTTCGTCCGAATCTCGGGACGAGATTCTTTTTAGGGAGGGAGGCCGTGACAGTTCGTGTACTTGCAATACTAGATATATTTTGTTAGTGTGAAATATGTGTTTGTTTGTATAAAGCTTATGTGTGTTTATGTGAAGCTTTTGAAAATTTAAAGTGCAAGTAAAAAGGGTATTTTTGTAATTACAGAAAAACCTAGGGTTGTTTTGCAAAATGTATTTGGAGAAGCATAATTTCGAAATAAGTGAAAGGTGGTTTTGGTAAACATGTTTTTCTTATGTTATCCCTTGTAAAAATGTATGTTTATTTGAAAGTTGTATTTGAAATGTGTGTGTTGAAGTGTGTAAAAAATTTTGGGTAAAATGGTAAAAATAAGGGTGTTTATGTAATTTTATAAAAGTATAAGTCCTTTTGTGCAAGTATTTGATTTACAAAAGTAACTTTCAAAATTTACTCAGAACTAAAGTGCAAAAGGTGCAAGTCATCATGACATGTCTATCCACTCATTATGACGAGTCTATCTCGTCATCATGACATGTCATAAATGCTTGCATTTAGGTCCTGAATTTTATAAAGTTTCATTCTTTAGGACAAAAGCAATACAAATCCGACTTTTGTTCAAAGATTCACGTGTAAAGATACAAATTTTGAGTTTCTGAACTTGAGCCCTAAAGCAATGTTGTACAGTTTGAAAACCTCTTCAACTTTCGTTTTGGGCATTTTTTTTCATTTGGGTTTTAAATCCATGGGAAATTTTGTTTTACAAATAGGTCCCTGCAGTTCTCTGATTTTACGTATAAGTCCTTGGGGAAATCCATTCCTCCTTCTTCTCCCTCTATTCCTCATCTATTTGGTGTTCTCTTCCATTCACGGACAGGGACATCTCTCCCTTTCCCTCTCGTTCTTTCTCTCCTCCAACCATTCTAGCACACGCAGGCGAGCGGCGGCTTGAGCGCTAGCTGCGGCCCAGGCGGCAGGCGCTCGGGGCTGGGCGAGCCCGAGGTGGGGCGCGCAGCGCGGCTCGAGGCGCGCGCGGAGCGCGCGGGCGCTGCACGGCGCAGCGCAGAAGCGGGAGCAGGCGCCGTGCGGGCGGCCCTGGGCAGCACGGCTCGGCTGCGATTCGGCGCGGCCGCCAGGCGAGCGCAGCAGCGGGCGCGGGCCGCGGCGCAAGGCGCAGGTCGGGCGGCAGCTCGGCACGAGCGCGGGAGTCGGAGGCACGCGGCTGGCGGATCAGAGGCACGTGGGAGCGAGCGGCTCTGCGGGCGGCGCTGGAGGCCGGTGCACGGCGGGCGCGGGAGCTGGGCTTGGCGGCGCGGATGAGCTGGCGGCACAGGAGCTGGAGCGGATCCAGGCGAGCGGAGCGCGCAGGGTGGTGGCCAGCCCGAGCGGCGGGTGACTCCAGGAGCGAGCCGGTGCGGGGCAAGGCCCGGGTGAGGCGCAGGCGAGCCCGAACGAGCTGGCGGCGAGCGGAGCACGGCTCGGGCGCGTAAGCGGGGGGCTGGAGCACTGATGATGGCGGGCGCCGGCAAGCACGCAGCGCACAGGAGCAGAAGCTGGGCGGCAGGCCGGAGGTGCGCGTGAGCAGGGCGCTCGGACGGCGCAAAGCGTGTGGCTCCAGGCGGCACGCGTGAGCGGGTGGCGCGAGCGTGCGCACGGTGGCGCATGGGAATTGGCGGTGTGGGCAGGTGTTGAGCGGCCGGAGCAGAGCGGGCCCATGGGCACGAGCAGGCGATGCTGGAGTGCGACGTGCCGAGCAACGGCATGCGCAGGAGGAGTTGCGGTGGAACACTGTTGCGCGAGATGCAGGAACGCGTGGCCGTATCGAGGACGCAGCTCAGGTGTTCGACGAAATGCGGATACGCGTGGTGCTGGAGAACGCGAGGGTCCTGCTGTTGGGCGAGGCGTCAAGGGTGCAAGACGCCGTCGGGCGGATGTTGCGACGGTGTGCAGATGCGCCGCGACAAGGCCGAGGCAACGCAGGTCCAGCAGATGAGGAAGAAGAGGAGCAGTAGCACGAGGTGGTCGAGGCGGAAACAGCGGCGAGGGTTTAACAGCAGCTGGTCCGCAAACAGCATGGGGTCTAGGGTTTCCTTCCAGGGTTTGACCACGTCGAGTGCTTAGCGTGGGGCGGCGGAGGCCACAGATAGTGATGCGGCTACGAGTTTGGCGAGGCGAGTCGGAAGGAGGAGTTGTGGAGTGAAGGTGGCAGTTAGGCGTGATGAGCTCGGAGGAGCCTCGATGCAACCAAGCACGGCAGTCCTGTAGGAAGCTACGCGGGTGTGCCGGCCATGTTTCAGTGGCACACGTGCGTGAGCAAAAGAAGGCTTAGCTCGTGAGCAGATGGACCCTGGAGGTTTGCGGAGGAGTTGTCCTAGCGAACCAACCCGGCTCTGTCATTTCGTCCCAGGGATCCACGACATCCAGCAGCTCCTATTCCTCGTCGATCGCCGAGCAAGACCAGAAATCACCGCGGGGATTATCCCTTCGGCCATCGTCCACCCACGTTAACCCTGCCCGGCAAACTTCTTTGTCAACCATGGAATCTCATCATCGTCGAGCTCATCTTATCGCCGATCCTGTTCGTCGCGGAAATTCACTTTCCGCGTGTTCTCCTCCATAACCAAGGCTACCCCAAGGTTTGCCCTGATTCGCTGAATCATCTTAATGCTGGCGACTCCTTTGCCGTAATATCGTCGTTAACTTCCTGTTATCTGTTTTCCCGGACCAGGGACTTAATTCCTTTAATTTAAAAAGTTCTAGGGTGTTTTCTGTAAGATTTCCAGAACTTCCTTTATTTCAAATCAGTGACCTTCTACATTTCATAGAATTTCGTAAGGAGTTCATAAAAATGCAAAATCAGTTTTGTTTGAATCCTTAGGTCAAAGTTTACAAATTTTATGTTGTGCTCTTGAATTGAAAGTCTTGATTTGTGATCTAGGTTAAATATTAGGGAGTGTGTGCTTTACTTGTATCTTATGTGATATGCATGTGCTGTAGCTGAAAAGTAATTACAGGATGTATGTTTTAAGTGGAGAAGTGTGACAGTTAGTTAATCCTATCACCCTAGTGCTCATATCCCTACCATCAAGACATTGTCCTCGTCTTGATTGCTGTTTTCTTAAGTTCCTTGTCGTATATAGATCCTTATTAGTCCGTGTGCATCTATTGCTTAGTTAATACGTCTCGACAGTTATGCTTCAGTGTCAGGTTATCAACCCAACCACTTAGCATCCGTTTTCTTTAAGTCTATGATGTTTCTGTGTAACAATTGTCCACCGATGCTTTTCTTTTGATATGTTCCTACCATTGGTTGGTTAGCTGATACGGTTGTTACCTTTCTAGTATCGGCTACCGCCGATACTATTCTTTTGTTCTGTCCAACATCGGCTGCACATAGTCGATGCATCGAAGATGCACCCATAATCTTAGGGTTCTTGCCATTGGCCGACCCAAGCCGATTTTGGTTGCTTTTCCCTGTCGGTCAAACACGGCCGATCAATCCTTAGTTTCCCCATCCACATCCATACACTTCTATCAGCCGATTTATCGACCGAGAGATCGGCTATATACCTATCTGAAGCGTCCCCCCATCAGGGAAGACTTAAAAGTGTTAATTTATCAGTCCCAGGAGGCTGATAACACTTTTATTACAACAGATGGTACATCACCGTACAGCTCTTCACGGTAATGGGCAGTGAAGCGCCACTATCACGAGGACTACAACTAAAACCCACACCATTACACTAGTTACGAAAAGAGGGTCATCAGAGTCTTGCGCCATGCGGAATCCAACGGTGGCCTCAACCACAGGCAAGACTGGGTGCAGGACGAAACCCTACTCGTTGTCTTCGGGGACGTAGTCTGGGTCTTCCACTGTAAAGGTAAGAAAGGGGTGAGTACAAACATACTCAGCAAGTCCAATCACACCCACGGAGGGGGTATAACAGAAATTAATGCAAAGGACAATCCAAGGGTACGGTAAGGGTTTGTTTGCGGAAAACTCGGTTATATGCAAAGGTTCGATTATAAATATTTTCAAAACTAGTTTTCAAACACCAAGAAGCACGTAATGTTGATCCACACAGGATCCCAGTTTAAAACTGCTACCGGACTCCCCGTCCGCCGTAGCACACGGCACAACTGTCGGACACTTTCCAAACAACTCACACCAGCCCAATCATTCCCAAGAGAAACACTAGTTATGTGACCACACCATAACTTGCCCAATACCGTGGGCACGGCTATTCGAATAGATTTTCAACTCTGCAGAGGTGTGCAACTTTACCCACAGGTGGGGTACCACAGCACGAACACCTTAGTGCCGGTGCAGATCCCATCGAAGCCCTTACCCACCTTAGCTAGACCTGACTAGCCACCACGGGATTTATCAAGGGGTCATTCGACCTACCACCGAGGTTTAACCGGGGCATAAGTCACACAGAGCTTATCCCGTCTCCTTGATCACCCGTTGCTCCCAGCTCTCCTGATGGCTATCAGACTAACTAGTGGGGTTAGGCCAAGCCGTTGCCCATACAACGGTCAAGTGGTTTGCACGACAGGAAGCTAGGTGAGACGACACATCAACTCGGTCCTTAGGGGTGACAAGATGGATATCTCCCCTCCACGCTCAACCACACAGGTACGAGCACACCAACGGCAATTCACACAGAAATGCCATCCATCCCGTCCGACTCGTTTCTCAAATCCACATTTTACCCTTTCCCACACACACGCATTCTCTTTATAAAATTAGGTGGTCAAGGTATGGTTGTCACAACAAGGGTGGCTATCCTACCATGGTTACGGCACGCAAAACCATGCAATTTTATAAAACAGGCCATCGGGTTGTGTTTATAAAAACTAGGACAAAAACATGCATCAAAGGGCGGAATTGAACTTGCCATCGTCAAGTCCTTGCGGAAGGTCCTGATCGAAGTACTGTCCCTCGGGTTCGGGGTCGCAGAACTGGTCCTCGGTTGCTTGGTCGCAGTCGGGAACTTCTTCGTTCACTCCGTGCCCTACGACGCAAGCAAACAGTCATACGATCAAGCGAAAGAACTAAAAGCTTTTATCGTTGGGCTTGAATCGGAAATAATTTAGTTATGGAGTTAGGGGTAATATTTTTGGGTGGTTTCTTAATGACATGGCTAGAACTATACTAGAAAGGGTGTGGTAAAGTTTCGGGTCGATCGGAGGTCGTTTCGCACATAAAATGACGAGTTAAAGGTGGTTTCGGGGGTTAAACGGGGGTCCAGGGGCTTGTTCGTAAATATCCGGAAAGAGTAAGGACCTATTTATGATTTCTAGAAATACCCTGAGCATGCTAAAATGTGTCGAGTATGTCTTAGGTCTATGTTACGGAGGGTTTGGTTTGAATTAATGAGAGGAGCAGGGTCCTTTTTGCAAATAGGGAATAATTAAGACGGAGAAGGTTCTATAAGCAATAAAGTGAGGAGGGGGGGGTTTGGGTAAAAACCCCTTTCTTCCTCCTCTCCTCCCCCGTGACTGAAACAAAGGAGGGGGGGGTAGGGGCGACGGCGGCGGGTGGCGCCGGCCGGCCAGGGCCCACGAGCGGCCCGGAGTAGGGGGAAAAGGAAGGGGAGGGCGAGGGGAACTGGTCCCCGGCCTCACCTCGGGCCGGGACGGCGTGTGCAGGCGGGGCGACGGAGGCCGGCGGCGGCGGGCGCGGGAGCTCGGCGTGGCGGCGCTAGGGGCTCGGGGAAAGGGCTAGAGGCGGCGGTGGGAGTTGTAGGGGAGGTGAGCTGCGCGGGCGGCCTATTTATAGGCCGGGGGGCGGTAGGGCGGAGGGGATTGGGATGGGGCGGCCGGCGGGCGGTGCGGGCGCCATTAATGGCGCTCCGGCCGCTTGCGGCCGTCGCGACGCGGCGTGCGGCGCGGGTGCAGGACGGCGACGGTGTGCGGCAGCAGCGTGCGGCGCGGCCAACGACGGGCGGTGCGGCACGCGCGGGGGCAGGCGCACGCGGGCGGCGCGGCACGCGCAGGAACAGGGCGCGCTCGTGCGCGCGGGGCGCGGTGGGGAGCAGCAGCGGGCGACGCAGCTGGTGACGGGCGGCGCGCGCGACGCACGGCCATGCGCGGCGCATGCGCGCGCGTCGTGGCGTGGCCGGGGCAGAGGTCAGCGCGCGGGGAGGGGTGTTCGGGCGTGCGCTTGCGCGTGAGGGAGGAGGGGCCGTGGCCCGGGAGGCGAGGGCCGGTGGTGTTCGGGAGCAGAGAGAGGAGGGGGAAACAGGAAGGAAGGAGAAAAGGAAGGAGAGGAAAAAGAAAGAAAAAAGGAAGGGAAGGAAAAAGAAAAGAAAGAAGGGAAAAGAAATAGGGAGAAAAAGAGAAAAGAAAAAGAGAAAAGAAAAAGGAGGGAGGAAGGAGTGCCGGCGCCGGTCGCGGCGGTGACCGCGGCCGGTCGGCCATGCGTGGAGAAGCGCATAGCGCGAGGAGAACAGCGAGGAAAAAGAAGACGCGTCGGCGCCAATCGCGGCCGCAGCCGCGGCCGGTCGGCCACGCGCGCGGTATTCACGCGGGGAAAAGAAGTCGCGCCGGCGCTAATCCCGGCGGGCGGTCGCGCGTGGGCAACAAGCCATCAAGCGACGCGGAGCGATTAATTAGAGTTAGGGTTTTGAATCATTTTTACGAACTACTCTAGCGCAGGATTTAATTAAGTGAATTTTCGGGGCGTCACAAACCTACCCCACTTAAATGAATCTCGTCCTCGAGATTCGGCTGGCTCCTAAACAGATGGGGAAATTCCTTCTTCAGAGCCTCCTCGCGTTCCCAGGTTGCCTCCTCCACTCCGTGTCTGCTCCATTGAACCCTGCATATCCGTACTTCGGAGTTTCGCGTCCTCCTAGTGATAGTGTCCAGAATTTTGACCGGTACTTCCTGGTATCGCAGATCCGGTTGCAGATCTATTGTTTCTACCGGCACGTGTTCTCCCTCGGGTACTCTCAAACACCTTCTTAATTGCGAAACATGGAATACTGGGTGTATATCCAACATTTCTTCTGGTAACTCCAGTTGGTATGCCACGGCTCCGACTCTCTTTAGAACTCGATACGGCCCAATGTATCGAGGGGCCAATTTTCCTTGTACTTGAAACCTTCGCGTTCCTCGAATGGGTGAGACCTTGAGATAAACAAAATCTCCTGGGTTGAAACTTATTTCCCGCCTCTTCTTGTCCGCGTAACTCTTTTGTCGGGATTGAGCCGCTTTCAATTTTTCGCGGATCTCCGCTACTTTTTCTTCTGCTTCTTTTATAAGTGCAGGTCCTACTAGTGCACGTTCTCTGACTTCCGACCACATCAAAGGGGTTTTGCACTTTCTTCCATAGAGGGCTTCGAATGGTGACATGCCCAGGCTGGCTTGGTAGCTATTGTTGTATGAGAATTCTGCATAAGGCAGACTCTGCTCCCAGTCCTTTCCGTAGGTTAGAACACATGCTCTCAGCATATCCTCCATAATCTGATTTACCCTTTCGGTTTGACCATCCGTCTGTGGGTGATACGCAGAGCTGAAATCCAACTTGGTGCCCATGGCTTGATGCAAGCTTTTCCAGAATCTAGAGGTAAATTGGGTTCCTCTATCTGAGACAATTCTGCTAGGCACTCCATGTAACTTTACTATATTTTCCACATAAAGCTTTGCCAGTTTTTCTCCACCGTAAGTGGTTCGTACGGGTATGAAATGAGCCGATTTAGTGAGTCGGTCCACTACTACCCATATGGAATCGTGTCCCTTTTGCGTTCTGGGTAGACCCACTACAAAGTCCATCCCTACCTCATCCTATTTCCAGACCGGGATAGGCAAGGGTTGCAACAATCCTGCCGGCTTTTGATGTTCGGCCTTGATCCTTTGGCAGGTATCACAATGTGCCACAAATCGTGCAATATCCGCTTTCATTCCATTCCACCAGTATTTTTGCCTTATGTCCATATGCATTTTGGTGGATCCTGGGTGGATGGAGTAGGCTGAGTTATGGGCTTCGTCCATGATTATCTGCCGGAAGTCTCCATTCTGGGGAACACAAATTCTATCCTCGTACCATAACGTTCCCTTATCGTCTATTCTGAAACCTGGTGCTTTGTTTTCTCCAGTTTGTTTGCAAATCTTTACTAACTCTTGATCCGATCCTTGAGCCTCTCTGATCCTATCCTCTAGTGTTGATCGGACGTTCAGCACCTGGCTGGAACCTCGAGGCACAACGTGCACATTTAATCGTGCCATTTCCTCTTGTAGGTGGTCATCCTTGGGTCCATAGGATTTTTGGCTTAGGGCATCGGCTACTACGTTTGCTTTCCCGGGGTGATACTGAATTTCCAAATTGTAGTCCTTGACCAACTCCAACCATCTTCTTTGCCTTAGGTTTAAATCCGTCTGGGTGAAGATATACTTCAGGCTTTTGTGGTCGGTGTAAACCTCACACTTATTTCCAATCAGGTAGTGTCTCCAAATCTTAAGGGCATGCACTACGGCTGCTAATTCCAAATCATGCGTCGGATAATTCTACTCATGAGTCCTGAGTTGGCGGGAAGCATATGCGACGACTCTCCCGTCTTGCATCAGTACACACCCTAATCCTTGTCGGGATGCGTCACAGTAAATGACAAAGTCCCGATGGATGTCCGGTAGGGTCAACACTGGGGCGGTTGTCAACCTTTGCTTCAATTCTTGAAAACTTCTTTCACAATTTTCCGTCCAGGCGAATTTCTTCTCCTTCTTAAGAAGTTCCGTCATGGGTCGGGCTATCTTAGAGAATCCCTCGATAAATCTCCGATAGTATCCGGCTAATCCAAGAAAACTTCTGATTTCACTAACATTGGTCGGTCGCTGCCAGTTGGACACGGCTTCGACCTTCTCTGGGTCCACTGCTACGCCTTCCGCGGTCAGAATGTGACCAAGGAAAGCTACTTTCTCCAGCCAGAATTCGCATTTGCTAAATTTAGCATATAGTTTATGCTTCCTTAGCTTTTCCAACACTACCCGCAGATGTTGCTCATGTTCCTGAACACTCTTGGAGTAGATAAGTATGTCGTCAATGAAGACTATGACGAACTTATCTAGCTCGTCCATGAATACCTTATTCATGAGGTTCATAAAATAGGCGGGGGCATTGGTTAGTCCGAAGGACATTACGGTGAACTCAAACTGCCCGTAGCGGGTGACAAAAGCTGTCTTAGGGATGTCACTTTCTCTAATCTTGAGCTGGAAGTACCCTGACCTTAAATCGATCTTGGAAAAGTACTTGGCTCCCTTTAGCTGATCGAATAGGTCATCAATCCTTGGGAGGGGGTACTTATTCTTAATGGTAACCTCGTTCAGTGCTCGGTAATCCACACACAATCTCATACTCTCATCTTTCTTCTTGACAAACAGCACTAGGGCTCCCCACGGCGACGAGCTTGGTCTAATGAAGCCAATTCGTTGCAGTTCTTCCAGTTGTTTCTTTAATTCTGTTAACTCAGAAGCCGCCATCCTATAAGGTCTTTTGGCTATAGGGGATGTTCCGGGGATAAGGTCTATGACAAACTCTATATCCCTATCTGGCGGCATTCCGGGAAGCTCTTCGGGGAATACATCCGGGTATTCGTTTACTACCGGGACTCCTTCTAAGGGCTTGGCTTCCATGCTAAACATTATTGGGTCAAACTTACTATCCCGGGTATGGCAGATCACTTGTATTCCTTCGGGGTTTGTTAGGTGCACCACTTTGTTCGTACAGCCTATGAGACCATTGTGTCGGCTTAACCAGTCCATCCCAAGAATCACGTCTATTCCCCCAGACTTAAGTACTACCAAATCTGCTAGAAAGTCTACCCCACTTAAATTGATCCTTACCCGTGGACAACCTAATTGACAATTGATGTCGCCTCCAGTCGTCCGGGTTAATAGGGGTGTTTTTAGTAGTACTGTAGGTATTTTGTGTTTCTCCACATAGCTCGAGGATATAAACGAGTGTGATGCTCCAGAATCAAATAATACTATTGCCAGAGCCGAGTTGACTAGGTACTCACCGAGCACTACGCCTTGGGCCTCTTGAGCCTCCTGCGCGTCGATGTGATTGACGCGGGCTTGTCCAAATGATTGCTGCTTCACCTGCTGGCTGTTGTCATTGTTGCGGATGGGCACTCGGTTGGTGCCGGTCAGGGCTGGTCTGGGCCCATTCACCGTGTTGGAGAAGGCCGATGTAGCCGGCTTGCTCTTGGCATAAGGGCAATTGGTGATGAAATGCCCTGTCTCACGGCAGTTGAAACAGGCCCTAACATTGTTGTTGTCGGAGGCGACCAGGCTTGTGTTGCTCTGCGGGGCCCTCATGGTATTCTGACTCTTAAGCTGTGCTTCAGGGGCTCGTAATCCTGTCACTTGGGACTGAGTCCTATACTGCATTGGGGCCTGAGATCTTGGTGCAGTGTAGTTGGAGTTCCTCGGCTTTTGGAAGCGGTCCTGTTGGCGGGCCTTACTTTCCAGGAATTTGCGTTTATTATCCTTTCTCTCTTCAGCTTTGGCCCTTTCTGTGAGGATAGCCTTGTTCATCAGGGTGTTAAAGTCCGGATAGATCTGGGGAGTAAGCAAGGTCCGGAGTTCTGGGCTTAACCCCCTCTTGAACATGTCTTGCTTCTTATCGTCGTCATTCACTTCTTCCGGCGCGTACCGGGCCAATTCTATGAACCGGTGGGTGTACTCTTCCACCGACATGCTTCCTTGTTGTAGTGCGCGGAATTCATCCGCCTTGCGCTTCATAGTGGCCGAAGGGATGTGGTAGCGGCGGAACTCCCTTACAAATTCTCCCCAGGTGATGGTAGAGGCATCTTCGGCTGCGGCACAATAGTTTTCCCACCAGGATAACGCTGTTCCGGTGAGCTGGTGGGCTGCCAGAAGGACTTTATCCCGGTCCTGGCATTCGAATGGTTCGAGCTTCCTCTGAATTACTCGCAACCAGTCGTCAGCATCCAACGGGTTGCAGGATCCGGCGAAGGTAGGTGGCTTAGTCCTTAGAAAGGCCGTCAGCTTGTCGTTCATATTCTGCCCTCGTGGCTGCCGGTTAATGAGGGCATTCGCCAGAGTCTCCAGTATGAGGGTCTGGTTATGGATGATCTGCGCCAGGTCTCCGAGGGGTGGGGGTGGTGGTAGTTGTTCTCCTTCTTGACTTCCCCCTCGGTTCTGGCTTACTTCTTGTTCTCCTTGGGGAAGATCTTGTTCAACGGGATGTGCTCCGACACTAGCGGCTACGGGGTTCCGGCCACGGGAGGCCCTCGCGACGTTCCGGGGGGTCACCTGTTGATTGGGTAAATCGGAGTTACGATTTTGTGATGTTTAATTTGTTTAATTCGTATATATAAGGCAGAATCTACCTTCTGCCGGTACCCGTATAAACAAGTAGCACACATCAAACCAGCACACAATCACCACAAACAGCAAGCACAAACCCTTTTTATTACAGCAAGGGGGGGTACAGTGTGGGGGTACGACTAGGTCTCGTGCTACTCAGCCAGGGTCTTGTCTTAAGGGTACGGCGCAAACAGAAAGGCTGGGGAGGGGCATCACTGAGATGGCGTCGGTCACTCTACTTGCGTGGTGTGTCTTCTTCCGGGGCGGACAGGGTGAGAGGTTCTCGCTCGCCGTCTTCTGGGTTCCCATCGGTCAGGGGTTGCATTGCAGCATCCCCTTCGTCGGCGGCAGCAGAACTTTCAGGGTTCTCGGGTGGGGCTCGTGTGCTCCCAAAGAGTGATCCCCACCCTATGACGGGTGTCCCGAGTAAAACATGGTCTTCCCCTATCGCCGGGACTGGTGTTCCACTTTGGGTCCAATCTTGCATACGTCGGTCTCGGGCCTGCCTGAGGCTTTCTTGGGCGACTGCTTCGCTACTGACCGCGGCTGCGGCTCTCGCCTCGGCATGGGCGGCTCGGATCTGCTGTATCCTCACCGTGAGCTCTGCTTGCTCGGCTCGATGGGTCTGCTCCCTTAGAAGGTTGGCTTGCTCATCAAAGAGTTGGTCCAGGGCGGCTAGGTAAGTGGCCACTTGGTACAGGGGGCCTTCTTCGTGGCGACGTCGTTCTAGGTTTCTCATGCGCGCTTCCCAGACTGGGGTTCTGATGGCCGGTGGAAAGAACTTCGCTGGTGTAGGGGCGAGGTGTTCTTCAAAAATCCGGCACGAATAACGGAGTGCTTTTCTGATGGCCAAGGGGTAGGTGTCTTGGTGTCTAAACCCTGTGGCGGTTGCCCGCCAGGGCTGGATGTCGGGGTAGCAGTTGCTCCTGGCGATGACTAGGATCACCCTGCAGCGGAGGGTACCATGGTGCTCGTACTCTCGGCTGTAGTACCTTGGGCGCTCTGTAACGCCAAGTCCTTCCAGGGTGTTGATCAAGAGGCTGGGGAATCCAGGTGCAGCTTGGCAATCGCCCTGGGTCCATCCTTCCTCAGCCATCTGAAACAGAAACAGGGTAAACAACCTGGTACAGGTGCAAACGGGAGTAGATGATATTTATTATTACAACAAGGGTGGTACAGTTTTCATGGATACGTGGTTATTAGGGTAGGGTTTTTGCTAGAGGTGCTAATCCTATCATGGGGATTCTTCCTCGGTCCTGATAGAGCGCTTCTTTATTGGAAGGAACCGATCCATCTCGTTTTCGGTCTGAGTACCCTTATCCCAATGGGTTTCCATGGGTTCTTCTTCTTCTTCCTCGATCCATCCACCTATTCCGTTGCGGTTCTCGTATTCTTGCATCTGGGCTTGGAGGGCGGCTAAGGAATACTCGGCGCTTGCGGCTCTTGTCCGTTGTTCCTCCAGCTCCTGGGTTAACTTTTCAATCCCATGGATTAGCTGCTTCAGTTGTGCCGCCCGTTCGCGGTAGAGTGCATCCAAGCCAGTGAGGTAGATGGATAGGTGGGAGACCGTGTCTTCCAGGTCTTCTTCTTCTCGTCCAAGTTCCCTCATTTGGGCAATCCAAGTGCGCCCTCTTCCCTCAGCGGGTGGGAAAAATCCCATAGGGGTCCGCTGAAGGTGGTGCCTGTAGAGCACACGCAGTCGTCGCAGGGCTTTACGAGCGGCCTTTCGATAGGTGTCGGGGAAGCGGAAACCAGTGGTGGAGATGAACCAAGGGTCCACATCAGGGTAGCAGGTGCTTTTCTCCACAAAAACCATTATGTCGCACCGAAGGGTGCCTCCGGCGATGTACTCACGGTAGGCATACTCCGGTGGTTCCATAACCCCAACGCGTTCCAGGCTGAGCAATAGTAACTTGGGGAGGCCGGGCTCTGCGTGGCAGATTCCGCTAACCCATCCATTGCCAGCCATCTGGAACAAGGCAAAGACCAGTGGTGAGTGTTTGTGCAGAAAGTTTCTAAACCGGGACAATTTCTAGGGTCTGGAAAGGGGTCTCGTTCCTAGGGTCACGTCCTACGGCCAACCTGCGGCTCTGATACCACCTGAAGCGTCCCCCCATCAGGGAAGACTTAAAAGTGTTAATTTATCAGTCCCAGGAGGCTGATAACACTTTTATTACAACAGATGGTACATCACCGTACAGCTCTTCGCGGTAATGGGCAGTGAAGCGCCACAATCGCGAGGACTACAACTAAAACCCACACCATTACACTAGTTACGAAAAGAGGGTCATCGGAGTCTTGCGCCATGCGGAATCCAACGGTGGCCTCAACCACAGGCAAGACTGGGTGCAGGACGAAACCCTACTCGTTGTCTTCGGGGATGTAGTCTGGGTCTTCCACTGTAAAGGTAAGAAAGGGGTCAGTACAAACGTACTCAGCAAGTCCAATCACACCCACGGAGGGGGTATAACAGAAATTAATGCAAAAGACAATCCAAGGGTACGGTAAGGGTTTGTTTGCGGAAAACTCGGTTATATGCAAAGGTTCGATTATAAATATTTTCAAAACTAGTTTTCAAACACCAAGAAGCACGTAATGTTGATCCACACAGGATCCCAGTTTAAAACTGCTACCGGACTCCCCATCCGCCGTAGCACACGGCACAACTGCCGGACACTTTCCAAACAACTCACACCAGCCCAATCATTCCCAAGAGAAACACTAGTTATGTGACCACACCATAACTTTCCTAATACCGTGGGCACGGCTATTCAAATAGATTTTCAACTCTGCAGAGATGTGCAACTTTACCCACAGGTGGGGTACCACAGCACGAACACCTTAGTGCCGGTGCAGATCCCATCGAAGCCCTTACCCACCTTAGCTAGACCTGACTAGCCACCACGGGATTTATCAAGGGGTCATTCGACCTACCACCGAGGTTTAACCGGGGCATAAGTCACACAGAGCTTATCCCGTCTCCTTGATCACCCGTTGCTCCCAGCTCTCCTGATGGCTATCAGACTAACTAGTGGGGTTAGGCCAAGCCGTTGCCCATACAACGGTCAAGTGGTTTGCACGACAGGAAGCTAGGTGAGACGACACATCAACTCGGTCCTTAGGGGTGACAAGATGGATATCTCCCCTCCACGCTCAACCACACAGGTACGAGCACACCAACGGCAATTCACACAGAAATGCCATCCATCCCGTCCGACTCGTTTCTCAAATCCACATTTTACCCTTTCCCACACACACGCATTCTCTTTATAAAATTAGGTGGTCAAGGTATGGTTGTCACAACAAGGGTGGCTATCCTACCATGGTTACGGCACGCAAAACCATGCAATTTTATAAAACAGGCCATCGGGTTGTGTTTATAAAAACTAGGACAAAAACATGCATCAAAGGGCGGAATTGAACTTGCCATCGTCAAGTCCTTGCGGAAGGTCCTGATCGAAGTACTGTCCCTCGGGTTCAGGGTCGCAGAACTGGTCCTCGGTTGCTTGTTCGCAGTCGGGAACTTCTTCGTTCACTCCGTGCCCTACGACGCAAGCAAACAGTCATACGATCAAGCGAAAGAACTAAAAGCTTTTATCGTTGGGCTTGAATCGGAAATAATTTAGTTATGGAGTTAGGGGTAATATTTTTGGGTGGTTTCTTAATGACATGGCTAGAACTATACTAGAAAGGGTGTGGTAAAGTTTCGGGTCGATCGGAGGTCGTTTCGCACATAAAATGACGAGTTAAAGGTGGTTTCGGGGGTTAAACGGGGGTCCAGGGGCTTGTTCGTAAATATCCGGAAAGAGTAAGGACCTATTTACGATTTCTAGAAATACCCTGAGCATGCTAAAATGTTTCGAGTATGTCTTAGGTCTATGTTACGGAGGGTTTGGTTTGAATTAATGAGAGGAGCAGAGTCCTTTTTGCAAATAGGGAATAATTAAGACGGAGAAGGTTCTATAAGCAATAAAGTGAGGAGGGGGGGGGTTTGGGTAAAAACCCCTTTCTTCCTCCTCTCCTCCCCCGTGACTGAAACAGAGGAGGGGGGGTAGGGGCGACGGCGGCAGGTGGCGCCGGCCGGCCAGGGCCCACGAGCGGCCCGGAGTAGGGGGAAAAGGAAGGGGAGGGCGAGGGGAACTGGTCCCCGGCCTCACCTCGGGCCGGGACGGCGTGTGCAGGCGGGGCGACGGAGGCCGGCGGCGGCGGGCGCGGGAGCTCGGCGTGGCGGCGCTAGGGGCTCGGGGAAAGGGCTAGAGGCGGCGGTGGGAGTTGTAGGGGAGGTCAGCTGCGCGGGCGGCCTATTTATAGGCCGGGGGGCGGTAGGGCGGAGGGGATTGGGATGGGGCGGCCGGCGGGCGGTGCGGGCGCCATTAATGGCGCTCCGGCCGCTTGCGGCCGTCGCGACGCGGCGTGCGGTGCGGGTGCAGGACGGCGACGGTGTGCGGCAGCAGCGTGCGGCGCGGCCAACGACGGGCGGTGCGGCACGCGCGGGGGCAGGCGCACGCGGGCGGCGCGGCACGCGCAGGAACAGGGCGCGCTCGTGCGCGCGGGGCGCGGTGGGGAGCAGCAGCGGGCGACGCAGCTGGCGACGGGCGGCGCGCGCGACGCACGGCCACGCGCGGCGCGTGCGCGCGCGTCGTGGCGTGGCCGGGGCAGAGGCCAGCGCGCGGGGAGGGGTGTTCGGGCGTGCGCTTGCGCGTGAGGGAGGAGGGGCCGTGGCCCGGGAGGCGAGGGCCGGTGGTGTTCGGGAGCAGAGAGAGGAGGGGGAAACAGGAAGGAAGGAGAAAAGGAAGGAGAGGAAAAAGAAAGAAAAAAGGAAGGGAAGGAAAAAGAAAAGAAAGAAGGGAAAAGAAATAGGGAGAAAAAGAGAAAAGAAAAAGAGAAAAGAAAAAGGAGGGAGGAAGGAGTGCCGGCGCCGGTCGCGGCGGTGACCGCGGCCGGTCGGCCATGCGCGGAGAAGCGCGTAGCGCGAGGAGAACAGCGAGGAAAAAGAAGACGCATCGGTGCCAATCGCGGCCGCTGCCGCGGCCGGTCGGCCACGCGCGCGGTATTCGCGTGGGGAAAAGAAGTCGCGCCGGCGCTAATCCCGGCGGGCGGTCGCGTGTGGGCAACAAGCCATCGAGCGACGCGGAGCGATTAATTAGAGTTAGGGTTTTGAATCATTTTTACGAACTACTCTAGCGCAGGATTTAATTAAGTGAATTTTCGGGGCGTCACACTATCGGTCACCTACCCTCAATCACACTCCAATCGGCTATACGTCACTCAATTGTTGTGTTGACGTAATCGAGCCGATACAACCACACCTAGTTACCTAGGATAACACTTAAGCACATCTCAGTTAGGACAACTGCTTTAGGAATCATCCTTCTGCCAAAGTAATCGATGCTTTCATCGATCATCTAGGAACCTGATGCACCTATCAATCAGCTAAACCTTTGTCGTTTCCAATCAGCTCTGTTGTAACCCTCAACAAGTAGCTGATTCTAAATAGTTGTTTCCCTATAGCTCTGTCTAGGTTTAGTTTAGATCTTTTTGGTTGTTATGTGAATAGTGTGTTATATGAGTGCTAGACTGCAATTGTATTGTTAAGTAAGGTAATTTTATGTGCACACTTTGAATGAAATGTTGCATTGCATGTAGATACGGCTACTTCCGCAAACAATACCTACAAGATCTCCCAAAAGTCTGCGGAGAATGTTCTTGAAGACCAAGTGAACGTCACCAAGGGATTAACGAAACCAAAGTTCGGAAGATATTAACATTTCTGACTTCAGCCCCACCAGTAAAGGCAAGCCCCAGACATAAACCCTACTTTATTTACACTGCAACCTATGTTATTTATATCTATCTCTGCATTAAGTTCTTAGGAATTGTATGAAAAACCCTAGTTGCATTTTCCTAGGAACCAATGTATTGAATGTTAGCACTTGAGTCCGACTAGCTGCTATGCTAATAGGACCGGTAGAAGTCGGGTGATTCCGTGTCACTCGCGCGATATAGGAGTTGTAAAGTTTACATTCCTGTTATGACTATAAGGATGCCGGACGGGAGTTTGGTGAGGTATCATGGTTGAGGTGATACCCCGTCTGTGTTGTTGAATCTGTTAAGGTCGCAGCGTGTGGTAGTGCGGGTTAAGTGTTTGAAAGTACTAACCACATACCGCGAAATATGGTAAGCGGTAAGCCTAGTAGCCAATCGGCCCGAGGAGTGGACATACCTCCCACCACTCGTCTTGCTTCTTCTGGTTACTTATGTTCGACGTGTGGGAATACGTGTTGCAAGGGCAACCAGGAGTACGGGTTTTGTAGTCGCGCTACAGACGTACATCCTGCACTTTGGAAGTGCGTATGGTCCTGCAGTCGCTTGTGGTGGATCTGATCCACGAGTCGGATTGAAAGGTAAACGGTTGCTTCGGAACGACCCTTTGGTGTTCCAAGCGTGTGAGTTAGGTTTACCTTGCAAGGTTGAATCTCGATTCAGGAATCGTCCGCCTCTCACGATGAATGAGACTGCTTATCCCCTTTACCACATTGAGTAACAAGAGCAATGTTATGATTATCGAAGATGATGTTTGACTAAAGATTTTACCATGCTTGAATAGCTATAGGTGCTCATCTAGATTGAATAATCACCTAGAATTTGAAAACTAAAAGTTGACATTAAGGATCTACTCTTTGATGCTTTTTAGCTGAAAACTCTACCCAGAGCTAAAAGCCTTCATAAGTCTAGTTACATGGCTAAGTATACCATAACCGGGTAAGCCTTGCTGAGTATTAGTATACTCAGTCTTGCTAGTTACATGTTTTTCAGGTATAGTCCTTGAAGACCCTACTCTTCCCCTGCCTTGGCCCTGTGCTTTTCCAGAAGGTTGGTCCGTGAAATGGGATCCGTCCCCGACCAACATTGGTGATACCGAGTGATGTCGTGCTTGGGCTTAGCATGACATCCGTCTTGACGACGTGCTGTAAATCATCGCATACGTTTTCCGCTGCCAAAAACCATGACTTTAGCAGTTTGTAATGTACTGCTTTTGAAAACTCTTATAATGTAATTCCTTGTGATGTAAAATATGATGGTGATTATATCTCTGGACTCACCTTCGTGTGAGGTAACCTTATTTGATCCTGTGTATCGGTGGTTTATCGGACGTTACCCGACAGGCCAAGGGATTATACCGTTTGAAGCACGTTGGAGCCCTCAGGAATGGACTCACGTACTTGAGCCGGTATAATTCAGGTTGGTTCTGCCACAACAATTCTATTTGAATTCAAATAATTTTGAATTCAAACCCTATACACTCAACACAAATAAAGCAATGCTCCAGCATGAGTGCACAAACAAGTTGATCCTATAGTAAATTTTATTTTCTTATGTTATAAATTTACTTTAAATGCAAGATAAATTAGAGAAAACCCTGGAAATTTTATTTAAGCCCAAATAAATTCCCTAAAAATTTGGGAAAATTACATTAGGGTGTTACACCCGCTTACGCTTTCGTCCTCGTTTCGCGTAAAAGGGTTAACCTGGGGGTTGAAATGCATTTGGCACTTAGGTTTATATGTTGGTGAGACTCACCCTCAACTAGCAAGGTGGGATAACTCCCCACACATGCCATGCCACTCACACTTGGGCCACTAGTGGGCTCAAATTCATCCTTGTTGGGCCGGGATGTCACACTTTGTCATTTATTGTGATGCATCCCGTCAAGGATTAGGATGTGTCCTTATGCAAGATGGGAAAGTAGTGGCATATGCTTCCCGACAACTCAAGCCTCATGAGCAAAATTACCCAACCCATGATTTGGAGTTTGCAGCCGTAGTACATGCCCTCAAGATTTAGAGACAATATCTGATTGGGAATAAGTGTGAGATCTACACAGACCATAAGAGCTTGAAGTACATCTTCACCCAGCCAGATTTGAACTTAAGGCAAAGAAGGTGGTTAGAACTAGTTAAGGATTATAATGTGGTAATTCATTACCATCCTGGTAAAGCAAACGTCGTAGCAGATGCCTTAAGCCGGAAATCTTATGGACCTAAGGATGCCCACCTACAAGAAGAAATGGCATGATTAAATGTGCACATCGCCCCCCATGGTTCCAGTTGCAAGTTGAGTGTTCAACCCACTTTGGAGAATAAGATCAGAAAGGCCCAAGGTTCAGACAAGGACTTGATGAAAATCCGCATGCATACCGGAGAAAACAAGGCACCGGATTTTAGAGTGGATGACAAAGGAACCTTATGGTACAAAGATAGAATTTGCGTACCCAAGGAAGGAGACTTCCGGCAGACTATTATGGATGAGGCCCACAACTCGGCATATTCCACCCACCCAGGATCCATCAAGATGTATGTGGATATAAGACAAAAGTATTGGTGGAGTGGAATGAAGGCAGACATTGCACGGTTCGTCGCCCATTGTGATACTTGTCAAAGAATCAAGGCCGAACATCAGAAGCCAGCAGGATTGCTGCAACCCTTACCCATCCCGGTTTGGAAATGGGATGAGATAGAAATGGATTTTGTAGTGGGTTTACCCAAGACACAGAAAGGACATGACTCCATATGGGTGATAGTGGACCGGCTCACAAAAGTCGCTCACTTCCTACCCATACGGACCAATTATGGTGGAGAAAAGCTAGCCCGGCTCTATATGGACAACATAGTGAAGCTGCATGGTGTGCCTAGCAGAATTGTTTCGGATAGAGGAACCCAATTCACCTCTAGGTTTTGGAAAAGTTTGCATAAGGCCATCGGCACCAAGTTGGATTTCAGTTCGGCTTATCACCCGCAGACCGATGGTCAAACAGAAAGGGTGAACCAGATTATGAAAGATATGCTAAGAGCATGTGTCCTTACTTATGGCAAGGATTGGGAACAAAGTTTACCCTATGCTGAGTTTTCATACAACAACGGTTATCAAGCAAGCTTGGGCATGTCAACATTTGAAGCTCTCTATGAGAGAAAGTGCAGAACCCCCCTGATGTGGTCAGAAGTTGGAGAGCGTGCCCTAATTGGACCTACACTCATAAAGGAAGCGGAAGAAAGAGTGGCCGAAATTAGAGAAAAACTGAAGGCCGCCCAATCTCGAATGAAGAGTTACTCAGACAAGAAGAGACGAGAAGTAAGCTTCAATCCAGGAGACTTCGTCTATCTCAAGGTTTCACCTATTCGAGGGACTCGAAGATTTCAGGTACATGGGAAACTAGCCCCTCGGTACATTGGACCGTACCGAGTACAGAAGAAAATTGGAGCCATAGCATACCGTCTAGAGCTACCAAAAAGAATGGCTGACATACACCCAGTATTCCATGTATCCCAACTGAGAAGATGTCTGAGGGTACCCGAGAAAGAGCGTGTGTTGGAAGAAGAAATAGCTTTACAGACAGATCTTCGGTACCAGGAAGTACCTGTCAAGATTTTGGACACTGTCATAAAAAGGACAAGAAACTCTGAAGTACGGATTTGTAGAGTTCAGTGGAGCAGACATGGAGTGGAAGAAGCCACATGGGAACGTGAAGATGCCCTGAAGAAAGAGTTTCCCCATCTATTTAGGAGCCAGCAGAATCTCGAGGACGAGATTCATTTTAAGTGGGGTAGATTTGTAACGCCCATGTTTTTATCTTATTTAAATTGCACTACCAATCACTCGCTTAAAAATCTTTTAAACCTTTCCGCCGCTCGAGCTCCCGAAGCCCACCTCCCGATTTTCCGTCGTTCCGATATCGCGCAGTCTCTTCCTCTTTTTCCACGGAGCCGCCCGTCCCTTTTCCTTTTCCACTGGCCCCGCCATCCCATTGCATCACCATCGTGTCACAGTCGGCCCCGTGCACCTGCCCGGCCGCGATCGTCGGTGCCGCGCGCGTGTCCCCTCTTTTCTTTTCTCATATTTTGTTCAAATCCATTTTATTTCTCTCTTCTAACTTTTTTCCCAGACTCTTCTTTTTTGTGCTGGCTTCCTCTTTCTTTTTCTCCCCTGTGCTGCCTGTTGCCTGCTCGAGCTGTAGCCTGCTCCTCGCGCGCACGCGTGGGCCAGCGCACGACCCGCCGCTGCCCCCGTTGCTGACTGTGCACGCACACTCGCATCACGCCGCCCGCGTCACGCCACGGCCGCTGCTACTCACTGTGCCGCTGTGTGCTTGCTGCTCGTGCCCGCCAAGCCGGCTTGCGGCCCACTGCTGCGCCGGCCCGTCTCCGTCCCGTCCCCTCACCCTCGCAGCTTGTGCCTTGTCCCCGAGCATCCCGGCCGCCATTAATGGCGAGGTTCCTGTACTGCCCGTGACCCTCCCATGCCAGCCATCTCCCCTCTTCCTCTCAGCCTATAAATCAGACCCCAAGCCGCCCCTCACACCACCCCAGCACCTCCCCTCCTCTACCTCGCGCTACAGCTCGCCGCCGCCGCTCACCATTGCCAGCCACCACCCATCCCCGTGGACAGCCCTCCGTAGACCGTCTCCGCATGAGGTGATGGCCGGAATCGGACCCCCTCAGCCTCCTCTCCGTTTTCCCCTTCTCCCCGGGCGTTGCCATGCACCAGGGGACCGGCGCCCATGGCCTGGCTGCCCCCCCCCCTCCCCCATTCTACCGTTCCCCTCCCGCTCCTGTTCTATCTCGAGGAAGAAGAAAGGCAGACTTGTGCATAACCCCCTCCACTTTTCCTCCTTATGCAGTCCGCAACCCTCCACCTCCCTCTCCCAAATATTTAACCAGAGCTCCTTCTATCTCTTTATTTCATTACAAATAGGTCCTCGTCCATTTAAACTACTCCCTAAATGACCTTTAACTCATCAGTTCATGCGACATTTTGTTCCGAATCGATTTCAAACTCCACCACGCATCAAATATTTTCTCCAAGTCTCAGGATCCACATCCGACAAATATAATAGTCTTCTCTATTCTTTTATCGAAGCTCTCTATTTCCCTCTCTTTTTTTAGCTCGTTGGTGAACTTTGTTTTTATTGTGTGATTGTTTGTGTGTCGTATCCGACGGTGTGACCGAGGAGGAGCAGGACCACGAGCCGGAGCCCGAAGACCCATACCTCGAGGAGGAGCTTCCGGAAGGCTTTGAGGACGGCAAGTCCAATCCCATCCTTTGATGCATATTTATCCCAGTTTTATAAACAGAACCTATTGACCTGTTTTATAAAATGCATTGTTTTATTGCAAGACATGGTTGGATAGCCACCCCTTGATTGCTATGACTATTCCATGATGACCTAGGTTAATGTCTATATAGGATTTCCTCTTTTGGACGTTAACTACAGCTAGAGATGCTTAGGACCTTTTATTCCCTTTATTATATTTTAACCATGACCACAACGCGCTTTATCGAAAATAAAGGTGTGAGTGTTTTAAAAGATAAAATGGGATTTTGGGAAAATAAAAGAAAGATATAACTTGACGAGATGGACGGTGTTTCCTGTGTGAAATGCCACTGGTGAGCTTGTACCTTTGTGGTTGAGCATGGTTGGGAGATGTCCGTCTTGTCAATGTAAGGGTGAACTGAGGTGTCATCTTGTCTAACCCACTTATCGTACAACCACTCAACCGTTGTGTGGGCAACGGCTTAGCATAAACCCCACTAGTTGTTCTGCTAGCCAAAAGGAGAGCTGGTGAGCAATGGGAGATCATGGGGAAGGAATACGATCTGTTTGAGTTATATCCCGGTTATGACTTTGTTGATAGGTCATTAACCCCATGGTTGCTTCCGTTGGCTAGTTAGATTCAGCTAAAGTGGGTAATGACTTTGTTAGGATCCGCAGTGACACTAAGGTGTTCGTAGTGCGGTACCCTACTTGTGGGTAAAGTGTACAACCTCTGCAGAGTGTAAAATCTATTCGAATAGCCGTGTCCACGGTATTAGACGAGTTACAGCATGGTCACTTCAATAGACATTTTGGGATGCTTGGTTTTGTGGCGTGAGTTGTTTTGAAAGTGTCCCGTGGTTGTGACGTGAGCTACTGTGGATGTGGAGTCTGGTAGCATTAAAACTTGGATCCTTTGTGTAGGATCAAACCCACTTATTATTCGATCACTATAGAAATGTTTTGAGAGAACTCTTTTATTAAATGAACCCTTGCATGTGTAAAACCTCACTTTATCGTAAACGAACCCTAGCCTTATCCTTGATATATCTTGTGCATGATCTTTATTATTCCCCTCCGTGGGTGTGGTTGGACTTGTTGTACTCAGTCTTGCCTAGTTTTTATAGAGGAGGATCCGAACTTCGTTCCTGAAGACGTCGAGTAGGTCGCCGTCCTGCACCCAACCTTGCCTGTGGTTCAGGGTCTCCACAGGAAGCTTACCATGGTGCAAGACTCTGATGTTATCTTAAATTTGGTTGGCACTTTAGTTTGGCTTGTAGTACTTATGTTGTCCCTCTTGATAGTGGCGCTTCAGTGCCCGCTACCTCGACAGTTTGTACGGTAATGAACCATCTGATGTAATAAATGTGTTATCAGCCTCCTGGGACTGATATTTGTATCACATTTAGTCACCTCTGATGAGGGGACGCTTCACTTGGAATTTATAGAGTAGTATCAGCTTTCTCATGCTTTATTCATGCATCATTTGTTACTTGTAAACGGTTAGCTGTCTTCGTCCCCGATCTCGTGTGTGAGGGCAGCACCTTGCCCTGTTCTCGATTAGTAGATCCAATATGTTATGGTTAGTCTTTGTTCATCGAAGATTTAGCTTAACATCTGCATGATTAGGCCCTTCAAACGGGTTGAACGTTCCGGCAGTACGCTTGATGCTTTGTATCAACCTAAAGAGGGATTGTTCCGGGAATCAGCGCTCTGTTGGTTTTTAGGCCTCTGTTTAGGTTGCTATTCTGTTACCTTTCGTATCTATTAGGCTCAATTACGTGTAGGATGTTCCGGTTATGCAGTGAAAGTTTTAACCATCATAGATCGGATTAGTTTATTAGTTACAGAGCAAGTGTTATATTACCATCAGACATGCGTGCTTTATTTAAATATATAGATCCGATCTGATACTAGACACAATCGGCTCTTTATAGCTGATATCGGGAGTCACCCGATGAGCCAATCACGGCTCGGACTAATGTTTACACGTGTCTTTGCATGCAGAAAACTAACATAAATCACTTCTACACCTTCCTGATCAAGTACAAGGTCAGGTGGCACGCCTAGCATCCCAGACGCCAGGTCGTGTGCCCGATCCTGGGCCGTTGACTGAGGGATCGGGGCCCACCAGCAGTCCTGCGAGCCTCCCGGCTCCTCGTGTTGCCTATCGCTACTCGCCGGTGGATTTTGACCAACAACAGTGGCTAAGGGTTATAAGGAAGTGGAAGAACAACCACAAGGGTGCTGAGGTCGCATCCCAACCCTAGGACACGTCCGAATTGGACTCAACTTGATACACGGCCCATTGGGCCAAAATAGGGCGACGCAGCACCGTGGGCTGAAAAGGACTCTGTAGTAAATCGATGATTATGGTTGACTCTAAACAAATATGGAGGTAATTCTAGATCCATTAGAAAGTAGATTTGATAAGCTTTCCAGGAAGTATTTGAACACCCAAAATGGAGTCCGGAAGAAGTCGTGGCGGTCATCACAAGTCATGTCTGTCCTGCAATCCGAATCCAGCCTACGCGATTGCTCTTCGCTTTTGATCCAATCCATTATTCCTGAGTAAAATAAGAGTGCACGTGTCTCCATTATCTAAATATGATGCATCTAAGCTTAAGAGTGAACTTACTTGATGGGTAAGCCGATGAGCATGAGCACGAGTAATAGGACCAAGTGATGTTGGCGAAGTAGATGCTGGTGTAGGTGCGGATGTATAGTTGGTGGTGATGTCCTCATCAAAACTCCCCCTTGATACGTGCATATAAGATTTGAAGAATACCATGAGCACATATATATGATTCGAAATTTTGACGGAGTTTCCCCTACAAAGTGGAAATCGAGGCATACAAGATATACAGGATAATATAGAGTTTATGCTCAACATGGCTAGCACAACCTCAAATAACCACAAGTACTAGAATGGGCAACAAAGTAATAAGATAGAGATAATCAAGCCAACATAGTTCACCACATGTTACAAACCAATTTCTAGTTCAAACACACAAGTTCATGCAAGAGAATAAAATATGCAAAGTCCATACAAGAAGTCCATCACACACAAAGTTCAACACAAATGTGTGGCAGAACCAACCTGAATTATACCGGTTCAAGTACGTGAGTCCTCAATGAAGGGCTACCTCGCACTTCAAGCGGTATAAAACTATTGGTCTGTCGGGTAACGTCCCGATGAACCACCAAACGCAGGATCCAACAAGGTACCTCACACGAAGGTGAGTCCAGAGATACAATGCCAAAATAATGTACACCACAGGCAGTTATATTACAAAAATATACAAAATAACATTTGTTCTCACTGAGGAGAGTTTATTACAACACAAGTTCAAGTTTCTGGTTAAAGCAGCGGAGTTTGAAAAGCGTAATTAATATACACGACGTCATTACAGATATTATGCTAGCCCTGGCATAATATCACTCGGTGGAGTCTGTGTTGGCCGGGGACGGATCCCATTCCACGGACCAACCATCAGGCAAAGGGTAAGGCCACGGTGTAATGAATGCGGGCTCCTCAGAAGGATTACCTGAAGTAAATAAATGAAAGCAAGGCTGAGTATACTAATACTCAGCAAGACTTACCCGGAATTGGGTATATCTTAGCCCATAACTAGA
Organism: Panicum hallii; assembly: GCF_002211085.1. Classification (NCBI taxonomy): domain Eukaryota; kingdom Viridiplantae; phylum Streptophyta; class Magnoliopsida; order Poales; family Poaceae; genus Panicum; species Panicum hallii. The sequence goes on along the minus strand of NC_038046.1, from coordinate 35,719,799 downwards.
CTCATGATGGCTTTTAGCTTTGGGTAGGGTTTTCAGCTGAAAAGCAACAAAGAGTAGATCCTTATTTTCAATTTTTAGCTTTCAGGTTCTAGTTGTTTAACCATTCTAGGTAAGCACCTATAACTATCCAAACATGGTAGAATCTTTACTCAAACATCATCTTTAATAATCACATAATTGCTCTTGTTACTCTATGTGATAAAGGGGGTAAGCAGTCTCATACATCGTGAGAGGCGGACGATTCTGAATCGAGATTCAACCCTTGCAAGGTAAACCTAACACACACGCTTGGAACACCACAGGGTAGTTCCGAAGCAACCGTTTGCCTTTCATTCCGACTCGTGGATCAGGGCCACCACAAGCGACTGCAGGTCATACGCACTACAAAAGTGCAGGACGTACGTCTGTAGCGCGACTACAAAACCCGTACTCCTGGTTGCCCAGCAACACATATGCCTACACGTCGAACAAAGTAACCAAAAGAAGCAAATACATGTGGTGGGAGGTATGTCCACTCCTCGGGCTGATCGGTTACTAGGCTTACCGCTTACCATATTTCACGGCATGTGGCTAGTACTTTCAAAAGCTTAACCACCGCTACCACACACTGCGACCTTATCAATTCCACAACACAGACGGGGTATCATCTCAATTATGATACCTCATAAAAATCCCGTCCGGCATCCTTATAGTGATAGCAGGAATGTAAACATTACAATTCCTATATCGCGCGAGTGACAGGAAATCACTCGACTTTTACCGGTCCTATAAGCAAAGCAGCTAGTCGGACTCCAGTTCTAGTGTTCATTACATTGGTTCCTAGAGTGATGCAACTAAGTTTCCAAACAACTCCTAAGAACCTAATGCATAAATAGAGATATATATAAATAATATAGGTTGCAGTGTAATAAGGTAGGGGTTATGTCCGGGGCTTGTCTTCGCTGATAGGGTTGGGGTTAGTCAAACTATTATCTTCCGAACCTTGGTTCGGGGCTTCAGAGAAATCTGTGACAAGAGTCCCGGGGTCTTCAGAATAACCTTCTTCTTGTTCCGGGATCAATTGATAATCTCCGTCGGCGAGAGTGGTCGAGTCTATATGAGATGCAAAGTTATAAGTAAACTGCATATATTTTTATTTAATTCACAATAAAGTTGCAATCTAACTTAAATAAAATTACATTACGGCGATAATCTAACTACCCCGTACTGGGCAGTCATTTATCGAGTACTAATTAAACTAACTAGTCTCGTTAGGCAACCGGGGTGGGTTACCTTAAATATCCAATTTAGCTACATTAAGTAGTGTATCTAATTACCTTGAGCAACACTACACACACTTAGTAATTCCCATTTATTAGCTAAATATTGTAATTAACTTTAGGTTATTATTTAATTATGGTTAACCTTGAATTAATCTTAGGCAAATTATAATTTAGTAAAATTAAATTAATACTTATGGAAATTACCCTAGGTGGGTTTAATTGAAATAACATTACTCTAGATATTTTATACAATAAATAACAACTTACTTAATTTTAAACAAGATCAAGATTTGAAATTTTAAGGTGTAATTACAACTAGAGTTTTACACTACAATTAGGGTTCAAAATTTAAGAACATCATAAACTACTCAAGCCTAACATTCCAGAAAAGTTTCATAAATTTTCATGCATTCTAATTATTACTTATGATTTATCTTAAAATTTAAGTTTGAAATTTATAACTCAAGTTATATTTGGTTTCTGTTTCTCAAATTTTTATGTTATATCACACTTATAAAGACTAGACTATAGTAAAAATTTCATCCCTAAATATGCATAGATACTTCTGAAATTAAATTGCCAAGCTTTTATTAACTTATAACAAAAGTAACCAAATACTCTAGCTAGAGAGCTGATCTAGGCCTCAAAAATTTACACAGAGCTATTTACATTACCTACAACACATGCTCCAAAAACTAACAGCAACAGGGCTAAGGATCACAAGATTTAATTAATGCATCCTTTTACTAGCATTTAAAATACAGAACAAACTATGTACTTTCATGGCATGGTGATAAAATAAAAGTTGCAGAGTTCATCACAAGGTTTCTAACCCAACCGATTTCATATTTTTCTGATTTTTCTACTATTTTCTATGCATTTTCAAAGTTCACAGCAAGAACTCAAATAAGGTTTACACATCAGTCCCTGGAACTTAGCACAAAACCCCCCAAACTTTCGTTTCTTTTAACCCGCAGTCCTTCCTCCAATCCCCCCCCTCGGTCAAGATAACAACCCGACGTTGACCAGCCTATTCCGGCGACGGCGAGCTCTAGGGATGGGAACAGAGGGGCGGGAGAGCATCTAGGGCTCGATGCGCACCTGCGCGAGCCGGGAATTGGAGAGAGGCGGCTCGGAGCGGCGGCGCGACGAGGACCTGCGGCCGGCGGCGAAGTGGCTCGGTGGGGCAGTGTTCTGGTGCCTTTGGACGACGGTGGAGAGGTCGGGGAGCTGCCTGGGGGTGTGCTGGAGCTCAGGCCGGGGTCAACTGGGGCTAGGGGAGGCCGGAAGGTGGAGTCCCACGGTAGACCGGTCACGGCGGCGACAAGAAAGCTCGGGGAGCTCGTCGGGGAGCCAATGTAAGGCCTCAAGAACTCGATTGGCAGGTCCGGGAGCGTCGTAGGGGTGGCGTGGTGCAAGCTAGAGTACAGTGGTGGCGTGAAGTGGCTTGAGATGGGCTGCCCACGGCGGTGCCGAGCGCGGCCGGAGCTGGGAGAGAAGAACAGCGCGGAATGTGGGTGTAGGGTTCAGGAAACACTACGGCAAAATGGGGAAATAGAATGTAGAGGTTCTGGTAGTGCTTGTGCGCGTGAAAGGGAAGGGCTTTACGCCTGGTCAGGCGTCCTCCACGGCGGCGATGTGGTGGCGGCCGATGGGCGGTCGGGTCACCGTGGCGTGTGCACAGGGCGACACCGAGGAATGGCTAGTGCGGTGGGAAGGCCTTCAGGCGACGCGTGGGTACGCGCAGGAGCTGGAGGTGGTGCTCGGGAAGCCGTGCCGGCGGTGGGGCGGCGGCGGCAGACGCAGAGCAGAGGAGGAAGCGGCGTGGTCAGAGGTAGACGAAGCAGAGAGGTGTCAGGGGATCTACTTGCAATTCTCAAAAAGTTCAGGGACCCCACTGTAAACTAAAATTTTCCTACTGCTACAAAGGTCAAATGGAAAAGTGCTCAACATGAAAGTTGTAGAGTTTTTCAAACTCTAAAATATTGTTTTAAGGCTTGGGTTTGAAATCTTAAAGGGTACGGTTTTATTTTTAGTTTTTGAACACAATTCAAGTTTTAACCTTTATGTGTTAATTAAAACAAAATGCCCTAATGTTTGGGGTCCTTTTTGTAATTCTTTCTGCAGTAATCATGACTAGTTCTTTTTACACTTTAGTCCTTAGGTAAAACTAAGTTTTACTTTTATCTTTTACCATTTCACATGTAAATCCTTATACGTTTGTATTAATTACACAAAGGTCCTTAATTTCATATAAAGTCTATTTCCCTTAGTGTTTATTTAACCTTTGCTCTTTTCTTTTCTATAGCCAACTGAAATTTTGACACTTATGCACATTTTCACACACTTGCATATAAGAATTTATAAAATTCATAATTTACAAATATACCCTTACTGCTTTGTACAGGTTGTATACACTATATCCTGCTTACATATATTATACCCAAACTTAACATCTAATTATCTAACTACCTGGATATCACAGCCTTCCCCCCTTAAAAAGAATCTCGTCCCGAGATTCCGAAGCTGAACAGAAATGGATAATTAGATTTGGGGATTGGCTTGAAGAAAGTCTGGAAAATTTCATTGAAGATAAGACTCAGTTTCCCAAGTCGCTTCTTCTTCGGTGTGATGATCCCATAAGATTTTGTACATCTTAACTGCCCTTCTTCTGGTGAATCTTTCCTTAGTATCCAGGATTCGAAGAGGTTGCTCGATGTACGAGAGATCAGGTTCAATCTCAATGACACTTGTCTCAACAATTTCCGTGGGTACTTTGACACACTTCTTAAGTTGAGAGATGTGAAAGACATCGTGAATAGCCACCCATTGAGATGGAAGACGAAGTCTGTAAGCCACTGGGCCACAAACGTCGAGAATTTCAAAGGGTCCGACATATCTGGGTGCTAACTTCCCCTTTATGCCAAAGCGTTGGACGCCTTTGGTAGGTGATACTCGGAGATAGACAAAATCTCCTATCTGGAATTGCAGAGGTTTCCTTCTTTTATCTGCATAGCTCTTTTGTCTGGACTGAGCGGTTTTAAGATTAGATTGAATAACCTTAACCTTATCTTCGGCTTCAACAACTAGGTCTGGTCCGAAGATTTTGCGTTCACCGGTCTCTGACCAACTCAAAGGAGTTCGGCATCGGCGACCATATAACGCTTCGAAAGGAGCCATTTGAAGACTAGCTTGGTAACTGTTGTTGTAGGCAAATTCAGCTAGAGCAAGGCATTTGTCCCAACTTGTACCATAGTGAATAATACAAGCTCGGAGCATGTCTTCAAGAATTTGGTTAACTCGCTCAGTCTGCCCATCAGTCTGTGGGTGATATGCAGAGCTTCGAATCAATTTAGTCCCTAGAGCTGATTGCAATTGTTCCCAAAATCGTGCGATAAATTGGGGTCCACGATCAGATATGATAGTTTTCGGAACCCCATGTAATCGAACGATTTGTTCCAGATAGACTTCGGCATACTTCTTAGCAGAGTAAGTGGTATGCACCGGAAGAAAATGAGCTGTTTTTGTGAGTCTATCGATGATTACCCATATGGAGTCATGTTTTTGAGATGTGTTGGGAAGACCAACAATGAAATCCATACTAATGTCTTCCCATTTCCATGACGGAATGGGTAATGGCTGAAGTGTACCAGAAGCCTTGAGATGACTGGCTTTGACTCTCTAGCATGTATCGCACTCAGACACGTATTTGGCAATTTCTCTCTTCATTCTGGTCCACCAAAAATGTTGCCGAAGATCGTGATACATCTTGGTGCTACCAGGATGAATAGAGAATTTGGACAAATGTGCTTCATCGAGGATTTGCTTACGAAGTTGATGATCCTTTGGCACAACAAGTCGATCGTTGAACCATAGGACTCCTTGACGATCAGTGTGAAAACACTGATACTTAGCTTCTCCCAGGGATAGCTTGGATTTAATAATTTTGACACCCTCATCATGTAGCTGCGACGTGACGATCTTATCCCGCAAAGTAGACTCGACGGAGATCAAGTTTAAACTACCTTGGGGAATAATCTCAAGATTGAGTCTCCGCATTTGATGGCAAAGAGTGTCATTAAAAGTGGATATGGTCAAACAGTGACAATGTGACTTGCGGCTAAGTGCATCCGCAACCACATTAGCTTTGCCCGGATGATAATGTACTTCAAGGTCATAATCCTTGATTAACTCTAGCCAACGCCTTTGCCTCATATTTAAATCAGCCTGAGTGAAAATATACTTGAGGCTCTTATGGTCAGTGTAAATGTTACACTTAGCGCCCATAAGATGATGTCTCCAGATCTTGAGAGCATGAATAACTGCTGCCAATTCAAGATCATGTGTTGGATAATTTTGCTCATGAGTCCGAAGTGCTCGGGATGCATAAGCAATAACCCGGTTGTTTTGCATAAGAACACAACCAAGGCCAATTCCAGAAGCGTCGCAGTAGACATCAAAAGGCTGGTTACTATCTGGCTGAGCTAGTACTGGAGCAGTCGTCAGAAGTTTTCTTAAAGTGTGAAATGCTTCCTCACACTTCTCGTCCCAACGGAACTTAACTTCTTTCTTGAGTAGCTCAGTCATGGGTTTAGCTATCTTGGAGAAGTCTGGAATGAATCGGCGATAATATCCTGCCAATCCAAGGAAACTTCGTATTTGATGGACTGAAGTGGGAGGATTCCAGTCCATAACTTCTTGAACTTTAGTTGGATCAACCGATATGCCTTGACTAGAAATAGTATGTCCCAAAAATTTCACACTATCTAGCCAGAATTCACATTTGGAAAATTTGGCATAAAGGCGATGATCCGTAATCGTTGAAGAACGACACGTAAATGGTTAGCATGGTCTTCTTTGGTTCTAGAGTAGATCAGAATATCATCAATGAAGACCACAACAAATTTATCAAGCTCCGGCATAAATACAGAATTCATGAGATACATGAAATATGCCGGCGCATTTGTAAGTCCAAATGACATGACCAGATATTCATAAAGCCCATATCTGGTTGAGAAGGCCGTTTTTGGAATGTCACTAGGCCTGATCTTAATTTGATGATAACCAGAGCGTAAATCAATCTTAGAAAAGACGCTTGCTCCAGCTAGTTGATCAAACAAGATATCAATGCGGGGAAGAGGATACTTATTTTTAATAGTAACCGCATTGAGTGGACGGTAGTCGACACATAGCCTCAGACTATCGTCTTTCTTCTTGACAAAGAGAGCAGAACAACCCCAAGGTGAAGCACTGGGGCGGATATAACCTTTATCAAGAAGATCTTGCAACTGAATTTTCAGTTCTGCCAATTCGTTTGGAGGCATACGATACGGCCTTTTTGAAATTGGAGCAGTGCCAGGTTGAAGTTCAATAATGAACTCGATGTCTCTATCTGGTGGCATTCCAGGCAAATCGTCTGGAAAGACATCGGGAAATTCACACACTATAGGAATATCCTTGACTTTGATATCCGTGATAGCATACGTACAAGGATGCAAATATTCTGGCTGAGGCAGATAAAGAGTAACGGCCCACGATATGGTGAATCAATATCAACAACTCGGGAAGATATATCTAACTGGACTCGATGTTCAGTCATCCAGTTTGTCCCAAGTATGACATCTACACCCTCTAAACTAAGTAAAATCAAATCAGTTTTGATTTCTTTACTTCCTAACTGAAGTGGCACATTTCTACTTATCTGATTGGAGGTGATTTTTCCTCCAGGGGTAGTGATCATATATGATCCCTGGATAGGACAAGATTCAAGTCCTAGTCGGGTACCACAGTTGTTACTAATAAAGCTATGTGTTGCTCCAGAATCAAATAAAGTAACAACTGGTTGGTGGTGAATAGAAAATGTACCCGACATGACAGGAGCTCCATCTGGAAGCTCTGCAAGAGTGGTGAAGTTAATCCGTCCTTGACGGACTTGCATCACCGGCTTCTTTCCCTTATTCTGGTTGCCCTGGGTGGAGCTCTGCCCTTGATTGGATTTCTTAGGCCGCGGGCAATCTCGGATAAGATGATCCGCACTTCCGCAATTGTAGCAGCGATAGTTGTTGCCCTTTTGTGGCACTTGCGGAACATTTGGCCGTTGGCCAGATTGTTGTGCTTGTTGTGGGGGTACAGGAGGTCTGAACCTTCCTTGCTGCTGAGGCGGCCTAAAAACCAATCTTCCCGTAGGAGCATTGCGCTGTGGTGCCCTGGGCTGCGTATTGGAAACAACCCGATACCTCGGTGGTTGAGTACTCGAGGATCCAGCAGGGTTCTTCCGCTTCTTCTCGGCAGAATGCGCCACAATGCAGTCTTCTTGAGTTAAGGCCATGTTGACCAACTCACTGAAAGTATTTGCCTTCACAAGGTTCAGGCGTTCTTTGAGTTTGGTGTTCAGGCCCCGGCGAAAACGGTCTTGTTTCTTGGTATCATTATCTGCATGATACCCTGCATACTGGCACAGATGATTGAAATTCTGTGCGTACTGCAAAACTGTATTGGCACCTTGGGTAAGAGCCAGGAACTCGTTAAGCTTTCGCTCCAATAATCCTGCGGGTATGTAATGCGCTCGGAAGGCAACCCGGAATTCATCCCATGTGATGACATGCCCTGCAGGTTGCATGGCATAAAAATTATCCCACCAGATTCTAGCAGCACCACGAAGTTGTTGAGCAGCAAAGGAAGCCTTGCTAGAATCCGCACATGGTATGGTCAGGAGAGCGAACTTTGACTCAATAATGTGGAGCCAGGCATCGGCATCCAATGGTTCCTCGGCCTTACTGAAGAAAGGCGGCTGGGTACTGAGGAAATCTTGGTAGCTAGCCACAGGAGGATTACGATCATCCCGGCCTCCTCGGAATTGTTGCTGCTGATTCAGTTGGGCTTGAACCAACAAATTAAGCAATTCCGTTTGCCGAGCCATGACTTCGGCAAGGTTGGGAGGAGGTGGTGGTGGTTGCTGAGAACCACTGGCTTGATCAGCCCTGAAACCCTCCGGGGTTCCTCTTGTAGCTCCAACCATCTGAAATAAAGGAGATGTCCATTATTAACCATATATCCTTACTCCCAATTTCAGAAGACATAATCAATGCATATATTCCGCACAATCATCTCATCTCAAATTTAAGGATAATGAACAAGATGATGAAACCGGAAATTATATTACATTGCTAACTCAGATAGTTCTCACATCGCATGTCGAAAGTTCACTACATAGGCCATCTATGTTACATCAAATGGCGCGAGGTTTGACTACTTAAACTATTACATGCCCTTAAATTACATTTCGAAAGTCGACGATTTACTAAAAATCGTCGAAATTTCCTACAGAAGACTGACTGCCAGAAAGAGAGTGATGGGGACTAAGAACAGGATCCCTATGCTCAGAATCAATCTCTGAGATACCCTCAATCTCCTCAGGGTCTTCTTCTTCTTCTTCAGGTACTATGGGTATAGCAGGAAGGATGGGTTGCTGCTGCAATTCTTCAATATGAGCCTGGGCATCATCCGCTTCGAGCATCAGATCATGAATATGCTCTGTAAAAATTCTATAACAGCGTCACGTTGAGTGATAAGATGATCACTCTCAATAATCTGATCTTCGCGGTGAAGAATTGTTTCATCCCTAGCTGCAATAATTTCATCCTTTTGGGTCACCAAAGCTTGTAACTCTTCTATTTGGGTCACTTGGTGATCAGCATTCCGATAGTGGTCTTGAGCCACACCAGTTATCTGACTTACCCCATGACGCAGTAGCATCTGGTAACGATATTGCACATCCATAAACCTGGTAACAATTCGGACGGTTTCTTCAGCTATATCTCCTAGCAAATGACCAAGATGATTGTCCGAAAATCCCAGTCCGAATTACCCGGGTCTATGGTAGGAAATAACCCAATAGGATATGAAGCAACTTCAATCGGATGTTGATTGCAGAAGAGTTTAATTCCTTCTAAAGCAGCAGTTTCAAGAGTATCCACTAGACGATATCCAACCACTTCCACTTCTATGGGAGGCCATAAGGAGCGGAAAGGGTGTTGAGGAATCATCATCTTAACCCTGCAGCGGAAAACTCCTTCTTCCATATACTCTACCCCATCATACAGAGGAGGCTCTGTATAATGAAACATACTCAAGGATTCCCACAAAAGACGAGGAAACCCTTCCCAATGTAAACCATTGGTGTGAAAATGCCCCTCCTGATCCCAAAAGGTACTAGTAGGAGCAGCCATCTGCGACAATAATGCAAATGGTAAGATATTTTTACCCTGTTGAGAAAGTTTACAAGGTAAAATGGATTAAGATAGCTAATTCTGATAACAGCAAAGGCTGGAAATCAGATGGATATCTAAGATACCCAACTAAGGATTCTTACTTACCCAAATTAAGAAATACCAACATGTTGCCTATTTCTTAGGAAGCATCAATTTAAACATTCAATTTAGTTGATTAAAAGCTTATGTATGCACGTACTAAGCGATCTCACAACTAAAATAACTGCCAAGTAATCTTGGTCTACGTGGTTAGTTACGGTGGCATAATGCAAATACGTCTCTCACTATTAACTAGTCGATAAATCCTATTCGTCCTAGTTTCGGAATCGTGGTTAGTGTACCTGCAGAAAACCACAATGCATATATATCCAATGAACCTTTCATGCCAGCATGTCATGAAAGCGTCCCCATTCATTACTGTTCACTATAGAAACAGCATCTGTACAATTACCGCCGTACAGACAACGTTAACATACGTTATTGGATAACGTATTCACGGGGGTACCGCAAAATGCGGGGATGAACTGCGATCGCCATACCCTGCGCCGAACCATATACTCCCAATGTAGTCAACCAAGGTTGGTACATTGGCAGCATCTCAAGTAGGCCACTGCTTGAGAAACAGCGTTCGGTTCGCATCACCGACAGGAAGGCCAAGCTCCCTCAGTTTGGCTGAGGATTCTTACCTTCTTACTCCCGATCGAAGATGTCGTTACATAATTGTAAAGTTGGATTGTACATGAAATTAAATTCAACTGAAAGTAATGCTGGAAGTTAGTCATATATATTTATATTACAGCCACCTTTATTCCCATAATAGTATACCCTAGGGCTTACGTACTATCTATAATCCTTAACGAACCAACGTAGTTCGCAATACTTAATTAATGAAATTTTATACTAAAAATTACTTTTTTAGGGCTAATTATATCTCCAGGGTACACTTGTTAGCTCTGATACCAGCTGTGGCAGAACCAACCTGAATTTACCGGTTCAAGTACGTGAGTCCTCAATGAAGGGCTACCCTCGCACTTCAAGCGGTATAAAACTATTGGTCTGTCGGGTAACGTCCCGATGAACCACCGAACGCAGGATCCAACAAGGTACCTCACACGAAGGTGAGTCCAGAGATACAATGCCAAAATAATGTACACCACAGGCAGTTATATTACAAAAATATACAAAATAACATTTGTTTCACTGAGGAGAGTTTATTACAACACAAGTTCAAGTTTCTGGTTAAAGCAGCGGAGTTTGAAAAGCGTAATTAATATACACGACGTATTACAGATATTATGCTAGCCCTGGCATAATATCACTCGGTGGAGTCTGTGTTGGCCGGGGACGGATCCCATTCCACGGACCAACCATCAGGCAAAGGGTAAGGCCACGGTGTAATGAATGCGGGCTCCTCAGAAGGATTACCTGAAGTAAATAAATGAAAGCAAGGCTGAGTATACTAATACTCAGCAAGACTTACCCGGAATTGGGTATATCTTAGCCCATAACTAGACTCATGATGGCTTTTAGCTTTGGGTAGGGTTTTCAGCTGAAAAGCAACAAAGAGTAGATCCTTATTTTCAATTTTTAGCTTTCAGGTTCTAGTTGTTTAACCATTCTAGGTAAGCACCTATAACTATCCAAACATGGTAGAATCTTTACTCAAACATCATCTTTAATAATCACATAATTGCTCTTGTTACTCTATGTGATAAAGGGGGTAAGCAGTCTCATACATCGTGAGAGGCGGACGATTCTGAATCGAGATTCAACCCTTGCAAGGTAAACCTAACACACACGCTTGGAACACCACAGGGTAGTTCCGAAGCAACCGTTTGCCTTTCATTCCGACTCGTGGATCAGGGCCACCACAAGCGACTGCAGGTCATACGCACTACAAAAGTGCAGGACGTACGTCTGTAGCGCGACTACAAAACCCGTACTCCTGGTTGCCCAGCAACACATATGCCTACACGTCGAACAAAGTAACCAAAAGAAGCAAATACATGTGGTGGGAGGTATGTCCACTCCTCGGGCGATCGGTTACTAGGCTTACCGCTTACCATATTTCACGGCATGTGGCTAGTACTTTCAAAAGCTTAACCACCGCTACCACACACTGCGACCTTATCAATTCCACAACACAGACGGGGTATCATCTCAATTATGATACCTCATAAAAATCCGTCCGGCATCCTTATAGTGATAGCAGGAATGTAAACATTACAATTCCTATATCGCGCGAGTGACAGGAAATCACTCGACTTTTACCGGTCCTATAAGCAAAGCAGCTAGTCGGACTCCAGTTCTAGTGTTCATTACATTGGTTCCTAGAGTGATGCAACTAAGTTTCCAAACAACTCCTAAGAACCTAATGCATAAATAGAGATATATATAAATAATATAGGTTGCAGTGTAATAAGGTAGGGGTTATGTCCGGGGCTTGCCTTCGCTGATAGGGTTGGGGTTAGTCAAACTATTATCTTCCGAACCTTGGTTCGGGGCTTCAGAGAAATCTGTGACAAGAGTCCCGGGGTCTTCAGAATAACCTTCTTCTTGTTCCGGGATCAATTGATAATCTCCGTCGGCGAGAGTGGTCGAGTCTATATGAGATGCAAAGTTATAAGTAAACTGCATATATTTTTATTTAATTCACAATAAAGTTGCAATCTAACTTAAAAAAAATTACATTACGGCGATAATCTAACTACCCCGTACTGGGCAGTCATTTATCGAGTACTAATTAAAACTAATTAGTCTCGTTAGGCAGCCGGGGTGGGTTATCTTAAATATCCAATTTAGCTACATTAAGTAGTGTATCTAATTACCTTGAGCAACACTACACACACTTAGTAATTCCCATTTATTAGCTAAATATTGTAATTAACTTTAGGTTATTATTTAATTATGGTTAACCTTGAATTAATCTTAGGCAAATTATAATTTAGTAAAATTAAATTAATACTTATGGAAATTACCCTAGGTGGGTTTAATTGAAATAACATTACTCTAGATATT